>NC_133556.1:42808462-43450577 GCF_048773025.1 Camelus bactrianus
TTACATTTCTCTTGGTTAAAAATCACTCCAAGAGATTTTTCCCCAGAAAACTGCGTGATTTTAGAAACTGGCGTTAGGAAACCCTGCGAACTCAGATTAATAGATTCTCTGTGTAAATATGCCTGGTATGGTGGATCAAAGTTCTGTAATCCGCATGCTGACAACTCTGTAGTGAATATTTCTCGAATCCGAGATACATGAAGCGTGTTCGGAACACAGAATATCACTGTGAGCGAATCTATGTAAAATACATCTCTCTTGGGTAGAATACGCTCCAAGACTTTTTTCTATGAAATCTGCCTCATTTTGGAAACTGGCATTTGAAAATCTCTGCAAAATCAGAGAAAATGCTTCAAAGTGTCAATATGCCTTTTATTGTGATGGAAGTTCGTAAAACCACATGCAAACAAATCTGTGGTGAATATTTGTAGAAAGCGTTATGCATGTAGCGTGATCGTATCACAGAAATTCCTGGCGATGGAATCCATGTAAATTACACGTCTACTGGTTAGAACTCGCTCCAAAAATTTTTTCCTGAGAAAACGGCCTGATTTTCGAAACTGACATAAGGAAAAAGCTGCAAATTAACAGTTAATATTTCTAGGTGTAAATATGACATATATGATGGAAGAAACTTCTGTAATCTACATGTTCACAACTCATTGTGGAAAGTTTGTTGAAACCTTGATGCATGTAGTTTGTTTGGAAATTGGAATGTCACTGTGAGGGATACTATGTAAATTACATTTCTATTGGGAAGTACACGCTCCACGAGTATTTTTCTGCGAATCTGCCTCATTTTCAAAACTGGCATGAGGAAAGTCATTCAAAATATGAGAAAATTCTTCAAAGTGTCAATATGGTTTTACGGAGGATGAAATTTCGTTTATCCTTATGCTAACAAATCTGTAGTGAATATTTGTCGAATCAGTGATGCATGTAGCTTTTTCGGAACACGGAATTTCACGATGACGGGTTCTATGTAAATTGCATGTCTATTGGGTAGAACACGCTAAAAGAGGATTTTTCTGCAAAAGCTGCATGATTTTAGAAACTGACATTAGGAGAAACCTACTAAATCAGAATAAAATATTCTATGTATAAATATGCATTGTAAGGTGAATGAAAGTTCAGTAATACACATGTTCACAACTCATTAAAGAATATTTGTTGAATCCATGATGCATGGAAGGTGTTCAGAACACGGAATGTCACGGTGAGTGAAACTAGGTAAATTACATATCTTTTGGGTAGACCTCGCTCCAAGAGCATTTTTCTGCCAAATCTGCCTCATTATCAAAACTGGCGTTAAAACTAAATTTGAAATCTGAGAAAATACTTCAAAGTGTCGGTAAGCCTTGTATGGTGTATGAAAGCGTGGTAATCCACATGCTAAGAACTCTGTAGTGAATATTTGTCGAATCCAAGATGCATGTAACGTGTTTGGAACACGGAATTTCACGGTGAACGAATCCATGTAAATCAAATATCTATTGGTAAGAACCCGCTCGAAGTGGTTTTTGCCGTGAAATCTGCCTCATTTTCTAAACTGGCTTTTGGAAAGCTCTGTGAAATCAGAGAAAATTCTTCTAAGCAACAATATGCCTTGTTTTGTGATGAAAGTCCTGTAATCCACATGCAAACAACTATGTAGTGTATTTTTTCGAATCCTTTCTGCATGTAGCATGTTCGAAACACGTAATTACACAGCGGGGGAATCTATATAATTTACATATCTATTGGGTAGAACACGCTCCAACATTGTTTCCTTTGAAAACTGCCTGATTTTAGAAACTGCTATTAGGAAAAAGCTGCGAACTCAGAGTTAAAATTTCTAGGTGTAAATATGCCTTGTATGGTGGATGAAAGTTCTGTAATACACATGTACACAACTCATTAAAAATGTTTGTCAAATCCGTGTTGTATGTAGAGTGTTCGGAACACGGACAGTGACGGTGATGGAAACGATTTAAATTACATATCTATTGGTTAGAACCCGTCCAGGAGCATTTTACTGTAAAATCTGCCTCAGTTTGGACACTGGATTTATGAAAATGTTTCAAAATCTGAGTAAATGGTTTAAGGTGACTATATGTCTTCAATGGTTTATTAAAGATGTGTAATTCACATGCTAACAACTCAGCAGTGAATATTTGTTGAATCCGTGGTGCATGTACCATTTTCGGAACACGGAATGTTACGGTGACGGTATCTATGAAAATGAGATGTCTATTGAATAGAACATGCACCAAGAGAAATTTTCTGTGAAACCTGCCTGATTTTCGAAACTGACTTTAGGAAAAACCTGCAAAATCAGAATAAATGTTTCTAGGTGAAATTATGCCTTGTATGATGGACGCAAGTTCGGTAATCCACATTTTCACAACTTATTAAAGAATCTTTTTCTAATCCGTGATGCGTGTACCAAGTAGGGAACGTGGAATTTCACGGTGATTGAAACAATGTAAATTACTTCTCTATTGGGTAGAACTCGCTCCAAGAGAATTTTTCTGCAAAAACTGCTTCATGTTTGAAACTGGCTTTTGGAAAAGGCTGCAAAATCTGAGAAAATATTCCTAAGTGTCAATATTCATGGTATTGTGATGAAAGTTCGGTAATCCACATGCTAACAAATCTGGAGTGAATATTTGTCAAATCCGTCATGCATGTAGCATGTTCGGATCACGGAAATTCACGGCCAGGGAATTTATGTAAATTACAATTCTCCTGGTTAAAAATCGCTCCAAGAGATTTTTCCCCAGAAATCTGCGTGATTTTAGAAACTGGCGTTAGGAAACCCTGTGAACTCAGATTAATAGATTCTCTGTGTAAATATGCCTGGTATGGTGGATCAAAGTTCTGTAATCCGCATGCTGACAACTCTGTAGTGAATATTTCTCGAATCCGAGATACATGAAGCATGTTCGGAACACAGAATATCACTGTGAGCGAATCTATGTAAAATACATCTCTCTTGGGTAGAATACGCTCCAAGACTTTTTTCTATGAAATCTGCCTCATTTTGGAAACTGGCATTTGAAAATCTCTGCAAAATCAGAGAAAATGCTTCAAAGTGTCAATATGCCTTTTATTGTGATGGAAGTTCGTAAAACCACATGCAAACAAATCTGTGGTGAATATTTGTAGAAAGCGTTATGCATGTAGCGTGATCGTATCACAGAAATTCCTGGCGATGGAATCTATGTAAATTACACGTCTACTGTTTAGAACTCGCTCCAAAAATTTTTTCCTGAGAAAACGGCCTGATTTTCGAAACTGACATAAGGAAAAAGCTGCAAATTAACAGTTAATATTTCTAGGTGTAAATATGACATGTATGATGGAAGAAACTTCTGTAATCTACATGTTCACAACTCATTGTGGAAAGTTTGTTGAAACCTTGATGCATGTAGTGTGTTTGGAAATTGGAATGTCACTGTGAGGGATACTATGTAAATTACATTTCTATTGGGAAGTACACGCTCCATGAGTATTTTTCTGCGAATCTGCCTCATTTTCAAAACTGGCATGAGGAAAGTCATTCAAAATATGGGAAAATGCTTCAAAGTGTCAATATGGTTTTATGGTGGATGAAATTTCGTTTATCCTTATGCTAACAAATCTGTAGTGAATATTTGTCGAATCAGTGATGCATGTATCTTTTTCGGAACACGGAATATCACGATGACGGGTTCTATGTAAATTGCATGTCTATTGGGTAGAACACGCTAAAAGAGGATTTTTCTGCAAAAGCTGCATGATTTTAGAAACTGACATTAGGAGAAACCTACTAAATCAGAATAAAATATTCTATGTATAAATATGCATTGTAAGGTGGATGAAAGTTCGGTAATACACATGTTCACAACTCATTAAAGAATATTTGTTGAATCCATGATGCATGGAAGGTGTTCAGAACACGGAATGTCACGGTGAGTGAAACTAGGTAAATTACATATCTTTTGGGTAGACCTCGCTCCAAGAGCATTTTTCTGCCAAATCTGCCTCATTATCAAAACTGGCGTTAAAACTAAATTTGAAATCTGAGAAAATACTTCAAAGTGTCGGTAAGCCTTGTATGGTGTATGAAAGCGTGGTAATCCACATGCTAAGAACTCTGTAGTGAATATTTGTCGAATCCAAGATGCATGTAACGTGTTTGGAACACGGAATTTCACGGTGAACGAATCCATGTAAATCAAATATCTATTGGTAAGAACCCGCTCGAAGTGGTTTTTGCCGTGAAATCTGCCTCATTTTCTAAACTGGCTTTTGGAAAGCTCTGTGAAATCAGAGAAAATTCTTCTAAGCAACAATATGCCTTGTTTTGTGATGAAAGTCCTGTAATCCACATGCAAACAACTATGTAGTGTATTTTTTCGAATCCTTTCTGCATGTAGCATGTTCGAAACACGTAATTACACAGCGGGGGAATCTATATAATTTACATATCTATTGGGTAGAACACGCTCCAACATTGTTTCCTTTGAAAACTGCCTGATTTTAGAAACTGCTATTAGGAAAAAGCTGCGAACTCAGAGTTAAAATTTCTAGGTGTAAATATGCCTTGTATGGTGGATGAAAGTTCTGTAATACACATGTACACAACTCATTAAAAATGTTTGTCAAATCCGTGTTGTATGTAGAGTGTTCGGAACACGGACAGTGACGGTGATGGAAACGATTTAAATTACATATCTATTGGTTAGAACCCGTCCAGGAGCATTTTACTGTAAAATCTGCCTCAGTTTGGACACTGGATTTATGAAAATGTTTCAAAATCTGAGTAAATGGTTTAAGGTGACTATATGTCTTCAATGGTTTATTAAAGATGTGTAATTCACATGCTAACAACTCAGCAGTGAATATTTGTTGAATCCATGGTGCATGTACCATTTTCGGAACACGGAATGTTACGGTGACGGTATCTATGAAAATGAGATGTCTATTGAATAGAACATGCACCAAGAGAAATTTTCTGCGAAACCTGCCTGATTTTCGAAACTGACTTTAGGAAAAACCTGCAAAATCAGAATAAATGTTTCTAGGTGAAATTATGCCTTGTATGGTGGACGCAAGTTCGGTAATCCACATGTTCACACTCCCTAAAGAATGTTTGTCGAATCCATGATGCATGTATCTAGTTCAGATCACGGAATGTCATGGTGAGTGAAACAATTTAACTTACATATCTTTTGGGTAGAACTCGCTCCAAGAGACTTTTTCTGTGAAATCTGCCTCATTATCAAAACTGGCGTCAGGAAAAACCTGAGAAATCTGAGAAAATACTTCTAAGTGTCAATATGCCTTGAATGGGGAATGAAAGTCCCGTAATCCACATGTGAATAACTATGTCGTGAATAGTTTTCGAAACCATGATTTATTTAGCGTGTTAGAACATGGAATTTCATGGTAGTGAAACTTTGTAAATTACAATTCAATTGGGTAGAACTAGCTAGAATAGAATTTTTCTGCGAAAATTGCATGATTATCGAATCTGAAGTTTGGAAAAAGCTGCAAAATGAGCGTAAATATTTGTAGTTGTAAGTATGCCTTTATGTTGGAAGAAAGTTCGGTAATCCACATTTTCACAACTTATTAAAGAATCTTTTTCTAATCCGTGATGCGTGTACCAAGTAGGGAACGTGGAATTTCACGGTGATTGAAACAATGTAAATTACTTCTCTATTGGGTAGAACTCGCTCCAAGAGAATTTTTCTGCAAAAACTGCTTCATGTTTGAAACTGGCTTTTGGAAAAGGCTGCAAAATCTGAGAAAATATTTCTAAGTGTCAATATTCATGGTATTGTGATGAAAGTTCGGTAATCCACATGCTAACAAATCTGGAGTGAATATTTGTCAAATCCGTCATGCATGTAGCATGTTCGGATCACGGAAATTCACGGCCAGGAAATTTATGTAAATTACATTTCTCTTGGTTAAAAATCGCTCCAAGAGATTTTTCCCCAGAAAACTGCATGATTTTAGAAACTGGCGTTAGGAAACCCTGCGAACTCAGATTGATAGATTCTCTGTGTAAATATGCCTGGTATGGTGGATCAAAGTTCTGTAATCCGCATGCTGACAACTCTGTAGTGAATATTTCTCGAATCCGAGATACATGAAGCGTGTTCGGAACACAGAATATCACTGTGAGCGAATCTATGTAAAATACATCTCTCTTGGGTAGAATACGCTCCAAGAGTTTTTTCTATGAAATCTGCCTCATTTTGGAAACTGGCATTTGAAAATCTCTGCAAAATCAGAGAAAATGCTTCAAAGTGTCAATATGCCTTGTATTGTGATGGAAGTTCGTAAAACCACATGCAAACAAATCTGTGGTGAATATTTGAAGAAAGCGTTATGCATGTAGTGTGATCGTATCACAGAAATTCCTGGCGATGGAATCTATGTAAATTAGATGTCTACTGGTTAGATCTCGCTCCAAAAATTTTTTCCTGAGAAAACGGCCTGATTTTCGAAACTGACATAAGGAAAAAGCTGCAAATTAACAGTTAATATTTCTAGGTGTAAATAGGACATGTATGATGGAAGAAATTTCTGTAATCTACATGTTCACAACTCATTGGGTAAAGTTTGTTGAAACCTTGACGCATGTAGTGTGTTCGGAAATTGGAATGTCACTGTGAGGGATACTATGTAAATTACATTTCTATTGGGAAGTACACGCTCCACGAGTATTTTTCTGCGAATCTGCCTCATTTTCAAAACTGGCATGAGGAAAGACATTCAAAATATGGGAAAATGCTTCAAAGTGTCAATATGGTTTTATGGAGGATGAAATTTCGTTTATCCTTATGCTAACAATTCTGTAGTGAATATTTGTCGAATCCGTGATACATGCAGCTTTTTCGGAACACGGAATATCACGATGACGAGTTCTATGTAAATTGCATGTCTATTGGGTAGAACACGCTAAAAGAGGATTTATCTGCAAAAAATGCATGATTTTAAAAACTGACAGGAGAAATCTACTAAATCTGGACAAAACCTTCTATGTATAAATATGCTTTGTAAGGTGGAATAAAGTTCTGTAATACACATGTACACAACTCATTAAAAATATTTCTCAAAACCATGATTAATGTAGTGTGTTTGTAACACGGAATGTCACGGTGATTTAAACTATGTAAATTACATATATTTTGGGTACAACATGCTCAAGAGCATTTTTCTGCCAAATCTGCCTCATTTTCAAAACTGGCGTTAAAACTAACCTGTGAAATCTGAGAAAATCCTTCAAAGTGTCAGTAAGCCTTGTATGGTGGTTGAAAGTGCTGTAATCCACTTGTTAACAACACTGTAGTGAATATTTGTCAAATCCGAGATGCATGTAGCGTGTTCAGAACACGGAATTTCATGGTGAGCGAATCCATGTAAATTACATGTCTATTGGTTAGAACCAGCTCCAAGAGGTTTTTTGCCGTGAAATCTGCCTCATTTTCGAAACTGGCGTTTGGAAAGCTCTGTGAAATCAGAGAAAATGCTTCTAGGCATGAATATGCTTTTTATTGTGATGAAAATCGTGTAATCCACATGCAAACACCCATGTAGTTTATTTTTCTCGAATAGATTATGCATGAAGTCTGTTCAAGACACGTAATTTCACAGTGGTGGAATTTATGTAATTTACATATCTATTGGGTAGAACACTCTCCAACATTTTTTTCCTTTGATAACTGCTTGATATTCGAAACTGCTATTAGGAAAATGCTGCGAACTAAGAGTAAATATTTCTAGGTGTAAATATGTCTTGTATGGTGGATGAAAGTTCTGTAATACACATGTACACAACTCATTAAAAATGATTCTCAAACTCATGATGTATGTAGTGTGTTTGGAACACGGAATGTCACGTTGAGGGAAACTATGTAAATTACATATCTATAGGTTAGAACCCAATCCAGGAGCATTTTACTGAAAAATCAGCCTCAGCTTTGAAAATGGAGTTATGAAAATGCTGCAAAATCTTAGTAAATGCTTTAAGGTGACATTATATCTTCAATGGTTTATTAAAGTTTATAATCCGCTAGCTAACAACTCAGAAGTGAATTTTTGTTGAATACGTGGTGCATGTACCGTTTTCAGAACACGGAATGTTATGGTGACGGTATTTACAAAATGAGATTTCTATGGGATAGATCATGCAACAAGAGAATTTATCTGCGAAAACTCCCTGATTTCCATATCTGACGTTAGAATAAAGCTGTGAAATCTAAGTAAATGTTTCTAGGTGTAAATATGCCTTGCATTGTGGTTGAAAAATCTGTAATCCACATGCTCACGGTCATTAAATCATGATTGTCGAAGCCGTGATGAATGTAACGTTTTCGGAACACGGAATATATCGGCGAGTGAAACTCGGAAAATAACAACTCTACTGGATACAACTCGCTTGAATTGAATTTTTCTGCGAAAATTTCATGATTTTCGAAACTGGATGTTAGGAAAAACCTGCGAAATCAGAATAACAACTTCTAGGTTTAAATATGCCTTGTATGGTTGATGAAAGTTCGGTAATACACATGCTCACACTCATTATATAATGTTTGTTGAATTCGTGATGCATGTAACGTGTTCGGAATACGGAATGTCATAGTGAATGAAACAATGTAAGTTACATGTCTATTGGGTAGAACTCGCTTGAGGAGAAATTTTCTGTGAAATGTGCCTCATTTTCATAACTGCCATTAGGAGAACCATGTGAAATCTGACAAAATGCTTCTAAGTGTCAATATGCCTTGAATGGTGAATGAAAGTCCAGTAATCCACATGTTAATAGCAGTCTAGTGATTATTTTTCAAATCGCGATTCATGTAGCGCTTTTGGAAAATGGAATTTCATGTCAATGAAACGATTTAAATTACAATTCTATTGGGTAGAACAAGCTAGAATAGAATTTTTCTGCGAAAATTGCATGATTATCGAATCTGAAGTTTGGAAAAAGCTGCAAAATGAGCGTAAATATTTTAGTTGTAAGTATGCCTTTATGTTGGAAGAAAGTTCGGTAATCCACATTTTCACAACTTATTAAAGAATCTTTTTCTAATCCGTGATGCGTGTACCAAGTAGGGAACGTGGAATTTCACGGTGATTGAAACAATGTAAATTATTTCTCTATTGGGTAGAACTCGCTCCAAGAGAATTTTTCTGCAAAAACTGCTTCATGTTTGAAACTGGCTTTTGGAAAAGGCTGCAAAATCTGAGAAAATATTTCTAAGTGTCAATATTCATGGTATTGTGATGAAAGTTCGGTAATCCACATGCTAACAAATCTGGAGTGAATATTTGTCAAATCCGTCATGCATGTAGCATGTTCGGATCACGGAAATTCACGGCCAGGGAATTTATGTAAATTACATTTCTCTTGGTTAAAAATCGCTCCAAGAGATTTTTCCCCAGAAAACTGCGTGATTTTAGAAACTGGCGTTAGGAAACCCTGCGAACTCAGATTAATAGATTCTCTGTGTAAATATGCCTGGTATGGTGGATCAAAGTTCTGTAATCCGCATGCTGACAACTCTGTAGTGAATATTTCTCGAATCCGAGATACATGAAGCGTGTTCGGAACACAGAATATCACTGTGAGCGAATCTATGTAAAATACATCTCTCTTGGGTAGAATACGCTCCAAGACTTTTTTCTATGAAATCTGCCTCATTTTGGAAACTGGCATTTGAAAATCTCTGCAAAATCAGAGAAAATGCTTCAAAGTGT
Source organism: Camelus bactrianus (assembly GCF_048773025.1). NCBI lineage: Eukaryota > Metazoa > Chordata > Mammalia > Artiodactyla > Camelidae > Camelus > Camelus bactrianus. The sequence goes on from NC_133556.1 coordinate 42,818,201, forward strand.
CAATATGCCTTGTATTGTGATGGAAGTTCGTAAAACCACATGCAAACAAATCTGTGGTGAATATTTGTAGAAAGCGTTATGCATGTAGCGTGATCGTATCACAGAAATTCCTGGCGATGGAATCCATGTAAATTACACGTCTACTGGTTAGAACTCGCTCCAAAAATTTTTTCCTGAGAAAATGGCATGATTTTCGAAAATGACAAATGGAAAAAGCGGCAAATTCACATTTAACGTTTCTAGGTGTAAATATGACATGTATGGTGGATGAAAGTTCTGTAATTTACATGTTCACAACTCATTCGAGAAAGTTCGTTGAAACCTTGATGCATGTAGCGTGTTTGGAAATTGGAATGTCACTGTGAGGGAAACTATGTAAATTATATTTCAATTGGGAAGTACTCGCTCCACGAGAATTTTTCTGCAAATCTGCCTCATTTTCAAATCTGGCATGAGGAAAGACTTTCAAAATATGAGAAACTGTTTCAAAGTGTCAATATGGTTTTATGGAGGATGAAAATTCCTTTATCCTTATGCTAACAATTTTGTAGTGAGTATTTGTCGAATCCGTGATACATGCGGCTTTTTCGGAACACGGAATATCACGATGACGAGTTCTATGTAAATTGCATGTGTATTGGGTAGAACACACTAAAAGAGGGTTTTTCTGCAAAAAATGCATGATTTTAAAAACTGACAGGGGAAATCTACTAAATCCGAACAAAACCATCTATGTATAAATATGCTTTGTAAGGTGGATTAAAGTTCTGTAATACACATGTACACAACTCATTAAAAATTTTTCTCAAACACATGATGTATATAGTGTGTTTGGAACACGGAATGTCACGGTGAGTGAAACTATGTAAATTACATATCTTTTGGGTACAACTCGCTCCAAGACCATTTTTCTGCCAAATCTGCCTCATTTTCAAAACTGGGGTTAAAGCTAACCTGTGAAATCTGAGAAAATCCTTCAAAGTTTCAGTAAGTCTTGTATGGTGGATGAAAGTGCTGTAATCCACTTGTTAACAACTCTGTAGTGAATATTTGTCGAATCCGAGATGCATGTAGCGTGTTCAGAACACGGAATTTCACGGTGAGCGAATCCATGTAAATTACATGTCTATTGGTTAGAACCAGCTCCAAGAGGTTTTTGCCGTGAAATCTGCCTCATTTTCGAAACTGGCATTTGGAAAGCTCTGTGAAATCAGAGAAAATGCTTCTAGGCATCAATATGCTTTTTATTGTGATGAAAATTCTGTAATCCACATGCAAACAACCATGTAGTGTAATTTTCTCGAATACTTTATGCATGTAGTGTGTTCAAGACACGTAATTTCACAGTGGTGGAATTTATGTAATTTACATATCTATTGGGTAGAACACTCTCCAACATGTTTTTCCTTTGAAAACTGCTTGATATTCGAAACTGCTATTAGGAAAATGCTGCGAACTAAGAGTAAATGTTTCTAGGTGTAAATATGCCTTGTATGGTGGATGAAAGTTCTGTAATACACATGTACACAACTCATTAAAAATGATTCTCAAACACATGATGTATGTAGTGTGTTTGGAACACGGAATGTCACGTTGAGGGAAACTATGTAAATTACATATCTATAGGTTAGAACCCAATCCAGGAGCATTTTTCTGAAAAATCAGCCTCAGCTTTGAAACTGGAGTTATGAAAATGCTGCAAAATCTTAGTAAATGATTTAAGGTGACATTATATCTTCAATGGTTTATTAAAGTTTTATAATCCGCTAGCTAACAACTCAGCAATGAATTTTTGTTGAATACGTGGTGCATGTAACGTTTTCAGAACACGGAATGTTATGGTGACGGTATTTACAAAATGAGATTTCTATGGGATAGATCATGCACCAAGAGAATTTATCTGCGAAAACTCCCTGATTTCCATATGTGACGTTAGGATAAAGCTGCGTAATCTAAATAAATGTTTCTAGGTGTAAATATGCCTTGCATTGTGGTTGAAAAATCTGTAATCCACATGTTCACGGTCATTAAATCATGTTTGTCGAAGCCGTGATGAATGTAACGTTTTCGGAACACGGACTATATCGGCGAGTGAAACTCGGAAAATAACAACTCTACTGGATAGAACTCGCTTGAATTGGATTTTTCTGCGAAAATTTCATGATTTTCGAAACTGGATGTTAGGAAAAACCTGCGAAATCAGAATAACAACTTCTAGGTTTAAATCTGCCTTGTATGGTGGACGAAAGTTCGGTAATACACATGCTCACACTCATTATGTAATGTTTGTTGAAATCGTGATGCATGTAACGTGTTCGGAATACGGAATGTCATAGTGAATGAAACAATGTAAGTTACATGTCTATTGGGTAGAACTCGCTTGAAGAGAAATTTTCTGTGAAATGTGCCTCATTTTCATAACTGCCTTTAGGAGAACCCTGTGAAATCTGAGAAAATGCTTCTAAGAGTCAATATGCCTTGAATGGTGAATGAAAGTCCAGTAATCCACATGTTAATAGCAGTTTAGTGATTATTTTTCAAACCGTGATTCATGAAGAGCTTTTGGAAAATGGAATTTCATGGTAATGAAACGATGTAAATTACAATTCTATTGGGTAGAACTAGCTAGAATAGAATTTTTCTGCGAAAATTGCATGACTATCGAATCTGAAGTTTGGAAAAAGCTGCAAAATGAGCGTAAATATTTGTAGTTGTAAATATGCCTTTATGTTGGAAGAAAGTTCGGTAATCCACATTTTCACAACTTATTAAAGAATCATTTTCTAATCCGTAATGCGTGTACCAAGTAGGGAACGTGGAATTTCACGGTGATTGAAACAATGTAAATTACTTCTCTATTGGGTAGAACCCGCTCCAAGAGAAATTTTCTGAAAAAACTGTTTATTTTAAAACTGGCTTTTGGAAAAGGCTGCAAAATCTGAGAAAATATTTCTAAGTGTCAATATTCAAGGTATTGTGATTAAACTTCCGTAATCCACATGCTAACAAATCTGGAGTGAATATTTGTCAAATCCATCATGCATGTAGCATGTTTGGAACACGGAATTTCACGGCCAGGGATCTTATGCAAATTACATTTCTCTTCGTTAGAAATCACTCCAAGAGATTTTTCCTGAGAAATCTGCCTGATTTTCGAATCTTGCGTTATGAAAACCCTGCAAACTCTGATTAATAGATTCTCGGTCTAAATATGCCTTGTATGGTGGATGAAAGTTCGGTAATCCGCATTCTAACAACTCTGTAGTGAATATTTCTCGAATCCGAGATACATGAAGCGTGTTTGGAACACAGTATATCACGGTGAGCGAATCTATGTAAAATACATATCTCTTGGGTAGAACTCGCTCCCAGAGATTTTTCTGCGAAATCTGCCTCATTTTCGAAACTGGCGTTTGAAAATCTCTTCAAAAGCAGAGAAAATGCTTCATAGTGTCAATATGTCTTGTATTGTGATGGAAGTTCGTAAAACCATATGCAAAGAAATCTGTTGTGAATATTTGCAGAAAGCGTTATTCATGTAGCGTGATCGTATCATGGAAATTCTGGCGATGGAATCTATGTAAACTACACGTCTATAGGGTAGAACTCGCTCCAAAAATTTTTTCTTGAGAAAATGGCCTGATTTTCGAAACTGGCATTAGGTAAAAGCTGCAAATTCAGAGTTAATGTTTCTAGGTGTAAATATGCCATGTATGGTGGATGAAAGTTCTGTAATTTACATGCTCACAACTCTTTTGAGAAAGTTTGTTGAAACCTCGATGCATGTAGCGTGTTCGGAAATTGGAATGTCACTGTGAGGGAAACTAAGTAAGTTAAATTTCTATAGGGAAGTACTCGCTCCACGAGGATTTTTCTGCGAATCTGCCTCATTTTCAAAACTGGCTTTAGGAAAAACTTTTGAAATATGAGAAAATGCTTCAAGGTGTCAATATGGTATTATGGTGGATGAAAGTTCGATAATCATTATGCTAACAACTCTGTAGGGAATATTTTCAAATCCGTGATTCAAGTAGCATTTTCAGAACATGGAATTCCACGATGACGGGTTCTATGTAAATTGCATGTCTCTTGGGTAGAACTCACTGCAAGAGCATTTTTCTGTGAAAACTGCATGGTTTTAAAAACTGACATTAGGAGATATCTACTAAATCAGAATAAAACTTTCTATGTATCAATATGCATTGTATGGTGGATGAAAGTTCGGTAATACAAATGTTCACAACTCATTAAAAATGTTTGTTGAATCCGAAATGCGTGTAACGTGTTCAGAACACGGAATGCCACGATGAGTGAAACTATGTAAATTACATATCTTTTGGGTACAACTCGCTCCAAGAGCATTTTTCTGCCAATTCTGCCTCATTTTCAAAACTGGGGTTAAAACGAAATTGTGAAATCTGAGAAAATTCTTCAAAATGTCAGTAAGCCTTGTATGGTGGGTGAAAGTGCTGTAATCCACTTGCTAACAACTCTGTAGTGAATATTTGTCAAATCCGGGATGCAAATAACGTGTTCGGAACACGGAATTTCACGGTGAGGTAATCCATGTAAATTACATGTCTATTGGTTAGAACCCGCTCCAAGAGTTTTTTGCCGTGAAATCTGTCTCATTTTGGAAGCTGGCGTTGAAAGATCTGTGAAATCAGAGAAAATGCTTCTAAGCATCAATATGCCTTGTTTTGTGATGAAAGTCCTGTAATCCACATGCAAATAAAACTGTAGTTTATATTTGTCGAATAATTTCTGCATGTAGCGTGTTCAAAACACGTAATTACACAGTGGGGCAATTTATGTTATGTACATATCAATTGGGTAGAACACTCTCCAACAGGTTTTTCCTTTGAAAACTGCCTGATTTTCGAAACTGCTATTAGGAAATAGCTGCAAACCAAGTTTAAATATTTCTAGGTTTAAATATGCCTTGTATGGTGGATGAAAGTTCGGTAATCCACATGCTCACACTCATTAAAGAATGTTTGTCGAATTCGTGATCCAAGTAACGTGTTTGGAATACCGAATGTCATAGTGAATGAAACAATGTAAGTTACACGTCTATTGGGTAGAACTCGCTTGAAGAGAATTTTTCTGCGAAATGTGCCTCTTTTTCAAATCTGCCATTAGGAGAACCCTGTGAAATCTGAGAAAATGCTTCTAAGTGTCAATATGCCTTGAATGGTGAATGAAAGTCCAGTAATCCACATGTTAATAACAGTCTAGTGATTATTTTTCAAACCGTGATTCATGTAGCGCTTATGGAAAACGGAATTTCACGGTAATGAAACGATGTAAATTACAATTCTATTGGGTAGAACTAGCTAGAATAGATTTTTTCTGCGAAAATTGCATGATTATCGAATCTGAACTTTGGAAAAAGCTGCAAAATGTGCGTAAATATTTGTAGTTGTACATATGCCTTTATGTTGGAAGAAAGTTCGGTAATCCACATTTTCACAACTTATTAAAGAATCATTTTCTAATCCGTAATGCGTGTACCAAGTAGGGAACGTGGAATTTCACGGTGATTGAAACAATGTAAATTACTTCTCTATTGGGTAGAACCCGCTCCAAGAGAAATTTTCTGAAAAAACTGTTTATTTTAAAACTGGCTTTTGGAAAAGGCTGCAAAATCTGAGAAAATATTTCTAAGTGTCAATATTCAAGGTATTGTGATTAAACTTCCGTAATCCACATGCTAACAAATCTGGAGTGAATATTTGTCAAATCCATCATGCATGTAGCATGTTTGGAACACGGAAATTCACGGCCAGGGATCTTATGCAAATTACATTTCTCTTCGTTAGAAATCACTCCAAGAGATTTTTCCTGAGAAATCTGCCTGATTTTCGAATCTTGCGTTATGAAAACCCTGCAAACTCTGATTAATAGATTCTCGGTCTAAATATGCCTTGTATGGTGGATGAAAGTTCGGTAATCCGCATTCTAACAACTCTGTAGTGAATATTTCTCGAATCCGAGATACATGAAGTGTGTTTGGAACACAGAATATCACGGTGAGCGAATCTATGTTAAATACATATCTCTTGGGTAGAACTCGCTCCCAGAGATTTTTCTGCGAAATCTGCCTCATTTTCGAAACTGGCGTTTGAAAATCTCTTCAAAAGCAGAGAAAATGCTTCATAGTGTCAATATGTCTTGTATTGTGATGGAAGTTCGTAAAACCATATGCAAAGAAATCTGTTGTGAATATTTGCAGAAAGCGTTATTCATGTAGCGTGATCGTATCATGGAAATTCTGGCGATGGAATCTATGTAAACTACACGTCTATAGGGTAGAACTCGCTCCAAAAATTTTTTCTTGAGAAAATGGCCTGATTTTCGAAACTGGCATTAGGTAAAAGCTGCAAATTCAGAGTTAATGTTTCTAGGTGTAAATATGCCATGTATGGTGGATGAAAGTTCTGTAATTTACATGCTCACAACTGTTTTGAGAAAGTTTGTTGAAACCTCGATGCATGTAGCGTGTTCGGAAATTGGAATGTCACTGTGAGGGAAACTAAGTAAGTTAAATTTCTATAGGGAAGTACTCGCTCCACGAGGATTTTTCTGCGAATCTGCCTCATTTTCAAAACTGGCTTTAGGAAAAACTTTTGAAATATGAGAAAATGCTTCAAGGTGTCAATATGGTATTATGGTGGATGAAAGTTCGATAATCATTATGCTAACAACTCTGTAGGGAATATTTTCAAATCCGTGATTCAAGTAGCATTTTCAGAACATGGAATTCCACGATGACGGGTTCTATGTAAATTGCATGTCTCTTGGGTAGAACTCACTGCAAGAGCATTTTTCTGTGAAAACTGCATGGTTTTAAAAACTGACATTAGGAGATATCTACTAAATCAGAATAAAACTTTCTATGTATCAATATGCATTGTATGGTGGATGAAAGTTCGGTAATACAAATGTTCACAACTCATTAAAAATGTTTGTTGAATCCGAAATGCGTGTAACGTGTTCAGAACACGGAATGCCACGATGAGTGAAACTATGTAAATTACATATCTTTTGGGTACAACTCGCTCCAAGAGCATTTTTCTGCCAATTCTGCCTCATTTTCAAAACTGGCGTTAAAACGAAATTGTGAAATCTGAGAAAATTCTTCAAAATGTCAGTAAGCCTTGTATGGTGGGTGAAAGTGCTGTAATCCACTTGCTAACAACTCTGTAGTGAATATTTGTCAAATCCGGGATGCAAATAACGTGTTCGGAACACGGAATTTCACGGTGAGGTAATCCATGTAAATTACATGTCTATTGGTTAGAACCCGCTCCAAGAGTTTTTTGCCGTGAAATCTGTCTCATTTTGGAAGCTGGCGTTGAAAGATCTGTGAAATCAGAGAAAATGCTTCTAAGCATCAATATGCCTTGTTTTGTGATGAAAGTCCTGTAATCCACATGCAAATAAAACTGTAGTTTATATTTGTCGAATAATTTCTGCATGTAGCGTGTTCAAAACACGTAATTACACAGTGGGGCAATTTATGTTATGTACATATCAATTGGGTAGAACACTCTCCAACAGGTTTTTCCTTTGAAAACTGCCTGATTTTCGAAACTGCTATTAGGAAATAGCTGCAAACCAAGTTTAAATATTTCTAGGTTTAAATATGCCTTGTATGGTGGATGAAAGTTCGGTAATCCACATGCTCACACTCATTAAAGAATGTTTGTCGAATTCGTGATCCAAGTAACGTGTTTGGAATACCGAATGTCATAGTGAATGAAACAATGTAAGTTACACGTCTATTGGGTAGAACTCGCTTGAAGAGAATTTTTCTGCGAAATGTGCCTCATTTTCAAATCTGCCATTAGGAGAACCCTGTGAAATCTGAGAAAATGCTTCTAAGTGTCAATATGCCTTGAATGGTGAATGAAAGTCCAGTAATCCACAGGTTAATAACAGGCTAGTGATTATTTTTCAAACCGTGATTCATGTAGCGCTTATGGAAAACGGAATTTCACGGTAATGAAACGATGTAAATTACAATTCTATTGGGTAGAACTAGCTAGAATAGATTTTTTCTGCGAAAATTGCATGATTATCGAATCTGAACTTTGGAAAAAGCTGCAAAATGTGCGTAAATATTTGTAGTTGTACATATGCCTTTATGTTGGAAGAAAGTTCGGTAATCCACATTTTCACAACTTATTAAAGAATCTTTTTCTAATCCGTGATGTGTGTATCAAGTAGGGAACGTGGAATTTCCCGGTGATTGAAACAATGTTAATTACTTCTCTATTTGGTAGAATGAGCTCCAAGAGAATTTTTCTGCGAATCTGTCTCATTTTCAAAACTGGCATGAGGAAAGACATTCAAAATATTAGAAAATGCTTCAAAGTGTCAATATGGTTTTATGGAGGATTAAATTTCGTTTATCCTTATGCTAACAAGTCTGTAGTGAATATTTGTCGAATCCATGATGCATGAAGCTTTTTCGGAACACGGAATTTCACGATGACGCGTTCTATGTAAATTGCATATCTATTGGGTAGAACACACTAAAAGAGGATTTTTCTGCAGAAAATGCATGATTTTAAAAACTGACATTAAGGGAAATCTACTAAATCAGAATAAAACCTTCTATGTATAAATATACTTTGTAAGGTGGATGAAAGTTCTGTAATACACATGTACACAACTCATTAAAATTGTTTCTCAAAACCATGATGAATGTAGTGTGTTTCGAACACGGAATGTCACGATGAGTGAAACTATGTAAATTACATATCTTTTGGGTACAACTCGCTCCAAGAGCATTTTTCTGCCAAATCTGCCTCATTTTCAATACTGGGGTTAAAACTAACCTGTGAAATCTGAGAAAATCCTTCAAAGTACCAGTAAGTCTTGTATGGTGGATGAAAGTGCTGTAATCCACTTGTTAACAACTCTGTAGTGAATATTTGTCGAATCCGAGATGCATGTAGCATGTTCAGAACACGGAATTTCACGGTGACCGAATCCATGTAAATTACATGTCTATTGGTTAGAACCAGCTCCAAGAGGTTTTTGCCGTGAAATCTGCCTCATTTTCGAAACTGGCGTTTGGAAAGCTCTGTGAAATCAGAGAAAATGCTTCTAGGCATGAATATGCTTTTTATTGTGATGAAAATCCTGTAATCCACATGCAAACAACCATGTAGTGTAATTTTCTCGAATACTTTATGCATGTAGTGTGTTCAAGACGCGTAATTTCACAGTGGTGGAATTTATGTAATTTACATATCTATTGGGTAGAACACTCTTCAACATGTTTTTCCTTTGAAAACTGCTTGATATTCGAAACTGCTATTAGGAAAATGCTGCGAACTAAGAGTAAATGTTTCTAGGTGTAAATATGCCTTGTATGGTGGATGAAAGTTCTGTAATACACATGTACACAACTCATTAAAAATGATTCTCAAACACATGATGTATGTAGTGTGTTTGGAACACGGAATGTCACGTTGAGGGAAACTATGTAAATTACATATCTATAGGTTAGAACCCAATCCAGGAGCATTTTTCTGAAAAATCAGCCTCAGCTTTGAAACTGGAGTTATGAAAATGCTGCAAAATCTTAGTAAATGATTTAAGGTGACATTATGTCTTCAATGGTTTATTAAAGTTTTATAATCCGCTAGCTAACAACTCAGCAATGAATTTTTGTTGAATACGTGGTGCATGTAACGTTTTCAGAACACGGAATGTTATGGTGACGGTATTTACAAAATGAGATTTCTATGGGATAGATCATGCACCAAGAGAATTTATCTGCGAAAACTCCCTGATTTCCATATGTGACGTTAGGATAAAGCTGCGTAATCTAAATAAATGTTTCTAGGTGTAAATATGCCTTGCATTGTGGTTGAAAAATCTGTAATCCACATGCTCACGGTCATTAAATCATGTTTGTCGAAGCCGTGATGAATGTAACGTTTTCGGAACACGGACTATATCGGCGAGTGAAACTCGGAAAATAACAACTCTACTGGATAGAACTCGCTTGAATTGGATTTTTCTGCGAAAATTTCATGATTTTCGAAACTGGATGTTAGGAAAAACCTGTGAAATCAGAATAACAACTTCTAGGTTTAAATCTGCCTTGTATGGTGGACGAAAGTTCGGTAATACACATGCTCACACTCATTATGTAATGTTTGTTGAAATCGTGATGCATGTAACGTGTTCGGAATACGGAATGTCATAGTGAATGAAACAATGTAAGTTACATGTCTATTGGGTAGAACTCGCTTGAAGAGAAATTTTCTGTGAAATGTGCCTCATTTTCATAACTGCCTTTAGGAGAACCCTGTGAAATCTGAGAAAATGCTTCTAAGAGTCAATATGCCTTGAATGGTGAATGAAAGTCCGGTAATCCGCATGTTAATAGCAGTCTAGTGATTATTATTCAAACCCTGATTCATGTAGTGCTTTAGGAAAATGGAATTTCATGTTAATGAAACGATTTAAATTACAATTCTATTGGGTAGAACTAGCTAGAATAGAATTTTTCTGTGAAAATTGCATGATTATCGAATCTGAAGTTTGGAAAAAGCTGCAAAATGAGCGTAAATATTTGTAGTTGTAAATAAGCCTATAAGTTGGAAGAAAGTTCGGTAATCCACATTTTCACAACTTATTAAAGAATCTTTTTTTAATCCGTGATGCGTGTACCAAGTAGGGAACGTGGAATTTCACGGTGATTGAAACAATGTAAATTACTTCTCTATTGGGTAGAACTCGCTCCAAGAGAATTTTTCTGCGAAAACTGCTTCATTTTTGAAACTGGCTTTTGGAAAAGGCTGCAAAATCTGAGAAAATATTTCTAAGTGTCAATATTCATGGTATTGTGATGAAAGTTCGGTAATCCACATGCTAACATATCTGGAGTGAATATTTGTCAAATCCATCAGGCATGTATCATGTTCGGAACATGGAAATTCACGGCCAGGAAATTTATGTAAATTATATTTCTCTTGGATAAAAATCGCTCCAAGAAATTTTTCCCCAGAAAACTGCGTGATTTTAGAACCTGGCGTAAGGAAAACACTGCGAACTAAGATTAACAGATTCTCTGTGTAAATATGACTGGTATGGTGGATCAAAGTTCTGTAATCCGCATGCTGACATCTCTTTAGTGAATATTTCTCGAATCCGAGATACATGAAGCGTGTTCGGAACACAGAATATCACTGTGAGCGAATCTATGTAAAATACTTCTCTCTTGGGAAGAACACGCTCCAAGAGTTTTTACTATGAAATCTGTCTCATTTTCGAAACTGGCATTTGAAAATCTCTGCAAAATCAGAGAAAATGCTTCAAAGTGTCAATATGTCTTTTATTGTGATGGAAGTTCGTAAAACCACATGCAAACAAATCTGTGGTGAATATTTGTAGAAAGCGTTATGCATGTAGCGTGATCGTATCACAGAAATTCCTGGCGATGGAATCCATGTAAATTACACGTCTACTGGTTAGAACTCGCTCCAAAAATTTTTTCCTGAGAAAATGGCATGATTTTCGAAAATGACAAATGGAAAATGCGGCAAATTCACATTTAACATTTCTAGGTGTAAATATGACATGTATGGTGGATGAAAGTTCTGTAATTTACATGTTCACAACTCATTCGAGAAAGTTTGTTGAAACCTTGATGCATGTAGCGTGTTTGGAAATTGGAATGTCACTGTGAGGGAAACTATGTAAATTATATTTCAATTGGGAAGTACTCGCTCCACGAGAATTTTTCTGCAAATCTGCCTCATTTTCAAATCTGGCATGAGGAAATACTTTCAAAATATGAGAAACTGTTTCAAAGTGTCAATATGGTTTTATGGAGGATGAAAATTCCTTTATCCTTATGCTAACAATTCTGTAGTGAGTATTTGTCGAATCCGTGATACATGCGGCTTTTTCGGAACACGGAATATCACGATGACGAGTTCTATGTAAATTGCATGTGTATTGGGTAGAACACACTAAAAGAGGGTTTTTCTGCAAAAAATGCATGTTTTTAAAAACTGACAGGGGAAATCTACTAAATCCGAACAAAACCATCTATGTATAAATATGCTTTGTAAGGTGGATTAAAGTTTTGTAATACACATGTACACAACTCATTAAAAATTTTTCTCAAACACATGATGTATATAGTGTGTTTGGAACACGGAATGTCACGGTGAGTGAAACTATGTAAATTACATATCTTTTGGGTACAACTCGCTCCAAGACCATTTTTCTGCCAAATCTGCCTCATTTTCAAAACTGGGGTTAAAGCTAACCTGTGAAATCTGAGAAAATCCTTCAAAGTTTCAGTAAGTCTTGTATGGTGGATGAAAGTGCTGTAATCCACTTGTTAACAACTCTGTAGTGAATATTTGTCGAATCCGAGATGCATGTAGCGTGTTCAGAACACGGAATTTCACGGTGAGCGAATCCATGTAAATTACATGTCTATTGGTTAGAACCAGCTCCAAGAGGTTTTTGCCGTGAAATCTGCCTCATTTTCGAAACTGGCATTTGGAAAGCTCTGTGAAATCAGAGAAAATGCTTCTAGGCATCAATATGCTTTTTATTGTGATGAAAATCCTGTAATCCACATGCAAACAACCATGTAGTGTAATTTTCTCGAATACTTTATGCATGTAGTGTGTTCAAGACACGTAATTTCACAGTGGTGGAATTTATGTAATTTACATATCTATTGGGTAGAACACTCTCCAACATGTTTTTCCTTTGAAAACTGCTTGATATTCGAAACTGCTATTAGGAAAATGCTGCGAACTAAGAGTAAATGTTTCTAGGTGTAAATATGCCTTGTATGGTGGATGAAAGTTCTGTAATACACATGTACACAACTCATTAAAAATGATTCTCAAACACATGATGTATGTAGTGTGTTTGGAACACGGAATGTCACGTTGAGGGAAACTATGTAAATTACATATCTATAGGTTAGAACCCAATCCAGGAGCATTTTTCTGAAAAATCAGCCTCAGCTTTGAAACTGGAGTTATGAAAATGCTGCAAAATCTTAGTAAATGATTTAAGGTGACATTATATCTTCAATGGTTTATTAAAGTTTTATAATCCGCTAGCTAACAACTCAGCAATGAATTTTTGTTGAATACGTGGTGCATGTAACGTTTTCAGAACACGGAATGTTATGGTGACGGTATTTACAAAATGAGATTTCTATGGGATAGATCATGCACCAAGAGAATTTATCTGCGAAAACTCCCTGATTTCCATATGTGACGTTAGGATAAAGCTGCGTAATCTAAATAAATGTTTCTAGGTGTAAATATGCCTTGCATTGTGGTTGAAAAATCTGTAATCCACATGTTCACGGTCATTAAATCATGTTTGTCGAAGCCGTGATGAATGTAACGTTTTCGGAACACGGACTATATCGGCGAGTGAAACTCGGAAAATAACAACTCTACTGGATAGAACTCGCTTGAATTGGATTTTTCTGCGAAAATTTCATGATTTTCGAAACTGGATGTTAGGAAAAACCTGCGAAATCAGAATAACAACTTCTAGGTTTAAATCTGCCTTGTATGGTGGACGAAAGTTCGGTAATACACATGCTCACACTCATTATGTAATGTTTGTTGAAATCGTGATGCATGTAACGTGTTCGGAATACGGAATGTCATAGTGAATGAAACAATGTAAGTTACATGTCTATTGGGTAGAACTCGCTTGAAGAGAAATTTTCTGTGAAATGTGCCTCATTTTCATAACTGCCTTTAGGAGAACCCTGTGAAATCTGAGAAAATGCTTCTAAGAGTCAATATGCCTTGAATGGTGAATGAAAGTCCAGTAATCCACAAGTTAATAGCAGTTTAGTGATTATTTTTCAAACCGTGATTCATGAAGAGCTTTTGGAAAATGGAATTTCATGGTAATGAAACGATATAAATTACAATTCTATTGGGTAGAACTAGCTAGAATAGAATTTTTCTGCGAAAATTGCATGACTATCGAATCTGAAGTTTGGAAAAAGCTGCAAAATGAGCGTAAATATTTGTAGTTGTAAATATGCCTTTATGTTGGAAGAAAGTTCGGTAATCCACATTTTCACAACTTATTAAAGAATCATTTTCTAATCCGTAATGCGTGTACCAAGTAGGGAACGTGGAATTTCACGGTGATTGAAACAATGTAAATTACTTCTCTATTGGGTAGAACCCGCTCCAAGAGAAATTTTCTGAAAAAACTGTTTATTTTAAAACTGGCTTTTGGAAAAGGCTGCAAAATCTGAGAAAATATTTCTAAGTGTCAATATTCAAGGTATTGTGATTAAACTTCCGTAATCCACATGCTAACAAATCTGGAGTGAATATTTGTGAAATCCATCATGCATGTAGCATGTTTGGAACACGGAATTTCACGGCCAGGGATCTTATGCAAATTACATTTCTCTTCGTTAGAAATCACTCCAAGAGATTTTTCCTGAGAAATCTGCCTGATTTTCGAATCTTGCGTTATGAAAACCCTGCAAACTCTGATTAATAGATTCTCGGTCTAAATATGCCTTGTATGGTGGATGAAAGTTCGGTAATCCGCATTCTAACAACTCTGTAGTGAATATTTCTCGAATCCGAGATACATGAAGTGTGTTTGGAACACAGAATATCACGGTGAGCGAATCTATGTAAAATACATATCTCTTGGGTAGAACTCGCTCCCAGAGATTTTTCTGCGAAATCTGCCTCATTTTCGAAACTGGCGTTTGAAAATCTCTTCAAAAGCAGAGAAAATGCTTCATAGTGTCAATATGTCTTGTATTGTGATGGAAGTTCGTAAAACCATATGCAAAGAAATCTGTTGTGAATATTTGCAGAAAGCGTTATTCATGTAGCGTGATCGTATCATGGAAATTCTGGCGATGGAATCTATGTAAACTACACGTCTATAGGGTAGAACTCGCTCCAAAAATTTTTTCTTGAGAAAATGGCCTGATTTTCGAAACTGGCATTAGGTAAAAGCTGCAAATTCAGAGTTAATGTTTCTAGGTGTAAATATGCCATGTATGGTGGATGAAAGTTCTGTAATTTACATGCTCACAACTGTTTTGAGAAAGTTTGTTGAAACCTCGATGCATGTAGCGTGTTCGGAAATTGGAATGTCACTGTGAGGGAAACTAAGTAAGTTAAATTTCTATAGGGAAGTACTCGCTCCACGAGGATTTTTCTGCGAATCTGCCTCATTTTCAAAACTGGCTTTAGGAAAAACTTTTGAAATATGAGAAAATGCTTCAAGGTGTCAATATGGTATTATGGTGGATGAAAGTTCGATAATCATTATGCTAACAACTCTGTAGGGAATATTTTCAAATCCGTGATTCAAGTAGCATTTTCAGAACATGGAATTCCACGATGACGGGTTCTATGTAAATTGCATGTCTCTTGGGTAGAACTCACTGCAAGAGCATTTTTCTGTGAAAACTGCATGGTTTTAAAAACTGACATTAGGAGATATCTACTAAATCAGAATAAAACTTTCTATGTATCAATATGCATTGTATGGTGGATGAAAGTTCGGTAATACAAATGTTCACAACTCATTAAAAATGTTTGTTGAATCCGAAATGCGTGTAACGTGTTCAGAACACGGAATGCCACGATGAGTGAAACTATGTAAATTACATATCTTTTGGGTACAACTCGCTCCAAGAGCATTTTTCTGCCAATTCTGCCTCATTTTCAAAACTGGGGTTAAAACGAAATTGTGAAATCTGAGAAAATTCTTCAAAATGTCAGTAAGCCTTGTATGGTGGGTGAAAGTGCTGTAATCCACTTGCTAACAACTCTGTAGTGAATATTTGTCAAATCCGGGATGCAAATAACGTGTTCGGAACACGGAATTTCACGGTGAGGTAATCCATGTAAATTACATGTCTATTGGTTAGAACCCGCTCCAAGAGTTTTTTGCCGTGAAATCTGTCTCATTTTGGAAGCTGGCGTTGAAAGATCTGTGAAATCAGAGAAAATGCTTCTAAGCATCAATATGCCTTGTTTTGTGATGAAAGTCCTGTAATCCACATGCAAATAAAACTGTAGTTTATATTTGTCGAATAATTTCTGCATGTAGCGTGTTCAAAACACGTAATTACACAGTGGGGCAATTTATGTTATGTACATATCAATTGGGTAGAACACTCTCCAACAGGTTTTTCCTTTGAAAACTGCCTGATTTTCGAAACTGCTATTAGGAAATAGCTGCAAACCAAGTTTAAATATTTCTAGGTTTAAATATGCCTTGTATGGTGGATGAAAGTTCGGTAATCCACATGCTCACACTCATTAAAGAATGTTTGTCGAATTCGTGATCCAAGTAACGTGTTTGGAATACCGAATGTCATAGTGAATGAAACAATGTAAGTTACACGTCTATTGGGTAGAACTCGCTTGAAGAGAATTTTTCTGCGAAATGTGCCTCTTTTTCAAATCTGCCATTAGGAGAACCCTGTGAAATCTGAGAAAATGCTTCTAAGTGTCAATATGCCTTGAATGGTGAATGAAAGTCCAGTAATCCACATGTTAATAACAGTCTAGTGATTATTTTTCAAACCGTGATTCATGTAGCGCTTATGGAAAACGGAATTTCACGGTAATGAAACGATGTAAATTACAATTCTATTGGGTAGAACTAGCTAGAATAGATTTTTTCTGCGAAAATTGCATGATTATCGAATCTGAACTTTGGAAAAAGCTGCAAAATGTGCGTAAATATTTGTAGTTGTACATATGCCTTTATGTTGGAAGAAAGTTCGGTAATCCACATTTTCACAACTTATTAAAGAATCATTTTCTAATCCGTAATGCGTGTACCAAGTAGGGAACGTGGAATTTCACGGTGATTGAAACAATGTAAATTACTTCTCTATTGGGTAGAACCCGCTCCAAGAGAAATTTTCTGAAAAAACTGTTTATTTTAAAACTGGCTTTTGGAAAAGGCTGCAAAATCTGAGAAAATATTTCTAAGTGTCAATATTCAAGGTATTGTGATTAAACTTCCGTAATCCACATGCTAACAAATCTGGAGTGAATATTTGTCAAATCCATCATGCATGTAGCATGTTTGGAACACGGAAATTCACGGCCAGGGATCTTATGCAAATTACATTTCTCTTCGTTAGAAATCACTCCAAGAGATTTTTCCTGAGAAATCTGCCTGATTTTCGAATCTTGCGTTATGAAAACCCTGCAAACTCTGATTAATAGATTCTCGGTCTAAATATGCCTTGTATGGTGGATGAAAGTTCGGTAATCCGCATTCTAACAACTCTGTAGTGAATATTTCTCGAATCCGAGATACATGAAGTGTGTTTGGAACACAGAATATCACGGTGAGCGAATCTATGTTAAATACATATCTCTTGGGTAGAACTCGCTCCCAGAGATTTTTCTGCGAAATCTGCCTCATTTTCGAAACTGGCGTTTGAAAATCTCTTCAAAAGCAGAGAAAATGCTTCATAGTGTCAATATGTCTTGTATTGTGATGGAAGTTCGTAAAACCATATGCAAAGAAATCTGTTGTGAATATTTGCAGAAAGCGTTATTCATGTAGCGTGATCGTATCATGGAAATTCTGGCGATGGAATCTATGTAAACTACACGTCTATAGGGTAGAACTCGCTCCAAAAATTTTTTCTTGAGAAAATGGCCTGATTTTCGAAACTGGCATTAGGTAAAAGCTGCAAATTCAGAGTTAATGTTTCTAGGTGTAAATATGCCATGTATGGTGGATGAAAGTTCTGTAATTTACATGCTCACAACTGTTTTGAGAAAGTTTGTTGAAACCTCGATGCATGTAGCGTGTTCGGAAATTGGAATGTCACTGTGAGGGAAACTAAGTAAGTTAAATTTCTATAGGGAAGTACTCGCTCCACGAGGATTTTTCTGCGAATCTGCCTCATTTTCAAAACTGGCTTTAGGAAAAACTTTTGAAATATGAGAAAATGCTTCAAGGTGTCAATATGGTATTATGGTGGATGAAAGTTCGATAATCATTATGCTAACAACTCTGTAGGGAATATTTTCAAATCCGTGATTCAAGTAGCATTTTCAGAACATGGAATTCCACGATGACGGGTTCTATGTAAATTGCATGTCTCTTGGGTAGAACTCACTGCAAGAGCATTTTTCTGTGAAAACTGCATGGTTTTAAAAACTGACATTAGGAGATATCTACTAAATCAGAATAAAACTTTCTATGTATCAATATGCATTGTATGGTGGATGAAAGTTCGGTAATACAAATGTTCACAACTCATTAAAAATGTTTGTTGAATCCGAAATGCGTGTAACGTGTTCAGAACATGGAATGCCACGATGAGTGAAACTATGTAAATTACATATCTTTTGGGTACAACTCGCTCCAAGAGCATTTTTCTGCCAATTCTGCCTCATTTTCAAAACTGGCGTTAAAACGAAATTGTGAAATCTGAGAAAATTCTTCAAAATGTCAGTAAGCCTTGTATGGTGGGTGAAAGTGCTGTAATCCACTTGCTAACAACTCTGTAGTGAATATTTGTCAAATCCGGGATGCAAATAACGTGTTCGGAACACGGAATTTCACGGTGAGGTAATCCATGTAAATTACATGTCTATTGGTTAGAACCTGCTCCAAGAGTTTTTTGCCGTGAAATCTGTCTCATTTTGGAAGCTGGCGTTGAAAGATCTGTGAAATCAGAGAAAATGCTTCTAAGCATCAATATGCCTTGTTTTGTGATGAAAGTCCTGTAATCCACATGCAAATAAAACTGTAGTTTATATTTGTCGAATAATTTCTGCATGTAGCGTGTTCAAAACACGTAATTACACAGTGGGGCAATTTATGTTATGTACATATCAATTGGGTAGAACACTCTCCAACAGGTTTTTCCTTTGAAAACTGCCTGATTTTCGAAACTGCTATTAGGAAATAGCTGCAAACCAAGTTTAAATATTTCTAGGTTTAAATATGCCTTGTATGGTGGATGAAAGTTCGGTAATCCACATGCTCACACTCATTAAAGAATGTTTGTCGAATTCGTGATCCAAGTAACGTGTTTGGAATACCGAATGTCATAGTGAATGAAACAATGTAAGTTACACGTCTATTGGGTAGAACTCGCTTGAAGAGAATTTTTCTGCGAAATGTGCCTCTTTTTCAAATCTGCCATTAGGAGAACCCTGTGAAATCTGAGAAAATGCTTCTAAGTGTCAATATGCCTTGAATGGTGAATGAAAGTCCAGTAATCCACATGTTAATAACAGTCTAGTGATTATTTTTCAAACCGTGATTCATGTAGCGCTTATGGAAAACGGAATTTCACGGTAATGAAACGATGTAAATTACAATTCTATTGGGTAGAACTAGCTAGAATAGATTTTTTCTGCGAAAATTGCATGATTATCGAATCTGAACTTTGGAAAAAGCTGCAAAATGTGCGTAAATATTTGTAGTTGTACATATGCCTTTATGTTGGAAGAAAGTTCGGTAATCAACATTTTCACAACTTATTAAAGAATCTTTTTCTAATCCGTGATGTGTGTATCAAGTAGGGAACGTGGAATTTCCCGGTGATTGAAACAATGTTAATTACTTCTCTATTTGGTAGAATTAGCTCCAAGAGAATTTTTCTGCGAATCTGTCTCATTTTCAAAACTGGCATGAGGAAAGACATTCAAAATATTAGAAAATGCTTCAAAGTGTCAATATGGTTTTATGGAGGATTAAATTTCGTTTATCCTTATGCTAACAAGTCTGTAGTGAATATTTGTCGAATCCATGATGCATGAAGCTTTTTCGGAACACGGAATTTCACGATGACGCGTTCTATGTAAATTGCATATCTATTGGGTAGAACACACTAAAAGAGGATTTTTCTGCAGAAAATGCATGATTTTAAAAACTGACATTAAGGGAAATCTACTAAATCAGGATAAAACCTTCTATGTATAAATATACTTTGTAAGGTGGATGAAAGTTCTGTAATACACATGTACACAACTCATTAAAATTGTTTCTCAAAACCATGATGAATGTAGTGTGTTTCGAACACGGAATGTCACGATGAGTGAAACTATGTAAATTACATATCTTTTGGGTACAACTCGCTCCAAGAGCATTTTTCTGCCAAATCTGCCTCATTTTCAAAACTGGGGTTAAAGCTAACCTGTGAAATCTGAGAAAATCCTTCAAAGTTTCAGTAAGTCTTGTATGGTGGATGAAAGTGCTGTAATCCACTTGTTAACAACTCTGTAGTGAATATTTGTCGAATCCGAGATGCATGTAGCGTGTTCAGAACACGGAATTTCACGGTGAGCGAATCCATGTAAATTACATGTCTATTGGTTAGAACCAGCTCCAAGAGGTTTTTGCCGTGAAATCTGCCTCATTTTCGAAACTGGCGTTTGGAAAGCTCTGTGAAATCAGAGAAAATGCTTCTAGGCATCAATATGCTTTTTATTGTGATGAAAATCCTGTAATCCACATGCAAACAACCATGTAGTGTAATTTTCTCGAATACTTTATGCATGTAGTGTGTTCAAGACGCGTAATTTCACAGTGGTGGAATTTATGTAATTTACATATCTATTGGGTAGAACACTCTCCAACATGTTTTTCCTTTGAAAACTGCTTGATATTCGAAACTGCTATTAGGAAAATGCTGCGAACTAAGAGTAAATGTTTCTAGGTGTAAATATGCCTTGTATGGTGGATGAAAGTTCTGTAATACACATGTACACAACTCATTAAAAATGATTCTCAAACACATGATGTATGTAGTGTGTTTGGAACACGGAATGTCACGTTGAGGGAAACTATGTAAATTACATATCTATAGGTTAGAACCCAATCCAGGAGCATTTTTCTGAAAAATCAGCCTCAGCTTTGAAACTGGAGTTATGAAAATGCTGCAAAATCTTAGTAAATGATTTAAGGTGACATTATGTCTTCAATGGTTTATTAAAGTTTTATAATCCGCTAGCTAACAACTCAGCAATGAATTTTTGTTGAATACGTGGTGCATGTAACGTTTTCAGAACATGGAATGTTATGGTGACGGTATTTACAAAATGAGATTTCTATGGGATAGATCATGCACCAAGAGAATTTATCTGCGAAAACTCCCTGATTTCCATATGTGACGTTAGGATAAAGCTGCGTAATCTAAATAAATGTTTCTAGGTGTAAATATGCCTTGCATTGTGGTTGAAAAATCTGTAATCCACATGCTCACGGTCATTAAATCATGTTTGTCGAAGCCGTGATGAATGTAACTTTTTCGGAACACGGAATATATCGGCGAGTGAAACTCGGAAAATAACAACTCTACTGGATAGAACTCGCTTGAATTGGATTTTTCTGCGAAAATTTCATGATTTTCGAAACTGGATGTTAGGAAAAACCTGTGAAATCAGAATAACAACTTCTAGGTTTAAATCTGCCTTGTATGGTGGACGAAAGTTCGGTAATACACATGCTCACTCTCATTATGTAATGTTTGTTGAAATAGTGATGCATGTAACGTGTTCGGAATACGGAATGTCATAGTGAATGAAACAATGTAAGTTACATGTCTATTGGGTAGAACTCGCTTGAAGAGAAATTTTCTGTGAAATGTGCCTCATTTTCATAACTGCCTTTAGGAGAACCCTGTGAAATCTGAGAAAATGCTTCTAAGAGTCAATATGCCTTGAATGGTGAATGAAAGTCCAGTAATCCACATGTTAATAGCAGTTTAGTGATTATTTTTCAAACCGTGATTCATGAAGAGCTTTTGGAAAATGGAATTTCATGGTAATGAAACGATGTAAATTACAATTCTATTGGGTAGAACTAGCTAGAATAGAATTTTTCTGCGAAAATTGCATGACTATCGAATCTGAAGTTTGGAAAAAGCTGCAAAATGAGCGTAAATATTTGTAGTTGTAAATATGCCTTTATGTTGGAAGAAAGTTCGGTAATCCACATTTCACAACTTATTAAAGAATCATTTTCTAATCCGTAATGCGTGTACCAAGTAGGGAACGTGGAATTTCACGGTGATTGAAACAATGTAAATTACTTCTCTATTGGGTAGAACCCGCTCCAAGAGAAATTTTCTGAAAAAACTGTTTATTTTTAAACTGGCTGTTGGAAAAGGCTGCAAAATCTGAGAAAATATTTCTAAGTGTCAATATTCATGGTATTGTGATGAAAGTTCGGTAATCCACATGCTAACAAATCTGGAGTGAATATTTGTCAAATCCATCATGCATGTAGCATGTTCGGAACACGGAATTTCACGGCCAGGGATCTTATGTAAATTACATTTCTCTTCGTTAGAAATCACTCCAAGAGATTTTTCCTGAGAAATCTGCCTGATTTTCGAATCTTGCATTACGAAATACCTGCAAACTCAGATTAATATATTCTCGGTGTAAATATGCCTTTTATTGTGGATGAAAGATTGGTAATCCGCATGCTAACAACTCTGTAGTGAATATTTGTCGAATCCGAGATACATGAAGTGTGTTTGGAACACAGAATATCACGGTGAGCGAATCTATGTAAAATACATGTCTCTTGGGTAGAACTCGCTCCCAGAGATTTTTCTGCGAAATCTGCCTCATTTTCGAAACTGGCGTTTGAAAATCTCTGCAAAAGCAGAGAAAATGCTTCATAGTGTCAATATGCCTTGTACTGTGATGAAAGTTCGTAAAACCACATGCAAATAAATCTGTGGTGAATATTTGTAGAAAGCGTTATGCATGTAGTGTGATGGTATCATGGAAATTCTGGTGATGGAATCTATGTAAACTACACGACTATAGGGTAGAACTCGCACCAAAAATGTTTTCTTGAGGAAACGGCCTGATTTTCGAACCTGGCATTAGGTAAATGCTGGAAATTCAGATTTAATATTTCTAGGTGTATATATGCCATGTATGGTGGATGAAAGTTCTGTAATCTACATGCTCACAACTCTTTTGAGAAAGTTTGTTGAAACCTTGATGCATGTAGCGTGTTCGGAAATTGGAATGTCACTGTGAGGGAAACTAAGTAAATTAAATTTCTATTGGGAAGTACTCGCTCCACGAGTATTTTTCTGCGAATCTCCCTCATTTTCAAAACTAGCATTAGGAAAAATTTTTGAAATATGATAAAATGCGTCAAGGTGTCAATATGGTATTAAGGTGGATGAAAGTTCGATAATCATTATGCTAACAACTCTGTAGTGAATATTTTCGAATCCGTGATGCATGTAGCATTTTCGGAACACGGAATTTCACGATGACGGGTTCTATGTAAATTGCATGTCTCTTGGGAATAAGTCACTCCAAGAGCATTTTTCTGCGAAAACTGCATGATTTTAAAAACTGACATTAGGAGAAATCTAATAAATCAGAATAAAACTTTCTATGTATAAATATGCATTGTTATGTGGATGAAAGTTCGGTAATACAAATGTTCACAACTCATTAAAAATGTTTGTTGAATCCGAAATGCGTGTAACGAGTTCAGAACACGGAATGTCACGGTGAGTGAAACTAGGTTAATTACATATCATTTGGGTAAAACTCGCTCCAAGAGCAGTTTTCTGCCAAATCTGCCTCATTTTCAAAACTGGCGTTAAAACTAACCTGTGAAATCTGAGAAAATTATTCAAAGTGTCAGTAATCCTTGTATGGTGGGTGAAAGTGCTGTAATCCACTTGCTAACATCTCTGTAGTGAATATTTGTCAAATCCGGGATGCAAATAACGTGTTCGGAACACGGAATTTCACGGTGAGGGAATCCATGTAAATTACATGTCTATTGGTTAGAACCCGCTCCAAGAGTTTTTTGCCGTTAAATCTGTCTCATTTTGGAAACTGGCGTTGAAAGATCAGTGAAATCAGAGAAAATGCTTCTAAGCATCAATATGCCTTATATTGTGATGAAAGTCCTGTAATCCACATGCAAATAAACCGGTTGTTTATATTTGTCGAATAATTTCTGCATTTGGCGTGTTCAAAACACGTAATTACACAGTGGGGGAATTTGTGTTATGTACATATCTATTGGGTTGAACACTCTCCAACAGGTTTTTCCTTTGAAAACTGCCTGATTTTCGAAACTACTATTAGGAAATAGCTGCAAACCAAGTGTAAATACTTCTAGGTTTAAATATGCCTTGTATGGTGGATGAAAGTTCGGTAATCCACATGCACACACTCATTAAAGAATGTTTGTCGAATTCGTGATCCATGTAACGTGTTTGGAATACGGAATGTCATAGTGAATGAAACAATGTAAGTTAAACTTCTATTGGGTAGAAGTAGCTTGAAGAGAATTTTTCGGCGAAATGTGCCTCATTTTCAAATCTGCGATTAAGAGAACCCTGTGAAATCTGAGAAAATGCTTCTAAGTGTCAATATGCCTTGTATGGTGAATGAAAGTCCAATAATCCACATGTTAATAACAGTCTAGTGATTATTTTTCAAACCGTGATTCATGAAGCGCTTATGTAAAATGGAATTTCACTGTAATGAAATGATGTAAATTACAATTCTATTGGGTAGAACTAGCTAGAATAGAATTTTTCTGTGAAAATTGCATGATTATCGAATCTGAAGTTTGGAAAAAGTTGCAAAATGAGAGTAAATATTTGTAGCTGTATGTATGCCATTATGATGGAAAAAAGATCGGTAATCCATATTTTCACAACATATTAAAGAATCTTTTTCTAATCCGTGATGCATGGACCGTGTTTGGAACATGGAATTTCACGGTGATTAAAACAATGTAAATTACTCCTCTATTGGGTAGAACTCGCTCCAAGAGAATTTCTCTGCGAAAACTGCTTCATTTTTGAAACTGGCGTTGGGAAAACGCTGCAAAATCTGAGAAAATATTTCTAAGTATCAATATTCAATCTATTGTAATGAAAGTTCTGTAATCCACATGGTAACAAATCTGTAATGAATATTTGTCGAACTTTTAATCATGTAGCAGGTTCGGAACACGGAATTTCACGGCCAGGGATCTTATGTAAATTAAATTTCTCTTCGTTAGAAATCACTCCAAGAGATTTTTCCTGAGAAATCTGCCTGATTTTCGAATCTTGCATTACGAAAACCCTGCAAACTCAGATTAATAGATTCTCGGTGTAAATATGCCTTGTATGGTGGATGAAAGTTCGGTAATCCGCATGCTAACAACTCTGTAGTGAATATTTGTCAAATCCGAGATACATGAAGTGTGTTTGGAACACAGAATATCACGATGAGCGAATCTATGTAAAATACATGTCTCTTGGGTAGAACTCGCTCCCAGAGATTTTTCTGCGAAATCTGCCTCATTTTCGAAACTGGCGTTAGAAAATCTCTGCAAAAGCAGCGAAAATGCTTCATAGTGTCAATATGTCTTGTATTGTGATGAAAGTTCGTAAAACCACATGCAAATAAATCTGTGGTGAATATTTGTAGAAAGCGTTATGCATGTAGCGTGATCGTAACATGGAAATTCTGGCAATGGAATCTAGGTAAACTACACGTCTATAGGGTAGAACTCACTCCAAAAAATTTTTCTTTAGAAAACGGCCTGAATTTCGAAACTGGCATTAGGTAAAAGCTGCAAATTCATAGTTAATGTTTCTAGGTGTAAATATTCCATGTATGGTGGATGAAAGTTCTGTAACCTACATGCTCACAACTCTTTTCAAAAAGTTTGTTGAAACCTTGATGCATGTAGAGTGTTCAGAAATTGGAATGTCACTGTGAGGGAAACTAAGTAAATTAAAATTCTATTGGGAAGTACTCGCTCCACGAGAATTTTTCTGCGAAAACTGCTTCATTTATGATACTGGCATTTGGAAAAGGCTGCAAACTCTGAGTAAATATTTCTAAGTGTCAATATTCATGGTATTGTGTTGAAAGTTTGGTAATCCACATGCTAACAAATCTGGAGTGAATATTTGTCAAATCCGTCATGCATGTAACATGTTCGGAACACGGAAATTCACGGCCAGGGAATTTATGTAAATTACATTTCTCTTGGATAAAAATCGCTCCAAGAGATTTTTCCCCAGAAAACTGCGTGATTTTAGAACCTGGCGTTAGGAAAACCCTGCGAACTCAGATTAATAGATTCTCTGTGTAAATATGCCTGGTATGGTGGATCAAAGTTCTGTAATCCGCATGCTGACAACTCTGTAGTGAATATTTCTCGAATCCGAGATACATGAAGCGTGTTCGGAACACAGAATATCACTGTGAGCGAATCTATGTAAAATAAATCTCTCTTGGGTAGAACACGCTCCAAGACTTTTTACTATGAAATCAGTCTCTTTTTCGAAACTGGCATTTGAAACTCTCTGCAAAATCAGAGAAAATGATTCAAAGTGTCAATATGCCTTGTATTGTGATGGAAGTTCTTAAAATCACATGCAAACAAATCTGTGGTGAATAATTGTAGAAAGCGTTATGCATGTAGCGTGATCGTATCACAGAAATTCCTGGCGATGGAATCTATGTAAATTAGATGTCTACTGGTTAGAACTCACTCCAAAAATTTTTTCCTGAGAAAACGGCCTGATTTTCGAAACTGACATAAGGAAACAGCTGCAAATTCTCATTTAATGTTTCTAGGTGTAAATATGACGTGTATGGTGGATGAAAGTTCTGTAATTTACATGTTCACAACTCATTCGAGAAAGTTTGTTGAAATCTGAATGCATGTAGCGTGTTCAGAAATTGGAATGTCACTGTGAGGGAATCTATGTAAATTGAATTTCTATTGGGAAGTACTCGCTCCACGAGGATGTTTCTGTGAATCTGCCTCATTTTCAAAACTGTCATGAGAAAAGACATTCAAAATATTAGAAAATGCTTCAAAGTGTCAATATGGTTTTATGGAGGATGAAATTTCGTTTATCCTTATGCTAACAAGTCTGAAGTGAATATTTGTCGAATCCGTGATGCATGTAGCTTTTTCGGAACACGGAATTTCACGATGACGGGTTCTATGTAAATTGCATGTCTATTGGGTAGAACACGCTAAAAGAGGATTTTTCTGCAAAAAACTGCATGATTTTAAAAATTGACATTAGGGGAAATCTACTAAATCAGAATAAAACCTTCTATGTATAAATATACTTTGTAAGGTGGATGAAAGTTCTGTAATACACATGTACACAACTCATTAAAAATGTTTCTCAAAACCATGATGAATGTAGTGTGTTTGGAACACGGAATGTCACGGTGAGTGAAACTATGTAAATTACATATCTTTTGGGTACAACTCGCTCCAAGAGCATTTTTCTGCCAAATCTGCCTCATTTTCAAAACTGGGGTTAAAGCTAAACTGTGAAATCTGAGAAAATCCTTCAAAGTTTCAGTAAGTCTTGTATGGTGGATGAAAGTGCTGTAATCCACTTGTTAACAACTCTGTAGTGAGTATTTGTCGAATCCGAGATGCATGTAGCGTGTTCAGAACACGGAATTTCACGGTGAGCGAATCCATGTAAATTACATATCTATTGGTTAGAACCAGCTCCAAGAGGTTTTTTGCCGTGAAATCTGCCTCATTTTCGAAACTGGCGTTTGGAAAGCTCTGTGAAATCAGAGAAAATGCTTCTAGGCATGAATATGCTTTTTATTGTGATGAAAATCCTGTAATCCACATGCAAACAACCATGTAGTGTAATTTTCTCGAATAGTTTATGCATGTAGTATGTTCAAGACACGTAATTTCACAGTTGTGGAATTTATGTAATTTACATATCTATTGGGTAGAACACTCTCCAACATTTTTTTCCTTTGAAAACTGCCTGATTTTCGAAACTGCTATTATGAAAATGCTGTGAACTAAGAGTAAATGTTTCTAGGTGTAAATATGCCTTGTATGGTGGATGAAAGTTCTGTAATACACATGTACACAACTCATTAAAAATGATTCTCAAACACATGATGTATGTAGTGTGTTTGGAACACGGAATGTCACGTTGAGGGAAACTATGTAAATTACATATCTATAGGTTAGAACCCAATCCAGGAGCATTTTTCTGAAAAATCAGCCTCAGCTTTGAAACTGGAGTTATGAAAATGCTGCAAAATCTTAGTAAATGCTTTAAGATGACAATATATCTTCAATGGTTTATTAAAGATTTATAATCGGCTAGCTAACAACTCAGCAGTGAATTTTTGTTGAATACGTGGTGCATGTACCGTTTTCAGAACACGGAATGTTATGGTGACGGTATTTAGAAAATGAGATTTCTATGGGATAGATCATGCACCAAGAGAATTTATCTGCAAATACTCCCTGATTTCCATAACTGACGTAAAGGTAATTCTGCGAAATCTAAGTAAACCTTTCTAGGTGTAAATATGCCTTGCACTGTGGCTGAAAAATCTGTAATCCACATGCTCACAGTCATTAAATCATGTTTGTCGAAGCCGTGATGAATGTAATGTTTTCGGAACACGGAATGAATCGGCGAGTGAAACTCGGAAAATAACAACTCTACTGGATAGAATTCGCTTGAATTGAATTTTTCTGCGAAAATTTCATGATTTTCGAAACTGGATGTTAGGAAAAACCTGCGAAATCCGAATAACAACTTCTAGGTTTAAATATGCCTTGTATGGTGGACGAAAGTTCGGTAATACACATGCTCACACTCATTATGTAATGTTTGTTGAAATCGTGATGCATGTAACGTCTTCGGGATACGGAATGTCATAGTGAATGAAACAATGTAAGTTACATGTCTATTGGGTAGAACTCGCTTGAAGAGAATTTTTCTGCAAAATGTGCCTCATTTTCAAAACTGCCATTAGGAGAACCCTGTGAAATCTGAGAAAATGCTTCTAAGTGTCAATATGCCTTGAATGGTGAATGAAAGTCCAGTAATCCACATGTTAATAGCAGTCTAGTGATTATTTTTCAAACCGTGATTCATGTAGCGCTTTTGGTAAATGGAATTTCACGGTAATGAAACGATGTAAATTACAATTCTATTGGGTAGAACTGGCTAGAATAGAATTTTTCTGCGAAAATTGCATGATTATCGAATCTGAAGTTTGGAAAAAGCTGCAAAATGAGCGTAAATATTTGTAGTTGTAAATATGCCTTTATGTTGGAAGAAAGTTTGGTAATCCACATTTTCACAACTTATTAAAGAATCTTTTTCTAATCCGTGATGCGTGTACCAAGTAGGGAACGTAGAATTTCACGGTGATTGAAACAATGTAAATTACTTCTCTATTGGGTAGAACTCGCTCCAAGAGAATTTTTCTGCGAAAACTGCTTCATTTTTGAAACTGGCTGTTGGAAAAGGCTGCAAAATCTGAGAAAATATTTCTAAGTGTCAATATTCATGGTATTGTGATGAAAGTTCGGTAATCCACATGCTAACAAATCTGGAGTGAATATTTGTCAAATCTATCATGCATGTAGCATGTTCGGAACACGGAATTTCACGGCCAGGGATCTTATGTAAATTACATTTCTCTTCGTTAGAAATCACTCCAAGAGATTTTTTCTCAGAAATCTGCCTGATTTTCGAATCTTGCGTTACGAAAAACCTGCAAACTCAGATTAATATATTCTCGGTGTAAATATGCCTTTTATGGTGGATGAAAAATCTGTAATCTGCATGCTAACAACTCTGTAGTGAATATTTGTCGAATCCGAGATACATGAAGTGTGTTTGGAACACAGAATATCACGGTGAGCGAATCTATGTAAAATACATGTCTCTTGGATAGAACTCGCTCCCAGAGATTTTTCTGCGAAATCTGCCTCATTTTCGAAACTGGCGTTTGAAAATCTCTGCAAAAGCAGAGAAAATGCTTCATAGTGTCAATATGCCTTGTATTGTGATGGAAGTTCGTAAAACCACATGCAAATAAATCTGTGGTGAATGTTTGTAGAAAGCGTTATGCATGTAGCGTGATCGTATCATGGAAATTCTGGCGATGGAATCTATGTAAACTACACGTCTATAGGGTAGAACTCGCTCCAAAAATTTTTTCTTGAGGAAACGGCCTGATTTTCGAACCTGGCATTAGGTAAATGCTGCAAATTCAGAGTTAATATTTCTAGGAGTATATATGCCATGTATGGTGGATGAAAGTTCTGTAATCTACATGCTCACAACTCTTTTGAGAAAGTTTGTTGAAACCTTGATGCATGTAGCGTGTTCGGAAATTGGAATGTCACTGTGAGGGAAACTAAGTAAATTAAATTTCTATTGGGAAGTACTCGCTCCACGAGGATTTTTCTGCGAATCTGCCTCATTTTCAAAACTGGAATTAGGAAAAACTTTTGAAATATGAGAAAATGCGTCAAGGTGTCAATATGGTATTAAGGTGGATGAAAGTTCGATAATCATTAAGCTAACAATTTTGTAGTGAATATTTTCGAATCCGTGATGCATGTAGCATTTTCGGAACACGGAATTTCACGATGACGGGTTCTATGTAAATTGCATGTCTCTTGGGTAGAACTCACTCCAAGAGCATTTTTCTGCGAAAACTGCATGATTTTAAAAACTGACATTAGGAGAAATCTACTAAATCAGAATAAAACTTTCTATGTATATATATGCAATGTAAGGTGGATGAAAGTTCAGTAATACAAATGTTCACAACTCATTAAACATGTTTGTTGAATCCGAAATGCGTGTAACGTGTTCAGAACACGGAATGTCACGGTGAGTGAAACTAGGTTAATTACATATCTTTTGGGTAAAACTCGCTCCAAGAGCATTTTTCTGCCAATTCTGCCTCATTTTCAAAACTGGCGTTAAAACTAACCTGTGAAATCTGAGAAAATTCTTCAAAGTGTCAGTAATCCTTGTATGGTGGATGAAAGTGCTGTAATCCACTTGCTAACATCTCTGTAGTGAATATTTGTCGAATCCGTGATGCATGTAACGTGTTCGGAACACGGAATTTCACAGTGAAGGAATCCATGTAAATTACATGTCTATTGGTTAGAACCCGCTCCAAGAGTTTTTTGCCGTTAAATCTGTCTCATTTTGGAAACTGGCGTTGAAAGATCTGTGAAATCAGAGAAAATGCTTCTAAGCATCAATATGCCTTGTATTGTGATGAAAGTCCTGTAATCCACATGCAAATAAACCGGTTGTTTATATTTGTCGAATAATTTCTGCATTTGGCGTGTTCAAAACACGTAATTACACAGTGGGGGAATTTATGTTATGTACATATCTATTGGGTAGAACACTCTCCAACAGGTTTTTCCTTTGAAAACTGCCTGATTTTCGAAACTGCTATTAGGAAATAGCTGCAAACCAAGTGTAAACACTTCTAGGTTTAAATATGCCTTGTATGGTGGATGAAAGTTTGGTAATCCACATGCTCACACTCATTAAAGAATGTTTGTCGAATTCGTGATCTATGTAATGTGTTTGGAATACGGAATGTCATAGTGAATGAAACAATGTAAGTTACACGTCTATTGGGTAGAACTCGCTTGAAGAGAATTTTTCTGCGAAATGTGCCTCATTTTCAAATCTGCCATTAGGAGAACCCTGTGAAATCTGAGAAAATGCTTCTAAGTGTCAATATGCCTTGTATGGTGAATGAAAGTCCAGTAATCCACATGTTAATAACAGTCTAGTGATTATTTTTCAAACCGTGATTCATGTAGCGCTTATGTAAAATGGAATTTCACTGTAATGAAATGATGTAAATTACAATTCTATTGGGTAGAACTAGCTAGAATAGAATTTTTCTGCGAAAATTGCATGATTATCGAATCTGAAGTTTGGAAAAAGTTGCAAAATGAGAGTAAATATTTGTAGCTGTATGTATGCCATTATGATGGAAAAAAGATCGGTAATCCATATTTTCACAACATATTAAAGAATCTTTTTCTAATCCGTGATGCATGGACCGTGTTTGGAACATGGAATTTCACGGTGATTAAAACAATGTAAATTACTTCTCTATTGGGTAGAACTCGCTCCAAGAGAATTTCTCTGCGAAAACTGCTTCATTTTTGAAACTGGCGTTGGGAAAACGCTGCAAAATGTGAGAAAATATTTCTAAGTATCAATATTCAATCTATTGTAATGAATGTTCTGTAATCCACATGGTAACAAATCTGTAATGAATATTTGTCGAACTTTTAATCATGTAGCAGGTTCGGAACACGGAATTTCACGGCCAGGGATCTTATGTAAATTAAATTTCTCTTCGTTAGAAATCACTCCAAGAGATTTTTCCTGAGAAATCTGCCTGATTTTCGAATCTTGCATTACGAAAACCCTGCAAACTCAGATTAATAGATTCTCGGTGTAAATATGCCTTGTATGGTGGATGAAAGTTCGGTAATCCGCATGCTAACAACTCTGTAGTGAATATTTGTCAAATCCGAGATACATGAAGTGTGTTTGGAACACAGAATATCACGATGAGCGAATCTATGTAAAATACATGTCTCTTGGGTAGAACTCGCTCCCAGAGATTTTTCTGCGAAATCTGCCTCATTTTCGAAACTGGCGTTAGAAAATCTCTGCAAAAGCAGCGAAAATGCTTCATAGTGTCAATATGTCTTGTATTGTGATGAAAGTTCGTAAAACCACATGCAAATAAATCTGTGGTGAATATTTGTAGAAAGCGTTATGCATGTAGCGTGATCGTAACATGGAAATTCTGGCAATGGAATCTAGGTAAACTACACGTCTATAGGGTAGAACTCACTCCAAAAAATTTTTCTTTAGAAAACGGCCTGAATTTCGAAACTGGCATTAGGTAAAAGCTGCAAATTCATAGTTAATGTTTCTAGGTGTAAATATTCCATGTATGGTGGATGAAAGTTTTGTAACCTACATGCTCACAACTCTTTTCAAAAAGTTTGTTGAAACCTTGATGCATGTAGAGTGTTCAGAAATTGGAATGTCACTGTGAGGGAAACTAAGTAAATTAAAATTCTATTGGGAAGTACTCGCTCCACGAGAATTTTTCTGCGAAAACTGCTTCATTTATGATACTGGCATTTGGAAAAGGCTGCAAACTCTGAGTAAATATTTCTAAGTGTCAATATTCATGGTATTGTGTTGAAAGTTTGGTAATCCACATGCTAACAAATCTGGAGTGAATATTTGTCAAATCCGTCATGCATGTAACATGTTCGGAACACGGAAATTCACGGCCAGGGAATTTATGTAAATTACATTTCTCTTGGATAAAAATCGCTCCAAGAGATTTTTCCCCAGAAAACTGCGTGATTTTAGAACCTGGCGTTAGGAAAACCCTGCGAACTCAGATTAATAGATTCTCTGTGTAAATATGCCTGGTATGGTGGATCAAAGTTCTGTAATCCGCATGCTGACAACTCTGTAGTGAATATTTCTCGAATCCGAGATACATGAAGCGTGTTCGGAACACAGAATATCACTGTGAGCGAATCTATGTAAAATAAATCTCTCTTGGGTAGAACACGCTCCAAGAGTTTTTACTATGAAATCAGTCTCTTTTTCGAAACTGGCATTTGAAAATCTCTGCAAAATCAGAGAAAATGCTTCAAAGTGTCAATATGCCTTGTATTGTGATGGAAGTTCTTAAAATCACATGCAAACAAATCTGTGGTGAATATTTGTAGAAAGCGTTATGCATGTAGCGTGATCGTATCACAGAAATTCCTGGCGATGGAATCTATGTAAATTACACGACTACTGGTTAGAACTCGCTCCAAAAATTTTTTCCTGAGAAAACGGCCTGATTTTCGAAACTGACATAAGGAAACAGCTGCAAATTCTCATTTAATGTTTCTAGGTGTAAATATGACGTGTATGGTGGATGAAAGTTCTGTAACTTACATGTTCACAACTCATTCGAGAAAGTTTGTTGAAATCTGGATGCATGTAGCGTGTTCAGAAATTGGAATGTCACTGTGAGGGAATCTATGTAAATTCTATTTCTATTGGGAAGTACTCGCTCCACGAGGATGTTTCTGTGAATCTGCCTCATTTTCAAAACTGTCATGAGAAAAGACATTCAAAATATTAGAAAATGCTTCAAAGTGTCAATATGGTTTTATGGAGGATGAAATTTCGTTTATCCTTATGCTAACAAGTCTGAAGTGAATATTTGTCGAATCCGTGATGCATGTAGCTTTTTCGGAACACGGAATTTCACGATGACGGGTTCTATGTAAATTGCATGTCTATTGGGTAGAACACGCTAAAAGAGGATTTTTCTGCAAAAAACTGCATGATTTTAAAAACTGACATTAGGGGAAATCTACTAAATCAGAATAAAACCTTCTATGTATAAATATACTTTGTAAGGTGGATGAAAGTTCTGTAATACACATGTACACAACTCATTAAAAATGTTTCTCAAAACCATGATGAATGTAGTGTGTTTGGAACACGGAATGTCACGGTGAGTGAAACTATGTAAATTACATATCTTTTGGGTACAACTCGCTCCAAGAGCATTTTTCTGCCAAATCTGCCTCATTTTCAAAACTGGGGTTAAAGCTAACCTGTGAAATGTGAGAAAATCCTTCAAAGTTTCAGTAAGTCTTGTATGGTGGATGAAAGTGCTGTAATCCACTTGTTAACAACTCTGTAGTGAATATTTGTCGAATCCGAGATGCATGTAGCATGTTCAGAACACGGAATTTCACGGTGAGCGAATCCATGTAAATTACATATCTATTGGTTAGAACCAGCTCCAAGAGGTTTTTTGCCGTGAAATCTGCCTCATTTTCGAAACTGGCGTTTGGAAAGCTCTGTGAAATCAGAGAAAATGCTTCTAGGCATGAATATGCTTTTTATTGTGATGAAAATCCTGTAATCCACATGCAAACAACCATGTAGTGTAATTTTCTCGAATAGTTTACGCATGTAGTGTGTTCAAGACACGTAATTTCACAGTGGTGGAATTTATGTAATTTACATATCTATTGGGTAGAACACTCTACAACATTTTTTTCCTTTGAAAACTGCCTGATTTTCGAAACTGCTATTATGAAAATGCTGTGAACTAAGAGTAAATGTTTCTAGGTGTAAATATGCCTTGTATGGTGGATGAAAGTTCTGTAATACACATGTACACAACTCATTAAAAATGATTCTCAAACACATGATGTATGTAGTGTGTTTGGAACACGGAATGTCACGTTGAGGGAAACTATGTAAATTACATATCTATAGGTTAGAACCCAATCCAGGAGCATTTTTCTGAAAAATCAGCCTCAGCTTTGAAACTGGAGTTATGAAAATGCTGCAAAATCTTAGTAAATGCTTTAAGATGACAATATATCTTCAATGGTTTATTAAAGATTTATAATCGGCTAGCTAACAACTCAGCAGTGAATTTTTGTTGAATACGTGGTGCATGTACCGTTTTCAGAACATGGAATGTTATGGTGACGGTATTTACAAAATGAGATTTCTATGGGATAGATCATGCACCAAGAGAATTTATCTGCAAATACTCCCTGATTTCCATAACTGACGTAAAGGTAATTCTGCGAAATCTAAGTAAACCTTTCTAGGTGTAAATATGCCTTGCACTGTGGTTGAAAAATCTGTAATCCACATGCTCACAGTCATTAAATCATGTTTGTCGAAGCCGTGATGAATGTAATGTTTTCGGAACACGGAATGAATCGGCGAGTGAAACTCGGAAAATAACAACTCTACTGGATAGAATTCGCTTGAATTGAATTTTTCTGCGAAAATTTCATGATTTTCGAAACTGGATGTTAGGAAAAACCTGCGAAATCCGAATAACAACTTCTAGGTTTAAATATGCCTTGTATGGTGGACGAAAGTTCGGTAATACACATGCTCACACTCATTATGTAATGTTTGTTGAAATCGTGATGCATGTAACGTCTTCGGGATACGGAATGTCATAGTGAATGAAACAATGTAAGTTACATGTCTATTGGGTAGAACTCGCTTGAAGAGAATTTTTCTGCAAAATGTGCC
The DNA here is from genome assembly GCF_048773025.1 of Camelus bactrianus. Taxonomy (NCBI): domain Eukaryota; kingdom Metazoa; phylum Chordata; class Mammalia; order Artiodactyla; family Camelidae; genus Camelus; species Camelus bactrianus. The sequence goes on from NC_133556.1 coordinate 42,854,169, forward strand.
TCATTTTCAAAACTGCCATTAGGAGAACCCTGTGAAATCTGAGAAAATGCTTCTAAGTGTCAATATGCCTTGAATGGTGAATGAAAGTCCAGTAATCCACATGTTAATAGCAGTCTAGTGATTATTTTTCAAACCGTGATTCATGTAGCGCTTTTGGTAAATGGAATTTCACAGTAATGAAACGATGTAAATTAAAATTCTATTGGGTAGAACTGGCTAGAATAGAATTTTTCTGCGAAAATTGCATGATTATCGAATCTGAAGTTTGGAAAAAGCTGCAAAATGTGCGTAAATATTTGTAGTTGTAAATATGCCTTTATGTTGGAAGAAAGTTTGGTAATCCACATTTTCACAACTTATTAAAGAATCTTTTTCTAATCTGTGATGCGTGTACCAAGTAGGGAACGTAGAATTTCACGGTGATTGAAACAATGTAAATTACTTCTCTATTGGGTAGAACTCGCTCCAAGAGAATTTTTCTGCGAAAACTGCTTCATTTTTGAAACTGGCTGTTGGAAAAGGCTGCAAAATCTGAGAAAATATTTCTAAGTGTCAATATTCATGGTATTATGATGAAAGTTCGGTAATCCACATGCTAACAAATCTGGAGTGAATATTTGTCAAATCTATCATGCATGTAGCATGTTCGGAACACGGAATTTCACGGCCAGGGATCTTATGTAAATTACATTTCTCTTCGTTAGAAATCACTCCAAGAGATTTTTTCTCAGAAATCTGCCTGATTTTCGAATCTTGCGTTACGAAAAACCTGCAAACTCAGATTAATATATTCTCGGTGTAAATATGCCTTTTATGGTGGATGAAAAATCTGTAATCTGCATGCTAACAACTCTGTAGTGAATATTTGTCGAATCCGAGATACATGAAGTGTGTTTGGAACACAGAATATCACGGTGAGCGAATCTATGTAAAATACATGTCTCTTGGATAGAACTCGCTCCCAGAGATTTTTCTGCGAAATCTGCCTCATTTTCGAAACTGGCGTTTGAAAATCTCTGCAAAAGCAGAGAAAATGCTTCATAGTGTCAATATGCCTTGTATTGTGATGGAAGTTCGTAAAACCACATGCAAATAAATCTGTGGTGAATGTTTGTAGAAAGCGTTATGCATGTAGCGTGATCGTATCATGGAAATTCTGGCGATGGAATCTATGTAAACTACACGTCTATAGGGTAGAACTCGCTCCAAAAAGTTTTTTCTTGAGGAAACGGCCTGATTTTCGAACCTGGCATTAGGTAAATGCTGCAAATTCAGAGTTAATATTTCAAGGAGTATATATGCCATGTATGGTGGATGAAAGTTCTGTAATCTACATGCTCACAACTCTTTTGAGAAAGTTTGTTGAAACCTTGATGCATGTAGCGTGTTCGGAAATTGGAATGTCACTGTGAGGGAAACTAAGTAAATTAAATTTCTATTGGGAAGTACTCGCTCCACGAGGATTTTTCTGCGAATCTGCCTCATTTTCAAAACTGGAATTAGGAAAAACTTTTGAAATATGAGAAAATGCGTCAAGGTGTCAATATGGTATTAAGGTGGATGAAAGTTCGATAATCATTAAGCTAACAACTTTGTAGTGAATATTTTCGAATCCGTGATGCATGTAGCATTTTCGGAACACGGAATTTCACGATGACGGGTTCTATGTAAATTGCATGTCTCTTGGGTAGAACTCACTCCAAGAGCATTTTTCTGCGAAAACTGCATGATTTTAAAAACTGACATTAGGAGAAATCTACTAAATCAGAATAAAACTTTCTATGTATATATATGCAATGTAAGGTGGATGAAAGTTCAGTAATACAAATGTTCACAACTCATTAAACATGTTTGTTGAATCCGAAATGCGTGTAACGTGTTCAGAACACGGAATGTCACGGTGAGTGAAACTAGGTTAATTACATATCTTTTGGGTAAAACTCGCTCCAAGAGCATTTTTCTGCCAATTCTGCCTCATTTTCAAAACTGGCGTTAAAACTAAACTGTGAAATCTGAGAAAATTATTCAAAGTGTCAGTAATCCTTGTATGGTGGATGAAAGTGCTGTAATCCACTTGCTAACATCTCTGTAGTGAATATTTGTCAAATCCGTGATGCATGTAACGTGTTCGGAACACGGAATTTCACAGTGAAGGAATCCATGTAAATTACATGTCTATTGGTTAGAACCCGCTCCAAGAGTTTTTTGCCGTTAAATCTGTCTCATTTTGGAAACTGGCATTGAAAGATCTGTGAAATCAGAGAAAATGCTTCTAAGCATCAATATGCCTTGTATTGTGATGAAAGTCCTGTAATCCACATGCAAATAAACCGGTTGTTTATATTTGTCGAATAATTTCTGCATTTGGCGTGTTCAAAACACGCAATTACACAGTGGGGGAATTTATGTTATGTACATATCTATTGGGTAGAACACTCTCCAACAGGTTTTTCCTTTGAAAACTGCCTGATTTTCGAAACTGCTATTAGGAAATAGCTGCAAACCAAGTGTAAACACTTCTAGGTTTAAATATGCCTTGTATGGTGGATGAAAGTTCGGTAATCCACATGCTCACACTCATTAAAGAATGTTTGTCGAATTCGTGATCTATGTAACGTGTTTGGAATACGGAATGTCATAGTGAATGAAACAATGTAAGTTACACGTCTATTGGGTAGAACTCGCTTGAAGAGAATTTTTCTGCGAAATGTGCCTCATTTTCAAATCTGCCATTAGGAGAACCCTGTGAAATCTGAGAAAATGCTTCTAAGTGTCAATATGCCTTGTATGGTGAATGAAAGTCCAGTAATCCACATGTTAATAACAGTCTAGTGATTATTTTTCAAACCGTGATTCATGTAGCGCTTATGTAAAATGGAATTTCACTGTAATGAAATGATGTAAATTACAATTCTATTGGGTAGAACTAGCTAGAATAGAATTTTTCTGCGAAAATTGCATGATTATCGAATCTGAAGTTTGGAAAAAGTTGCAAAATGAGAGTAAATATTTGTAGCTGTATGTATGCCATTATGATGGAAAAAAGATCGGTAATCCATATTTTCACAACATATTAAAGAATCTTTTTCTAATCCGTGATGCATGGACCGTGTTTGGAACATGGAATTTCACGGTGATTAAAACAATGTAAATTACTTCTCTATTGGGTAGAACTCGCTCCAAGAGAATTTCTCTGCGAAAACTGCTTCATTTTTGAAACTGGCGTTGGGAAAACGCTGCAAAATCTGAGAAAATATTTCTAAGTATCAATATTCAATCTATTGTAATGAAAGTTCTGTAATCCACATGGTAACAAATCTGTAATGAATATTTGTCGAACTTTTAATCATGTAGCAGGTTCGGAACACGGAATTTCACGGCCAGGGATCTTATGTAAATTAAATTTCTCTTCATTAGAAATCACTCCAAGAGATTTTTCCTGAGAAATCTGCCTGATTTTCGAATCTTGCATTATGAAAACCCTGCAAACTCAGATTAATAGATTCTCGGTGTAAATATGCCTTGTATGGTGGATGAAAGTTCGGTAATCCGCATGCTAACAACTCTGTAGTGAATATTTGTCAAATCCGAGATACATGAAGTGTGTTTGGAACACAGAATATCACGATGAGCGAATCTACGTAAAATACATGTCTCTTGGGTAGAACTCGCTCCCAGAGATTTTTCTGCGAAATCTGCCTCATTTTCGAAACTGGCGTTAGAAAATCCCTGCAAAAGCAGCAAAAATGCTTCATAGTGTCAATATGTCTTGTATTGTGATGAAAGTTCGTAAAACCACATGCAAATAAATCTGTGGTGAATATTTGTAGAAAGCTTTATGCATGTAGCGTGATCGTAACATGGAAATTCTGGCAATGGAATCTAGGTAAACTACACGTCTATAGGGTAGAACTCACTCCAAAAATTTTTGTTTAGAAAATGGCCTGAATTTCGAAACTGGCATTAGGTAAAAGCTGCAAATTCATAGTTAATGTTTCTAGGTGTAAATATTCCATGTATGGTGGATGAAAGTTCTGTAACCTACATGCTCACAACTCTTTTCAAAAAGTTTGTTGAAACCTTGATGCATGTAGAGTGTTCAGAAATTGGAATGTCACTGTGAGGGAAACTAAGTAAATTAAAATTCTATTGGGAAGTACTCGCTCCAAGAGAATTTTTCTGCGAAAACTGCTTCATTTATGATACTGGCATTTGGAAAAGGCTGCAAACTCTGAGTAAATATTTCTAAGTGTCAATATTCATGGTATTGTGTTGAAAGTTTGGTAATCCACATGCTAACAAATCTGGAGTGAATATTTGTCAAATCCGTCATGCATGTAACATGTTCGGAACACGGAAATTCACGGCCAGGGAATTTATGTAAATTACATTTCTCTTGGATAAAAATCGCTCCAAGAGATTTTTCCCCAGAAAACTGCGTGATTTTAGAACCTGGAGTTAGGAAAACCCTGCGAACTCAGATTAATAGATTCTCTGTGTAAATATGCCTGGTATGGTGGATCAAAGTTCTGTAATCCGCATGCTGACAACTCTGTAGTGAATATTTCTCGAATCCGAGATACATGAAGCGTGTTCGGAACACAGAATATCACTGTGAGCGAATCTATGTAAAATAAATCTCTCTTGGGTAGAACACGCTCCAAGAGTTTTTACTATGAAATCAGTCTCTTTTTCGAAACTGGCATTTGAAAATCTCTGCAAAATCAGAGAAAATGCTTCAAAGTGTCAATATGCCTTGTATTGTGATGGAAGTTCTTAAAATCACATGCAAACAAATCTGTGGTGAATATTTGTAGAAAGCGTTATGCATGTAGCGTGATCGTATCACAGAAATTCCTGGCGATGGAATCTATGTAAATTACACGACTACTGGTTAGAACTCGATCCAAAAATTTTTTCCTGAGAAAACGGCCTGATTTTCGAAACTGACATAAGGAAACAGCTGCAAATTCTCATTTAATGTTTCTAGGTGTAAATATGACATGTATGGTGGATGAAAGTTCTGTAATTTACATGTTCACAACTCATTCGAGAAAGTTTGTTGAAATCTGGATGCATGTAGCGTGTTCAGAAATTGAAATGTCACTGTGAGGGAATCTATGTAAATTTTATTTCTATTGGGAAGTACTCGCTCCACGAGGATGTTTCTGTGAATCTGCCTCATTTTCAAAACTGTCATGAGAAAAGACATTCAAAATATTAGAAAATGCTTCAAAGTGTCAATATGGTTTTATGGAGGATGAAATTTCGTTTATCCTTATGCTAACAAGTCTGAAGTGAATATTTGTCGAATCCGTGATGCATGTAGCTTTTTCGGAACACGGAATTTCACGATGACGGGTTCTATGTAAATTGCATGTCTATTGGGTAGAACACGCTAAAAGAGGATTTTTCTGCAAAAAACTGCATGATTTTAAAAATTGACATTAGGGGAAATCTACTAAATCAGAATAAAACCTTCTATGTATAAATATGCTTTGTAAGGTGGATGAAAGTTCTGTAATACACATGTACACAACTCATTAAAAATGTTTCTCAAAACCATGATGAATGTAGTGTGTTTGGAACACGGAATGTCACGGTGAGTGAAACTATGTAAATTACATATCTTTTGGGTACAACTCGCTCCAAGAGCATTTTTCTGCCAAATCTGCCTCATTTTCAAAACTGGGGTTAAAGCTAAACTATGAAATCTGAGAAAATCCTTCAAAGTTTCAGTAAGTCTTGTATGGTGGATGAAAGTGCTGTAATCCACTTGTTAACAACTCTGTAGTGAGTATTTGTCGAATCCGAGATGCATGTAGCGTGTTCAGAACACGGAATTTCACGGTGAGCGAATCCATGTAAATTACATATCTATTGGTTAGAACCAGCTCCAAGAGGTTTTTTGCCGTGAAATCTGCCTCATTTTCGAAACTGGCGTTTGGAAAGCTCTGTGAAATCAGAGAAAATGCTTCTAGGCATGAATATGCTTTTTATTGTGATGAAAATCCTGTAATCCACATGCAAACAACCATGTAGTGTAATTTTCTCGAATAGTTTATGCATGTAGTATGTTCAAGACACGTAATTTCACAGTTGTGGAATTTATGTAATTTACATATCTATTGGGTAGAACACTCTACAACATTTTTTTCCTTTGAAAACTGCCTGATTTTCGAAACTGCTATTATGAAAATGCTGTGAACTAAGAGTAAATGTTTCTAGGTGTAAATATGCCTTGTATGGTGGATGAAAGTTCTGTAATACACATGTACACAACTCATTAAAAATGATTCTCAAACACATGATGTATGTAGTGTGTTTGGAACACGGAATGTCACGTTGAGGGAAACTATTTAAATTACATATCTATAGGTTAGAACCCAATCCAGGAGCATTTTTCTGAAAAATCAGCCTCAGCTTTGAAACTGGAGTTATGAAAATGCTGCAAAATCTTAGTAAATGCTTTAAGATGACAATATATCTTCAATGGTTTATTAAAGATTTATAATCGGCTAGCTAACAACTCAGCAGTGAATTTTTGTTGAATACGTGGTGCATGTACCGTTTTCAGAACATGGAATGTTATGGTGACGGTATTTACAAAATGAGATTTCTATGGGATAGATCATGCACCAAGAGAATTTATCTGCAAATACTCCCTGATTTCCATAACTGACGTAAAGGTAATTCTGCGAAATCTAAGTAAACCTTTCTAGGTGTAAATATGCCTTGCACTGTGGTTGAAAAATCTGTAATCCACATGCTCACAGTCATTAAATCATGTTTGTCGAAGCCGTGATGAATGTAATGTTTTCGGAACACGGAATGAATCGGCGAGTGAAACTCGGAAAATAACAACTCTACTGGATAGAATTCGCTTGAATTGAATTTTTCTGCGAAAATTTCATGATTTTCGAAACTGGATGTTAGGAAAAACCTGCGAAATCCGAATAACAACTTCTAGGTTTAAATATGCCTTGTATGGTGGACGAAAGTTCGGTAATACACATGCTCACACTCATTATGTAATGTTTGTTGAAATCGTGATGCATGTAACGTCTTCGGGATACGGAATGTCATAGTGAATGAAACAATGTAAGTTACATGTCTATTGGGTAGAACTCGCTTGAAGAGAATTTTTCTGCAAAATGTGCCTCATTTTCAAAACTGCCATTAGGAGAACCCTGTGAAATCTGAGAAAATGCTTCTAAGTGTCAATATGCCTTGAATGGTGAATGAAAGTCCAGTAATCCACATGTTAATAGCAGTCTAGTGATTATTTTTCAAACCGTGATTCATGTAGCGCTTTGGTAAATGGAATTTCACGGTAATGAAACGATGTAAATTACAATTCTATTGGGTAGAACTGGCTAGAATAGAATTTTTCTGCGAAAATTGCATGATTATCGAATCTGAAGTTTGGAAAAAGCTGCAAAATGAGCGTAAATATTTGTAGTTGTAAATATGCCTTTATGTTGGAAGAAAGTTTGGTAATCCACATTTTCACAACTTATTAAAGAATCTTTTTCTAATCCGTGATGCGTGTACCAAGTAGGGAATGTAGAATTTCACGGTGATTGAAACAATGTAAATTACTTCTCTATTGGGTAGAACTAGCTCCAAGAGAATTTTTCTGCGAAAACTGCTTCATTTTTGAAACTGGCTGTTGGAAAAGGCTGCAAAATCTGAGAAAATATTTCTAAGTGTCAATATTCATGGTATTATGATGAAAGTTCGGTAATCCACATGCTAACAAATCTGGAGTGAATATTTGTCAAATCTATCATGCATGTAGCATGTTTGGAACACGGAATTTCACGGCCAGGGATCTTATGTAAATTATATTTCTCTTCGTTAGAAATCACTCCAAGAGATTTTTTCTCAGAAATCTGCCTGATTTTCGAATCTTGCGTTACGAAAAACCTGCAAACTCAGATTAATATATTCTCGGTGTAAATATGCCTTTTATGGTGGATGAAAAATCTGTAATCTGCATGCTAACAACTCTGTAGTGAATATTTGTCGAATCCGAGATACATGAAGTGTGTTTGGAACACAGAATATCACGGTGAGCGAATCTATGTAAAATACATGTCTCTTGGATAGAACTCGCTCCCAGAGATTTTTCTGCGAAATCTGCCTCATTTTCGAAACTGGCGTTTGAAAATCTCTGCAAAAGCAGAGAAAATGCTTCATAGTGTCAATATGCCTTGTATTGTGATGGAAGTTCGTAAAACCACATGCAAATAAATCTGTGGTGAATGTTTGTAGAAAGCGTTATGCATGTAGCGTGATCGTATCATGGAAATTCTGGCGATGGAATCTATGTAAACTACACGTCTATAGGGTAGAACTCGCTCCAAAAATTTTTTCTTGAGGAAACGGCCTGATTTTCGAACCTGGCATTAGGTAAATGCTGCAAATTCAGAGTTAATATTTCTAGGAGTATATATGCCATGTATGGTGGATGAAAGTTCTGTAATCTACATGCTCACAACTCTTTTGAGAAAGTTTGTTGAAACCTTGATGCATGTAGCGTGTTCGGAAATTGGAATGTCACTGTGAGGGAAACTAAGTAAATTAAAATTCTATTGGGAAGTACTCGCTCCACGAGGATTTTTCTGTGAATCTGCCTCATTTTCAAAACTGGAATTAGGAAAAACTTTTGAAATATGAGAAAATGCGTCAAGGTGTCAATATGGTATTAAGGTGGATGAAAGTTCGATAATCATTAAGCTAACAACTTTGTAGTGAATATTTTCGAATCCGTGATGCATGTAGCATTTTCGGAACACTGAATTTCACGATGACGGGTTCTATGTAAATTGCATGTCTATTGGGTAGGACACGCTAAAAGAGGATTTTTCTGCAAAAAACTGCATTATTTTAAATATTGACATTAGGGGAAATCTACTAAATCAGAATAAAACCTTCTATGTATAAATATGCTTTGTAAGGTGGATGAAAGTTCTGTAATACACATGTACACAACTCATTAAAAATGTTTCTCAAAACCATGATGAATGTAGTGTGTTTGGAACACGGAATGTCACGGTGAGTGAAACTATGTAAATTACATATCTTTTGGGTACAACTCGCTCCAAGAGCATTTTTCTGCCAAATCTGCCTCATTTTCAAAACTGGGTTTAAAGCTAAAATGTGAAATCTGAGAAAATCCTTCAAAGTTTCAGTAAGTCTTGTATGGTGGATGAAAGTGCTGTAATCCACTTGTTAACAACTCTGTAGTGAGTATTTGTCGAATCCGAGATGCATGTAGCGTGTTCAGAACACGGAATTTCACGGTGAGCGAATCCATGTAAATTACATATCTATTGGTTAGAACCAGCTCCAAGAGGTTTTTTGCCGTGAAATCTGCCTCATTTTCGAAACTGGCGTTTGGAAAGCTCTGTGAAATCAGAGAAAATGCTTCTAGGCATGAATATGCTTTTTATTGTGATGAAAATCCTGTAATCCACATGCAAACAACCATGTAGTGTAATTTTCTCGAATAGTTTATGCATGTAGTATGTTCAAGACACGTAATTTCACAGTTGTGGAATTTATGTAATTTACATATCTATTGGGTAGAACACTCTCCAACATTTTTTTCCTTTGAAAACTGCCTGATTTTCGAAACTGCTATTATGAAAATGCTGTGAACTAAGAGTAAATGTTTCTAGGTGTAAATATGCCTTGTATGGTGGATGAAAGTTCTGTAATACACATGTACACAACTCATTAAAAATGATTCTCAAACACATGATGTATGTAGTGTGTTTGGAACACGGAATGTCACGTTGAGGGAAACTATGTAAATTACATATCTATAGGTTAGAACCCAATCCAGGAGCATTTTTCTGAAAAATCAGCCTCAGCTTTGAAACTGGAGTTATGAAAATGCTGCAAAATCTTAGTAAATGCTTTAAGATGACAATATATCTTCAATGGTTTATTAAAGATTTATAATCGGCTAGCTAACAACTCAGCAGTGAATTTTTGTTGAATACGTGGTGCATGTACCGTTTTCAGAACATGGAATGTTATGGTGACGGTATTTACAAAATGAGATTTCTATGGGATAGATCATGCACCAAGAGAATTTATCTGCAAATACTCCCTGATTTCCATAACTGACGTAAAGGTAATTCTGCGAAATCTAAGTAAACCTTTCTAGGTGTAAATATGCCTTGCACTGTGGTTGAAAAATCTGTAATCCACATGCTCACAGTCATTAAATCATGTTTGTCGAAGGCGTGATGAATGTAACGTTTTCGGAACACGGAATGAATCGGCGAGTGAAACTCGGAAAATACCAACTCTACTGGATAGAATTCGCTTGAATTGAATTTTTCTGCGAAAATTTCATGATTTTCGAAACTGGATGTTAGGAAAAACCTGCGAAATCCGAATAACAACTTCTAGGTTTAAATATGCCTTGTATGGTGGACGAAAGTTCGGTAATACACATGCTCACACTCATTATGTAATGTTTGTTGAAATCGTGATGCATGTAACGTCTTCGGGATACGGAATGTCATAGTGAATGAAACAATGTAAGTTACATGTCTATTGGGTAGAACTCGCTTGAAGAGAATTTTTCTGCAAAATGTGCCTCATTTTCAAAACTGCCATTAGGAGAACCCTGTGAAATCTGAGAAAATGCTTCTAAGTGTCAATATGCCTTGAATGGTGAATGAAAGTCCAGTAATCCACATGTTAATAGCAGTCTAGTGATTATTTTTCAAACCGTGATTCATGTAGCGCTTTTGGTAAATGGAATTTCACGGTAATGAAACGATGTAAATTACAATTCTATTGGGTAGAACTGGCTAGAATAGAATTTTTCTGCGAAAATTGCATGATTATCGAATCTGAAGTTTGGAAAAAGCTGCAAAATGAGCGTAAATATTTGTAGTTGTAAATATGCCTTTATGTTGGAAGAAAGTTTGGTAATCCACATTTTCACAACTTATTAAAGAATCTTTTTCTAATCCGTGATGCGTGTACCAAGTAGGGAACGTAGAATTTCACGGTGATTGAAACAATGTAAATTACTTCTCTATTGGGTAGAACTCGCTCCAAGAGAATTTTTCTGCGAAAACTGCTTCATTTTTGAAACTGGCTGTTGGAAAAGGCTGCAAAATGTGAGAAAATATTTCTAAGTGTCAATATTCATGGTATTGTGATGAAAGTTCGGTAATCCACATGCTAACAAATCTGGAGTGAATATTTGTCAAATCTATCATGCATGTAGCATGTTTGGAACACGGAATTTCACGGCCAGGGATCTTATGTAAATTACATTTCTCTTCGTTAGAAATCACTCCAAGAGATTTTTTCTCAGAAATCTGCCTGATTTTCGAATCTTGCGATACGAAAAACCTGCAAACTCAGATTAATATATTCTCGGTGTAAATAGGCCTTTTATGGTGGATGAAAAATCTGTAATCTGCATGCTAACAACTCTGTAGTGAATATTTGTCGAATCCGAGATACATGAAGTGTGTTTGGAACACAGAATATCACGGTGAGCGAATCTATGTAAAATACATGTCTCTTGGATAGAACTCGCTCCCAGAGATTTTTCTGCGAAATCTGCCTCATTTTCGAAACTGACGTTTGAAAATCTCTGCAAAAGCAGAGAAAATGCTTCATAGTGTCAATATGCCTTGTATTGTGATGGAAGTTCGTAAAACCACATGCAAATAAATCTGTGGTGAATATTTGTAGAAAGCGTTATGCATGTAGCGTGATCGTATCATGGAAATTCTGGCAATGGAATCTATGTAAACTACACGTCTATAGGGTAGAACTCGCTCCAAAAATTTTTTCTTGAGGAAACGGCCTGATTTTCGAACCTGGCATTAGGTAAATGCTGCAAATTCAGAGTTAATATTTCTAGGAGTATATATGCCATGTATGGTGGATGAAAGTTCTGTAATCTACATGCTCACAACTCTTTTGAGAAAGTTTGTTGAAACCTTGATGCATGTAGCGTGTTCGGAAATTGGAATGTCACTGTGAGGGAAACTAAGTAAATTAAAATTCTATTGGGAAGTACTCGCTCCACGAGGATTTTTCTGCGAATCTGCCTCATTTTCAAAACTGGAATTAGGAAAAACTTTTGAAATATGAGAAAATGCGTCAAGGTGTCAATATGGTATTAATGTGGATGAAAGTTCGATAATCATTAAGCTAACAACTTTGTAGTGAATATTTTCGAATCCGTGATGCATGTAGCATTTTCGGAACACGGAATTTCACGATGACGGGTTCTATGTAAATTGCATGTCTCTTGGGTAGAACTCTCTCCAAGAGCATTTTTCTGCGAAAACTGCATGATTTTAAAAACTGACATTAGGAGAAATCTACTAAATCAGAATAAAACTTTCTATGTATATATATGCAATGTAAGGTGGATGAAAGTTCAGTAATACAAATGTTCACAACTCATTAAACATGTTTGTTGAATCCGAAATGCGTGTAACGTGTTCAGAACACGGAATGTCACGGTGAGTGAAACTAGGTTAATTACGTATCTTTTGGGTAAAACTCGCTCCAAGAGCATTTTTCTGCCAATTCTGCCTCATTTTCAAAACTGGCGTTAAAACTAACCTGTGAAATCTGAGAAAATTCTTCAAAGTGTCAGTAATCCTTGTATGGTGGATGAAAGTGCTGTAATCCACTTGCTAACATCTCTGTAGTGAATATTTGTCGAATCCGTGATGCATGTAACGTGTTCGGAACACGGAATTTCACGGTGAAGGAATCCATGTAAATTACATGTCTATTGGTTAGAACCCGCTCCAAGAGTTTTTTGCCGTGAAATCTGTCTCATTTTGGAAACTGGCGTTGAAAGATCTGTGAAATCAGAGAAAATGCTTCTAAGCATCAATATGCCTTGTATTGTGATGAAAGTCCTGTAATCCACATGCAAATAAACCGGTTGTTTATATTTGTCGAATAATTTCTGCATTTGGCGTGTTCAAAACACGTAATTACACAGTGGGGGAATTTATGTTATGTATATATCTATTGGGTAGAACACTCTCCAACAGGTTTTTCCTTTGAAAACTGCCTGATTTTCGAAACTGCTATTAGGAAATAGCTGCAAACCAAGTGTAAACACTTCTAGGTTTAAATATGCCTTGTATGGTGGATGAAAGTTTGGTAATCCACATGCTCACACTCATTAAAGAATGTTTGTCGAATTCGTGATCTATGTAACGTGTTTGGAATACGGAATGTCATAGTGAATGAAACAATGTAAGTTACACGTCTATTGGGTAGAACTCGCTTGAAGAGAATTTTTCTGTGAAATGTGCCTCATTTTCAAATCTGCCATTAGGAGAACCCTGTGAAATCTGAGAAAATGCTTCTAAGTGTCAATATGCCTTGAATGGTGAATGAAAGTCCAGTAATCCACATGTTAATAACAGTCTAGTGATTATTTTTCAAACCGTGATTCATGTAGCGCTTATGTAAAATGGAATTTCACTGTAATGAAATGATGTAAATTACAATTCTATTGGGTAGAACTAGCTAGAATAGAATTTTTCTGCGAAAATTGCATGATTATCGAATCTGAAGTTTGGAAAAAGTTGCAAAATGAGAGTAAATATTTGTAGCTGTATGTATGCCATTATGATGGAAAAAAGATCGGTAATCCATATTTTCACAACATATTAAAGAATCTTTTTCTAATCCGTGATGCATGGACCGTGTTTGGAACATGGAATTTCACGGTGATTAAAACAATGTAAATTACTTCTCTATTGGGTAGAACTCGCTCCAAGAGAATTTCTCTGCGAAAACTGCTTCATTTTTGAAACTGGCGTTGGGAAAACGCTGCAAAATGTGAGAAAATATTTCTAAGTATCAATATTCAATCTATTGTAATGAAAGTTCTGTAATCCACATGGTAACAAATCTGTAATGAATATTTGTCGAACTTTTAATCATGTAGCAGGTTCGGAACACGGAATTTCACGGCCAGGGATCTTATGTAAATTAAATTTCTCTTCGTTAGAAATCACTCCAAGAGATTTTTCCTGAGAAATCTGCCTGATTTTCGAATCTTGCATTACGAAAACCCTGCAAACTCAGATTAATAGATTCTCGGTGTAAATATGCCTTGTATGGTGGACGAAAGTTCGGTAATCCGCATGCTAACAACTCTGTAGTGAATATTTGTCAAATCCGAGATACATGAAGTGTGCTTGGAACACAGAATATCACGATGAGCGAATCTACGTAAAATACATGTCTCTTGGGTAGAACTCGCTCCCAGAGATTTTTCTGCGAAATCTGCCTCATTTTCGAAACTGGCGTTAGAAAATCTCTGCAAAAGCAGCGAAAATGCTTCATAGTGTCAATATGTCTTGTATTGTGATGGAAGTTCGTAAAACCACATGCAAATAAATCTGTGGTGAATATTTGTAGAAAGCGTTATGCATGTAGCGTGATCGTAACATGAAAATTCCGGCGATGGAATCTACGTAAACTACACGTCTATAGGGTAGAACTCACTCCAAAAATTTTTTCTTGAGAAAACGGCCTGAATTTCGAAACTGGCATTAGGTAAAAGCTGCAAATTCAGAGTTAATGTTTCTAGGTGTAAATATGCCATGTATGGTGGATGAAAGTTCTGTAACCTACATGCTCACAACTCTTTTGAGAAAGTTTGTTGAAACCTTGATGCATGTAGAGTGTTCAGAAATTGGAATGTCACTGTGAGGGAAACTAAGTAAATTAAATTTCTATTGGGAAGTACTCGCTCCACGAGAATTTTTCTGCGAAACTGCTTCATTTATGAAACTGGCTTTTGGAAAAGGCTGCAAAATCTGAGAAAATATTTCTAAGTGTCAATATTCATGGTATTGTGATGAAAGTTTGGTAATCCACATGCTAATAAATCTGGAGTGAATATTTGTCAAATCCGTCATGAATGTAGCATGTTCGGAACACGGAAATTCACGGCCAGGGAATTTATGTTAATTACATTTCTCTTGGATAAAAATCGCTCCAAGAGATTTTTCCCCAGAAAACTGCGTGATTTTAGAACCTGGCGTTAGGAAAACCCATTCGAACTCAGATTAATAGATTCTCTGTGTAAATATGCCTGGTTTGGTGGATCAAAGTTCTGTAATCCGCATGCTGACAACTCTGTAGTGAATATTTCTCGAATCCGAGATACATGAAGCGTGTTCGGAACACAGAATATCACTGTGAGTGAATCTATGTAAAATAAATCTCTCTTGGGTAGAACACGCTCCAAGAGTTTTTACTATGAAATCAGTCTCTTTTTCGAAACTGGCATTTGAAAATCTCTGCAAAATCAGAGAAAATGCTTCAAAGTGTCAATATGCCTTGTATTGTGATGGAAGTTCTTAAAATCACATGCAAACAAATCTGTGGTGAATATTTGTAGAAAGCGTTATTCATGTAGCGTGATCGTATCACAGAAATTCCTGACGATGGAATCTATGTAAATTACACGTCTACTGGTTAGAACTCGCTCCAAAAATTTTTTCCTGAGAAAACGGCCTGATTTTCGAAACTGACATAAGGAAACAGCTGCAAATTCACATTTAATGTTTCTAGGTGTAAATATGACATGTATGGTGGATGAAAGTTCTGTAATTTACATGTTCACAACTCATTCGAGAAAGTTTGTTGAAATCTGGATGCATGTAGCGTGTTCAGAAATTGGAATGTCACTGTGAGGGAATCTATGTAAATTCTATTTCTATTGGGAAGTACTCGCTCCACGAGGATGTTTCTGTGAATCTGCCTCATTTTCAAAACTGTCATGAGAAAAGATATTCAAAATATTAGAAAATGTTTCAAAGTGTCAATATGGTTTTATGGAGGATGAAATTTCGTTTATCCTTATGCTAACAAGTCTGAAGTGAATATTTGTC
Organism: Camelus bactrianus; assembly: GCF_048773025.1. NCBI lineage: Eukaryota > Metazoa > Chordata > Mammalia > Artiodactyla > Camelidae > Camelus > Camelus bactrianus. The sequence goes on from NC_133556.1 coordinate 42,870,098, forward strand.
GAATCCGTGATGCATGTAGCTTTTTCGGAACACGGAATTTCACGATGACGGGTTCTATGTAAATTGCATGTCTATTGGGTAGAACGCGCTAAAAGAGGATTTTTCTGCAAAAAACTGCATGATTTTAAAAATTGACATTAGGGGAAATCTACTAAATCAGAATAAAACCTTCTATGTATAAATATGCTTTGTAAGGTTGATGAAAGTTCTGTAATACACATGTACACAACTCATTAAAAATGTTTCTCAAAACCATGATGAATGTAGTGTGTTTGGAACACGGAATGTCACGGTGAGTGAAACTATGTAAATTACATATCTTTTGGGTACAACTCGCTCCAAGAGCATTTTTCTGCCAAATCTGCCTCATTTTCAAAACTGGGGTTAAAGCTAACCTGTGAAATCTGAGAAAATCCTTCAAAGTTCCAGTAAGTCTTGTATGGTGGATGAAAGTGCTGTAATCCACTTGTTAACAACTCTGTAGTGAATATTTGTCGAATCCGAGATGCATGTAGCGTGTTCAGAACACGGAATTTCACGGTGAGCGAATCCATGTAAATTAAATGTTTATTGGTTAGAACCAGCTCCAAGAGGTTTTTTTGCCGTGAAATCTGCCTCATTTTCGAAACTGGCGTTTGGAAAGCTCTGTGAAATCAGAGAAAATGCTTCTAGGCATGAATATGCTTTTTATTGTGATGAAAATCCTGTAATCCACATGGAAACAACCATGTAGTGTAATTTTCTCGAATAGTTTATGCATGTAGTATGTTCAAGACACGTAATTTCACAGTGGTGGAATTTATGTAATTTACATATCTATTGGGTAGAACACTCTACAACATTTTTTTCCTTTGAAAACTGCCTGATTTTCGAAACTGCTATTATGAAAATGCTGAGAACAAAGAGTAAATGTTTCTAGGTGTAAATATGTCTTGTATGGTGGATGAAAGTTCTGTAATACACATGTACACAACTCATTAAAAATGATTCTCAAACACATGATGTATGTAGTGTGTTTGAAACATGGAATGTCACGTTGAGGGAAACTATGTAAATTACATATCTATAGGTTAAAACCCAATCCAGGAGCATTTTACTGAAAAATCAGCCTCAGCTTTGAAACTGGAGTTATGAAAATGCTGCAAAATCTTAGTAAATGCTTTAAGATGACAATATATCTTCAATGGTTTATTAAAGATTTATAATCGGCTAGCTAACAACTCAGCAGTGAATTTTTGTTGAATACGTGGTGCATGTAACGTTTTCAGAACACGGAATGTTATGGTGACTGTATTTACAAAATGAGATTTCTATGGGATAGATCATGCACCAAGAGAATTTATCTGCAAATACTCCCTGATTTCCATAACTGACGTAACGATAATTCTGCGAAATCTAAGTAAATGTTTCTAGGTGTAAATATGCCTTGCACTGTGGTTGAAAAATCTGTAATCCACATGCTCACAGTCATTAAATCATGTTTGTCGAAGGCGTGATGAATGTAACGTTTTCGGAACACGGAATGTATCGGCGAGTGAAACTCGGAAAATAACAACTCTACTGGATAGAATTCGCTTGAATTGAATTTTTCTGCGAAAATTTCATGATTTTCGAAGATGGATGTTAGGAAAAACCTGCGAAATCCGAATAACAACTTCTAGGTTAAAATATGCCTTGTATGGTGGACGAAAGTTCGGTAATACACATGCTCACACTCATTATGTAATGTTTGTTGAAATCGTGATGCATGTAACGTCTTCGGGATACGGAATGTCATAGTGAATGAAACAATGTAAGTTACATGTCTATTGGGTAGAACTCGCTTGAAGAGAATTTTTCTGCAAAATGTGCCTCATTTTCAAAACTGCCATTAGGAGAACCCTGTGAAATCTGAGAAAATGCTTCTAAGTGTCAATATGCCTTGAATGGTGAATGAAAGTCCAGTAATCCACATGTTAATAGCAGTCTAGTGATTATTTTTCAAACCGTGATTCATGTAGCGCTTTTGGAAAATGGAATTTCACAGTAATGAAACGATGTAAATTACAATTCTATTGGGTAGAACTGGCTAGAATAGAATTTTTCTGTGAAATTGCATGATTATCGAATCTGAAGTTTGGAAAAAGCTGCAAAATGAGCATAAATATTTGCAGTTGTAAATATGCCTTTATGTTGGAAGAAAGTTCGGTAATCCACATTTTCACAACTTATTAAAGAATCTTTTTCTAATCCGTGATGCGTGTACCAAGTAGGGAACGTAGAATTTCACGATGATTGAAACAATGTAAATTACTTCTCTATTGGGTAGAACTCGCTCCAAGAGAATTTTTCTGCGAAAACTGCTTCATTTTTGAAACTGGCTGTTGGAAAAGGCTGCAAAATGTGAGAAAATATTTCTAAGTGTCAATATTCATGGTATTGTGATGAAAGTTCGGTAATCCACATGCTAACAAATCTGGAGTGAATATTTGTCAAATCTATCATGCATGTAGCATGTTTGGAACACGGAATTTCACGGCCAGGGATCTTATGTAAATTACATTTCTCTTCGTTAGAAATCACTCCAAGAGATTTTTTCTCAGAAATCTGCCTGATTTTCGAATCTTGCGTTACGAAAAACCTGCAAACTCAGATTAATATATTCTCGGTGTAAATATGCCTTTTATGGTGGATGAAAAATCTGTAATCTGCATGCTAACAACTCTGTAGTGAATATTAGTCGAATCCGAGATACATGAAGTGTGTTTGGAACACAGAATATCACGATGAGCGAATCTACGTAAAATACATGTCTCTTGGATAGAACTCGCTCCCAGAGATTTTTCTGCGAAATCTGCCTCATTTTCGAAACTGGCGTTTGAAAATCTCTGCAAAAGCAGAGAAAATGCTTCATAGTGTCAATATGCCTTGTATTGTGATGGAAGTTCGTAAAACCACATGCAAATAAATCTGTGGTGAATGTTTGTAGAAAGCGTTATGCATGTAGCGTGATCGTATCATGGAAATTCTGGCGATGGAATCTATGTAAACTACACGTATATAGGGTAGAACTCGCTCCAAAAATTTTTTCTTGAGGAAACGGCCTGATTTTCGAACCTGGCATTAGGTAAATGCTGCAAATTCAGAGTTAATATTTCTAGGAGTATATATGCCATGTATGGTGGATGAAAGTTCTGTAATCTACATGCTCACAACTCTTTTGAGAAAGTTTGTTGAAACCTTGATGCATGTAGCGTGTTCGGAAATTGGAATGTCACTGTGAGGGAAACTAAGTAAATTAAATTTCTATTGGGAAGTACTCGCTCCACGAGGATTTTTCTGCGAATCTGCCTCATTTTCAAAACTGGAATTAGGAAAAACTTTTGAAATATGAGAAAATGCGTCAAGGTGTCAATATGGTATTAAGGTGGATGAAAGTTCGATAATCATTAAGCTAACAATTTTGTAGTGAATATTTTCGAATCCGTGATGCATGTAGCATTTTCGGAACACGGAATTTCACGATGACGGGTTCTATGTAAATTGCATGTCTCTTGGGTAGAACTCACTCCAAGAGCATTTTTCTGCGAAAACTGCATGATTTTAAAAACTGACATTAGGAGAAATCTACTAAATCAGAATAAAACTTTCTATGTATATATATGCAATGTAAGGTGGATGAAAGTTCAGTAATACAAATGTTCACAACTCATTAAACATGTTTGTTGAATCCGAAATGCGTGTAACGTGTTCAGAACACGGAATGTCACGGTGAGTGAAACTAGGTTAATTACGTATCTTTTGGGTAAAACTCGCTCCAAGAGCATTTTTCTGCCAATTCTGCCTCATTTTCAAAACTGGCGTTAAAACTAACCTGTGAAATCTGAGAAAATTCTTCAAAGTGTCAGTAATCCTTGTATGGTGGATGAAAGTGCTGTAATCCACTTGCTAACATCTCTGTAGTGAATATTTGTCGAATCCGTGATGCATGTAACGTGTTCGGAACACGGAATTTCACGGTGAAGGAATCCATGTAAATTACATGTCTATTGGTTAGAACCCGCTCCAAGAGTTTTTTGCCGTGAAATCTGTCTCATTTTGGAAACTGGCGTTGAAAGATCTGTGAAATCAGAGAAAATGCTTCTAAGCATCAATATGCCTTGTATTGTGATGAAAGTCCTGTAATCCACATGCAAATAAACCGGTTGTTTATATTTGTCGAATAATTTCTGCATTTGGCGTGTTCAAAACACGTAATTACACAGTGGGGGAATTTATGTTATGTACATATCTATTGGGTAGAACACTCTCCAACAGGTTTTTCCTTTGAAAACTGCCTGATTTTCGAAACTGCTATTAGGAAATAGCTGCAAACCAAGTGTAAACACTTCTAGGTTTAAATATGCCTTGTATGGTGGATGAAAGTTCGGTAATCCACATGCTCACACTCATTAAAGAATGTTTGTCGAATTCGTGATCTATGTAACGTGTTTGGAATACGGAATGTCATAGTGAATGAAACAATGTAAGTTACACGTCTATTGGGTAGAACTCGCTTGAAGAGAATTTTTCTGTGAAATGTGCCTCATTTTCAAATCTGCCATTAGGAGAACCCTGTGAAATCTGAGAAAATGCTTCTAAGTGTCAATATGCCTTGAATGGTGAATGAAAGTCCAGTAATCCACATGTTAATAACAGTCTAGTGATTATTTTTCAAACCGTGATTCATGTAGCGCTTATGTAAAATGGAATTTCACTGTAATGAAATGATGTAAATTACAATTCTATTGGGTAGAACTAGCTAGAATAGAATTTTTCTGCGAAAATTGCATGATTATCGAATCTGAAGTTTGGAAAAAGTTGCAAAATGAGAGTAAATATTTGTAGCTGTATGTATGCCATTATGATGGAAAAAAGATCGGTAATCCATATTTTCACAACATATTAAAGAATCTTTTTCTAATCCGTGATGCATGGACCGTGTTTGGAACATGGAATTTCACGGTGATTAAAACAATGTAAATTACTTCTCTATTGGGTAGAACTCGCTCCAAGAGAATTTCTCTGCGGAAACTGCTTCATTTTTGAAACTGGCGTTGGGAAAACGCTGCAAAATCTGAGAAAATATTTCTAAGTATCAATATTCAATCTATTGTAATGAAAGTACTGTAATCCACATGGTAACAAATCTGTAATGAATATTTGTCGAACTTTTAATCATGTAGCAGGTTCGGAACACGGAATTTCACGGCCAGGGATCTTATGTAAATTAAATTTCTCTTCGTTAGAAATCACTCCAAGAGATTTTTCCTGAGAAATCTGCCTGATTTTCGAATCTTGCATTACGAAAACCCTGCAAACTCAGATTAATAGATTCTCGGTGTAAATATGCCTTGTATGGTGGACGAAAGTTCGGTAATCCGCATGCTAACAACTCTGTAGTGAATATTTGTCAAATCCGAGATACATGAAGTGTGTTTGGAACACAGAATATCACGATGAGCGAATCTACGTAAAATACATGTCTCTTGGGTAGAACTCGCTCCCAGAGATTTTTCTGCGAAATCTGCCTCATTTTCGAAACTGGCGTTAGAAAATCTCTGCAAAAGCAGCGAAAATGCTTCATAGTGTCAATATGTCTTGTATTGTGATGGAAGTTCGTAAAACCACATGCAAATAAATCTGTGGTGAATATTTGTAGAAAGCGTTATGCATGTAGCGTGATCGTAACATGAAAATTCTGGCGATGGAATCTACGTAAACTACACGTCTATAGGGTAGAACTCACTCCAAAAATTTTTTCTTGAGAAAACGGCCTGAATTTCGAAACTGGCATTAGGTAAAAGCTGCAAATTCAGAGTTAATGTTTCTAGGTGTAAATATGCCATGTATGGTGGATGAAAGTTCTGTAACCTACATGCTCACAACTCTTTTGAGAAAGTTTGTTGAAACCTTGATGCATGTAGAGTGTTCAGAAATTGGAATGTCACTGTGAGGGAAACTAAGTAAATTAAATTTCTATTGGGAAGTACTCGCTCCACGAGAATTTTTCTGCGAAACTGCTTCATTTATGAAACTGGCTTTTGGAAAAGGCTGCAAACTCTGAGAAAATATTTCTAAGTGTCAATATTCATGGTATTGTGATGAAAGTTTGGTAATCCACATGCTAATAAATCTGGAGTGAATATTTGTCAAATCCGTCATGAATGTAGCATGTTCGGAACACGGAAATTCACGGCCAGGGAATTTATGTAAATTACATTTCTCTTGGATAAAAATCGCTCCAAGAGATTTTTCCCCAGAAAACTCCGTGATTTTAGAACCTGGCGTTAGGAAAACCCATTCGAACTCAGATTAATAGATTCTCTGTGTAAATATGCCTGGTTTGGTGGATCAAAGTTCTGTAATCCGCATGCTGACAACTCTGTAGTGAATATTTCTCGAATCCGAGATACATGAAGCGTGTTCGGAACACAGAATATCACTGTGAGCGAATCTATGTAAAATAAATCTCTCTTGGGTAGAACACGCTCCAAGAGTTTTTACTATGAAATCAGTCTCTTTTTCGAAACTGGCATTTGAAAATCTCTGCAAAATCAGAGAAAATGCTTCAAAGTGTCAATATGCCTTGTATTGTGATGGAAGTTCTTAAAATCACATGCAAACAAATCTGTGGTGAATATTTGTAGAAAGCGTTATTCATGTAGCGTGATCGTATCACAGAAATTCCTGACGATGGAATCTATGTAAATTACACGTCTACTGGTTAGAACTCGCTCCAAAAATTTTTTCCTGAGAAAACGGCCTGATTTTCGAAACTGACATAAGGAAACAGCTGCAAATTCACATTTAATGTTTCTAGGTGTAAATATGACATGTATGGTGGATGAAAGTTCTGTAATTTACATGTTCACAACTCATTCGAGAAAGTTTGTTGAAATCTGGATGCATGTAGCGTGTTCAGAAATTGGAATGTCACTGTGAGGGAATCTATGTAAATTCTATTTCTATTGGGAAGTACTCGCTCCACGAGGATGTTTCTGTGAATCTGCCTCATTTTCAAAACTGTCATGAGAAAAGATATTCAAAATATTAGAAAATGTTTCAAAGTGTCAATATGGTTTTATGGAGGATGAAATTTCGTTTATCCTTATGCTAACAAGTCTGAAGTGAATATTTGTCGAATCCGTGATGCATGTAGCTTTTTCGGAACACGGAATTTCACGATGACGGGTTCTATGTAAATTGCATGTCTATTGGGTAGAACGCGCTAAAAGAGGATTTTTCTGCAAAAAACTGCATGATTTTAAAAATTGACATTAGGGGAAATCTACTAAATCAGAATAAAACCTTCTATGTATAAATATGCTTTGTAAGGTTGATGAAAGTTCTGTAATACACATGTACACAACTCATTAAAAATGTTTCTCAAAACCATGATGAATGTAGTGTGTTTGGAACACGGAATGTCACGGTGAGTGAAACTATGTAAATTACATATCTTTTGGGTACAACTCGCTCCAAGAGCATTTTTCTGCCAAATCTGCCTCATTTTCAAAACTGGGGTTAAAGCTAACCTGTGAAATCTGAGAAAATCCTTCAAAGTTCCAGTAAGTCTTGTATGGTGGATGAAAGTGCTGTAATCCACTTGTTAACAACTCTGTAGTGAATATTTGTCGAATCCGAGATGCATGTAGCGTGTTCAGAACACGGAATTTCACGGTGAGCGAATCCATGTAAATTAAATGTTTATTGGTTAGAACCAGCTCCAAGAGGTTTTTTTGCCGTGAAATCTGCCTCATTTTCGAAACTGGCGTTTGGAAAGCTCTGTGAAATCAGAGAAAATGCTTCTAGGCATGAATATGCTTTTTATTGTGATGAAAATCCTGTAATCCACATGCAAACAACCATGTAGTGTAATTTTCTCGAATAGTTTATGCATGTAGTATGTTCAAGACACGTAATTTCACAGTGGTGGAATTTATGTAATTTACATATCTATTGGGTAGAACACTCTACAACATTTTTTTCCTTTGAAAACTGCCTGATTTTTGAAACTGCTATTATGAAAATGCTGAGAACAAAGAGTAAATGTTTCTAGGTGTAAATATGTCTTGTATGGTGGATGAAAGTTCTGTAATACACATGTACACAACTCATTAAAAATGATTCTCAAACACATGATGTATGTAGTGTGTTTGAAACATGGAATGTCACGTTGAGGGAAACTATGTAAATTAAATATCTATAGGTTAAAACGCAATCCAGGAGCATTTTACTGAAAAATCAGCCTCAGCTTTGAAACTGGAGTTATGAAAATGCTGCAAAATCTTAGTAAATGCTTTAAGATGACAATATATCTTCAATGGTTTATTAAAGATTTATAATCCGCTAGCTAACAAATCAGCAGTGAATTTTTGTTGAATACGTGGTGCATGTAACGTTTTCAGAACACGGAATGTTATGGTGACTGTATTTACAAAATGAGATTTCTATGGGATAGATCATGCACCAAGAGAATTTATCTGCAAATACTCCCTGATTTCCATAACTGACGTAACGATAATTCTGCGAAATCTAAGTAAATGTTTCTAGGTGTAAATATGCCTTGCACTGTGGTTGAAAAATCTGTAATCCACATGCTCACAGTCATTAAATCATGTTTGTCGAAGGCGTGATGAATGTAACGTTTTCGGAACACGGAATGTATCGGCGAGTGAAACTCGGAAAATAACAACTCTACTGGATAGAATTCGCTTGAATTGAATTTTTCTGCGAAAATTTCATGATTTTCGAAGATGGATGTTAGGAAAAACCTGCGAAATCAGAATAACAACTTCTAGGTTTAAATATGCCTTGTATGGTGGACGAAAGTTCGGTAATACACATGCTCACACTCATTATGTAATGTTTGTTGAAATCGTGATGCATGTAACGTCTTCGGGATACGGAATGTCATAGTGAATGAAACAATGTAAGTTACATGTCTATTGGGTAGAACTCGCTTGAAGAGAATTTTTCTGCAAAATGTGCCTCATTTTCAAAACTGCCATTAGGAGAACCCTGTGAAATCTGAGAAAATGCTTCTAAGTGTCAATATGCCTTGAATGGTGAATGAAAGTCCAGTAATCCACATGTTAATAGCAGTCTAGTGATTATTTTTCAAACCGTGATTCATGTAGCGCTTTTGGAAAATGGAATTTCACAGTAATGAAACGATGTAAATTACAATTGTATTGGGTAGAACTGGCTAGAATAGAATTTTTCTGTGAAATTGCATGATTATCGAATCTGAAGTTTGGAAAATGCTGCAAAATGAGCGTAAATATTTGCAGTTGTAAATATGCCTTTATGTTGGAAGAAAGTTCGGTAATCCACATTTACACAACTTATTAAAGAATCTTTTTCTAATCCGTGATGCGTGTACCAAGTAGGGAACGTAGAATTTCACGGTGATTGAAACAATGTAAATTACTTCTCTATTGGGTAGAACTCGCTCCAAGAGAATTTTTCTGCGAAAACTGCTTCATTTTTGAAACTGGCTGTTGGAAAAGGCTGCAAAATCTGAGAAAATATTTCTAAGTGTCAATATTCATGGTATTGTGATGAAAGTTCGGTAATCCACATGCTAACAAATCTGGAGTGAATATTTGTCAAATCCATCATGCATGTAGCATGTTCGGAACACGGAATTTCACGGCCAGGGATCTTATGTAAATTACATTTCTCTTTGTTAGAAACAACTCCAAGAGATTTTTCCTGAGAAATCTGCCTGATTTTCGAATCTTGCATTACGAAAAACCTGCAAACTCAGATTAGTATATTCTCGGTGTAAATATGCCTTTTATGGTGGATGAAAGATCGGTAATCCGCATGCTAACAACTGTGTAGTGAATATTAGTCGAATCCGAGATACATGAAGTGTGTTTGGAACACAGAATATCACGGTGAGCGAATCTATGTAAAATACATGTCTCTTGAATAGAACACGCTCTCAGAGATTTTTCTGCGAAATCTGCCTCATTTTCGAAATTGGCGTTTGAAAATCTCTGCAAAAGCAGAGAAAATGCTTCATAGTGTCAATATGCCTTGTATTGTGATGGAAGTTCGTAAAACCACATGCAAATTAATCTGTGGTGAATATTTGTAGAAAGCATTATGCATGTAGCGTGATCGTTTCATGGAAATTCTGGCGATGGAATATATGTAAACTACACGTCTATAGGGTAGAACTCGCTCCAAAAATTTTTTCTTGAGGAAACGGCCTGATTTTCGAACCTGGCATTAGGTAAATGCTGCAAATTCAGATTTAATATTTCTAGGTGTATATATGCCATGTATGGTGGATGAAAGTTCTGTAATCTACATGCTAACAACTCTTTTGAGAAAGTTTGTTGAAACCTTGATGCATGTAGCGTGTTCGGAAATTGGAATGTCACTGTGAGGGAAACTAAGTAAATTAAATTTCTATTGGGAAGTACTCGCTCCACAAGGATTTTTCTGCGAATCTGCCTCATTTTCAAAACTGGAATTAGGAAAAACTTTTGAAATATGAGAAAATGCGTCTAGGTGTCAATATGGTATTAAGGTGGATGAAAGTTCGATAATCATTATGCTAACAACTCTGTAGTGAATATTTTCGAATCCGTGATGCATGTAGCATTTTCGGAACACGGAATTTCACGATGACGGGTTCTATGTAAATTGCATGTCTCTTGGGTAGAACTCACTCCAAGAGCATTTTTCTGTGAAAACTGCATGATTTTAAAACTGACATTAGGAGAAATCTACTAAATCAGAATAAAACTTTCTATGTATATATATGCAATGTAAGGTGGATGAAAGTTCAGTAATACAAATGTTCACAACTCATTAAACATGTTTGTTGAATCCGAAATGCGTGTAACGTGTTCAGAACACGGAATGTCACGGTGAGTGAAACTAGGTTAATTACGTATCTTTTGGGTAAAACTCGCTCCAAGAGCATTTTTCTGCCAATTCTGCCTCATTTTCAAAACTGGTGTTAAAACTAACCTGTGAAATCTGAGAAAATTCTTCAAAGTGTCAGTAATCCTTGTATGGTGGATGAAAGTGCTGTAATCCACTTGCTAACATCTCTGTAGTGAATATTTGTCGAATCCGTGATGCATGTAACGTGTTCGGAACACGGAATTTCACGGTGAAGGAATCCATGTAAATTACATGTCTATTGGTTAGAACCCGCTCCAAGAGTTTTTTGCCGTGAAATCTGTCTCATTTTGGAAACTGGCGTTGAAAGATCTGTGAAATCAGAGAAAATGCTTCTAAGCATCAATATGCCTTGTATTGTGATGAAAGTCCTGTAATCCACATGCAAATAAACCGGTTGTTTATATTTGTCGAATAATTTCTGCATTTGGCGTGTTCAAAACACGTAATTACACAGTGGGGGAATTTATGTTATGTACATATCTATTGGGTAGAACACTCTCCAACAGGTTTTTCCTTTGAAAACTGCCTGATTTTCGAAACTGCTATTAGGAAATAGCTGCAAACCAAGTGTAAACACTTCTAGGTTTAAATATGCCTTGTATGGTGGATGAAAGTTCGGTAATCCACATGCTCACACTCATTAAAGAATGTTTGTCGAATTCGTGATCTATGTAACGTGTTTGGAATACGGAATGTCATAGTGAATGAAACAATGTAAGTTACACGTCTATTGGGTAGAACTCGCTTGAAGAGAATTTTTCTGTGAAATGTGCCTCATTTTCAAATCTGCCATTAGGAGAACCCTGTGAAATCTGAGAAAATGCTTCTAAGTGTCAATATGCCTTGAATGGTGAATGAAAGTCCAGTAATCCACATGTTAATAACAGTCTAGTGATTATTTTTCAAACCGTGATTCATGTAGCGCTTATGTAAAATGGAATTTCACAGTAATGAAATGATGTAAATTACAATTCTATTGGGTAGAACTAGCTAGAATAGAATTTTTCTGCGAAAATTGCATGATTATCGAATCTGAAGTTTGGAAAAAGTTGCAAAATGAGAGTAAATATTTGTAGCTGTAAATATGCCTTTATGATGGAAAAAAGATCGGTAATCCATATTTTCACAACATATTATAGAATCTTTTTCTAATCCGTGATGCATGGACCGTGTTCGGAACATGGAATTTCACGGTGATTAAAACAATGTAAATTAATTCTCTATTGGGTAGAACTCGCTCCAAGAGAATTTCTCTGCGAAAACTGCTTCATTTTTGAAACTGGCGTTGGGAAAACGCTGCAAAATCTGAGAAAATATTTCTAAGTGTCAATATTCATGGTATTGTGATGAAAGTTCTGTAATCCACATGCTAACAATCTGGAGTGAATATTTGTCGAACTTTTAATCATGTAGCAGGTTCGGAACACGGAATTTCACGGCCAGGGATCTTATGTAAATTAAATTTCTCTTCGTTAGAAATCACTCCAAGAGATTTTTCCTGAGAAATCTGCCTGATTTTCGAATCTTGCATTACGAAAACCCTGCAAACTCAGATTAATAGATTCTCGGTGTAAATATGCCTTGTATGGTGGACGAAAGTTCGGTAATCCGCATGCTAACAACTCTGTAGTGAATATTTGTCAAATCCGAGATACATGAAGTGTGTTTGGAACACAGAATATCACGATGAGCGAATCTACGTAAAATACATGTCTCTTGGGTAGAACTCGCTCCCAGAGATTTTTCTGCGAAATCTGCCTCATTTTCGAAACTGGCGTTAGAAAATCTCTGCAAAAGCAGCGAAAATGCTTCATAGTGTCAATATGTCTTGTATTGTGATGGAAGTTCGTAAAACCACATGCAAATAAATCTGTGGTGAATATTTGTAGAAAGCGTTATGCATGTAGCGTGATCGTAACATGAAAATTCTGGCGATGGAATCTACGTAAACTACACGTCTATAGGGTAGAACTCACTCCAAAAATTTTTTCTTGAGAAAACGGCCTGAATTTCGAAACTGGCATTAGGTAAAAGCTGCAAATTCAGAGTTAATGTTTCTAGGTGTAAATATGCCATGTATGGTGGATGAAAGTTCTGTAACCTACATGCTCACAACTCTTTTGAGAAAGTTTGTTGAAACCTTGATGCATGTAGAGTGTTCAGAAATTGGAATGTCACTGTGAGGGAAACTAAGTAAATTAAATTTCTATTGGGAAGTACTCGCTCCACGAGAATTTTTCTGCGAAACTGCTTCATTTATGAAACTGGCTTTTGGAAAAGGCTGCAAACTCTGAGAAAATATTTCTAAGTGTCAATATTCATGGTATTGTGATGAAAGTTTGGTAATCCACATGCTAATAAATCTGGAGTGAATATTTGTCAAATCCGTCATGAATGTAGCATGTTCGGAACACGGAAATTCACGGCCAGGGAATTTATGTAAATTACATTTCTCTTGGATAAAAATCGCTCCAAGAGATTTTTCCCCAGAAAACTCCGTGATTTTAGAACCTGGCGTTAGGAAAACCCATTCGAACTCAGATTAATAGATTCTCTGTGTAAATATGCCTGGTTTGGTGGATCAAAGTTCTGTAATCCGCATGCTGACAACTCTGTAGTGAATATTTCTCGAATCCGAGATACATGAAGCGTGTTCGGAACACAGAATATCACTGTGAGTGAATCTATGTAAAATAAATCTCTCTTGGGTAGAACACGCTCCAAGAGTTTTTACTATGAAATCAGTCTCTTTTTCGAAACTGGCATTTGAAAATCTCTGCAAAATCAGAGAAAATGCTTCAAAGTGTCAATATGCCTTGTATTGTGATGGAAGTTCTTAAAATCACATGCAAACAAATCTGTGGTGAATATTTGTAGAAAGCGTTATTCATGTAGCGTGATCGTATCACAGAAATTCCTGACGATGGAATCTATGTAAATTACACGTCTACTGGTTAGAACTCGCTCCAAAAATTTTTTCCTGAGAAAACGGCCTGATTTTCGAAACTGACATAAGGAAACAGCTGCAAATTCACATTTAATGTTTCTAGGTGTAAATATGACATGTATGGTGGATGAAAGTTCTGTAATTTACATGTTCACAACTCATTCGAGAAAGTTTGTTGAAATCTGGATGCATGTAGCGTGTTCAGAAATTGGAATGTCACTGTGAGGGAATCTATGTAAATTCTATTTCTATTGGGAAGTACTCGCTCCACGAGGATGTTTCTGTGAATCTGCCTCATTTTCAAAACTGTCATGAGAAAAGATATTCAAAATATTAGAAAATGTTTCAAAGTGTCAATATGGTTTTATGGAGGATGAAATTTCGTTTATCCTTATGCTAACAAGTCTGAAGTGAATATTTGTCGAATCCGTGATGCATGTAGCTTTTTCGGAACACGGAATTTCACGATGACGGGTTCTATGTAAATTGCATGTCTATTGGGTAGAACGCGCTAAAAGAGGATTTTTCTGCAAAAAACTGCATGATTTTAAAAATTGACATTAGGGGAAATCTACTAAATCAGAATAAAACCTTCTATGTATAAATATGCTTTGTAAGGTTGATGAAAGTTCTGTAATACACATGTACACAACTCATTAAAAATGTTTCTCAAAACCATGATGAATGTAGTGTGTTTGGAACACGGAATGTCACGGTGAGTGAAACTATGTAAATTACATATCTTTTGGGTACAACTCGCTCCAAGAGCATTTTTCTGCCAAATCTGCCTCATTTTCAAAACTGGGGTTAAAGCTAACCTGTGAAATCTGAGAAAATCCTTCAAAGTTCCAGTAAGTCTTGTATGGTGGATGAAAGTGCTGTAATCCACTTGTTAACAACTCTGTAGTGAATATTTGTCGAATTCGAGATGCATGTAGCGTGTTCAGAACACGGAATTTCACGGTGAGCGAATCCATGTAAATTAAATGTTTATTGGTTAGAACCAGCTCCAAGAGGTTTTTTTGCCGTGAAATCTGCCTCATTTTCGAAACTGGCGTTTGGAAAGCTCTGTGAAATCAGAGAAAATGCTTCTAGGCATGAATATGCTTTTTATTGTGATGAAAATCCTGTAATCCACATGCAAACAACCATGTAGTGTAATTTTCTCGAATAGTTTATGCATGTAGTATGTTCAAGACACGTAATTTCACAGTGGTGGAATTTATGTAATTTACATATCTATTGGGTAGAACACTCTCCAACATTTTTTTCCTTTGAAAACTGCCTGATTTTCGAAACTGCTATTATGAAAATGCTGAGAACAAAGAGTAAATGTTTCTAGGTGTAAATATGTCTTGTATGGTGGATGAAAGTTCTGTAATACACATGTACACAACTCATTAAAAATGATTCTCAAACACATGATGTATGTAGTGTGTTTGAAACATGGAATGTCACGTTGAGGGAAACTATGTAAATTAAATATCTATAGGTTAAAACGCAATCCAGGAGCATTTTACTGAAAAATCAGCCTCAGCTTTGAAACTGGAGTTATGAAAATGCTGCAAAATCTTAGTAAATGCTTTAAGATGACAATATATCTTCAATGGTTTATTAAAGATTTATAATCCGCTAGCTAACAAATCAGCAGTGAATTTTTGTTGAATACGTGGTGCATGTAACGTTTTCAGAACACGGAATGTTATGGTGACTGTATTTACAAAATGAGATTTCTATGGGATAGATCATGCACCAAGAGAATTTATCTGCAAATACTCCCTGATTTCCATAACTGACGTAACGATAATTCTGCGAAATCTAAGTAAATGTTTCTAGGTGTAAATATGCCTTGCACTGTGGTTGAAAAATCTGTAATCCACATGCTCACAGTCATTAAATCATGTTTGTCGAAGGCGTGATGAATGTAACGTTTTCGGAACACGGAATGTATCGGCGAGTGAAACTCGGAAAATAACAACTCTACTGGATAGAATTCGCTTGAATTGAATTTTTCTGCGAAAATTTCATGATTTTCGAAGATGGATGTTAGGAAAAACCTGCGAAATCCGAATAACAACTTCTAGGTTTAAATATGCCATGTATGGTGGACGAAAGTTCGGTAATACACATGCTCACACTCATTATGTAATGTTTGTTGAAATCGTGATGCATGTAACGTCTTCGGGATACGGAATGTCATAGTGAATGAAACAATGTAAGTTACATGTCTATTGGGTAGAACTCGCTTGAAGAGAATTTTTCTGCAAAATGTGCCTCATTTTCAAAACTGCCATTAGGAGAACCCTGTGAAATCTGAGAAAATGCTTCTAAGTGTCAATATGCCTTGAATGGTGAATGAAAGTCCAGTAATCCACATGTTAATAGCAGTCTAGTGATTATTTTTCAAACCGTGATTCATGTAGCGCTTTTGGAAAATGGAATTTCACAGTAATGAAACGATGTAAATTACAATTCTATTGGGTAGAACTGGCTAGAATAGAATTTTTCTGTGAAATTGCATGATTATCGAATCTGAAGTTTGGAAAAAGCTGCAAAATGAGCGTAAATATTTGCAGTTGTAAATATGCCTTTATGTTGGAAGAAAGTTCGGTAATCCACATTTTCACAACTTATTAAAGAATCTTTTTCTAATCCGTGATGCGTGTACCAAGTAGGGAACGTAGAATTTCACGATGATTGAAACAATGTAAATTACTTCTCTATTGGGTAGAACTCGCTCCAAGAGAATTTTTCTGCGAAAACTGCTTCATTTTTGAAACTGGCTGTTGGAAAAGGCTGCAAAATGTGAGAAAATATTTCTAAGTGTCAATATTCATGGTATTGTGATGAAAGTTCGGTAATCCACATGCTAACAAATCTGGAGTGAATATTTGTCAAATCTATCATGCATGTAGCATGTTTGGAACACGGAATTTCACGGCCAGGGATCTTATGTAAATTACATTTCTCTTCGTTAGAAATCACTCCAAGAGATTTTTTCTCAGAAATCTGCCTGATTTTCGAATCTTGCGTTACGAAAAACCTGCAAACTCAGATTAATATATTCTCGGTGTAAATATGCCTTTTATGGTGGATGAAAAATCTGTAATCTGCATGCTAACAACTCTGTAGTGAATATTAGTCGAATCCGAGATACATGAAGTGTGTTTGGAACACAGAATATCACGGTGAGCGAATCTATGTAAAATACATGTCTCTTGAATAGAACACGCTCCCAGAGATTTTTCTGCGAAATCTGCCTCATTTTCGAAACTGGCGTTTGAAAATCTCTGCAAAAGCAGAGAAAATGCTTCATAGTGTCAATATGCCTTGTATTGTGATGGAAGTTCGTAAAACCACATGCAAATAAATCTGTGGTGAATGTTTGTAGAAAGCGTTATGCATGTAGCGTGATCGTATCATGGAAATTCTGGCGATGGAATCTATGTAAACTACACGTCTATAGGGTAGAACTCGCTCCAAAAATTTTTTCTTGAGGAAACGGCCTGATTTTCGAACCTGGCATTAGGTAAATGCTGCAAATTCAGAGTTAATATTTCTAGGAGTATATATGCCATGTATGGTGGATGAAAGTTCTGTAATCTACATGCTCACAACTCTTTTGAGAAAGTTTGTTGAAACCTTGATGCATGTAGCGTGTTCGGAAATTGGAATGTCACTGTGAGGGAAACTAAGTAAATTAAATTTCTATTGGGAAGTACTCGCTCCACGAGAATTTTTCTGCGAATCTGCCTCATTTTCAAAACTGGAATTAGGAAAAACTTTTGAAATATGAGAAAATGCGTCAAGGTGTCAATATGGTATTAAGGTGGATGAAAGTTCGATAATCATTAAGCTAACAATTTTGTAGTGAATATTTTCGAATCCGTGATGCATGTAGCATTTTCGGAACACGGAATTTCACGATGACGGGTTCTATGTAAATTGCATGTCTCTTGGGTAGAACTCACTCCAAGAGCATTTTTCTGCGAAAACTGCATGATTTTAAAAACTGACATTAGGAGAAATCTACTAAATCAGAATAAAACTTTCTATGTATATATATGCAATGTAAGGTGGATGAAAGTTCAGTAATACAAATGTTCACAACTCATTAAACATGTTTGTTGAATCCGAAATGCGTGTAACGTGTTCAGAACACGGAATGTCACGGTGAGTGAAACTAGGTTAATTACGTATCTTTTGGGTAAAACTCGCTCCAAGAGCATTTTTCTGCCAATTCTGCCTCATTTTCAAAACTGGTGTTAAAACTAACCTGTGAAATCTGAGAAAATTCTTCAAAGTGTCAGTAATCCTTGTATGGTGGATGAAAGTGCTGTAATCCACTTGCTAACATCTCTGTAGTGAATATTTGTCGAATCCGTGATGCATGTAACGTGTTCGGAACACGGAATTTCACGGTGAAGGAATCCATGTAAATTACATGTCTATTGGTTAGAACCCGCTCCAAGAGTTTTTTGCCGTGAAATCTGTCTCATTTTGGAAACTGGCGTTGAAAGATCTGTGAAATCAGAGAAAATGCTTCTAAGCATCAATATGCCTTGTATTGTGATGAAAGTCCTGTAATCCACATGCAAATAAACCGGTTGTTTATATTTGTCGAATAATTTCTGCATTTGGCGTGTTCAAAACACGTAATTACACAGTGGGGGAATTTATGTTATGTACATATCTATTGGGTAGAACACTCTCCAACAGGTTTTTCCTTTGAAAACTGCCTGATTTTCGAAACTGCTATTAGGAAATAGCTGCAAACCAAGTGTAAACACTTCTAGGTTTAAATATGCCTTGTATGGTGGATGAAAGTTCGGTAATCCACATGCTCACACTCATTAAAGAATGTTTGTCGAATTCGTGATCTATGTAACGTGTTTGGAATACGGAATGTCATAGTGAATGAAACAATGTAAGTTACACGTCTATTGGGTAGAACTCGCTTGAAGAGAATTTTTCTGTGAAATGTGCCTCATTTTCAAATCTGCCATTAGGAGAACCCTGTGAAATCTGAGAAAATGCTTCTAAGTGTCAATATGCCTTGAATGGTGAATGAAAGTCCAGTAATCCACATGTTAATAACAGTCTAGTGATTATTTTTCAAACCGTGATTCATGTAGCGCTTATGTAAAATGGAATTTCACTGTAATGAAATGATGTAAATTACAATTCTATTGGGTAGAACTAGCTAGAATAGAATTTTTCTGCGAAAATTGCATGATTATCGAATCTGAAGTTTGGAAAAAGTTGCAAAATGAGAGTAAATATTTGTAGCTGTATGTATGCCATTATGATGGAAAAAAGATCGGTAATCCATATTTTCACAACATATTAAAGAATCTTTTTCTAATCCGTGATGCATGGACCGTGTTTGGAACATGGAATTTCACGGTGATTAAAACAATGTAAATTACTTCTCTATTGGGTAGAACTCGCTCCAAGAGAATTTCTCTGCGGAAACTGCTTCATTTTTGAAACTGGCGTTGGGAAAACGCTGCAAAATCTGAGAAAATATTTCTAAGTATCAATATTCAATCTATTGTAATGAAAGTACTGTAATCCACATGGTAACAAATCTGTAATGAATATTTGTCGAACTTTTAATCATGTAGCAGGTTCGGAACACGGAATTTCACGGCCAGGGATCTTATGTAAATTAAATTTCTCTTCGTTAGAAATCACTCCAAGAGATTTTTCCTGAGAAATCTGCCTGATTTTCGAATCTTGCATTACGAAAACCCTGCAAACTCAGATTAATAGATTCTCGGTGTAAATATGCCTTGTATGGTGGACGAAAGTTCGGTAATCCGCATGCTAACAACTCTGTAGTGAATATTTGTCAAATCCGAGATACATGAAGTGTGTTTGGAACACAGAATATCACGATGAGCGAATCTACGTAAAATACATGTCTCTTGGGTAGAACTCGCTCCCAGAGATTTTTCTGCGAAATCTGCCTCATTTTCGAAACTGGCGTTAGAAAATCTCTGCAAAAGCAGCGAAAATGCTTCATAGTGTCAATATGTCTTGTATTGTGATGGAAGTTCGTAAAACCACATGCAAATAAATCTGTGGTGAATATTTGTAGAAAGCGTTATGCATGTAGCGTGATCGTAACATGAAAATTCTGGCGATGGAATCTACGTAAACTACACGTCTATAGGGTAGAACTCACTCCAAAAATTTTTTCTTGAGAAAACGGCCTGAATTTCGAAACTGGCATTAGGTAAAAGCTGCAAATTCAGAGTTAATGTTTCTAGGTGTAAATATGCCATGTATGGTGGATGAAAGTTCTGTAACCTACATGCTCACAACTCTTTTGAGAAAGTTTGTTGAAACCTTGATGCATGTAGAGTGTTCAGAAATTGGAATGTCACTGTGAGGGAAACTAAGTAAATTAAATTTCTATTGGGAAGTACTCGCTCCACGAGAATTTTTCTGCGAAACTGCTTCATTTATGAAACTGGCTTTTGGAAAAGGCTGCAAAATCTGAGAAAATATTTCTAAGTGTCAATATTCATGGTATTGTGATGAAAGTTTGGTAATCCACATGCTAATAAATCTGGAGTGAATATTTGTCAAATCCGTCATGAATGTAGCATGTTCGGAACACGGAAATTCACGGCCAGGGAATTTATGTTAATTACATTTCTCTTGGATAAAAATCGCTCCAAGAGATTTTTCCCCAGAAAACTGCGTGATTTTAGAACCTGGCGTTAGGAAAACCCATTCGAACTCAGATTAATAGATTCTCTGTGTAAATATGCCTGGTTTGGTGGATCAAAGTTCTGTAATCCGCATGCTGACAACTCTGTAGTGAATATTTCTCGAATCCGAGATACATGAAGCGTGTTCGGAACACAGAATATCACTGTGAGCGAATCTATGTAAAATAAATCTCTCTTGGGTAGAACACGCTCCAAGAGTTTTTACTATGAAATCAGTCTCTTTTTCGAAACTGGCATTTGAAAATCTCTGCAAAATCAGAGAAAATGCTTCAAAGTGTCAATATGCCTTGTATTGTGATGGAAGTTCTTAAAATCACATGCAAACAAATCTGTGGTGAATATTTGTAGAAAGCGTTATTCATGTAGCGTGATCGTATCACAGAAATTCCTGACGATGGAATCTATGTAAATTACACGTCTACTGGTTAGAACTCGCTCCAAAAATTTTTTCCTGAGAAAACGGCCTGATTTTCGAAACTGACATAAGGAAACAGCTGCAAATTCACATTTAATGTTTCTAGGTGTAAATATGACATGTATGGTGGATGAAAGTTCTGTAATTTACATGTTCACAACTCATTCGAGAAAGTTTGTTGAAATCTGGATGCATGTAGCGTGTTCAGAAATTGGAATGTCACTGTGAGGGAATCTATGTAAATTCTATTTCTATTGGGAAGTACTCGCTCCACGAGGATGTTTCTGTGAATCTGCCTCATTTTCAAAACTGTCATGAGAAAAGATATTCAAAATATTAGAAAATGTTTCAAAGTGTCAATATGGTTTTATGGAGGATGAAATTTCGTTTATCCTTATGCTAACAAGTCTGAAGTGAATATTTGTCGAATCCGTGATGCATGTAGCTTTTTCGGAACACGGAATTTCACGATGACGGGTTCTATGTAAATTGCATGTCTATTGGGTAGAACGCGCTAAAAGAGGATTTTTCTGCAAAAAACTGCATGATTTTAAAAATTGACATTAGGGGAAATCTACTAAATCAGAATAAAACCTTCTATGTATAAATATGCTTTGTAAGGTTGATGAAAGTTCTGTAATACACATGTACACAACTCATTAAAAATGTTTCTCAAAACCATGATGAATGTAGTGTGTTTGGAACACGGAATGTCACGGTGAGTGAAACTATGTAAATTACATATCTTTTGGGTACAACTCGCTCCAAGAGCATTTTTCTGCCAAATCTGCCTCATTTTCAAAACTGGGGTTAAAGCTAACCTGTGAAATCTGAGAAAATCCTTCAAAGTTCCAGTAAGTCTTGTATGGTGGATGAAAGTGCTGTAATCCACTTGTTAACAACTCTGTAGTGAATATTTGTCGAATCCGAGATGCATGTAGCGTGTTCAGAACACGGAATTTCACGGTGAGCGAATCCATGTAAATTAAATGTTTATTGGTTAGAACCAGCTCCAAGAGGTTTTTTTGCCGTGAAATCTGCCTCATTTTCGAAACTGGCGTTTGGAAAGCTCTGTGAAATCAGAGAAAATGCTTCTAGGCATGAATATGCTTTTTATTGTGATGAAAATCCTGTAATCCACATGCAAACAACCATGTAGTGTAATTTTCTCGAATAGTTTATGCATGTAGTATGTTCAAGACACGTAATTTCACAGTGGTGGAATTTATGTAATTTACATATCTATTGGGTAGAACACTCTCCAACATTTTTTTCCTTTGAAAACTGCCTGATTTTCGAAACTGCTATTATGAAAATGCTGAGAACAAAGAGTAAATGTTTCTAGGTGTAAATATGTCTTGTATGGTGGATGAAAGTTCTGTAATACACATGTACACAACTCATTAAAAATGATTCTCAAACACATGATGTATGTAGTGTGTTTGGAACACGGCATGTCACGTTGAGGGAAACTATGTAAATTACATATCTATAGGTTAGAACCCAATCCAGGAGCATTTTACTGAAAAATCAGCCTCAGCTTTGAAACTGGAGTTATGAAAATGCTGCAAAATCTTAGTAAATGCTTTAAGATGACAATATATCTTCAATGGTTTATTAAAGATTTATAATCCGCTAGCTAACAAATCAGCAGTGAATTTTTGTTGAATACGTGGTGCATGTAACGTTTTCAGAACACGGAATGTTATGGTGACTGTATTTACAAAATGAGATTTCTATGGGATAGATCATGCACCAAGAGAATTTATCTGCAAATACTCCCTGATTTCCATAACTGACGTAACGATAATTCTGCGAAATCTAAGTAAATGTTTCTAGGTGTAAATATGCCTTGCACTGTGGTTGAAAAATCTGTAATCCACATGCTCACAGTCATTAAATCATGTTTGTCGAAGGCGTGATGAATGTAACGTATTCGGAACACGGAATGTATCGGCGAGTGAAACTCGGAAAATAACAACTCTACTGGATAGAATTCGCTTGAATTGAATTTTTCTGCGAAAATTTCATGATTTTCGAAGATGGATGTTAGGAAAAGCCTGCGAAATCAGAATAACAACTTCTAGGTTTAAATATGCCTTGTATGGTGGACGAAAGTTCGGTAATACACATGCTCACACTCATTATGTAATGTTTGTTGAAATCGTGATGCATGTAACGTCTTCGGGATACGGAATGTCATAGTGAATGAAACAATGTAAGTTACATGTCTATTGGGTAGAACTCGCTTGAAGAGAATTTTTCTGCAAAATGTGCCTCATTTTCAAAACTGCCATTAGGAGAACCCTGTGAAATCTGAGAAAATGCTTCTAAGTGTCAATATGCCTTGAATGGTGAATGAAAGTCCAGTAATCCACATGTTAATAGCAGTCTAGTGATTATTTTTCAAACCGTGATTCATGTAGCGCTTTTGGAAAATGGAATTTCACAGTAATGAAACGATGTAAATTACAATTGTATTGGGTAGAACTGGCTAGAATAGAATTTTTCTGTGAAATTGCATGATTATCGAATCTGAAGTTTGGAAAATGCTGCAAAATGAGCGTAAATATTTGCAGTTGTAAATATGCCTTTATGTTGGAAGAAAGTTCGGTAATCCACATTTACACAACTTATTAAAGAATCTTTTTCTAATCCGTGATGCGTGTACCAAGTAGGGAACGTAGAATTTCACGGTGATTGAAACAATGTAAATTACTTCTCTATTGGGTAGAACTCGCTCCAAGAGAATTTTTCTGCGAAAACTGCTTCATTTTTGAAACTGGCTGTTGGAAAAGGCTGCAAAATCTGAGAAAATATTTCTAAGTGTCAATATTCATGGTATTGTGATGAAAGTTCGGTAATCCACATGCTAACAAATCTGGAGTGAATATTTGTCAAATCCATCATGCATGTAGCATGTTCGGAACACGGAATTTCACGGCCAGGGATCTTATGTAAATTACATTTCTCTTTGTTAGAAACAACTCCAAGAGATTTTTCCTGAGAAATCTGCCTGATTTTCGAATCTTGCATTACGAAAAACCTGCAAACTCAGATTAGTATATTCTCGGTGTAAATATGCCTTTTATGGTGGATGAAAGATCGGTAATCCGCATGCTAACAACTGTGTAGTGAATATTAGTCGAATCCGAGATACATGAAGTGTGTTTGGAACACAGAATATCACGGTGAGCGAATCTATGTAAAATACATGTCTCTTGAATAGAACACGCTCTCAGAGATTTTTCTGCGAAATCTGCCTCATTTTCGAAATTGGCGTTTGAAAATCTCTGCAAAAGCAGAGAAAATGCTTCATAGTGTCAATATGCCTTGTATTGTGATGGAAGTTCGTAAAACCACATGCAAATAAATCTGTGGTGAATATTTGTAGAAAGCATTATGCATGTAGCGTGATCGTTTCATGGAAATTCTGGCGATGGAATATATGTAAACTACACGTCTATAGGGTAGAACTCGCTCCAAAAATTTTTTCTTGAGGAAACGGCCTGATTTTCGAACCTGGCATTAGGTAAATGCTGCAAATTCAGATTTAATATTTCTAGGTGTATATATGCCATGTATGGTGGATGAAAGTTCTGTAATCTACATGCTCATAACTCTTTTGAGAAAGTTTTATGAAACCTTGATGCATGTAGCGTGTTCGGAAATTGGAATGTCACTGTGAGGGAAACTAAGTAAATTAAATTTCTATTGGGAAATACTCGCTCCACAAGGATTTTTCTGCGAATCTGCCTCATTTTCAAAACTGGCATTAGGAAAAACTTTTGAAATATGAGAAAATGCGTCTAGGTGTCAATATGGTATTAAGGTGGATGAAAGTTCGATAATCATTATGCTAACAACTCTGTAGTGAATATTTTCGAATCCGTGATGCATGTAGCATTTTCGGAACACGGAATTTCACGATGACGGGTTCTATGTAAATTGCATGTCTCTTGGGTAGAACTCACTCCAAGAGCATTTTTCTGCGAAAACTGCATGATTTTAAAAACTGACATTAGGAGAAATCTACTAAATCAGAATAAAACTTTCTATGTATAAATATGCATTGTAAGGTGGATGAAAGTTCAGTAATACAAATGTTCACAACTCATTAAACATGTTTGTTGAATCCGAAATGCGTGTAACGAGTTCAGAACACGGAATGTCACGGTGAGTGAAACTAGGTTAACTACATATCTTTTGGGTAAAACTCGCTCCAAGAGCATTTTTCTGCCAATTCTGCCTCATTTTCAAAACTGGCGTTAAAACTAACCTGTGAAATCTGAGAAAAATATTCAAAGTGTCATAATCCTTGTATGGTGGATGAAAGTGCTGTAATCCACTTGTTAACATCTCTGTAGTGAATATTTGTCGAATCCGTGATGCATGTAACGTGTTCGGAACACGGAATTTCACGGTGAGGGAATCCATGTAAATTACATGTCTATTGGTTAGAACCCGCTCCAAGAGCTTTTTGCCGTTAAATCTGTCTCATTTTGGAAACTGGCGTTGAAAGATCAGTGAAATCAGAGAAAATGCTTCTAAGCATCAATATGCCTTGTATTGTGATGAAATTCCTGTAATCCACATGCAAATAAACCGGTTGTTTATATTTGTCGAATAATTTCTGCATTTGGCGTGTTCAAAACACGTAATAACACAGTGGGGGAATTTATGTTATGTACATATCTATTGGGTAGAACACTCTCCAACAGGTTTTTCCTTTGAAAACTGCCTGATTTTCGAAACTGCTATTAGGAAATAGCTGCAAACCCAGTGTAAATACTTCTAGGTTTAAATATGCCTTGTATGGTGGATGAAAGTTCAGTAATCCACATGCTCACACTCATTAAAGAATGTTTGTCGAATTCGTGATCCATGTAATGTGTTTGGAATACGGAAAGTCATAGTGAATGAAACAATGTAAGTTACACGTCTATTGGGTAGAACTGGCTTGAAGAGAATTTTTCTGTGAAATGTGCCTCATTTTCAAATCTGCCATTAGGAGAACCCTGTGAAATCTGAGAAAATGCTTCTAAGTGTCAATATGCCTTGGATGGTGAATGAAAGTCCAGTAATCCACATGTTAATAACAGTCTAGTGATTATTTTTCAAACCTTGATTCATGTAGCGCTTATGGAAAATGGAATTTCACTGTAATGAAATGATGTAAATTACAATTCTATTGGGTAGAACTAGCTAGAATAGAATTTTTCTGCGAAAATTGCATGATTATCGAATCTGAAGTTTGGAAAAAGTTGCAAAATGAGAGTAAATATTTGTAGCTGTAAATATGCCTTTATGATGGAAAAAAGATCGGTAATCCATATTTTCACAACATATTAAAGAATCTTTTTCTAATCCGTGATGCATGGAACGTGTTCGGAACATGGAATTTCACGGTGATTAAAACAATGTAAATTAATTCTCTATTGGGTAGAACTCGCTCCAAGAGAATTTCTCTGCGAAAACTGCTTCATTTTTGAAACTGGCGTTGGGAAAACGCTGCAAAATCTGAGAAAATATTTCTAAGTGTCAATATTCATGGTATTGTGATGAAAGTTCTGTAATCCACATGCTAACAATCTGGAGTGAATATTTGTCAAATCCGTCATGCGTGTAGCATGTTCAGAACACGGAATTTCATGGTGAGTGAATCCATGTAAATTACATGTCTATTGGTTAGAACCAGCTCCAAGAGGTTTTTTGCCGTGAAATCTGCCTCATTTTCGAAACTGGCGTTTGGAAAGCTCTGTGAAATCAGAGAAAATGCTTCTAGGCATGAATATGCTTTTTATTGTGATGAAAATCCTGTAATCCACATGCAAACAACCATGTAGTGTAATTTTCTCGAATAGTTTATGCATGTAGTATGTTCAAGACACGTAATTTCACAGTGGTGGAATTTATGTAATTTACATATCTATTGGGTAGAACACTCTCCAACATTTTTTTCCTTTGAAACCTGCCTGATTTTCGAAACTGCTATTATGAAAATGCTTTGAACTAAGAGTAAATGTTTCTAGGTGTAAATATGCCTTGTATGGTGGATGAAAGTTCTGTAATACACATGTACACAACTCATTAAAAATGATTCTCAAACACATGATGTATGTAGTGTGTTTGGAACACGGAATGTCACGTTGAGGGAAACTTTGTAAATTACATATCTATAGGTTAGAACCCAATCCAGGAGCATTTTACTGAAAAATCAGCCTCAGCTTTGAAACTGGAGTTATGAAAATGCTGCAAAATCTTAGTAAATGCTTTAAGATGACAATATATCTTCAATGGTTTATTAAAGATTTATAATCCGCTAGCTAACAACTCAGCAGTGAATTTTTGTTGAATACGTGGTGCATGTAACGTTTTCAGAACACGGAATGTTATGGTGACGGTATTTACAAAATGAGATTTCTATTGGATAGATCATGCAACAAGAGAATTTATCTGCGAAAACTCCCTGATTTCCATAACTGACGTAACGGTAATTCAGCGAAATCTAAGTAAATGTTTCTAGATGTCAATATGCCTTGCACTGTGGTTGAATAATCTGTAATCCACATGCTCACAGTCATTAAATCATGTTTGTCGAAGGCGTGATGAATGTAACGTTTTCGGAACACGGAATGTATCGGCGAGTGAAACTCGGAAAATAACAACTCTACTGGATAGAATTCGCTTGAATTGTATTTTTCTGCGAAAATTTCATGATTTTCGAAACTCGATGTTAGGAAAAACCTGCGAAATCAGAATAACAAATTCTAGGTTTAAATATGCCTTGTATGGTGGACGAAGTTCGGTAATACACATGCTCCCACTCATTATGTAATGTTTGTTGAAATCGTGATGCATGTAACGTGTTCGGAATACGGAATGTCATAATGAATGAAACAATGTAAGTTACATGTCTATTGGGTAGAACTCGCTTGAAGAGAATTTTTCTGCAAAATGTGCCTCATTTTCAAAACTGCCATTAGGAGAACCCTGTGAAATCTGAGAAAATGCTTCTAAGTGTCAATATGCCTTGAATGGTGAATGAAAGTCCAGTAATCCACATGTTAATAGCAGTCTAGTGATTATTTTTCAAACCGTGATTCATGTAGCGCTTTTGGAAAATGGAATTTCACAGTAATGAAACGATGTAAATTACAATTCTATTGGGTAGAACTGGCTAGAATAGAATTTTTCTGCGAAAATTGCATGATTATCGAATCTGAAGTTTGGAAAAAGCTGCAAAATGAGCGTAAATATTTGTAGTTGTAAATATGCCTTTATGTTGGAAGAAAGTTTGGTAATCCACATTTTCACAACTTATTAAAGAATCTTTTTCTAATCAGTGATGCGTGTACCAAGTAGGGAACGTAGAATTTCACGGTGATTGAAACAATGTAAATTACTTCTCTATTGGGTAGAACTCGCTCCAAGAGGATTTTTCTGCGAAAACTGCTTCATTTTTGAAACTGGCTGTTGGAAAAGGCTGCAAAATGTGAGAAAATATTTCTAAGTGTCAATATTCATGGTATTGTGATGAAAGTTCGATAATCCACATGCTAACAAATCTGGAGTGAATATTTGTCAAATCCATCATGCATGTAGCATGTTCGGAACACGGAATTTCACGGCCAGGGATCTTATGTAAATTAAATTTCTCTTCGTTAGAAATCACTCCAAGAGATTTTTCCTGAGAAATCTGCCTGATTTTCGAATCTTGCATTACGAAACACCTGCAAACTCAGATTAATATATTCTCGGTGTAAATATGCCTTTTATGGTGGATGAAAGATCGGTAATCCGCATGCTAACAACTGTGTAGTGAATATTTGTCGAATCCGAGATACATGAAGTTTGTTTGGAACACAGAATATCACGGTGAGCGAATCTATGTAAAATACATGTCTCTTGGATAGTACTCGCTCCCAGAGATTTTTCTGCGAAATCTGCCTCATTTTCGAAACTGGCGTTTGAAAATCTCTGCAAAAGCAGAGAAAATGCTTCATAGTGTCAATATGCCTTGTATTGTGATGGAAGTTCGTAAAACCACATGCAAATAAATCTGTGGTGAATATTTGTAGAAAGCGTTATGCATGTAGCGTGATCGTATCATGGAAATTCTGGCGATGGAATCTATGTAAACTACACGTCTATAGGGTAGAACTCGCTCCAAAAATTTTTCTTGAGGAAACGGCCTGATTTTCGAACCTGGCATTAGGTAAATGCTGCAAATTCAGAGTTAATATTTCTAGGTGTATATATGCCATGTATGGTGGATGAAAGTTCTGTAATCTACATGCTCACAACTCTTTTGAGAAAGTTTGTTGAAACCTTGATTCATGTAGCGTGTTCGGAAATTGGAATGTCACTGTGAGGGAAACTAAGTAAATTAAATTTCTATTGGGAAGTACTCGCTCCACGAGGATTTTTCTGCGAATCTGCCTCATTTTCAAAACTGGCATTAGGAAAAACTTTTGAAATATGAGAAAATGCGTCAAGGTTTCAATATGCTATTAAGGTGGATGAAAGTTCGATAATCATTATGCTAACAACTTTGTAGTGAAGATTTTCGAATCAGTGATGCATGTAGCATTTTCGGAACACGGAATTTCACGATGACGGGTTCTATGTAAATTGCATGTCTCTTAGGTAGAACTCACTCCAAGAGCATTTTTCTGCGAAAACTGCATGATTTTAAAAACTGACATTAGGAGAAATCTACTAAATCAGAATAAAACTTTCTATGTATAAATATGCATTGTAAGGTGGATGAAAGTTCAGTAATACAAATGTTCACAAGTCATTAAACATGTTTGTTGAATCATAATGCGTGTAACGAGTTCAGAACACGGAATGTCACGGTGAGTGAAACTAGGTAAATTACATATCTTTTGGGTAAAACTCGCTCCAAGAGCATTTTTCTGCCAATTCTGCCTCATTTACAAAACTGGCGTTAAAACTAATCTGTGAAATCTGAGAAAATTATTCAGTGTCAGTAATCCTTGTATGGTGGATGAAAGTGCTGTAATCCACTTGCTAACATCTCTGTAGTGAATATTTGTCGAATCCGTGATGCATGTAACGTGTTCGGAACACGGAATTTCACGGTGAGGGAATCCATGTAAATTACATGTCTATTGGTTAGAACCCGCTCCAAGAGTTTTTTGCCGTTAAATCTGTCTCATTTTGGAAACTGGCGTTGAAAGATCAGTGAAATCAGAGAAAATGCTTCTAAGCATCAATATGCCTTGTATTGTGATGAAAGTCCTGTAATCCACATGCAAATAAACCGGTTGTTTATTTTTGTCGAATAATTTCTTCATTTGGCGTGTTCATAACACGTAATAACACAGTGTGGGAATTTATGTTACGTACATTTCTATTGGGTAGAACACTCTCCAACAGGTTTTTCCTTTGAAAACTGCCTGATTTTCGAAACTGCTATTAGGAAATAGCTGCAAACCAAGTGTAAATACTTCTAGGTTTAAATATGCCTTGTATGGTGGATGAAAGCTCGGTAATCCACATGCTCACACTCATTAAAAAATGTTTGTGGAATTCGTGATCCATGTAACGTGTTTGGAATACGGAATGTCATAGTGAATGAAACAATGTACGTTACACGTCTATTGGGTAGAACTCGCTTGAAGAGAATTTTTCGGCGAAATGTGCCTCATTTTCAAATCTGCCATTAGGAGAACCCTGTGAAATCTGAGAAAATGCTTCTAAGTGTCAATATGCCTTCAATGGTGAGTGAAAGTCCAGTAATCCACATGTTAATAACAGTCTAGTGATTATTTTTCAAACCGTGATTCATGTAGCGCTTATGGAAAATGGAATTTCACTGTAATGAAATGATGTAAATTACAATTCTATTGGGTAGAACTAGCTAGAATAGAATTTTTCTGCGAAAATTGCATGATTATCGAATCTGAAGTTTGGAAAAAGTTGCAAAATGAGAGTAAATATTTGTAGCTGTATGTATGCCATTATGATGGAAAAAAGATCGGTAATCCATATTTTCACAACATATTAAAGAATCTTTTTCTAATCCGTGATGCATGGAACGTGTTCGGAACATGGAATTTCACGGTGATTAAAACAATGTAAATTACTTCTCTATTGGGTAGAACTCGCTCCAAGAGGATTTCTCTGCGAAAACTGCTTCATTTTTGAAACTGGCTGTTGGAAAAGGCTGCAAAATGTGAGAAAATATTTCTAAGTGTCAATATTCATGGTATTGTGATGAAAGTTCGATAATCCACATGCTAACAAATCTGGAGTGAATATTTGTCAAATCCATCATGCATGTAGCATGTTCGGAACACGGAATTTCACGGCCAGGGATCTTATGTAAATTACATTTCTCTTCGTTAGAAATCACTCCAAGAGATTTTTCCTGAGAAATCTGCCTGATTTTCGAATCTTGCATTACGAAACACCTGCAAACTCAGATTAATATATTCTCGGTGTAAATATGCCTTTTATGGTGGATGAAAGATCGGTAATCCGCATGCTAACAACTGTGTAGTGAATATTTGTCGAATCCGAGATACATGAAGTTTGTTTGGAACACAGAATATCACGGTGAGCGAATCTATGTAAAATACATGTCTCTTGGATAGTACTCGCTCCCAGAGATTTTTCTGCGAAATCTGCCTCATTTTCGAAACTGGCGTTTGAAAATCTCTGCAAAAGCAGAGAAAATGCTTCATAGTGTCAATATGCCTTGTATTGTGATGGAAGTTCGTAAAACCACATGCAAATAAATCTGTGGTGAATATTTGTAGAAAGCGTTATGCATGTAGCGTGATCGTATCATGGAAATTCTGGCGATGGAATCTATGTAAACTACACGTCTATAGGGTAGAACTCGCTCCAAAAATTTTTCTTGAGGAAACGGCCTGATTTTCGAACCTGGCATTAGGTAAATGCTGCAAATTCAGAGTTAATATTTCTAGGTGTATATATGCCATGTATGGTGGATGAAAGTTCTGTAATCTACATGCTCACAACTCTTTTGAGAAAGTTTGTTGAAACCTTGATTCATGTAGCGTGTTCGGAAATTGGAATGTCACTGTGAGGGAAACTAAGTAAATTAAATTTCTATTGGGAAGTACTCGCTCCACGAGGATTTTTCTGCGAATCTGCCTCATTTTCAAAACTGGCATTAGGAAAAACTTTTGAAATATGAGAAAATGCGTCAAGGTTTCAATATGCTATTAAGGTGGATGAAAGTTCGATAATCATTATGCTAACAACTTTGTAGTGAAGATTTTCGAATCAGTGATGCATGTAGCATTTTCGGAACACGGAATTTCACGATGACGGGTTCTATGTAAATTGCATGTCTCTTGGGTAGAACTCACTCCAAGAGCATTTTTCTGCGAAAACTGCATGATTTTAAAAACTGACATTAGGAGAAATCTACTAAATCAGAATAAAACTTTCTATGTATAAATATGCATTGTAAGGTGGATGAAAGTTCAGTAATACAAATGTTCACAAGTCATTAAACATGTTTGTTGAATCATAATGCGTGTAACGAGTTCAGAACACGGAATGTCACGGTGAGTGAAACTAGGTAAATTACATATCTTTTGGGTAAAACTCGCTCCAAGAGCATTTTTCTGCCAATTCTGCCTCATTTACAAAACTGGCGTTAAAACTAATCTGTGAAATCTGAGAAAATTATTCAGTGTCAGTAATCCTTGTATGGTGGATGAAAGTGCTGTAATCCACTTGCTAACATCTCTGTAGTGAATATTTGTCGAATCCGTGATGCATGTAACGTGTTCGGAACACGGAATTTCACGGTGAGGGAATCCATGTAAATTACATGTCTATTGGTTAGAACCCGCTCCAAGAGTTTTTTGCCGTTAAATCTGTCTCATTTTGGAAACTGGCGTTGAAAGATCAGTGAAATCAGAGAAAATGCTTCTAAGCATCAATATGCCTTGTATTGTGATGAAAGTCCTGTAATCCACATGCAAATAAACCGGTTGTTTATTTTTGTCGAATAATTTCTTCATTTGGCGTGTTCATAACACGTAATAACACAGTGTGGGAATTTATGTTACGTACATTTCTATTGGGTAGAACACTCTCCAACAGGTTTTTCCTTTGAAAACTGCCTGATTTTCGAAACTGCTATTAGGAAATAGCTGCAAACCAAGTGTAAATACTTCTAGGTTTAAATATGCCTTGTATGGTGGATGAAAGCTCGGTAATCCACATGCTCACACTCATTAAAAAATGTTTGTGGAATTCGTGATCCATGTAACGTGTTTGGAATACGGAATGTCATAGTGAATGAAACAATGTACGTTACACGTCTATTGGGTAGAACTCGCTTGAAGAGAATTTTTCGGCGAAATGTGCCTCATTTTCAAATCTGCCATTAGGAGAACCCTGTGAAATCTGAGAAAATGCTTCTAAGTGTCAATATGCCTTCAATGGTGAGTGAAAGTCCAGTAATCCACATGTTAATAACAGTCTAGTGATTATTTTTCAAACCGTGATTCATGTAGCGCTTATGGAAAATGGAATTTCACTGTAATGAAATGATGTAAATTACAATTCTATTGGGTAGAACTAGCTAGAATAGAATTTTTCTGCGAAAATTGCATGATTATCGAATCTGAAGTTTGGAAAAAGTTGCAAAATGAGAGTAAATATTTGTAGCTGTATGTATGCCATTATGATGGAAAAAAGATCGGTAATCCATATTTTCACAACATATTAAAGAATCTTTTTCTAATCCGTGATGCATGGACCGTGTTCGGAACATGGAATTTCACGGTGATTAAAACAATGTAAATTAATTCTCTATTGGGTAGAACTCGCTCCAAGAGGATTTCTCTGCGAAAACTGCTTCACTTTTGAAACTGGCGATGGGAAAACGCTGCAAAATCTGAGAAAATACTTCTAAGTATCACTATTCAATCTATTGTAATGAAAGTTCTGTAATCCACATGGTAACAAATCTGGAATGAATATTTGTCGAACGATTAATCATGTAGCAAGTTCGGAACACGGAATTTCACGGCCAGGGATCTTATGTAAATTAAATTTCTCTTCGTTAGAAATCACTCCAAGAAATTTTTCCTGAGAAATCTGCCTGATTTTCGAATCTTGCATTACGAAAACCCTGCAAACTCAGATTAATAGATTCTCGGTGTAAATATGCCTTGTATGGTGGATGAAAGTTCGGTAATCCGCATGCTAACAACTCTGTAGTGAATATTTGTCAAATCCGAGATACATGAAGTGTGTTTGGAACACAGAATATCACGATGAGCGAATCTATGTAAAATACATGTCTCTTGGGTAGAACTCGCTCCCAGAGGTTTTTCTGCGAAATCTGCCTCATTTTCGAAAGTGGCGTTAGAAAATCTCTGCAAAAGCAGAGAAAATGCTTCATAGTGTCAATATGTCTTGTATTGTGATGGAAGTTCGTAAAACCACATGCAAATAAATCTGTGGTGAATATTTGTAGAAAGCGTTATGCATGTAGCGTGATCGTAACATGGAAATTCTGGCGATGGAATCTATGTAAACTAGACGTCTATTGGGTAGAACTCACTCAAAAAATTTTTTCTTAAGAAAACGGCCTGAATTTCGAAACTGGCATTAGCTAAAAGGTGCAAATTCAGGGTTAATGTTTCTAGGTGTAAATATGCCATGTATGGTGGATGAAAGTTCTGTAACCTACATGCTCACAACTCTTTTGAGAAAGTTTGTTGAAACCTTGATGCATGTAGAGTGTTCGGAAATTGGAATGTCACTGTGAGGGAAACTAAGTAAATTAAAATTCTATTGGGAAGTACTCGCTGCACGAGGATTTTTCTGCGAATCTGCCTCATTTTCAAAACTGGAATTAGGAAAAACTTTTGAAATATGAGAAAATGTGTCAAGGTGTCAATATGGTATTAAGGTGGATGAAAGTTCGATAATCATTATGCTAACAACTCTGTAGTGAATATTTTCAAATCCGAGATTCATGTAGCATTTTCGGAACACGGAATTTCACGATGACGTGTTCTATGTAAATTGCATGTCTCTTGGGTAGAACTCACTCCAAGAGCATTTTTCTGCGAAAACTGCATGATTTTAAAAACTGACATTAGGAGAAATCTACTAAATCAGAATAAAACTTTCTATGTATCAATATGCATTGTAAGGTGGATGAAAGTTCGGTAATACAAATGTTCACAACTCATTAAAAATGTTTGTTGAATCCGAAATGCGTGTAATGAGTTCAGAACACGGAATGTCACGGTGAGTGAAACTATGTAAATTACATATCTTTTGGGTAAAACTCGCTCCAAGAGCATTTTTCTGCCAATTCTGCCTCATTTTCAAAACTGGCGTTAAAACTAACCTGTGAAATCTGAGAAAATTCTTCAAAGTGTCAGTAAGCCTTGTATGGTGGATGAAAGTGCTGTAATCCACTTGCTAACATCTCTGTAGTGAATATTTGTCGAATCCGTGATGCATGTAACGTGGTTGGAACACGGATATCATAGTGAATGAAACAATGTAAGTTACAAGTCTATTGGGTAGAACTCGCTTGAAGAGAATTTTTTTGCGCAATGTGCCTCATTTTCAAATCTGCCATTAGGAGAACCCTGTGAAATCTGAGAAAATGCTTCTAAGTGTCAATGTGCCTTGAATGGTGAATGAAAGTCCAGTAATCCACATGTTAATAACAGTCTAGTGATTATTTTTCAAACCGTGATTCATGTAGCGCTTATGGAAAATGGAATTTCACGGTAATGAAACGATGTAAATTACAATTCTATTGGGTAGAACTAGCTAGAATAGAATTTTCCTGCGAAAATTGCATGATTATCGAATCTGCATTTTGGAAAAAGTTGCGAAATGAGAGTAAATATTTGTAGCTGTAAATATCCCTTTATGATGGAAAAAAGATCGGTAATCCATATTTTCACAACATATTAAAGAATCTTTTTCTAATCCGTGATGCATGGACCGTGTTTGGAACATGGATTTTCACGGTGATTAAAACAAAGTAAATTACTCCTCTATTGGGTAGAACTCGCTCCAAGAGAATTTCTCTGCGAAAACTGCTTCATTTTTGAAACTGGCGTTGGGAAAACACTGCAAAATCTGAGAAAATACTTCAAAGTATCATTATTCAATATATTGTAATGAAAGTTCTGTAATCCACATGGTAACAAATCTGGAATGAATATTTGTCGAACTTTTAATCATGTAGCAGGTTCGGAACACGGAATTTCACGGCCAGGGATCTTATGTAAATTACATTTCTCTTCATTAGAAATCACTCCAAGAGATTTTTCCTGAGAAATCTGCCTGATTTTCGAATCTTGCGTTACGAAAACCCTGCAAACTCAGATTGATAGATTCTCGGTGTAAATATGCCTTGTATGGTGGATGAAATTTCGGTAATCCGCATGCTAACATCTCTGAAGTGAATATTTGTCGAATCCGAGATACATGAAGTGTGTTTGGAACACAGAATATCACGATGAGCGAATCTATGTAAAATACATGTCTCTTGGGTAGAACTCGCTCCCAGAGATTTTTCTGCGAAATCTGCCTCATTTTCGAAACTGGCGTTAGAAAATCTCTGCAAAAGCAGCGAAAATGCTTCATAGTGTCAATATGTCTTGTATTGTGATGGAAGTTCGGAAAACCACATGCAAATAAATCTGTGGTGAATATTTGTAGAAAGCGTTATGCATGTAGCTTGATCGTAACATGGAAATTCTGGCGATGGAATCTATGTAAACTACACGTCTATAGGGTAGAACTCACCCCAAAAATTTTTTCTTGAGAAAACGGCCTGAATTTTGAAACTGGCATTAGGTAAAATCTGCAAATTCAGAGTTAATGTTTCTACGTGTAAATATGCCATGTATGGTGGATGAAAGTTCTGTAACCTACATGCTCACAACTCTTTTGAGAAAGTTTGTAGAAACTTTGATGCATGTAGAGTGTTCGGAAATTGGAATGTCACTGTGAGGGCAACTAAGAAAATTAAATTTATATTGGGAAATACTCGCTCCACGAGTATTTTTCTGTGAAAACTGTTTCATTTATGAAACTGGCTTTTGGAAAAGGCTGCAAAATCTGAGAAAATATTTCTAAGTGTCAATATTCATGGTATTGTGATGAAAGTTTGGTACTCCACATGCTAACAAATCTGGAGTGAATATTTGTCAAATCCGTCATGCATGTAGCATGTTCGGAACACGGAAATTCACGGCCAGTGAATTTATGTAAATTACATTTATCTTGGATAAAAATCGCTCCAAGAGTTTTTTCCCCAGAAAACTGCGTGATTTTATAACCTGGCGTTAGGAAAACCCTGTGAACTCAGATTAATAGATTCTCTGTGTAAATATGCCTGGTATGGTGGATCAAAGTCCTGTAATCCGCATGCTGACAACTCTGTAGTGAATATTTCTCGAATCCGAGATACATGAAGCGTGTTCGGAACACAGAATATCACTGTGAGCGAATCTATGTAAAATAAATCTCTCTTGGGTAGAACATGCTCCAAGAGTTTTTACTATGAAATCAGTCTCATTTTCGAAACTGGCATTTGAAAATCTCTGCAAAATCAGAGAAAATGCTTCAAAGTGTCAATATGCCTTGTATTGTGATGGAAGTTCGTAAAATCACATGCAAACAAATCTGTGGTGAATATTTGTAGAAAGCGTTATGCATGTAGCGTGATCGTATCACAGAAATTCCTGGCGATGGAATCTATGTAAATTACACGTCTACTGGTTAGAACTCGCTCCAAAAATTTTTTCCTGAGAAAACGGCCTGATTTTCGAATCTGACATAAGGAAAAAGCTGCAAATTCACATTTAATGTTTCTAGGTGTAAATATGACATGTATGGTGGATGAAAGTTCTGTAATTTACATGTTCACAAGTCATTCGTTAAACTCTGTTGAAACATTGATGCATGTAGCGTGTTCAGAAATTGGAATGTCACTGTGAGGGAATCTATGTAAATTATATTTCTATTGGGAAGTACTCGCTCCACGAGAATGTTTCTGTGAATCTGCCTCATTTTCAAAACTGGCATGAGGAAAGACATTCAAAATATGAGAAAATGCTTCAAAGTGTCAATATGGTTTTATGGAGGATGAAATTTCGTTTATCCTTATGCTAACAAGTCTGAAGTGAATAATTGTCAAATCCGTGATGCATGTAGCTTTTTCGGAACACGGAATTTCACGATGACGGGTTCTATGTAAATTGCATGTCTATTGGGTAGAACACGCTAAAAGAGGATTTTTCTGCAAAAAAATGCATGATTTTAAAAACTGACATTAGGGGAAATCTACTAAATCAGAATAAAACCTTCTATGTATAAATAGGCTTTGTAAGGTGGATGAAAGTTCTGTAATACACATGTACACAACTCATTAAAAATGTTTCTCAAAACCATGATGAATGTAGTGTGTTTGGAACACGGAATGTCACGGTGAGTGAAACTATGTAAATTACATATCTTTTGGGTACAACTCGCTCCAAGAGCATTTTTCTGCCAAATCTGCCTCATTTTCAAAACTGGGGTTAAATCTAACCTGTGAAATCTGAGAAAATCCTTCAAAGTTTCAGTAAGTCTTGTATGGTGGATGAAAGTGCTGTAATCCACTTGTTAACAACTCTGTAGTGAATATTTGTCGAATCCGAGATGCATGTAGCGTGTTCAGAACACGGAATTTCACGGTGAGCGAATCCTTGTAAATTACATGTCTATTGGTTAGAACCAGCTCCAAGAGGTTTTTTTGCCGTGAAATCTGCCTCATTTTCGCAACTGGCGTTTGAAAAGCTCTGTGAAATCAGAGAAAATGCTTCTAGGCATGAATATGCTTTTTATTGTGATGAAAATCCTGTAATCCACATGCAAACAACCATGTAGTGTAATTTTCTCGAATAGTTTATGCATGTAGTGTGTTCAAGGCACGTAATTTCACAGTGGTGGAATTTATGTAATTTACATATCTATTGGGTAGAACACTCTCCAACATTTTTTTCCTTTGAAAACTGCCTGATTTTCCAAACTGCTATTAGGAAAATGCTGTGAACTAAGAGTAAATATTTCTAGGTGTAAATATGCCTTGTATGGTGGATGAAAGTTCTGTAATACACATGTACACAACTCATTAAAAATGATTCTCAAACACATGATGTATGTAGTGTGTTTGGAACACGGAATGTCACGTTGAGGCAAACTATGTAAATTACATATCTATAGGTTAGAACCCAATCCAGGAGCATTTTACTGAAAAATCAGCCTCAGCTTTGAAACTGGAGTTATGAAAATGCTGCAAAATTTTAGCAAATGCTTTAACGTGACGATATATCTTCAATGGTTTATTAAAGATTTATAATCCGCTAGCTAACATCTCAGCAGTGAATTTTTGTTGAATACGTGGTGCATGTACCGTTTTCAGAACACGGAATGTTATGGTGACGGTATTTACAAAGTGAGATTTCTATGGGATAGATCATGCACCAAGAGAATTTATCTGCAAATACTCCCTGATTTCCATAACTGACGTTAGGGTAATTCTGCGAAATCTAAGTAAATCTTTCTAGGTGTAAATATGCCTTGCACTGTGGTTGAAAAATCTGTAATCCACATGCTCACGGTCATTAAATCATGTTTGTCGAAGCCGTGATGAATGTAACGTTTTCGGAACACGGAATGTATCGGCGAGTGAAACTCGGAAAATAACAACTCTACTGGATAGAACTCGCTTGAATTGAATTTTTCTGCGAAAATTTCATGATTTTCGAAACTGGATGTTAGGAAAAACCTGCGAAATCTGAATAAGAACTTCTAGGTTTAAATATGCCTTGTATGGTGGATGAAAGTTCGTTAATACACATGCACACACTCATTATGTAATGTTTGTTGAATTCGTGATGCATGTAACGTGTTCGGAACACGGAATGTCATAGTGAATTAAACAATATAAGTTACATGTCTATTGGGTAGAACTCGCTCCCAGAGATTTTTCTGCGAAATCTGCCTCATTTTCGAAACTGGCGTTAGAAAATCTCAGCAAAAGCACAGAAAAAGCTTCATAGTGTCAATAAGTCTTGTATTGTGATGGAAGTTCGTAAAACCACATGCAAATAAATCTGTGGTGAATATTTGTAGAAAGCGTTATGCATGTAGCGTGATCGTAACATGGAAATTCTGGCGATGGAATCTATGTAAACTACACGTCTATAGGGTAGAACTCACTCCAAAAAATTTTTCTTGAGAAAACGGCCTGATTTTCGAAAACGGCATTAGGTAAAAGCTGCAAATTCAGAGTTAATATTTCTAGGTGTAAATATGCCATGTATGGTGGATGAAAGTTCTGTAATCTACATGCTAACAACTCTTTACAGAAAGTTTTTTGAAACCTTGATGCATGTAGAGTGTTCGAAAATTGGAATGTCATTGTGAGGGAAACTATGTAAATTAAATTTCTATTGGGAAGTACTCGCTCCACGAGAATTTCTCTGCGAAAACTGCTTCATTTTTGATACTGGCTTTTGGAAAAGGCTGCAAAATCTGAGAAAATATTTCTAAGTATCAATATTCATGGTATTGTCATGAAAGTTTGGTAATCCACATGCTAACAAATCTGGAGTGAATATTTGTCAAATCCGTCATGCATGTAGCATGTTCGGAACACGGAAATTCACAGCCAGGGAATTTATGTAAATTACATTCCTCTTGGATAAAAATCGCTCCAAGAGATTTTTCCCCAGAAAACTGCGTGATTTTACAACCTGGCATTAGGAAAACCCTGCGAACTCAGATTAATAGATTCTCCGTGTAAATATGCCTGGTATGGTGGATCAAAGTTCTGTAATCCGCATGCTGACAACACTGTAGTGAATATTTCTCAAATCCGAGATACATGAAGCGTGTTCGGAACACAGAATATCACTGTGAGCGAATCTATGTAAAATAAATCTCTCTTGGGTAGAACATGCTCCAAGAGTTTTTACTATGAAATCAGTCTCATTTTCGAAACTGGCATTTGAAAATCTCTGCAAAATCAGAGAAAATGCTTCAAAGTGTCAATATGCCTTGTATTGTGATGGAAGTTCGTAAAATCACATGCAAACAAATCTGTGGTGAATATTTGTAGAAAGCGTTATGCATGTAGCGTGATCGTATCACAGAAATTCCTGGCGATGGAATCTATGTAAATTACAAGTCTACTGGTTAGAACTCGCTCCAAAAATTTTTTCCTGGGAAAACGGCCTGATTTTCGAAAGTGACATAAGGAAAAAGCTGCAAATTCACATTTAATGTTTCTAGGTGTAAATATGACATGTATGGTGGATGAAAGTTCTGTAATTTACATGTTCACAAGTCATTCGTTAAACTCTGTTGAAACATTGATGCATGTAGCGTGTTCAGAAATTGGAATTTCACTGTGAGGGAATCTATGTAAATTACATTTCTATTGGGAAGTACACGCTCCACGAGTATTTTTCTGTGAATCTGCCTCATTTTCAAAACTGGCATGAGGAAAGACATTCAAAATATGAGAAAATGCTTCAAAGTGTCAATATGGTTTTATGGAGGATGAAATTTCGTTTATCCTTATGCTAACAAGTCTGAAGTGAATAATTGTCAAATCCGTGATGCATGTAGCTTTTTCGGAACACGGAATTTCACGATGACGGGTTCTATGTAAATTGCATGTCTATTGGGTAGAACACGCTAAAAGAGGATTTTTCTGCAAAAAAATGCATGATTTTAAAAACTGACATTAGGGGAAATCTACTAAATCAGAATAAAACCTTCTATGTATAAATAGGCTTTGTAAGGTGGATGAAAGTTCTGTAATACACATGTACACAACTCATTAAAAATGTTTCTCAAAACCATGATGAATGTAGTGTGTTTGGAACACGGAATGTCACGGTGAGTGAAACTATGTAAATTACATATCTTTTGGGTACAACTCGCTCCAAGAGCATTTTTCTGCCAAATCTGCCTCATTTTCAAAACTGGGGTTAAATCTAACCTGTGAAATCTGAGAAAATCCTTCAAAGTTTCAGTAAGTCTTGTATGGTGGATGAAAGTGCTGTAATCCACTTGTTAACAACTCTGTAGTGAATATTTGTCGAATCCGAGATGCATGTAGCGTGTTCAGAACACGGAATTTCACGGTGAGCGAATCCATGTAAATTACATGTCTATTGGTTAGAACCAGCTCCAAGAGGTTTTTTTGCCGTGAAATCTGCCTCATTTTCGCAACTGGCGTTTGGAAAGCTCTGTGAAATCAGAGAAAATGCTTCTAGGCATGAATATGCTTTTTATTGTGATGAAAATCCTGTAATCCACATGCAAACAACCATGTAGTGTAATATTCTCGTATAGTTTATGCATGTAGTGTGTTCAAGGCACGTAATTTCACAGTGGTGGAATTTATGTAATTTACATATCTA
This sequence comes from Camelus bactrianus, assembly GCF_048773025.1. NCBI lineage: Eukaryota > Metazoa > Chordata > Mammalia > Artiodactyla > Camelidae > Camelus > Camelus bactrianus. The sequence goes on from NC_133556.1 coordinate 42,912,632, forward strand.
TTGGGTAGAACACTCTCCAACATTTTTTTCCTTTGAAAACTGCCTGATTTTCGAAACTGCTATTAGGAAAATGCTGTGAACTAAGAGTAAATATTTCTAGGTGTAAATATGCCTTGTATGGTGGATGAAAGTTCTGTAATACACATGTACACAACTCATTAAAAATGATTCTCAAACACATGATGTATGTAGTGTGTTTGGAACACGGAATGTCATGTTGAGGCAAACTATGTAATTTATATATTTATAGGTTAGAACCCAATACAGGAGCATTTTACGGAAAAATCAGCCTCAGCTTTGAAACTGGAGTTATGAAAATGCTGCAAAATTTTAGCAAATGCTTTAAGGTGACAATATATCTTCAATGGTTTATTGAAGATTTATAATCCGCTAGCTAACAACTCAGCAGTGAATTTTGGTTGAATACGTGGTGCATGTACCGTTTTCAGAACACGGAATGTTATGGTGACGGTATTTACAAAATGAGATTTCTATGGGATAGATCATGCACCAAGAGAATTTATCTGCAAATACTCCCTGATTTCCATAACTGACGTTAGGGTAATTCTGCGAAATCTAAGTAAATGTTTCTAGGTGTAAATATGCCTTGCACTGTGGTTGAAAAATCTGTAATCCACATGCTCACGGTCATTAAATCATGTTTGTCGAAGCCGTGATGAATGTAACGTTTTCGGAACACCGAATGTATCGGCGAGTGAAACTCGGAAAATAACAACTCTACTGGATAGAACTCGCTTGAATTGAATTTTTCTGTGAAAATTTCATGATTTTCGAAACTGGATGTTAGGAAAAACCTGCGAAATCTGAATAAGAACTTCTAGGTTTAAATATGCCTTGTATGGTGGATGAAAGTTCGATAATACACATGCACACACTCATTATGTAATGTTTGTTGAATTCGTGATGCATGTAACGTGTTCGGAACACGGAATGTCATAGTGAATGAAACAATGTAAGTTACATGTCTATTGGGTAGAACTCGCTCCCAGAGATTTTTCTGCGAAATCTGCCTCATTTTCGAAACTGGCGTTAGAAAATCTCAGCAAAAGCACAGAAAAAGCTTCATAGTGTCAATAAGTCTTGTATTGTGATGGAAGTTCGTAAAACCACATGCAAATAAATCTGTGGTGAATATTTGTAGAAAGCGTTATGCATGTAGCGTGATCGTAACATGGAAATTCTGGCGATGGAATCTATGTAAACTACACGTCTATAGGGTAGAACTCACTCCAAAAAATTTTTCTTGAGAAAACGGCCTGATTTTCGAAAACGGCATTAGGTAAAAGCTGCAAATTCAGAGTTAATATTTCTAGGTGTAAATATGCCATGTATGGTGGATGAAAGTTCTGTAATCTACATGCTAACAACTCTTTACAGAAAGTTTTTTGAAACCTTGATGCATGTAGAGTGTTCGGAAATTGGAATGTCATTGTGAGGGAAACTAAGTAAATTAAATTTCTATTGGGAATTACTCGCTCCATGAGAATTTTTCTGCGAAAACTGCTTCATTTTTGATACTGGCTTTTGGAAAAGGCTGCAAAATCTGAGAAAATATTTCTAAGTAACAATATTCATGGTATTGTCATGAAAGTTTGGTAATCCAAATGCTAACAAATCTGGAGTGAATAGTTTTCAAATACTTCATGCATGTAGCATGTTCGGAACACGGAAATTCACAGCCAGGGAATTTATGTAAATTACATTTCTCTTGGATAAAAATCGCTCCAAGAGATTTTTCCCCAGAAAACTGTGTGATTTTAGAAACTGGCTTTAGGAAATCCCTGCGAACTCAGATTAATAGATTCTCTGTGTAAATATGCCTGGTATGGTGGATCAAAGTTCTGTAATCCGCATGCTGACAACTCTGTAGTGAATATTTCTCAAATCCGAGATACATGAAGCGTGTTCGGAACACAGAATATCACTGTGAGCGAATCTATGTAAAATAAATCTCTCTTGGGTAGAACACGCTCCAAGGGTTTTTACTATGAAATCAGTCTCATTTTCGAAACTGGCATTTGAAAATCTCTGCAAAATCAGAGAAAATGCTTCAAAGTGTCAATATGCCTTGTATTGTGATGGAAGTTCGTAAAATCACATGCAAACAAATCTGTGGTGAATATTTGTAGAAAGCGTTATGCATGTAGCGTGATCGTATCACAGAAATTCCTGGCGATGGAATCTATGTAAATTACACGTCTACTGGTTAGAACTCGCTCCAAAAATTTTTTCCTGAGAAAACGGCCTGATTTTCGAAACTGACATAAGGAAAAAGCTGCAAATTCACATTTAATGTTTCTAGGTGTAAATATGACATGTATGGTGGATGAAAGTTCTGTAATTTACATGTTCACAACTCATTCGAGAAAGTTTGTTGAAACCTTGATGCATGTAGCGTGTTCAGAAATTGGAATGTCACTGTGAGGGAACCTATGTAAATTATATTTCTATTGGGAAGTACTCGCTCCACGAGAATTTTTCTGTGAATCTGCCTCATTTTCAAAACTGGCATGAGGAAAGACATTCAAAATATGAGAAAATGCTTCAAAGTGTCAATATGGTTTTATGGAGGATGAAATTTCGTTTATCCTTATGCTAACAAGTCTGAAGTGAATATTTGTCAAATCCGTGATGCATGTAGATTTTTCGGAACACGGAATTTCACGATGACGTGTTCTATGTAAATTGCATGTCTATTGGGTAGAACACGCTAAAAGAGGATTTTTCTGCAAAAAAATGCATGATTTTAAAAACTGACATTAGGGGAAATCTACTAAATCAGAATAAAATCTTCTATGTATAAATATGCTTTGTAAGGTGGATGAAAGTTCTGTAATACACATGTACACAACTCATTAAAATTGTTTCCCAAAACCATGATGAATGTAGTGTGTTTGGAAGACGGAATGTCACGGTGAGTGAAACTATGTAAATTACATATCTTTTGGGTACAACTCGCTCCAAGAGCATTTTTCTGCCAAATCTGCCTCATTTTCAAAACTGGGGTTAAAGCTAACCTGTGAAATCTGAGAAAATCTTTTAAAGTTTCGGTAAGTTTGTATGGTGGATGAAAGTGCTGTAATCCACTTGTTAACAACTCTGTAGTGAATATTTGTCGAATCCGAGATGCATGTATCGTGTTCAGAACACGGAATTTCACGGTGAGGGAATCCATGTAAATTACATGTCTATTGGTTAGAACCCGCTCCAAGAGTTTTTTGCCGTGAAATCTGTCTCATTTTGGAAACTGGCGTTGAAAGATCTGTGAAATCAGCGAAAATGCTTCTAAGCATCAATATGCCTTGTATTGTGATGAAAGTCCTGTAATCCACATGCAAATAAACCTGTAGTTTATATTTGTCGAATAATTTCTGCATTTGGCGTGTTCAAAACACGTAATTACACAGTGGGGGAATTTATGTTATGTACATATCTATTGGGTAGAAAACTTTCCAAATTTTTTCCTTTGAAAACTGCCTGATTTACGGAACTGCTATTATGAAAATGCTGTGAACTAAGAGTAAATGTTTCTAGGTGTAAATATGCCTCGTATGGTGGATGGAAGTTCTGTAATACACACGTACACAACTCATTAAAAATGATTCTCAAACACATGATGTATGTAGTGTGCTTGGAACACGGAATGTCACGTTGAGGGAAACTATGTAAATTACATATCTATAGGTTAGAACCCAATCCAGGAGCATTTTACTGAAAAATCAGCCTCAGCTTTGAAACTGGAGTTATGAAAATGCTGCAAAATCTTAGTAAATGCTTTAAGATGACAATATATCTACAATGGTTTATTAAAGATTTATAATCCGCTAGCTAACAACTCAGCAGTGAATTTTTGTTGAATACGTGGTGCATGTACAGTTTTCAGAACACGGAATGTTATGGTGACGGTATTTACAAAATGAGATTTCTATGGGATAGATCATGCACCAAGAGAATTTATCTGCAAATACTCCCTGATTTCCATAACTGACGTTAGTGTAATTCTGCGAAATCTAAATAAATGTTTTTAGGTGTAAATATGCCTTGCACTGTGGTTGAAAAATCTGTAATCCACATGCTCACGGTCATTAAATCATGTTTGTCGAAGCCGTGATGAATGTAACGTTTTCGGAACACGGAACGTACTGGCGAGTGAAACTCGGAAAATAACAACTCTACTGGATAGAATTCGCTTGAATTGAATTTTTCTGCGAAAATTTCATGATTTTCGAAACTGGATGTTAGGAAAAACCTGCGAAATCCGAATAACAACTTCTAGGTTTAAATATGCCTTGTATGGTGGACGAAAGTTCGGTAATACACATGCTCACACTCATTATGTAATGTTTGTTGAATTCGTGATGCATGTAACGTGTTCGGAATACGGAATGTCATAGTGAATGAAACAATGTAAGTTACATGTCTATTGGGTACAACTCGCTTGAAGAGTATTTTTCTGCAAAATGTGCCTCATTTTCAAAACTGCCATTAGGAGAACCCTGTGAAATCTGAGAAAATGCTTCTAAGTGTCAATATGCCTTGAATGGTGAATGAAAGTCCAGTAATCCACATGTTAATAGCAGTCTAGTGATTATTTTTCAAACCGTGATTCATGTAGCGCTTTTGGAAAATGGAATTTCACAGTAATGAAACGATGTAAATTAAATTCTATTGGGTAGAACTAGCTAGAATAGAATTTTTCTGCGAAAATTGCATGATTATCGAATCTGAAGTTGGAAAAAGTTGCAAAATGAGAGTAAATATTTGTAGCTGTAAATATGCCTTTATGATGGAAAAAAGATCGGTAATCCATATTTTCACAACATATTAAAGAATCTTTTTCTAATCCATGATGCATGGACCGTGTTCGGAACATGGAATTTCACGGTGATTATAACAATGTAAATTACTTCTCTATTGGGTAGAACACGCTCCAAGAGTATTTCTCTGCGAAAACTGCTTCATTTTTGAAACTGGCGTTGGGAAAAAGCTGCAAAATCTGAGAAAATATTTCTAAGTATCAATATTCAATCTATTGTAATGAAAGTTCTGTAATCCACATGGTAACAAATCTGGAATGAATATTTGTCTAACCTTTAATCATGTAGCATGTTCGGAACACGGAATTTCACGGCCAGGGATATTATGTAAATTACATTTCTCTTCGTTAGAAATCACTCCAAGAGATTTTTCCTGAGAAATCTGCCTGATTTTCGAATCTTGCGTTACGAAAACCCTGCAAACTCAGATTAATAGATTCTCGGTGTAAATATGCCTTGTATGGTGGATGAAAGTTCGGTAATCCGCATGCTAACAACTCTGTAGTGAATATTTGTCAAATCCGAGATACATGAAGTTTGTTTGGAACACAGAATATCACGATGAGCGAATCTATGTAAAATACATGTCTCTTGGGTAGGACTCGCTCCCAGAGATTTTTCTGCGAAATCTGCCTCATTTTCGAAACTGGCGTTAGAAAATCTCTGCAAAAGCAGAGAAAATGCTTCATAGTGTCAATATGTCTTGTATTGTGATGGAAGTTCGTAAAACCACATGCAAATAAATCTGTGGTGAATATTTGCAGAAAGCGTTATGCATGTAGCGTGATCGTAACATGGAAATTCTGGTGATGGAATCAATGTAAACTACATGTCTATAGGGTAGAACTCACTCCAAAAATTTTTCTTGAGAAAACGGCCTGATTTTCAAAACTGGATTTAGGTAAAAGCTGCAAATTCAGAGTTAATGTTTCTAGGTGTAAATATGCCATGTATGGCGGATGAAAGTTCTGTAATCTACATGCTCACAACTCTTTTGAGAAAGTTTTTTAAAACCTTGATGCATGTAGAGTGTTCTGAAATTGGAATGTCACTGTGAGGGAAACTAAGTAAAGTAAATTTCTATTGGGAAGTACTCGCTCCACGAGAATTTTTCTGCGAAAACTCCTTCATTTTTGATACTGGCTTTTTGAAAAGGCTGCAAAATCTGAGAAAATATATCTAAGTGTCAATATTCATGGTATTGTGATGAAAGTTTGGTAATCCACATGCTAACAAATCTGGAGTGAATAGTTTTCAAATCCTTCATGCATGTAGCATGTTCGGAACACGGAAATTCACGGCCAGGGAATTTATGTAAATTACATTTCTGTTGGATAAAAATCGCTCCAAGAGATTTTTCCCCAGAAAACTGCGTGATTTTAGAACCTGGCGTTAGGAAAACCCTGCGAACTCAGATTAATAGATTCTCTGTGTAAATATGCCTGGTATGGTGCATCAAAGTTCTGTAATCCGCATGCTGACAACTCTGTAGTGAATATTTCTCGAATCCGAGATACATGAAGCGTGTTCGGAACACAGAATATCACTGTGAGCGAATCTATGTAAAATAAATCTCTCTTGGGTAGAACACGCTCCAAGAGATTTTACTATGAAATCAGTCTCATTTTCGAAACTGGCATTTTAAAATCTCTGCAGAATCAGAGAAAATGCTTCAAAGTGTCAATATGCTTTGTATTGTGATGGAAGTTCGTAAAATCACATGCAAACAAATCTGTGGTGAATATTTGTAGAAAGCGTTATGCATGTAGCGTGAACGTATCACAGAAATTCCTGGCGATGGAATCTATGTAAATTACACGTCTATAGGGTAGAACTCACTCCAAAAAATTTTTCTTGAGAAAACGGCCTGATTTTCGAAAACGGCATTAGGTAAAAGCTGCAAATTCAGAGTTAATATTTCTAGGTGTAAATATGCCATGTATGGTGGATGAAAGTTCTGTAATCTACATGCTAACAACTCTTTACAGAAAGTTTTTTGAAACCTTGATGCATGTAGAGTGTTCGGAAATTTGAATGTCATTGTGAGGGAAACTAAGTAAATTAAATTTCTATTGGGAATTACTCGCTCCATGAGAATTTTTCTGCGAAAACTGCTTCATTTTTGATACTGGCTTTTGGAAAAGGCTGCAAAATCTGAGAAAATATTTCTAAGTATCAATATTCATGGTATTGTCATGAAAGTTTGTTAATCCACATGCTAACAAATCTGGAGTGAATATTTGTCAAATCAGTCATGCATGTAGCATGTTCGGAACACGGAAATTCACAGCCAGGGAATTTATGTAAATTACATTTCTCTTGGATAAAAATCGCTCCAAGAGATTTTTCCCCAGAAAACTGTGTGATTTTAGAAACTGGCTTTAGGAAATCCCTGCGAACTCAGATTAATAGATTCTCTGTGTAAATATGCCTGGTATGGTGGATCAAAGTTCTGTAATCCGCATGCTGACAACTCTGTAGTGAATATTTCTCAAATCCGAGATACATGAAGCGTGTTCGGAACACAGAATATCACTGTGAGCGAATCTATGTAAAATAAATCTCTCTTGGGTAGAACACGCTCCAAGAGTTTTTACTATGAAATCAGTCTCTTTTTCGAAACTGGCATTTGAAAATCTCTGCAAAATCAGAGAAAATGCTTCAAAGTGTCAATATGCCTTGTATTGTGATGGAAGTTCGTAAAATCACATGCAAACAAATCTGTGGTGAATATTTGTAGAAAGCGTTATGCATGTAGCGTGATCGTATCACAGAAATTCCTGGCGATGGAATCTATGTAAATTACACGTCTACTGGTTAGAACTCGCTCCAAAAATTTTTTCCTGAGAAAACGGCCTGATTTTCGAAACTGACATAAGGAAAAAGCTGTAAATTCACATTTAATTTTTCTAGGTGTAAATATGACATGTATGGTGGATGAAAGTTCTGTAATTTACATGTTCACAACTCATTCGAGAAAGTTTGTTGAAACCTTGATGCATGTAGCGTGTTCAGAAATTGGAATGTCACTGTGAGGGAATCTATGTAAATTATATTTCTATTGGGAAGTACTCGCTCCACGAGAATTTTTCTGTGAATCTGCCTCATTTTCAAAACTGGCATGAGGAAAGACATTCAAAATATGAGAAAATGCTTCAAAGTGTCAATATGGTTTTATGGAGGATGAAATTTCGTTTATCCTTATGCTAACAAGTCTGAAGTGAATATTTGTCAAATCCGTGATGCATGTAGATTTTTCGGAACACGGAATTTCACGATGACGTGTTCTATGTAAATTGCATGTCTATTGGGTAGAACACGCTAAAAGAGGATTTTTCTGCAAAAAAATGCATGATTTTAAAAACTGACATTAGGGGAAATCTACTAAATCAGAATAAAATCTTCTATGTATAAATATGCTTTGTAAGGTGGATGAAAGTTCTGTAATACACATGTACACAACTCATTAAAATTGTTTCCCAAAACCATGATGAATGTAGTGTGTTTGGAAGACGGAATGTCACGGTGAGTGAAACTATGTAAATTACATATCTTTTGGGTACAACTCGCTCCAAGAGCATTTTTCCGCCAAATCTGCCTCATTTTCAAAACTGGGGTTAAAGCTAACCTGTGAAATCTGAGAAAATCTTTTAAAGTTTCGGTAAGTTTGTATGGTGGATGAAAGTGCTGTAATCCACTTGTTAACAACTCTGTAGTGAATATTTGTCGAATCCGAGATGCATGTATCGTGTTCAGAACACGGAATTTCACGGTGAGGGAATCCATGTAAATTACATGTCTATTGGTTAGAACCCGCTCCAAGAGTTTTTTGCCGTGAAATCTGTCTCATTTTGGAAACTGGCGTTGAAAGATCTGTGAAATCAGCGAAAATGCTTCTAAGCATCAATATGCCTTGTATTGTGATGAAAGTCCTGTAATCCACATGCAAATAAACCTGTAGTTTATATTTGTCGAATAATTTCTGCATTTGGCGTGTTCAAAACACGTAATTACACAGTGGGGGAATTTATGTTATGTACATATCTATTGGGTAGAAAACTTTCCAAATTTTTTCCTTTGAAAACTGCCTGATTTACGGAACTGCTATTAGGAAAATGCTGTGAACTAAGAGTAAATGTTTCTAGGTGTAAATATGCCTCGTATGGTGGATGGAAGTTCTGTAATACACACGTACACAACTCATTAAAAATGATTCTCAAACACATGATGTATGTAGTGTGCTTGGAACACGGAATGTCACGTTGAGGGAAACTATGTAAATTACATATCTATAGGTTAGAACCCAATCCAGGAGCATTTTACTGAAAAATCAGCCTCAGCTTTGAAACTGGAGTTATGAAAATGCTGCAAAATCTTAGTAAATGCTTTAAGATGACAATATATCTACAATGGTTTATTAAAGATTTATAATCCGCTAGCTAACAACTCAGCAGTGAATTTTTGTTGAATACGTGGTGCATGTACAGTTTTCAGAACACGGAATGTTATGGTGACGGTATTTACAAAATGAGATTTCTATGGGATAGATCATGCACCAAGAGAATTTATCTGCAAATACTCCCTGATTTCCATAACTGACGTTAGTGTAATTCTGCGAAATCTAAATAAATGTTTTTAGGTGTAAATATGCCTTGCACTGTGGTTGAAAAATCTGTAATCCACATGCTCACGGTCATTAAATCATGTTTGTCGAAGCCGTGATGAATGTAACGTTTTTGGAACACGGAACGTACCGGCGAGTGAAACTCGGAAAATAACAACTCTACTGGATAGAATTCGCTTGAATTGAATTTTTCTGCGAAAATTTCATGATTTTCGAAACTGGATGTTAGGAAAAACCTGCGAAATCCGAATAACAACTTCTAGGTTTAAATATGCCTTGTATGGTGGACGAAAGTTCGGTAATACACATGCTCACACTCATTATGTAATGTTTGTTGAATTCGTGATGCATGTAACGTGTTCGGAATACGGAATGTCATAGTGAATGAAACAATGTAAGTTACATGTCTATTGGGTAGAACTCGCTTGAAGAGAATTTTTCTGCAAAATGTGCCTCATTTTCAAAACTGCCATTAGGAGAACCCTGTGAAATCTGAGAAAATGCTTCTAAGTGTCAATATGCCTTGAATGGTGAATGAAAGTCCAGTAATCCACATGTTAATAGCAGTCTAGTGATTATTTTTCAAACCGTGATTCATGTAGCGCTTTTGGAAAATGGAATTTCACAGTAATGAAACGATGTAAATTAAATTCTATTGGGTAGAACTAGCTAGAATAGAATTTTTCTGCGAAAATTGCATGATTATCGAATCTGAAGTTGGAAAAAGTTGCAAAATGAGAGTAAATATTTGTAGCTGTAAATATGCCTTTATGATGGAAAAAAGATCGGTAATCCATATTTTCACAACATATTAAAGAATCTTTTTCTAATCCATGATGCATGGACCGTGTTCGGAACATGGAATTTCACGGTGATTATAACAATGTAAATTACTTCTCTATTGGGTAGAACACGCTCCAAGAGTATTTCTCTGCGAAAACTGCTTCATTTTTGAAACTGGCGTTGGGAAAAAGCTGCAAAATCTGAGAAAATATTTCTAAGTATCAATATTCAATCTATTGTAATGAAAGTTCTGTAATCCACATGGTAACAAATCTGGAATGAATATTTGTCTAACCTTTAATCATGTAGCATGTTCGGAACACGGAATTTCACGGCCAGGGATATTATGTAAATTACATTTCTCTTCGTTAGAAATCACTCCAAGAGATTTTTCCTGAGAAATCTGCCTGATTTTCGAATCTTGCGTTACGAAAACCCTGCAAACTCAGATTAATAGATTCTCGGTGTAAATATGCCTTGTATGGTGGATGAAAGTTCGGTAATCCGCATGCTAACAACTCTGTAGTGAATATTTGTCAAATCCGAGATACATGAAGTTTGTTTGGAACACAGAATATCACGATGAGCGAATCTATGTAAAATACATGTCTCTTGGGTAGGACTCGCTCCCAGAGATTTTTCTGCGAAATCTGCCTCATTTTCGAAACTGGCGTTAGAAAATCTCTGCAAAAGCAGAGAAAATGCTTCATAGTGTCAATATGTCTTGTATTGTGATGGAAGTTCGTAAAACCACATGCAAATAAATCTGTGGTGAATATTTGTAGAAAGCGTTATGCATGTAGCGTGATCGTAACATGGAAATTCTGGTGATGGAATCAATGTAAACTACATGTCTATAGGGTAGAACTCACTCCAAAAATTTTTCTTGAGAAAACGGCCTGATTTTCAAAACTGGATTTAGGTAAAAGCTGCAAATTCAGAGTTAATATTTCTAGGTGTAAGTATGCCATGTATGGCGGATGAAAGTTCTGTAATCTACATGCTCACAACTCTTTTGAGAAAGTTTTTTAAAACCTTGATGCATGTAGAGTGTTCTGAAATTGGAATGTCACTGTGAGGGAAACTAAGTAAAGTAAATTTCTATTGGGAAGTACTCGCTCCACGAGAATTTTTCTGCGAAAACTCCTTCATTTTTGATACTGGCTTTTTGAAAAGGCTGCAAAATCTGAGAAAATATATCTAAGTGTCAATATTCATGGTATTGTGATGAAAGTTTGGTAATCCACATGCTAACAAATCTGGAGTGAATAGTTTTCAAATCCTTCATGCATGTAGCATGTTCGGAACACGGAAATTCACGGCCAGGGAATTTATGTAAATTACATTTCTGTTGGATAAAAATCGCTCCAAGAAATTTTTCCCCAGAAAACTGCGTGATTTTACAACCTGGCGTTAGGAAAACCCTGCGAACTCAGATTAATAGATTCTCTGTGTAAATATGCCTGGTATGGTGCATCAAAGTTCTGTAATCCGCATGCTGACAACTCTGTAGTGAATATTTCTCGAATCCGAGATACATGAAGCGTGTTCGGAACACAGAATATCACTGTGAGCGAATCTATGTAAAATAAATCTCTCTTGGGTAGAACACGCTCCAAGAGATTTTACTATGAAATCAGTCTCATTTTCGAAACTGGCATTTTAAAATCTCTGCAGAATCAGAGAAAATGCTTCAAAGTGTCAATATGCTTTGTATTGTGATGGAAGTTCGTAAAATCACATGCAAACAAATCTGTGGTGAATATTTGTAGAAAGCGTTATGCATGTAGCGTGAACGTATCACAGAAATTCCTGGCGATGGAATCTATGTAAATTACACGTCTATAGGGTAGAACTCACTCCAAAAAATTTTTCTTGAGAAAACGGCCTGATTTTCGAAAACGGCATTAGGTAAAAGCTGCAAATTCAGAGTTAATATTTCTAGGTGTAAATATGCCATGTATGGTGGATGAAAGTTCTGTAATCTACATGCTAACAACTCTTTACAGAAAGTTTTTTGAAACCTTGATGCATGTAGAGTGTTCGGAAATTGGAATGTCATTGTGAGGGAAACTAAGTAAATTAAATTTCTATTGGGAATTACTCGCTCCATGAGAATTTTTCTGCGAAAACTGCTTCATTTTTGATACTGGCTTTTGGAAAAGGCTGCAAAATCTGAGAAAATATTTCTAAGTATCAATATTCATGGTATTGTCATGAAAGTTTGTTAATCCACATGCTAACAAATCTGGAGTGAATATTTGTCAAATCAGTCATGCATGTAGCATGTTCGGAACACGGAAATTCACAGCCAGGGAATTTATGTAAATTACATTTCTCTTGGATAAAAATCGCTCCAAGAGATTTTTCCCCAGAAAACTGTGTGATTTTAGAAACTGGCTTTAGGAAATCCCTGCGAACTCAGATTAATAGATTCTCTGTGTAAATATGCCTGGTATGGTGGATCAAAGTTCTGTAATCCGCATGCTGACAACTCTGTAGTGAATATTTCTCAAATCCGAGATACATGAAGCGTGTTCGGAACACAGAATATCACTGTGAGCGAATCTATGTAAAATAAATCTCTCTTGGGTAGAACATGCTCCAAGAGTTTTTACTATGAAATCAGTCTCTTTTTCGAAACTGGCATTTGAAAATCTCTGCAAAATCAGAGAAAATGCTTCAAAGTGTCAATATGCCTTGTATTGTGATGGAAGTTCGTAAAATCACATGCAAACAAATCTGTGGTGAATATTTGTAGAAAGCGTTATGCATGTAGCGTGATCGTATCACAGAAATTCCTGTCGATGGAATCTATGTAAATTACACGTCTACTGGTTAGAACTCGCTCCAAAAATTTTTTCCTGAGAAAACGGCCTGATTTTCGAAACTGACATAAGGAAAAAGCTGTAAATTCACATTTAATGTTACTAGGTGTAAATATGACATGTATGGTGGATGAAAGTTCTGTAATTTACATGTTCACAACTCATTCGAGAAAGTTTGTTGAAACCTTGATGCATGTAGCGTGTTCAGAAATTGGAATGTCACTGTGAGGGAATCTATGTAAATTATATTTCTATTGGGAAGTACTCGCTCCACGAGAATTTTTCTGTGAATCTGCCTCATTTTCAAAACTGGCATGAGGAAAGACATTCAAAATATGAGAAAATGCTTCAAAGTGTCAATATGGTTTTATGGAGGATGAAATTTCGTTTATCCTTATGCTAACAAGTCTGAAGTGAATATTTGTCAAATCCGTGATGCATGTAGATTTTTCGGAACACGGAATTTCACGATGACGTGTTCTATGTAAATTGCATGTCTATTGGGTAGAACACGCTAAAAGAGGATTTTTCTGCAAAAAAATGCATGATTTTAAAAACTGACATTAGGGGAAATCTACTAAATCAGAATAAAATCTTCTATGTATAAATATGCTTTGTAAGGTGGATGAAAGTTCTGTAATACACATGTACACAACTCATTAAAATTGTTTCCCAAAACCATGATGAATGTAGTGTGTTTGGAACACGGAATGTCACGGTGAGTGAAACTATGTAAATTACATATCATTTGGGTACAACTCGCTCCAAGAGCATTTTTCCGCCAAATCTGCCTCATTTTCAAAACTGGGGTTAAAGCTAACCTGTGAAATCTGAGAAAATCTTTTAAAGTTTCGGTAAGTTTGTATGGTGGATGAAAGTGCTGTAATCCACTTGTTAACAACTCTGTAGTGAATATTTGTCGAATCCGAGATGCATGTATCGTGTTCAGAACACGGAATTTCACGGTGAGGGAATCCATGTAAATTACATGTCTATTGGTTAGAACCCGCTCCAAGAGTTTTTTGCCGTGAAATCTGTCTCATTTTGGAAACTGGCGTTGAAAGATCTGTGAAATCAGTGAAAATGCTTCTAAGCATCAATATGCCTTGTATTGTGATGAAAGTCCTGTAATCCACATGCAAATAAACCTGTAGTTTATATTTGTCGAATAATTTCTGCATGTAGCTTGTTCAAACACGTAATTACACAGTGGGGGAATTTATGTTATGTACATATCTATTGGGTAGAAAACTTTCCAAATTTTTTCCTTTGAAAACTGCCTGATTTACGGAACTGCTATTAGGAAAATGCTGTGAACTAAGAGTAAATGTTTCTAGGTGTAAATATGCCTCGTATGGTGGATGGAAGTTCTGTAATACACACGTACACAACTCATTAAAAATGATTCTCAAACACATGATGTATGTAGTGTGCTTGGAACACGGAATGTCACGTTGAGGGAAACTATGTAAATTACATATCTATAGGTTAGAACCCAATCCAGGAGCATTTTACTGAAAAATCAGCCTCAGCTTTGAAACTGGAGTTATGAAAATGCTGCAAAATCTTAGTAAATGCTTTAAGATGACAATATATCTACAATGGTTTATTAAAGATTTATAATCCGCTAGCTAACAACTCAGCAGTGAATTTTTGTTGAATACGTGGTGCATGTACAGTTTTCAGAACACGGAATGTTATGGTGACGGTATTTACAAAATGAGATTTCTATGGGATAGATCATGCACCAAGAGAATTTATCTGCAAATACTCCCTGATTTCCATAACTGACGTTAGTGTAATTCTGCGAAATCTAAATAAATGTTTTTAGGTGTAAATATGCCTTGCACTGTGGTTGAAAAATCTGTAATCCACATGCTCACGGTCATTAAATCATGTTTGTCGAAGCCGTGATGAATGTAACGTTTTCGGAACACGGAACGTACTGGCGAGTGAAACTCGGAAAATAACAACTCTACTGGATAGAATTCGCTTGAATTGAATTTTTCTGCGAAAATTTCATGATTTTCGAAACTGGATGTTAGGAAAAACCTGCGAAATCCGAATAACAACTTCTAGGTTTAAATATGCCTTGTATGGTGGACGAAAGTTCGGTAATACACATGCTCACACTCATTATGTAATGTTTGTTGAATTCGTGATGCATGTAACGTGTTCGGAATACGGAATGTCATAGTGAATGAAACAATGTAAGTTACATGTCTATTGGGTACAACTCGCTTGAAGAGAATTTTTCTGCAAAATGTGCCTCATTTTCAAAACTGCCATTAGGAGAACCCTGTGAAATCTGAGAAAATGCTTCTAAGTGTCAATATGCCTTGAATGGTGAATGAAAGTCCAGTAATCCACATGTTAATAGCAGTCTAGTGATTATTTTTCAAACCGTGATTCATGTAGCGCTTTTGGAAAATGGAATTTCACAGTAATGAAACGATGTAAATTAAATTCTATTGGGTAGAACTAGCTAGAATAGAATTTTTCTGCGAAAATTGCATGATTATCGAATCTGAAGTTGGAAAAAGTTGCAAAATGAGAGTAAATATTTGTAGCTGTAAATATGCCTTTATGATGGAAAAAAGATCGGTAATCCATATTTTCACAACATATTAAAGAATCATTTTCTAATCCATGATGCATGGACCGTGTTCGGAACATGGAATTTCACGGTGATTATAACAATGTAAATTACTTCTCTATTGGGTAGAACACGCTCCAAGAGTATTTCTCTGCGAAAACTGCTTCATTTTTGAAACTGGCGTTGGGAAAAAGCTGCAAAATCTGAGAAAATATTTCTAAGTATCAATATTCAATCTATTGTAATGAAAGTTCTGTAATCCACATGGTAACAAATCTGGAATGAATATTTGTCTAACCTTTAATCATGTAGCATGTTCGGAACACGGAATTTCACGGCCAGGGATATTATGTAAATTAAATTTCTCTTCGTTAGAAATCACTCCAAGAGATTTTTCCTGAGAAATCTGCCTGATTTTCGAATCTTGCGTTACGAAAACCCTGCAAACTCAGATTAATAGATTCTCGGTGTAAATATGCCTTGTATGGTGGATGAAAGTTCGGTAATCCGCATGCTAACAACTCTGTAGTGAATATTTGTCAAATCCGAGATACATGAAGTTTGTTTGGAACACAGAATATCACGATGAGCGAATCTATGTAAAATACATGTCTCTTGGGTAGGACTCGCTCCCAGAGATTTTTCTGCGAAATCTGCCTCATTTTCGAAACTGGCGTTAGAAAATCTCTGCAAAAGCAGAGAAAATGCTTCATAGTGTCAATATGTCTTGTATTGTGATGGAAGTTCGTAAAACCACATGCAAATAAATCTGTGGTGAATATTTGCAGAAAGCGTTATGCATGTAGCGTGATCGTAACATGGAAATTCTGGTGATGGAATCAATGTAAACTACATGTCTATAGGGTAGAACTCACTCCAAAAATTTTTCTTGAGAAAACGGCCTGATTTTCAAAACTGGATTTAGGTAAAAGCTGCAAATTCAGAGTTAATGTTTCTAGGTGTAAATATGCCATGTATGGCGGATGAAAGTTCTGTAATCTACATGCTCACAACTCTTTTGAGAAAGTTTTTTGAAACCTTGATGCATGTAGCGTGTTCGGAAATTGGAATGTCACTGTGAGGGAAACTAAGTAAATTAAATTTCTATTGGGAAGTACTCGCTCCACGAGGATTTTACTGCGAATCTGCCTCATTTTCAAAACTGGCATTAGGAAAATCTTTTGAAATATGAGAAAATGCGTCAAGTTGTCAATATGGTATTATGGTGGATGAAAGTTCGATAATCATTATGCTAACAAATCTGTAGTGAATATTTTCGAATCCGTGATGCATGTAACATTTTCGGATCACGGAATTTCACGATGACGGGTTCTATGTAAATTGCATGTCTCTTGGGTAGAACTCACTCCAAGAGCATTTTTCTGTGAAAACTGCATGATTTGAAAAACTGACATTAGGAGAAATCTATTAAATCAGAATAAAACTTTCTATGTATAAATATGCATTGTAAGGTGGATGAAAGTTCGGTAATACAAATGTTCACAACTCATTAAAAATGTTTGTTGAATCCGAAATGCGTGTAACGAGTTCAGAACACGGAATGTCACGGTGAGTGAAACTAGGTAAATTACATATCATTTGGGTAAAACTCGCTCCAAGAGCAGTTTTCTGCCAAATCTGCCTCATTTTCAAAACTGGCGTTAAAACTAAACTGTGAAATCTGAGAAAATTATTCAAAGTGACAGTAAGCCTTGTATGGTGGATGAAAGTGCTGTAATCCACTTGCTAACAACTCTGTAGTGAATATTTTTCGTATCCGTGATGCATGTAACGTGTTCGGAACACGGAATTTCACGGTGAGGGAATCCATGTAAATTACATGTCTATTGGTTAGAACCCGCTCCAAGAGTTTTTTGCCGTGAAATCTGTCTCATTTTGGAAACTGGCGTTGAAAGATCTGTGAAATCAGCGAAAATGATTCTAAGCATCAATATGCCTTGTATTGTGATGAAAGTCCTGTAATCCACATGCAAATAAACCTGTAGTTTATATTTGTCGAATAATTTCTGCATCTTACGTGTTCAAAACACGTAATTACACAGTGGGGGAATTTATGTTATGTACATATCTATTGGGTAGAACACTCTCCAACCGGTTTTTCCTTTGAAAACTGCCTGATTTTCGAAACTGCTATTAGGAAATATCTGCAAACCCAGTGTAAATACTTCTAGGTTTAAATATGCCTTGTATGGTGGATGAAAGTTCGGTAATCCACATGCTCACACTCATTAAAAATGTTTGTCGAATTCGTGATCCATGTAACGTGTTTGGAATACGGAATGTCATAGTGAATGAAACAATGTAAGTTACACGTCTATTGGGTAGAACTGGCTTGAAGAGAATTTTTCTGTGAAATGTGCCTCATTTTCAAATCTGCCATTAGGAGAACCCTGTGAAATCTGAGAAAATGCTTCTAAGTGTCAATATGCCTTGAATGGTGAATGAAAGTCCAGTAATCCACATGTTAATAACAGTCTAGTGATTATTTTTCAAACCGTGATTCATGTAGCGCTTATGGAAAATGGAATTTCACGGTAATGAAACGATGTAAATTACAATTCTATTGGGTAGAACTAGCTAGAATAGAATTTTTCTGCGAAAATTGCATGATTATCGAATCTGAAGTTGGAAAAAGTTGCAAAATGAGAGTAAATATTTGTAGCTGTAAATATGCCTTTATGATGGAAAAAAATCGGTAATCCATATTTTCACAACATATTAAAGAATCTTTTTCTAATCCATGATGCATGGACCGTGTTCGGAACATGGAATTTCACGGTGATTATAACAATGTAAATTACTTCTCTATTGGGTAGAACACGCTCCAAGAGTATTTCTCTGCGAAAACTGCTTCATTTTTGAAACTGGCGTTGGGAAAAAGCTGCAAAATCTGAGAAAATATTTCTAAGTATCAATATTCAATCTATTGTAATGAAAGTTCTGTAATCCACATGGTAACAAATCTGGAATGAATATTTGTCTAACCTTTAATCATGTAGCATGTTCGGAACACGGAATTTCACGGCCAGGGATATTATGTAAATTAAATTTCTCTTCGTTAGAAATCACTCCAAGAGATTTTTCCTGAGAAATCTGCCTGATTTTCGAATCTTGCGTTACGAAAACCCTGCAAACTCAGATTAATAGATTCTCGGTGTAAATATGCCTTGTATGGTGGATGAAATTTCGGTAATCCGCATGCTAAAAACTCTGTGGTGAATATTTATCAAATCCGAGATACATGAAGTGTGTTTGGAACACAGAATATCACGGTGAGCGAATCTATGTAAAATACATGTCTCTTGGATAGAACTCGCTCCCAGAGATTTTTCTGCGAAATCTGCCTCATTTTCGAAACTGACGTTTGAAAATCTCTGCAAAAGCAGAGAAAATGCTTCATAGTGTCAATATGTCTTGTATTGTGATGGAAGTTCGTAAAACCACATGCAAATAAATCTGTGGTGAATATTTGTAGAAAGCGTTATGCATGTAGCGTGATCGTATCATGGAAATTCTGGCGATGGAATCTATGTAAACTACACGTCTATAGGGTAGAACTCGCTCCAAAAATTTTTTCTTGAGGAAACGGCCTGATTTTCGAAAATGGCATTAGGTAAATGCTGCAAATTCAGAGTTAATATTTCTAGGAGTATATATGCCATGTATGGTGGATGAAAGTTCTGTAATCTACATGCTCACAACTCATTGGAGAAAGTTTGTTGAAACCTTGATGCATGTAGCGTGTTCGGAAATTGGAATGTCACTGTGAGGGAAACTAAGTAAATTAAATTTCTATTGGGAAGTACTCGCTCCACGAGGATTTTTCTGCGAATCTGCCTCATTTTCAAAACTGGAATTAGGAAAAACTTTTGAAATATGAGAAAATGCGTCAAGGTGTCAATATGGTATTAAGGTGGATGAAAGTTCGATAATCATTAAGCTAACAATTTTGTAGTGAATATTTTCGAATCCGTGATGCATGTAGCATTTTAGGAACACGGAATTTCACGATGACGGGTTCTATGTAAATTGCATGTCTCTTGGGTAGAACTCACTCCAAGAGCATTTTTCTGTGAAAACTGCATGATTTGAAAAACTGACATTAGGAGAAATCTATTAAATCAGAATAAAACTTTCTATGTATAAATATGCATTGTAAGGTGGATGAAAGTTCGGTAATACAAATGTTCACAACTCATTAAAAATGTTTGTTGAATCCGAAATGCGTGTAACGAGTTCAGAACACGGAATGTCACGGTGAGTGAAACTAGGTAAATTACATATCATTTGGGTAAAACTCGCTCCAAGAGCAGTTTTCTGCCAAATCTGCCTCATTTTCAAAACTGGCGTTAAAACTAAACTGTGAAATCTGAGAAAATTATTCAAAGTGACAGTAAGCCTTGTATGGTGGATGAAAGTGCTGTAATCCACTTGCTAACAACTCTGTAGTGAATATTTTTCATATCCGTGATGCATGTAACGTGTTCGGAACACGGAATTTCACGGTGAGGGAATCCATGTAAATTACATGTCTATTGGTTAGAACCCGCTCCAAGAGTTTTTTGCCGTGAAATCTGTCTCATTTTGGAAACTGGCGTTGAAAGATCTGTGAAATCAGCGAAAATGATTCTTTGCATCAATATGCCTTGTATTGTGATGAAAGTCCTGTAATCCACATGCAAATAAACCTGTAGTTTATATTTGTCGAATAATTTCTGCATCTTACGTGTTCAAAACACGTAATTACACAGTGGGGGAATTTATGTTATGTACATATCTATTGGGTAGAACACTCTCCAACCGGTTTTTCCTTTGAAAACTGCCTGATTTTCGAAACTGCTATTAGGAAATATCTGCAAACCCAGTGTAAATACTTCTAGGTTTAAATATGCCTTGTATGGTGGATGAAAGTTCGGTAATCCACATGCTCACACTCATTAAAAATGTTTGTCGAATTCGTGATCCATGTAACGTGTTTGGAATACGGAATGTCATAGTGAATGAAACAATGTAAGTTACACGTCTATTGGGTAGAACTGGCTTGAAGAGAATTTTTCTGTGAAATGTGCCTCATTTTCAAATCTGCCATTAGGAGAACCCTGTGGAATCTGAGAAAATGCTTCTAAGTGTCAATATGCCTTGAATGGTGAATGAAAGTCCAGTAATCCACATGTTAATAACAGTCTAGTGATTATTTTTCAAACCGTGATTCATGTAGCGCTTATGGAAAATGGAATTTCACGGTAATGAAACGATGTAAATTACAATTCTATTGGGTAGAACTAGCTAGAATAGAATTTTTCTGCGAAAATTGCATGATTATCGAATCTGAAGTTGGAAAAAGTTGCAAAATGAGAGTAAATATTTGTAGCTGTAAATATGCCTTTATGATGGAAAAAAGATCGGTAATCCATATTTTCACAACATATTAAAGAATCTTTTTCTAATCCATGATGCATGGACCGTGTTCGGAACATGGAATTTCACGGTGATTATAACAATGTAAATTACTTCTCTATTGGGTAGAACACGCTCCAAGAGTATTTCTCTGCGAAAACTGCTTCATTTTTGAAACTGGCGTTGGGAAAAAGCTGCAAAATCTGAGAAAATATTTCTAAGTATCAATATTCAATCTATTGTAATGAAAGTTCTGTAATCCACATGGTAACAAATCTGGAATGAATATTTGTCTAACCTTTAATCATGTAGCATGTTCGGAACACGGAATTTCACGGCCAGGGATATTATGTAAATTACATTTCTCTTCGTTAGAAATCACTCCAAGAGATTTTTCCTGAGAAATCTGCCTGATTTTCGAATCTTGCGTTACGAAAACCCTGCAAACTCAGATTAATAGATTCTCGGTGTAAATATGCCTTGTATGGTGGATGAAAGTTCGGTAATCCGCATGCTAACAACTCTGTAGTGAATATTTGTCAAATCCGAGATACATGAAGTTTGTTTGGAACACAGAATATCACGATGAGCGAATCTATGTAAAATACATGTCTCTTGGGTAGGACTCGCTCCCAGAGATTTTTCTGCGAAATCTGCCTCATTTTCGAAACTGGCGTTAGAAAATCTCTGCAAAAGCAGAGAAAATGCTTCATAGTGTCAATATGTCTTGTATTGTGATGGAAGTTCGTAAAACCACATGCAAATAATCTGTGGTGAATATTTGTAGAAAGCGTTATGCATGTAGCGTGATCGTAACATGGAAATTCTGGTGATGGAATCAATGTAAACTACATGTCTATAGGGTAGAACTCACTCCAAAAATTTTTTCTTGAGAAAACGGCCTGATTTTCAAAACTGGATTTAGGTAAAAGCTGCAAATTCAGAGTTAATGATTCTAGGTGTAAATATGCCATGTATGGTGGATGAAAGTTCTGTAATCTACATGCTCACAACTCTTTTGAGAAAGTTTTTTAAAACCTTGATGCATGTAGAGTGTTCGGAAATTGGAATGTCACTGTGAGGGAAACTAAGTAAATTAAATTTCTATTGGGAAGTACTCGCTCCACGAGAATTTTTCTGCGAAAACTCCTTCATTTTTGATACTGGCTTTTTGAAAAGGCTGCAAAATCTGAGAAAATATATCTAAGTGTCAATATTCATGGTATTGTGATGAAAGTTTGGTAATCCACATGCTAACAAATCTGGAGTGAATAGTTTTCAAATCCTTCATGCATGTAGCATGTTCGGAACACGGAAATTCACGGCCAGGGAATTTATGTAAATTACATTTCTCTTGGATAAAAATAGCTCCAAGAGATTTTTCCCCAGAAAACTGCGTGATTTTAGAACCTGGCGTTAGGAAAACCCTGCGAACTCAGATTAATAGATTCTCTGTGTAAATATGCCTGGTATGGTGCATCAAAGTTCTGTAATCCGCATGCTGACAACTCTGTAGTGAATATTTCTCGAATCCGAGATACATGAATCGTGTTCAGGACACAGAATATCACTGTGAGTGAATCTATGTAAAATACATCTCTCTTGGGTAGAACACGCTCCAAGAGTTTTTACTATGAAATCAGTCTCATTTTCGAAACTGGCATTTTAAAATCTCTGCAGAATCAGAGAAATTGCTTCAAAGTGTCAATATGCTTTGTATTGTGATGGAAGTTCATAAAATCACATGCAAAAAAATCTGTGGTGAATATTTGTAGAAAGCGTTATGCATGTAGCGTGAACGTATCACAGAAATTCCTGGCGATGGAATCTATGTAAATTACACGTCTACTGGTTAGAACTCGCTCCAAAAATTTTTTCCTGAGAAAACGGCCTGATTTTCGAAACTGACATAAGGAAAAAGCTGCAAATTCACATTTAATGTTTCTAGGAGTAAATATGACATGTATGGTGGATGAAAGTTCTGTAATTTACATGTTCACAAGTCATTCGTTAAACTCTGTTGAAACCTTGATGCATGTAGCGTGTTCAGAAATTGGAATGTCACTGTGAGGGAATCTATGTAAATTATATTTCTATTGGGAAGTACTCGCTCCACGAGAATGTTTCTGTGAATCTGCCTCATTTTCAAAACTGGCATGAGGAAAGACATTCAAAATATGAGAAAATGCTTCAAAGTGTCAATATGGTTTTATGGAGGATGAAATTTCGTTTATCCTTATGCTAACAAGTCTGAAGTGAATAATTGTCAAATCCGTGATGCATGTAGCTTTTTCGGAACACGGAATTTCACGATGACGGGTTCTATGTAAATTGCGTGTCTATTGGGTAGAACACGCTAAAAGAGGATTTTTCTGCAAAAAAATGCATGATTTTAAAAACTGACATTAGGAGATATCTACTAAATCAGAATAAAACCTTCTATGTATAAATATGCTTTGTAAGGTGGATGAAAGTTCTGTAATACACATGTACACAACTCATTAAAAATGTTTCTCAAAACCATGATGAATGTAGTGTGTTTGGAACACAGAATGTCACGGTGAGTGAAACTATGTAAATTATATATCTTTTGGGTACAACTCGCTCCAAGAGCATTTTTCTGCCAAATCTGCCTCATTTTCAAAACTGGGGTTAAAGCTAAACTGTGAAATGTGAGAAAATCCTTCAAAGTTTCAGTAAGTCTTGTATGGTGGATGAAAGTGGTGTAATCCACTTGTTAACAACTCTGTAGTGAATATTTGTCGAATCCGAGATGCATGTAGCGTGTTCAGAACATGGAATTTCACGGTGAGCGAATCCATGTAAATTACATGTCTATTGGTTAGAACCAGCTCCAAGAGGTTTTTTGCCGTGAAATCTGCCTCATTTTCGAAACTGGCGTTTGGAAAGCTCTGTGAAATCAGAGAAAATGCTTCTAGGCATGAATATGCTTTTTATTGTGATGAAAATCCTGTAATCCACATGCAAACAACCATGTAGTGTAATTTTCTCGAATAGTTTATGCATGTAGTGTGTTCAAGACACGTAATTTCACAGTGGTGGAATTTATGTAATTTACATATCTATTGGGTAGAACACTCTCCAACATTTTTTTCCTTTGAAAACTGCCTGATTTTCGAAACTGCTATTAGGAAAATGCTGCGACCAAGAGTAAATGTTTCTAGGTGTAAATATGCCTTGTATGGTGGATGGAAGTTCTGTAATACACATGTACACAACTCATTAAAAATGATTCTCAAACACATGATGTATATAGTGTGTTTGGAACACGGAATGTCACGTTGAGGGAAACTATTTAAATTACATATCTATAGGTTAGAACCCAATCCAGGAGCATTTTACTGAAAAATCAGCCTCAGCTTTGAAACTGGAGTTATGAAAATGCTGCAAAATCTTAGTAAATGCTTTAAGGTGACAATATATCTTCAATGGTTTATTAAAGATTTATAATCCGCTAGCTAACAACTCAGCGGTGAATTTTTGTTGAAAACGTGGTGCATGTACCGTTTTCAGAACACGGAATGTTATGGTGACGGTATTTACAAAATGAGATTTCTATGGGATAGATCATGCACCAAGAGAATTTATCTGCAAATACTCCCTGATTTCCATAACTGACGTTAGGGTAATTCTGCGAAATCTAAGTAAATGTTTTTAGGTGTAAATATGCCTTGCACTGTGGTGGAAAAATCTGTAATCCACATGCTCACGGTCATTAAATCATGTTTGTCGAAGCCGTGATGAATGTAACGTTTTCGGAACACGGAATGTATCGGCGAGTGAAACTCGGAAAATAACAATTCTACTGGATAGAATTCGCTTGAATTGAATTTTTCTGCGAAAATTTCATGATTTTCGAAACTGGATGTTACGAAAAACCTGCGAAATCCGAATAACAACTTCTAGGTTTAAATATGCCTTGTATGGTGGTCGAAAGTTCGGTAATACACATGCTCACACTCATTATGTAATGTTTGTTGAATTCGTGATGCATGTAACGTGTTTGGAATATGGAATGTCATAGTGAATGAAACAATGTAAGTTACATGTCTATTGGGTAGAACTCGCTTGAAGAGAAATTTTCTGCGAAATGTGCCTCATTTTCGAAACTGCCATTAGGAGAACCCTGTGAAATCTGAGAAAATGCTTCTAAGTGTCAATATGCCTTGAATGGTGAATGAAAGTCCAGTAATCCACATGTTAATAGCAGTCTAGTGATTATTTTTCAAACCGTGATTCATGTAGCGCTTTTGGAAAATGGAATTTCACGGTAATGAAACGATGTAAATTACAATTCTATTGGGTAGAACTAGCTAGAATAGAATTTTTCTGCGAAAATTGCATGATTATCGAATCTGAAGTTTGGAAAAAGCTGCAAAATGAGCATAAATATTTGTAGTTGTAAATATGCCTTTTTGTTGGAAGAAAGTTCGGTAATCCACATTTTCACAACTTATTAAAGAATCTTTTTCTAATCCGAGATGCGTGTATCAAGTAGGGAACGTGGAATTTCACGGTGATTGAAACAATGTAAATTACTTCTCTATTGGGTAGAACTCGCTCCAAAAGAATTTTTCTGCGAAATCTGCTTCATTATTTAAACTGGCTTTTGGGAAAGACAGAAAAATCTGAGAAAATATATCTAAGTGTCAATATTCATGGTATTGTGATGAAAGATTGGTAATCCGCATGCGAACAAATCTGGAGTGAATATTTGTCAAATCCATCATGCATGTAGCATGTTTGGAACACGGAATTTCACGGCCAGGGATATTATTTAAATTACATTTCTCTTCGTTAGAAATCACTTCAAGAGATTTTTCCTGAGAAATCTGCCTGATTTTCGAATTTTGCGTTACGAAAACCCTGCAAACTCAGATTAATAGATTCTTGGTTTATATATGCCTTTTATGGTGGATGAAAGTTCGGTAATCCGCATGCTAACATCTCTGTATTGAATATTTGTCGAATCCGAGATACATGAAGTGTGTTTGGAACACAGAATATCACGGTGAGCGAATCTATGTAAAATACATGTCTCTTGGGTAGAACTCGCTCCCAGAGATTTTTCTGCGAAATCTGCATCATTTTCGAAACTGGCGTTTGAAAATCTCTGCAAAAGCAGAGAAAATGCTTCATAATGTCAATATGCGTTTTATTGTGATGGAAGATCGTAAAACCACATGCAAATAAATCTGTGGTGAATATTTGTAGAAAGCATTATGCATGTAGCGTGATCGTATCATGGAAATTCTGGCGATGGAATCTATGTAAACTACACGTCTATAGGGTAGAACTCGCTCCAAAAAGTTTTTTCTTGAGAAAACGGCCTGATTTTCGAAACTGGCATTAGGTAAAAGCTGCAAATTCAGAGTTAATATTTCTAGGTGTATATATGCCATGTATGGTGGATGAAAGTTCTGTAATCTACATGCTCACAACTCTTTTGAGAAAGTTTGTTGAAAGCTTGATGCATGTAGCGTGTTCGGAAATTGGAATGTCACTGCGAGGGAAACTAAGTAAATTAAATTTCTATTGGGAAGTACTCGCTCCACGAGGATTTTTCTGCGAATCTGCCTCATTTTCAAAACTGGCATTAGGAAAAACTTTTGAAATATGAGAAAATGCGTCAAGGTGTCAATATGGTAGTATGGTGGATGAAAGTTCGATAATCATTATGCTAACAACTCTGTAGTGAATATTTTCGAATCCGTGATGCATGTAGCATTTTCGGATCACGGAATTTCACGATGACGGGTTCTATGTAAATTGCATGTCTCTTGGGTAGAACTCACTCCAAGAGCATTTTTCTGTGAAAAATGCATGATTTGAAAAACTGACATTAGGAGAAATCTACTAAATCAGAATAAAACTTTCTATGTATCAATATGCATTGTAAGGTGGATGAAAGTTCGGTAATACAAATGTTCACAACTCATTAAAAATGTTTGTTGAATCCGAAATGCGTGTAACGAGTTCAGAACACGGAATGTCACGGTGAGTGAAACTAGGTAAATTACATATCTTTTGGGTAAAACTCGCTCCAAGAGCATTTTTCTGCCAAATCTGACTCATTTTCAAAACTGGCGTTAAAACTAAACTGTGAAATCTGAGAAAATTATTCAAAGTGACAGTAATCCTTGTATGGTGGATGAAAGTGCTGTAATCCAATTGCTAACAACTCTGTAGTGAATATTTTTCGTATCCATGATGCATGTAACGTGTTCGGAACACGGAATTTCACGGTGAGGGAATCCATGTAAATTACATGTCTATTGGTTAGAACCCGCTCCAAGAGTTTTTTGCCGTGAAATCTGTCTCATTTTGGAAACTGGCGTTGAAAGATCTGTGAAATCAGCGAAAATGATTCTAAGCATCAATATGCCTTGTATTGTGATGAAAGTCCTGTAATCCACATGCAAATAAACCTGTAGTTTATATTTGTTGAATAATTTCTGCATGTAGCATGTTAAAAACACGTAATTACACAGTGGGGGAATTTATGTTATGTACATATCTATTGGGTAGAACACTCTCCAACCGGTTTTTCCTTTGAAAACTGCCTGATTTTCGAAACTGCTATTAGGAAATATCTGCAAACCATGTGTTAATACTTCTAGGTTTAAATATGCCTTGTATGGTGGATGAAAGTTCGGTAATCCACATGCTCACACTCATTAAAAATGTTTGTCAGATTCGTGATCCATGTAACGTGTTTGGAATACGGAATGTCATAGTGAATGAAACAATGTAAGTTACACGTCTACTGGGTAGAACTGGCTTGAAGAGAATTTTTCTGCGAAATGTGCCTCATTTTCAAATCTGCCATTAGGAGAACACTGTGAAATCTGAGAAAATGCTTCTAAGTGTCAATATGCCTTGAATGGTGAATGAAAGTCCAGTAATCCACATGTTAATAACAGTCTAGTGATTATTTTTCAAGCCGTGATTCATGTAGCGCTTATGGAATACGGAATTTCACGGTAATGAATCGATGTAAATTACAATTCTATTGGGTAGAACTAGCTAGAATAGAATATTTCTGCGAAAATTGCATGATTATCGAATCTGAATTTGGAAAATGTTGCAAAATGAGAGTAAATATTTGTAGCTGTAATATGCCTTTATGATGGAAAAAAGATCGGTAATCCATATTTTCACAACATATTAAAGAATCTTTTTCTAATCCATGATGCATGGACCGTGTTCGGAACATGGAATTTCACGGTGATTATAACAATGTAAATTACTTCTCTATTGGGTAGAACACGCTCCAAGAGTATTTCTCTGCGAAAACTGCTTCATTTTTGAAACTGGCGTTGGGAAAACGCTGCAAAATTTGAGAAAATACTTCTAAGTATCAATATTCAATCTATTGTAATGAAAGTTCTGTAATCCACATGGTAACAAATCTGGAATGAATATTTGTCTAACCTTTAATCATGTAGCATGTTCGGAACACGGAATTTCACGGCCAGGGATCTTATGTAAATTAAATTTCTCTTCGTTAGAAATCACTCCTAGAGATTTTTCCTGAGATATCTGCCTGATTTTCGAATCTTGCGTTACGAAAACCCTGCAAACTCAGATTAATAGATTCTCGGTGTAAATATGCCTTGTATGGTGGATGAAATTTCGGTAATCCGCATGCTAAAAACTCTGTGGTGAATATTTGTCAAATCCGAGATACATGAAGTGTGTTTGGAACACAGAATATCACGGTGAGCGAATCTATGTAAAATACATGTCTCTTGGATAGAACTCGCTCCCAGAGATTTTTCTGCGAAATCTGCCTCATTTTCGAAACTGACGTTTGAAAATCTCTGCAAAAGCAGAGAAAATGCTTCATAGTGTCAATATGTCTTGTATTGTGATGGAAGTTCGTAAAACCACATGCAAATAAATCTGTGGTGAATATTTGTAGAAAGCGTTATGCATGTAGCGTGATCGTATCATGGAAATTCTGGCGATGGAATCTATGTAAACTACACGTCTATAGGGTAGAACTCACTCCAAAAATTTTTTCTTGAGGAAACGGCCTGATTTTCGAAAATGGCATTAGGTAAATGCTGAATATTCAGAGTTAATATTTCTAGGTGTATATATGCCATGTATGGTGGATGAAAGTTCTGTAATCTACATGCTCACAACTCTTTTGAGAAAGTTTGTTGAAACCTTGATGCATGTAGCATGTTCGGAAATTGGAATGTCACTGTGAGGGAAACTAAGTAACTTAAATTTCTATTGGGAAGTACTCGCTCCACGAGGATTTTACTGCGAATCTGCCTCATTTTCAAAACTGGCATTAGGAAAAACTTTTGAAATATGAGAAAATGCGTCAAGTTGTCAATATGGTATTATGGTGGATGAAAGTTCGATAATCATTATGCTAACAAATCTGTAGTGAATATTTTCGAATCCGTGATGCATGTAGCATTTTCGGATCACGGAATTTCACGATGACGGGTTCTATGTAAATTACATGTCTCTTGGGTAGAACTCACTCCAAGAGCATTTTTCTGTGAAAACTGCATGATTTGAAAAACTGACATTAGGAGAAATCTATTAAATCAGAATAAAACTTTCTATGTATAAATATGCATTGTAAGGTGGATGAAAGTTCGGTAATACAAATGTTCACAACTCATTAAAAATGTTTGTTGAATCCGAAATGCGTGTAACGAGTTCAGAACACGGAATGTCACGGTGAGTGAAACTAGGTAAATTACATATCATTTGGGTAAAACTCGCTCCAAGAGCAGTTTTCTGCCAAATCTGCCTCATTTTCAAAACTGGCGTTAAAACTAAACTGTGAAATCTGAGAAAATTATTCAAAGTGACAGTAATCCTTGTATGGCGGATGAAAGTGCTGTAATCCACTTGCTAACAACTCTGTAGTGAATATTTTTCGTATCCGTGATGCATGTAACGTGTTCGGAACACGGAATTTCACGGTGAGGGAATCCATGTAAATTACATGTCTATTGGTTAGAACCCGCTCCAAGAGTTTTTTGCCGTGAAATCTGTCTCATTTTGGAAACTGGCGTTGAAAGATCTGTGAAATCAGCGAAAATGATTCTAAGCATCAATATGCCTTGTATTGTGATGAAAGTCCTGTAATCCACATGCAAATAAACCTGTAGTTTATATTTGTCGAATAATTTCTGCATCTTACGTGTTCAAAACACGTAATTACACAGTGGGGGAATTTATGTTATGTACATATCTATTGGGTAGAACACTCTCCAACCGGTTTTTCCTTTGAAAACTGCCTGATTTTCGAAACTGCTATTAGGAAATATCTGCAAACCCAGTGTAAATACTTCTAGGTTTAAATATGCCTTGTATGGTGGATGAAAGTTCGGTAATCCACATGCTCACACTCATTAAAATGTTTGTCGAATTCATGATCCATGTAACGTGTTTGGAATACGGAATGTCATAGTGAATGAAACAATGTAAGTTACACGTCTATTGGGTAGAACTGGCTTGAAGAGAATTTTTCTGTGAAATGTGCCTCATTTTCAAATCTGCCATTAGGAGAACCCTGTGAAATCTGAGAAAATGCTTCTAAGTGTCAATATGCCTTGAATGGTGAATGAAAGTCCAGTAATCCACATGTTAATATCAGTCTAGTGATTATTTTTCAAACCGTGATTCATGTAGCGCTTATGGAAAATGGAATTTCACGGTAATGAAACGATGTAAATTACAATTCTATTGGGTAGAACTAGCTAGAATAGAATTTTTCTGCGAAAATTGCATGATTATCGAATCTGAAGTTGGAAAAAGTTGCAAAATGAGAGTAAATATTTGTAGCTGTAAATATGCCTTTATGATGGAAAAAAGATCGGTAATCCATATTTTCACAACATATTAAAGAATCTTTTTCTAATCCATGATGCATGGACCGTGTTCGGAACATGGAATTTCACGGTGATTATAACAATGTAAATTACTTCTCTATTGGGTAGAACACGCTCCAAGAGTATTTCTCTGCGAAAACTGCTTCATTTTTGAAACTGGCGTTGGGAAAAAGCTGCAAAATCTGAGAAAATATTTCTAAGTATCAATATTCAATCTATTGTAATGAAAGTTCTGTAATCCACATGGTAACAAATCTGGAATGAATATTTGTCTAACCTTTAATCATGTAGCATGTTCGGAACACGGAATTTCACGGCCAGGGATATTATGTAAATTACATTTCTCTTCGTTAGAAATCACTCCAAGAGATTTTTCCTGAGAAATCTGCCTGATTTTCGAATCTTGCGTTACAAAAACCCTGCAAACTCAGATTAATAGATTCTCGGTGTAAATATGCCTTGTATGGTGGATGAAAGTTCGGTAATCCGCATGCTAACAACTCTGTAGTGAATATTTGTCAAATCCGAGATACATGAAGTTTGTTTGGAACACAGAATATCACGATGAGCGAATCTATGTAAAATACATGTCTCTTGGGTAGGACTCGCTCCCAGAGATTTTTCTGCGAAATCTGCCTCATTTTCGAAACTGGCGTTAGAAAATCTCTGCAAAAGCAGAGAAAATGCTTCATAGTGTCAATATGTCTTGTATTGTGATGGAAGTTCGTAAAACCACATGCAAATAATCTGTGGTGAATATTTGTAGAAAGCGTTATGCATGTAGCGTGATCGTAACATGGAAATTCTGGTGATGGAATCAATGTAAACTACATGTCTATAGGGTAGAACTCACTCCAAAAATTTTTTCTTGAGAAAACGGCCTGATTTTCAAAACTGGATTTAGGTAAAAGCTGCAAATTCAGAGTTAATGTTTCTAGGTGTAAATATGCCATGTATGGTGGATGAAAGTTCTGTAATCTACATGCTCACAACTCTTTTGAGAAAGTTTTTTAAAACCTTGATGCATGTAGAGTGTTCGGAAATTGGAATGTCACTGTGAGGGAAACTAAGTAAATTAAATTTCTATTGGGAAGTACTCGCTCCACGAGAATTTTTCTGCGAAAACTCCTTCATTTTTGATACTGGCTTTTTGAAAAGGCTGCAAAATCTGAGAAAATATATCTAAGTGTCAATATTCATGGTATTGTGATGAAAGTTTGGTAATCCACATGCTAACAAATCTGGAGTGAATAGTTTTCAAATCCTTCATGCATGTATCATGTTCAGAACACGGAAATTCACGGCCAGGGAATTTATGTAAATTACATTTCTCTTGGATAAAAATAGCTCCAAGAGATTTTTCCCCAGAAAACTGCGTGATTTTAGAACCTGGCGTTAGGAAAACCCTGCGAACTCAGATTAATAGATTCTCTGTGTAAATATGCCTGGTATGGTGCATCAAAGTTCTGTAATCCGCATGCTGACAACTCTGTAGTGAATATTTCTCGAATCCGAGATACATGAATCGTGTTCAGGACACAGAATATCACTGTGAGTGAATCTATGTAAAATACATCTCTCTTGGGTAGAACACGCTCCAAGAGTTTTTACTATGAAATCAGTCTCATTTTCGAAACTGGCATTTTAAAATCTCTGCAGAATCAGAGAAATTGCTTCAAAGTGTCAATATGCTTTGTATTGTGATGGAAGTTCGTAAAATCACATGCAAACAAATCTGTGGTGAATATTTGTAGAAAGCGTTATGCATGTAGCGTGAACGTATCACAGAAATTCCTGGCGATGGAATCTATGTAAATTACACGTCTACTGGTTAGAACTCGCTCCAAAAATTTTTCCTGAGAAAACGGCCTGATTTTCGAAACTGACATAAGGAAAAAGCTGCAAATTCACATTTAATGTTTCTAGGAGTAAATATGACATGTATGGTGGATGAAAGTTCTGTAATTTACATGTTCACAAGTCATTCGTTAAACTCTGTTGAAACCTTGATGCATGTAGCGTGTTCAGAAATTGGAATGTCACTGTGAGGGAATCTATGTAAATTATATTTCTATTGGGAAGTACTCGCTCCACGAGAATGTTTCTGTGAATCTGCCT
Organism: Camelus bactrianus; assembly: GCF_048773025.1. Lineage (NCBI taxonomy): Eukaryota > Metazoa > Chordata > Mammalia > Artiodactyla > Camelidae > Camelus > Camelus bactrianus. The sequence goes on from NC_133556.1 coordinate 42,945,724, forward strand.
CATTTTCAAAACTGGCATGAGGAAAGACATTCAAAATATGAGAAAATGCTTCAAAGTGTCAATATGGTTTTATGGAGGATGAAATTTCGTTTATCATTATGATAACAAGTCTGAAGTGAATAATTGTCAAATCCGTGATGCATGTAGCTTTTTCGGAACACGGAATTTCACGATGACGGGTTCTATGTAAATTGCGTGTCTATTGGGTAGAACACGCTAAAAGAGGATTTTTCTGCAAAAAAATGCATGATTTTAAAAACTGACATTAGGAGATATCTACTAAATCAGAATAAAACCTTCTATGTATAAATATGCTTTGTAAGGTGGATGAAAGTTCTGTAATACACATGTACACAACTCATTAAAAATGTTTCTCAAAACCATGATGAATGTAGTGTGTTTGGAACACGGAATGTCACGGTGAGTGAAACTATGTAAATTATATATCTTTTGGGTACAACTCGATCCAAGAGCATTTTTCTGCCAAATCTGCCTCATTTTCAAAACTGGGGTTAAAGCTAACCTGTGAAATGTGAGAAAATCCTTCAAAGTTTCAGTAAGTCTTGTATGGTGGATGAAAGTGGTGTAATCCACTTGTTAACAACTCTGTAGTGAATATTTGTCGAATCCGAGATGCATGTAGCGTGTTCAGAACATGGAATTTCACGGTGAGCGAATCCATGTAAATTACATGTCTATTGGTTAGAACCAGCTCCAAGAGGTTTTTTGCCGTGAAATCTGCCTCATTTTCGAAACTGGCGTTTGGAAAGCTCTGTGAAATCAGAGAAAATGCTTCTAGGCATGAATATGCTTTTTATTGTGATGAAAATCCTGTAATCCACATGCAAACAACCATGTAGTGTAATTTTCTCGAAGAGTTTATGCATGTAGTGTGTTCAAGACACGTAATTTCACAGTGGTGGAATTTATGTAATTTACATATCTATTGGGTAGAACACTCTCCAACATTTTTTTCCTTTGAAAACTGCCTGATTTTCGAAACTGCTATTAGGAAAATGCTGCGACCAAGAGTAAATGTTTCTAGGTGTAAATACGCCTTGTATGGTGGATGGAAGTTCTGTAATACACATGTACACAACTCATTAAAAATGATTCTCAAACACATGATGTATATAGTGTGTTTGGAACACGGAATGTCACGTTGAGGGAAACTATTTAAATTACATATCTATAGGTTAGAACCCAATCCAGGAGCATTTTACTGAAAAATCAGCCTCAGCTTTGAAACTGGAGTTATGAAAATGCTGCAAAATCTTAGTAAATGCTTTAAGGTGACAATATATCTTCAATGGTTTATTAAAGATTTATAATCCGCTAGCTAACAACTCAGCAGTGAATTTTTGTTGAAAACGTGGTGCATGTACCGTTTTCAGAACACGGAATGTTATGGTGACGGTATTTACAAAATGAGATTTCTATGGGATAGATCATGCACCAAGAGAATTTATCTGCAAATACTCCCTGATTTCCATAACTGACGTTAGGGTAATTCTGCGAAATCTAAGTAAATGTTTTTAGGTGTAAATATGCCTTGCACTGTGGTGGAAAAATCTGTAATCCACATGCTCACGGTCATTAAATCATGTTTGTCGAAGCCGTGATGAATGTAACGTTTTCGGAACACGGAATGTATCGGCGAGTGAAACTCGGAAAATAACAATTCTACTGGATAGAATTCGCTTGAATTGAATTTTTCTGCAAAAATTTCATGATTTTCGAAACTGGATGTTACGAAAAACCTGCGAAATCCAAATAACAACTTCTAGGTTTAAATATGCCTTGTATGGTGGTCGAAAGTTCGGTAATACACATGCTCACACTCATTATGTAATGTTTGTTGAATTCGTGATGCATGTAACGTGTTTGGAATATGGAATGTCATAGTGAATGAAACAATGTAAGTTACATGTCTATTGGGTAGAACTCGCTTGAAGAGAAATTTTCTGCGAAATGTGCCTCATTTTCGAAACTGCCATTAGGAGAACCCTGTGAAATCTGAGAAAATGCTTCTAAGTGTCAATATGCCTTGAATGGTGAATGAAAGTCCAGTAATCCACATGTTAATAGCAGTCTAGTGATTATTTTTCAAACCGTGATTCATGTAGCGCTTTTGGAAAATGGAATTTCACAGTAATGAAACGATGTAAATTACAATTCTATTGGGTAGAACTAGCTAGAATAGAATTTTTCTGCGAAAATTGCATGATTATCGAATCTGAAGTTTGGAAAAAGCTGCAAAATGAGCATAAATATTTGTAGTTGTAAATATGCCTTTTTGTTGGAAGAAAGTTCGGTAATCCACATTTTCACAACTTATTAAAGAATCTTTTTCTAATCCGAGATGCGTGTATCAAGTAGGGAACGTGGAATTTCACGGTGATTGAAACAATGTAAATTACTTCTCTATTGGGTAGAACTCGCTCCAAAAGAATTTTTCTGCGAAATCTGCTTCATTATTTAAACTGGCTTTTGGGAAAGACAGAAAAATCTGAGAAAATATATCTAAGTGTCAATATTCATGGTATTGTGATGAAAGATTGGTAATCCGCATGCGAAAAAATCTGGAGTGAATATTTGTCAAATCCATCATGCATGTAGCATGTTTGGAACACGGAATTTCACGGCCAGGGATATTATTTAAATTACATTTCTCTTCGTTAGAAATCACTTCAAGAGATTTTTCCTGAGAAATCTGCCTGATTTTCGAATTTTGCGTTACGAAAACCCTGCAAACTCAGATTAATAGATTCTTGGTTTAAATATGCCTTTTATGGTGGATGAAAGTTCGGTAATCCGCATGCTAACATCTCTGTATTGAATATTTGTCGAATCCGAGATACATGAAGTGTGTTTGGAACACAGAATATCACGGTGAGCGAATCTATGTAAAATACATGTCTCTTGGGTAGAACTCGCTCCCAGAGATTTTTCTGCGAAATCTGCATCATTTTCGAAACTGGCGTTTGAAAATCTCTGCAAAAGCAGAGAAAATGCTTCATAGTGTCAATATGCCTTGTATTGTGATGGAAGTTCGTAAAACCACATGCAAATAAATCTGTGGTGAATATTTGTAGAAAGCATTATGCATGTAGCGTGATCGTATCATGGAAATTCTGGCGATGGAATCTATGTAAACTACACGTCTATAGGGTAGAACTCGCTCCAAAAAGTTTTTTCTTGAGAAAACGGCCTGATTTTCGAAACTGGCATTAGGTAAAAGCTGCAAATTCAGAGTTAATATTTCTAGGTGTATATATGCCATGTATGGTGGATGAAAGTTCTGTAATCTACATGCTCACAACTCTTTTGAGAAAGTTTGTTGAAACCTTGATGCATGTAGCGTGTTCGGAAATTGGAATGTCACTGTGAGGGAAACTAAGTAAATTAAATTTCTATTGGGAAGTACTCGCTCCACGAGGATTTTTCTGCGAATCTGCCTCATTTTCAAAACTGGCATTAGGAAAAACTTTTGAAATATGAGAAAATGCGTCAAGGTGTCAATATGGTATTATGGTGGATGAAAGTTCGATAATCATTATGCTAACAACTCTGTAGTGAATATTTTCGAATCCGTGATGCATGTAGCATTTTCGGAACATGGAATTTCACGATGACGGTTTCTATGTAAATTGCATGTCTCTTGGGTAGAACTCACTCCAAGAGCATTTTTCTGCAAAAAATGCATGATTTTAAAAACTGACATTAGGAGAAATCTACTAAATCAGAATACAACTTTCTATGTATCTATATGCATTGTAAGGTGGATGAAAGTTCGGTAATACAAATGTTCACAACTCATTAAAAATGTTTGTTGAATCCGAAATGCGTGTAACGTGTTCAGAACACGGAATGTCACGGTGAGTGAAACTAGGTAAATTACATATCTTTTGGGTAAAACTCGCTCCAAGAGCATTTTTCTGCCAAATCTGCCTCATTTTCAAAACTGGCGTTAAATCTAACCTGTGAAATCTGAGAAAATTCTTCAAAGTGTCAGTAAGCCTTGTATGGTGAATGAAAGTGCTGTAATCCACTTGCTAACATCTCTGTAGTGAATATTTGTCGAATCCGTGATGCATGTAACGTGTTCGGAACACGGAATTTCACGGTGAGGGAATCCATGTAAATTACATGTCTATTGCTTAGAACCCGCTCCAAGAGTTTTTGCTGTGAAATCTGTCTCATTTTCGAAACTGGTGTTGAAAGATCTGTGAAATCAGAGAAAATGCTTCTAAGCATCAATATGCCTTGTATTGTGATGAAAGTCCTGTAATCCACATGCAAATAAACCGGTTGTTTATATTTGTCGAAAAATTTCTGCATTTGGCGTGTTCAAAACACGTAATTACACAGTGGGGGAATTTATGTTATGTACATATCTATTGGGTAGAACACTCTCCAACAGGTTTTTCCTTTGAAAACTGCCTGATTTTCGAAACTGCTATTAGGAAATAGCTGCAAACCCAGTGTAAATACTTCTAGGTTTAAATATGCCTTGTATGGTGGATGAAAGTTCGGTAATCCACATGTTCACACTCATTAAAAAATGTTTGTCTAATTCGTGATCCATGAAACGTGTTCGGAATACGGAATATCATAGGGAATGAAACAATGGAAGTTACAATTCTATTGGGTAGAACTCGCTTGAAGAGAATTTTTCTGCGAAATGTGCATCATTTTCAAATCTGCCGTTAGGAGTACCCTTTGAAATCTGAGAAAATGCTTCTAAGTGTCAATATGCCTTGAATGGTGAATGAAAGTCCAGTAATCCACATGTTAATAGCAGTCTAGTGATTATTTTTCAAACCGTGATTCATGTAGCGCTTTTGGAAAATGGAATTTCACAGTAATGAAACGATGTAAATTACAATTCTATTGGGTAGAACTAGCTAGAATAGAATTTTTCTGCGAAAATTGCATGATTATCGAATCTGAAGTTTGGAAATAGCTGCAAAATGAGCATAAATATTTGTAGTTGTAAATATGCCTTTTTGTTGGAAGAAAGTTCGGTAATCCACATTTTCACAACTTATTAAAGAATCTTTTTCTAATCCGAGATGCGTGTATCAAGTAGGGAACGTGGAATTTCACGGTGATTGAAACAATGTAAATTACTTCTCTATTGGGTAGAACTCGCTCCAAAAGAATTTTTCTGCGAAATCTGCTTCATTATTTAAACTGGCTTTTGGGAAAGACAGAAAAATCTGAGAAAATATATCTAAGTGTCAATATTCATGGTATTGTGATGAAAGATTGGTAATCCGCATGCGAAAAAATCTGGAGTGAATATTTGTCAAATCCATCATGCATGTAGCATGTTTGGAACACGGAATTTCACGGCCAGGGATATTATTTAAATTACATTTCTCTTCGTTAGAAATCACTTCAAGAGATTTTTCCTGAGAAATCTGCCTGATTTTCGAATTTTGCGTTACGAAAACCCTGCAAACTCAGATTAATAGATTCTTGGTTTAAATATGCCTTTTATGGTGGATGAAAGTTCGGTAATCCGCATGCTAACATCTCTGTATTGAATATTTGTCGAATCCGAGATACATGAAGTGTGTTTGGAACACAGAATATCACGGTGAGCGAATCTATGTAAAATACATGTCTCTTGGGTAGAACTCGCTCCCAGAGATTTTTCTGCGAAATCTGCATCATTTTCGAAACTGGCGTTTGAAAATCTCTGCAAAAGCAGAGAAAATGCTTCATAGTGTCAATATGCCTTGTATTGTGATGGAAGTTCGTAAAACCACATGCAAATAAATCTGTGGTGAATATTTGTAGAAAGCATTATGCATGTAGCGTGATCGTATCATGGAAATTCTGGCGATGGAATCTATGTAAACTACACGTCTATAGGGTAGAACTCGCTCCAAAAAGTTTTTTCTTGAGGAAACGGCCTGATTTTCGAAACTGGCATTAGGTAAAAGCTGCAAATTCAGAGTTAATATTTCTAGGTGTATATATGCCATGTATGGTGGATGAAAGTTCTGTAATCTACATGCTCACAACTCTTTTGAGAAAGTTTGTTGAAACCTTGATGCATGTAGCGTGTTCGGAAATTGGAATGTCACTGTGAGGGAAACTAAGTAAATTAAATTTCTATTGGGAAGTACTCGCTCCACGAGGATTTTTCTGCGAATCTGCCTCATTTTCAAAACTGGCATTAGGAAAAACTTTTGAAATATGAGAAAATGCGTCAAGGTGTCAATATGGTATTATGGTGGATGAAAGTTCGATAATCATTATGCTAACAACTCTGTAGTGAATATTTTCGAATCCGTGATGCATGTAGCATTTTCGGAACATGGAATTTCACGATGACGGTTTCTATGTAAATTGCATATCTCTTGGGTAGAACTCACTCCAAGAGCATTTTTCTGCAAAAAATGCATGATTTTAAAAACTGACATTAGGAGAAATCTACTAAATCAGAATACAACTTTCTATGTATCTATATGCATTGTAAGGTGGATGAAAGTTCGGTAATACAAATGTTCACAACTCATTAAAAATGTTTGTTGAATCCGAAATGCGTGTAACGTGTTCAGAACACGGAATGTCACGGTGAGTGAAACTAGGTAAATTACATATCTTTTGGGTAAAACTCGCTCCAAGAGCATTTTTCTGCCAAATCTGCCTCATTTTCAAAACTGGCGTTAAATCTAACCTGTGAAATCTGAGAAAATTCTTCAAAGTGTCAGTAAGCCTTGTATGGTGAATGAAAGTGCTGTAATCCACTTGCTAACATCTCTGTAGTGAATATTTGTCGAATCCGTGATGCATGTAACGTGTTCGGAACACGGAATTTCACGGTGAGGGAATCCATGTAAATTACATGTCTATTGCTTAGAACCCGCTCCAAGAGTTTTTGCTGTGAAATCTGTCTCATTTTCGAAACTGGCGTTGAAAGATCTGTGAAATCAGAGAAAATGCTTCTAAGCATCCATATGCCTTGTATTGTGATGAAAGTCCTGTAATCCACATGCAAATAAACCGGTTGTTTATATTTGTCGAAAAATTTCTGCATTTGGCGTGTTCAAAACACATAATTACACAGTGGGGGAATTTATGTTATGTACATATCTATTGGGTAGAACACTCTCCAACAGGTTTTTCCTTTGAAAACTGCCTGATTTTCGAAACTGCTATTAGGAAATAGCTGCAAACCCAGTGTAAATACTTCTAGGTTTAAATATGCCTTGTATGGTCGATGAAAGTTCGGTAATCCACATGTTCACACTCATTAAAAAATGTTTGTCTAATTCGTGATCCATGAAACGTGTTCGGAATACGGAATATCATAGGGAATGAAACAATGGAAGTTACAATTCTATTGGGTAGAACTCGCTTGAAGAGAATTTTTCTGCGAAATGTGCATCATTTTCAAATCTGCCGTTAGGAGTACCCTTTGAAATCTGAGAAAATGCTTCTAAGTGTCAATATGCCTTGAATGGTGAATGAAAGTCCAGTAATCCACAGGTTAATAACAGTCTAGTGATTATTTTTCAAACCGTGATTCATGTAGCGCTTATGGAAAATGAAATTTCACGGTAATGAAACGATGTAAATTACAATTCTATTCGGTAGAACAAGCTAGAATAATATTTTTCTGCGAAAATTGCATGATTATCGAATCTGAAGCTTGGAAAAAGTTGCAAAATGAGAGTAAATATTTGTAGTAGTAAATATGCCATTATGATGAAAAAAAGATCGGTAATCCATATTTTCACAACATATTAAAGAATCGTTTTCTAATCCGTGATGCATGGACCGTGTTCGGATTATGGAATTTCACGGTGATTGAAACAATATAAATTACTTCTCTATTGGGTAGAACTCGCTCCAAGAGAATTTTTCTGCGAATACTGCTTCATTTTTGAAACTGGTGTTGGGAAAACGCTGCAAAATCTGAGAAAATACTTCTAAGTGTCAATATTTATGGTATTGTGATGAAAGTTCGGTAATCAACATGCTAACAAATCTGGAATGAATATTTGTCGAACCATTAATCATGCAGCATGTTCGGAACACGGAATTTCAAGGCCAGGGATCTTATTTAAATTACATTTCTCTTCGTTAGAAATCACTCCAAGGGATTTTTCCTGAGAAATCTGCCTGATTTTCGAATCTTGCGTTACGAAAACCCTGCAAACTCAGTTTAATAGATTCTCGGTGTAAATATGCCTAGTATGGTGGATGAAAGTTCGGTAATCCGCATGCTAACAACTCTGTAGTGAATATTTGTCGAATCCGAGATACATGAAGTGTGTTTGGAACACAGAATATCACGGTGAGTGAATCTATGTAAAATACATGTCTCTTGGGTAGAACTCGCTCCCAGAGATTTTTCTGCGAAATCTGCCTCATTTTCGAAACTGGCGTTTGAAAATCTCTTCAAAAGCAGAGAAAATGCTTCATAGTGTCAATATGTCTTGTATTGTGATGGAAGTTCGTAAAACCACATGCAAATAAATCTGTGGTGAATATTTGTAGAAAGCGTTATGCATGTAGCGTGATCGTATCATGGAAATTCTGGCGATGGAATCTATGTAAACTACACGTCTAAAGGGTAGAACTCGCTCCAAAAATTTTTTCTTGAGAAAACGGCCTGATTTTCGAAACTGGCATCAGGTAAAATCTGCAAATTCAGAGTTAATGTTTCTAGGTGTAAATATGCCATGTATGGTGGATGAATGTTCTGTAATCTACATGCTCACAACTCTTTTGAGAAAGTTTGTTGAAACCTTGATGCATGTAGCGTGTTTGGAAATTGGAATGTCACTGTGAGGGAAACTAAGTAAATTAAATTTCTGTTGGGAAGTACTCGCTCCACGAGTATTTTTCTGGGAAAACTGCTTCATTTTTGAAACTGGCTTTAGGAAAATGCTGCAAAATCTGAGAAAATATTTCTAAGTGTCAATATTCATGGTAATGTGATATAAGTTTGTTAATCCACATGCTAACAAATCTGGAGTGAATATTTGTCAAATCCGTCATGCATGTAGCATGTTCAGAACACGGAAATTCACGGCCAGGGAATATATGTAAATTACATTTCCCATGGATAAAAATCGCTCCAAGAGATTTTTTCCCCAGAAAACTGCGTGATTTTAGAAATTGGCGTTAGGAAAACCCTGCGAACTCAGATTAATAGATTCTCTGTGTAAATATGCCTGGTATGGTGGATCAAATCTCTGTAATCCGCATGCTGACAACTCTGTAGTGAATATTTCTCGAATCCGAGATACATGAATCGTGTTCGGAACACAGAATATCACTGTGAGCGAATCTATGTAAAATAAATCTCTCTTGGGTAGAACACGCTCCAAGAGTTTTTACAATGAAATCAGTCTCATTTTTGAAACTGGCATTTGAAAATCTCTGCAAAATCAGAGAAAATGCTTCAAAGTGTCAATATGCCTTGTATCGTGATGGAAGTTCATAAAAGCACATGCAAACAAATCTGTGGTGAATATTTGTAGAAAGCGTTATGCATGTAGCGTGATCGTATCACAGAAATTCCTGGCGATGGAATCTATGTAAATTACACGTCTACTGGTTAGAACTCGCTCCAAAAATTTTTTCCTGAGAAAACGGGCTGATTTTCAAAACTGACATAAGGGAAAAGCTGCAAATTCACATTTAATGTTTCTAGGTGTAAATATGACATGTATGGTAGATGAAAGTTCTGTAATTTACATGTTCACAACTCATTTGAGAAAGTTTGTTGAAACCATGATGCATGTAGCGTGTTCAGAAATTGGAATGTCACTGCGAGGGAATCTATGTAAATTATATTTCTATTGGGAAGTACTCGCTCCACGAGTATGTTTCTGTGAATCTGCCTCATTTTCAAAACTGGCATGAGGAAAGACATTCAAAATATGAGAAAATGCTTCAAAGTGTCAATATGGTTTTATGGAGGATGAAATTTCGTTTATCCTTATGCTAACAAGTCTGTAGTGAATATTTGTCGAATCTGTGATGCATGTAGCTTTTTCGGAACACGGAATTTCACGATGACGGGTTCTATGTAAATTGCATTTCTATTGGGTAGAACACGCTAAAAGAGGATTTTTCTCAAAAAAATGCATGATTTTAAAAACTGACATTAGGGGAAATCTACTAAATCAGAATAAAACCTTCTATGTATAAATATGCTTTGTAAGGTGGATGAAAGTTCTGTAATACACATGTACACAACTCATTAAAAATGTTTCTCAAAACCATGATGAATATAGTGTGTTTGGAACACGGAATGTCACGGTGAGTGAAACTATATAAATTACATATCTTTTGGGAACGACTCGCTCCAAGAGCATTTTTCTGCCAAATCTGCCTCATTTTCAAAACTGGGGTTAAAGGTAACCTGTGAAATCTGAGAAAATCCTTCAAAGTTTCAGTAAGTCTTGTATGGTGGATGAAAGTGCTGTAATCCACTTGTTAACAACTCTGTAGTGAATATTTGTCGAAACCGAGATGCATGTAGCGTGTTCAGAACACGGAATTTCACGGTGACCGAATCCATGTAAATTACATGTCTATTGGTTAGAACCAGCTCCAAGAGGGTTTTTGTCGTGAAATCTGCCTCATTTTCGAAACTGGCATTTGGAAAGCTCTGTGAAATCAGAGAAAATGCTTCTAGGCATGAATATGCTTTTTATTGTGATGAAAATCCTGTAATCCACATGCAAACAACCATGTAGTGTAATTTTCTCGAATAGTTTATGCATGTAGTGTGTTCAAGGCACGTAATTTCACAGTGGTGGAATTTATGTAATTTACATATCTATTGGGTAGAACACTCTCCAACATTTTTTTCCTTTGAAAACTGCGTGATTTTCGAAACTGCTATTAGGAAAATGCTGCGAACTAAGAGTAAATGTTTCTAGGTGTAAATATGCCTTGTATGGTGGATGAAAGTTCTGTAATACACATGTACACAACTCATTAATAATGATTCTCAAACACATGATGTATGTAGTGTGTTTGGAACACGGAATGTCACGTTGAGGGAAACTATGTAAATTACATATCTATAGGTTAGAACCCAATCCAGGAGCATTTTACTGAAAAATCAGCCTCAGCTTTGAAACTGGAGTTATGAAAATGCTGCAAAATCTTAGTAAATGCTTTAAGGTGACAATATATCTTCAATGGTTTATTAAAGATTTATAATCCGCTAGCTAACAACTCAGCAGTGAATTTTTGTTGAAAACGTGGTGCATGTACCGTTTTCAGAACACGGAATGTTATGGTGACGGTATTTACAAAATGAGATTTCTATGGGATAGATCATGCACCAAGAGAATTTATCTGCGAATACTCCCTGATTTCCATAACTGACGTTAGGATAAATCTGCGAAATCTAAGTAAATGTTTCAAGGTGTAAATATGCCTTGCACTGTGGTGGAAAAATCTGTAATCCACATGCTCACGGTCATTAAATCATGTTTGTCGAAGCCGTGATGAATGTAACGTTTTCGGAACACGGAATGTATCGGCGAGTGAAACTCGGAAAATAACAATTCTACTGGATAGAACTCGCTTGAATTGAATTTTTCTGAGAAAATTTCATGATTTTCGAAACTGGATGTTAGGAAAAACCTGCAAAATCAGAATAACAACTTCTAGGTTTAAATATGCCTTGTATGGTGGATGAAAGTTCGGTTATACACATGCTCACACTCATTAAAGAATGTTTGTTGAATTTGTGATGCATGTAACGTGTTCGGAATACGGAATGTCATAGTGAATGAAACAATGTAAATTACTTCTCTATTGGGTAGAACTCGCTCCAAGAGAATATTTCTGCGAATACTGCTTCATTTTTAAACTGGTGTTGGGAAAACGCTGCAAAATCTGAGAAAATACTTCTAAGTGTCAATATTTATGGTATTGTGATGAAAGTTCGGTAATCCACATGCTAACAAATCTGGAATGAATATTTGTCGAACCATTAATCATGTAGCATTTTCGGAACACGGAATTTCAAGGCCACGGATCTTATTTAAATTACATTTTTCTTCGTTAGAAATCACTCCAAGGGATTTTTCCTGAGAAATCTGCCTGATTTTCGAATCTTGCATTATGAAAACCCTGCAAACTCAGTTTAATAGATTCTCGGTGTAAATATGCCTAGTATGGTGGATGAAAGTTCGGTAATCCGCATGCTAACAACTCTGTAGTGAATATTTGTCGAATCCGAGATACATGAAGTGTGTTTGGAACACAGAATATCACGGTGAGCGAATCTATGTAAAATACATGTCTCTTGGGTAGAACTCGCTCCCAGAGATTTTTCTGCGAAATCTGCCTCATTTTCGAAACTGGCGTTTGAAAATCTCTGCAAAAGCAGAGAAAATGCTTCATAGTGTCAATATATCTTGTATTGTGATGGAAGTTCGTAAAACCCACGAAAATAAATCTGTGGTGAATATTTGTAGAAAGCGTTATGCATGTAGCGTGATATTATCATGGAAATTCTGGCGATGGAATCTATGTAAACTACACGTCAATAGGGTAGAACTCGCCCCAAAAATTTTTTCTTGAGAAAACGGCCTGATTTTTGAAACTGGCATTAGGTAAAAGCTGCAAATTCAGAGTTAATATTTCTAGGTGTATATAAGCCATGTATGGTGGATGAAAGTTCTGTAATCTACATGCTCACAACTCTTTTGAGAAAGTTTGTTGAAACCTTGATGCATGTAGCGTGTTCGGAAATTGGAATGTCACTGTGAGGGAAACTAAGTAAATTAAATTTCTATTGGGAATTACTCGCTCCACGAGAATTTTTCTGCGAATCTGCCTCATTTTCAAAACTGGCATTAGGAAAAACTTTTGAAATATGAGAAAATGCGTCAAGGTGTCAATATGGTATTATGGTGGATGAAAGTTCGATAATCATTATGTTAACAACTCTGTAGTGAATATTTTCGAATCCGTGATGCATGTAGCATTTTCAGAACACGGAATTTCACGATGACGGGTTCTATGTAAATTGCATGTCTCTTGGGTAGAACTCACCCCAAGAGCATTTTTCTGGGAAATCTGCATGATTTTAAAAACTGACATTAGGAGAAATCTACTAAATCAGAATAAAACTTTCTATGTATCAATATGCATTGTAAGGTGGATGAAAGTTCGGTAATACAAATGTTCACAACTCATTAAAAATGTTTGTTGAATCCGAAATGCGTGTAACGTGTTCAGAACACGGAATGTCACGGTGAGTGAAACTAGGTAAATTACATATCTTTTGGGTAAAACTCGCTCCAAGAGCATTTTTCTGCCAATTCTGCCTCATTTTCAAAACTGGCGTTAAAACTAACCTGTGAAATCTGAGAAAATTCTTCAAAGTGTCAGTAAGCCTTGTATGGTGGATGAAAGTGCTGTAATCCACTTGCTAACAACTCTGTAGTGAATATTTGTCAAATCCGTGATGCATGTAATGTGTTCGGAACACGGAATTTCACGGTGAGGGAATCCATGTAAATTACATGTCTATTGGTTAGAACCCGCTCCAAGAGTTTTTTGCCGTGAAATCTGTCTCATTTTGGAAACTGGCGTTGAAAGATCTGTGAAATCAGAGAAAATGCTTCTAAGCATCAATATGCCTTGTATTGTGATGAAAGTCCTGTAATCCACATGCAAATAAATCGGTTGTTTATATTTGTCGAAAAATTTCTGCATCTTACGTGTTCAAAACACGTAATTACACAGTGGGGGAATTCATGTTATGTACATATCTATTGGGTAGAACACTCTCCAACAGGTTTTTCCTTTGAAAACTGCCTGATTTTCGAAACTGCTATTAGGAAATAGCTGCAAACCCAGTGTAAACACTTCAAGGTTTAAATATGTCTTGTATGGTGGATATAAGTTCGGTAATCCACATGCTCACACTCATTAAAGAATGTTTGTCGAATTCGTGATCCATGTAACGTGTTCGGAATACGGAATGTCATAGTGAATGAAACAATGTAAGTTACAAGTCTATTAGTTAGAACTTGCGTGAAGAGAATTTTTCTGCGAAATGTGCCTCATTTTCAAATCTGCCATTAGGAGAATCCTGTGAAATCTGAGAAAATGCTTCTAAGTGTCAATATGCCTTGAATGGTGAATGAAAGTCCAGTAATCCACATGTTAATAACAGTCTAGTGATTATTTTTCAAACCGTGATTCATGTAGTGCTTATGGAAAACAGAATTTCACGGTAATGAAACGATGTAAATTACAATTCTATTGGGTAGAACTAGCTAGAATAGAATTTTTCTGCGAAAATTGCATGATTATCGAATCTGAAGTTTGGAAAAAGTTGCAAAATGAGAGTAAATATTTGCGGTTGTAAATATGCCATTATGATGAAAAAAATATCGGTAATCCATATTCTCACAACATATTAAAGAATCGTTTTCTAATCCTTGATGCATGGACCGTGTTTGGAACATGGAATTTCACGGTGATTAAAACAATTTAAATTAATTCTCTATTGGGTAGAACTCTTTCCAAGAGAATTTTTCTCCGAGAACTGCTTCATTTTTGAAACTGGCTTTGGGAAAACGCTGCAAAATCTGAGAAAATACTTCTAAGTATCAATATTCAATCTATTGTAATGAAAGTTCTGTAATCCACATGCTAACAAATCTGGAATGAATATTTGTCGAACCATTAATCATGTAGCATATTCGGAACACGGAATTTAACGTCCAGGGATCTTATGTAAATTATAATTCTCTTAGTTAAAAATCACTCCAAGTGATTTTTCCTGAGAAATCTGCCTGATTTTTGAATCTTGCATTACGAAAACCCTGCAAACTCAGATGAATAGATTCTCGGTGTAAATATGCCTTGTATGGTGGATGAAAGTTCGGTAATCCGCATGCTAACAACTCTGTAGTGAATATTTGTCGAATCTGAGATACATGAAGTGTGTTTGGAACACAGAATATCACGGTGAGCGAATCTATGTAAAATACATATCTCTTGGGTAGAACTCGCTCCCAGAGATTTTTCTGCGAAATCTGCCTCATTTTCGAAACTGGCGTTTGAAAATTTCTGCAAAAGCAGAGAAAATGCTTCATAGTGTCAATATGCCTTGTATTGTGATGGAAGTTCGTAAAACCACATGCAAATAAATCTGTGGTGAATATTTGTAGAAAGCGTTATGCATGTAGCGTGATCATATCATGGAAATTCTGGCGATGGAATCTATGTAAACTACACGTCTATAGGGTAGAACTCGCTCCAAAAAGTTTTTTCTTGAGAAAACGGCCTGATTTTCGAAACTGGCATTAGGTAAAAGCTGCAAATTCAGAGTTAATGTTTCTAGGTGTAAATATACCATGTATGGTGGATGAAAGTTCTGTAACCTACATGCTCACAACTCTTTTGAGAAAGTTTGTTGAAACCTTGATGCATGTAGCGTGTTCGGAAATTGGAATGTCACTGTGAGGGAAACTAAGTAAATTAAATTTCTATTGGGAAGTACTCGCTCCACGAGAATTTTTCTGCGAATCTGCCTCATTTTCAAAACTGGCATTAGGAAAAACTTTTGAAATATGAGAAAATGCGTCAAGGTGTCAATATGGTATTATAGTGGATGAAAGTTCTATAATCATTATACTAACAACTCTGTAGTGAATATTTTCGAATCCGTGATGCATGTAGCATTTTCGGAACACGGAATTTCACAATGACGGGTTCTATGTAAATTGCATGTCTCTTGGGTAGAACTCACTCCAAGAGCATTTTTCTGCAAAAAATGCATGATTTTAAAAACTGACATTAGGAGAAATCTACTAAATCAGGATAAAACTTTCTATGTATCAATATGCATTGTAAGGTGGATGAAAGTTCGGTAATACAAATGTTCACAACTCATTAAAAATGTTTGTTGAATCCGAAATGCGTGTAACGTGTTCAGAACACGGAATGTCACGGTGAGTGAAACTAGGTAAATTACATATCTTTTGGGTAAAACTCGCTCCAAGAGCATTTTTCTGCCAAATCTGCCTCATTTTCAAAACTGGCGTTAAAACTAACCTGTGAAATCTGAGAAAATTCTTCAAAGTGTCAGTAAGCCTTTTATGGTGAATGAAAGTGCTGTAATCAACTTGCTAACAACTCTGTAGTGAATATTTGTCGAAACCGAGAAGCATGCAACGTGTTCGGAACACGGAATTTCACGGTGAGGGAATCCATGTAAATTACATGTCTATTGGTTAGAACCCGCTCCAAGAGTTTTTTGCCGTGAAATCTGTCTCATTTGGGAAACTGGCGTTGAAAGATCTGTGAAATCAGAGAAAATGCTTCTAAGCATCAATATGCCTTGTATTGTGATGAAAGTCCTGTAATCCACATGCAAATAAACCTGTAGTGTATATTTGTCGAATAATTTCTGCATGTAGCGTGTTCAAAACACGTATTTACACAGTGGGGGAATTTATGTTATGTACATATCTATTGGGTAGAACACTCTCCAACAGGTTTTTCCTTTGAAAACTGCCTGATTTTCGAAACTGCTATTAGGAAATAGCTGCAAACCCAGTGTAAATACTTCAAGGTTTAAATATGCCTTGTATGGTGGATGAAAGTTCGGTAATCCACATGCTCACACTCATTAAAGAATGTTTGTCGAATTCGTGATCCATGTAACGTGTTCGGAATACGGAATGTCATAGTGAATGAAACAATGTAAGTTACAAGTCTATTGGGTAGAACTCGCTTGAAGAGAATTTTTCTGCGCAATGTGCCTCATTTTCAAATCTTCCATTAGGAGAACCCTGTGAAATCTGAGAAAATGCTTCTAAGTGTCAATATGCCTTGAATGGTGAATGAAAGTCCAGTAATCCACATGTTAATAACAGTCTAGTGATTATTTTTCAAACCGTGATTCATGTAGCACTTGTGTAAAACGGAATTTCACGGTAAGGAAACGATGTAAATTACAATTCTATTGGGTAGAACTAGCTAGAATAGAATTTTTCTGCGAAAATTGCATGATTATCGAATCTGAAGTTTGGAAAAAGTTGCAAAATGAGAGTAAATATTTGCGGTTGTAAATATGCCATTATGATGAAAAAAATATCGGTAATCCATATTCTCACAACATATTAAAGAATCGTTTTCTAATCCTTGATGCATGGACCGTGTTTGGAACATGGAATTTCACGGTGATTAAAACAATTTAAATTAATTCTCTATTGGGTAGAACTCTTTCCAAGAGAATTTTTCTCCGAGAACTGCTTCATTTTTGAAACTGGCTTTGGGAAAACGCTGCAAAATCTGAGAAAATACTTCTAAGTATCAATATTCATGGTATTGTAATGAAAGTTCTGTAATCCACATGCTAACAAATCTGGAATGAATATTTGTCGAACCATTAATCATGTAGCATGTTCGGAACACGGAATTTAACGTCCAGGGATCTTATGTAAATTACAATTCTCTTAGTTAAAAATCACTCCAAGTGATTTTTCCTGAGAAATCTGCCTGATTTTTGAATCTTGCATTACGAAAACCCTGCAAACTCAGATGAATAGATTCTCGGTGTAAATATGCCTAGTATGGTGGATGAAAGTTCGGTAATCCGCATGCTAACAACTCTGTAGTGAATATTTGTCGAATCCGAGATACATGAAGTGTGTTTGGAACACAGAATATCACGGTGAGCGAATCTATGTAAAATACATATCTCTTGGGTAGAACTCGCTCCCAGAGATTTTTCTGCGAAATCTGCCTCATTTTCGAAACTGGCGTTTGAAAATTTCTGCAAAAGCAGAGAAAATGCTTCATAGTGTCAATATGCCTTGTATTGTGATGGAAGTTCGTAAAACCACATGCAAATAAATCTGTGGTGAATATTTGTAGAAAGCGTTATGCATGTAGCGTGATCATATCATGGAAATTCTGGCGATGGAATCTATGTAAACTACACGTCTATAGGGTAGAACTCGCTCCAAAAAGTTTTTTCTTGAGAAAACGGCCTGATTTTCGAAACTGGCATTAGGTAAAAGCTGCAAATTCAGAGTTAATGTTTCTAGGTGTAAATATACCATGTATGGTGGATGAAAGTTCTGTAACCTACATGCTCACAACTCTTTTGAGAAAGTTTGTTGAAACCTTGATGCATGTAGCGTGTTCGGAAATTGGAATGTCACTGTGAGGGAAACTAAGTAAATTAAATTTCTATTGGGAAGTACTCGCTCCACGAGAATTTTTCTGCGAATCTGCCTCATTTTCAAAACTGGCATTAGGAAAAACTTTTGAAATATGAGAAAATGCGTCAAGGTGTCAATATGGTATTATAGTGGATGAAAGTTCTATAATCATTATACTAACAACTCTGTAGTGAATATTTTCGAATCCGTGATGCATGTAGCATTTTCGGAACACGGAATTTCACAATGACGGGTTCTATGTAAATTGCATGTCTCTTGGGTAGAACTCACTCCAAGAGCATTTTTCTGCAAAAAATGCATGATTTTAAAAACTGACATTAGGAGAAATCTACTAAATCAGGATAAAACTTTCTATGTATCAATATGCATTGTAAGGTGGATGAAAGTTCGGTAATACAAATGTTCACAACTCATTAAAAATGTTTGTTGAATCCGAAATGCGTGTAACGTGTTCAGAACACGGAATGTCACGGTGAGTGAAACTAGGTAAATTACATATCTTTTGGGTAAAACTCGCTCCAAGAGCATTTTTCTGCCAAATCTGCCTCATTTTCAAAACTGGCGTTAAAACTAACCTGTGAAATCTGAGAAAATTCTTCAAAGTGTCAGTAAGCCTTTTATGGTGAATGAAAGTGCTGTAATCAACTTGCTAACAACTCTGTAGTGAATATTTGTCGAAACCGAGAAGCATGCAACGTGTTCGGAACACGGAATTTCACGGTGAGGGAATCCATGTAAATTACATGTCTATTGGTTAGAACCCGCTCCAAGAGTTTTTTGCCGTGAAATCTGTCTCATTTGGGAAACTGGCGTTGAAAGATCTGTGAAATCAGAGAAAATGCTTCTAAGCATCAATATGCCTTGTATTGTGATGAAAGTCCTGTAATCCACATGCAAATAAACCTGTAGTGTATATTTGTCGAATAATTTCTGCATGTAGCGTGTTCAAAACACGTATTTACACAGTGGGGGAATTTATGTTATGTACATATCTATTGGGTAGAACACTCTCCAACAGGTTTTTCCTTTGAAAACTGCCTGATTTTCGAAACTGCTATTAGGAAATAGCTGCAAACCCAGTGTAAATACTTCAAGGTTTAAATATGCCTTGTATGGTGGATGAAAGTTCGGTAATCCACATGCTCACACTCATTAAAGAATGTTTGTCGAATTCGTGATCCATGTAACGTGTTCGGAATACGGAATGTCATAGTGAATGAAACAATGTAAGTTACAAGTCTATTGGGTAGAACTCGCTTGAAGAGAATTTTTCTGCGCAATGTGCCTCATTTTCAAATCTTCCATTAGGAGAACCCTGTGAAATCTGAGAAAATGCTTCTAAGTGTCAATATGCCTTGAATGGTGAATGAAAGTCCAGTAATCCACATGTTAATAACAGTCTAGTGATTATTTTTCAAACCGTGATTCATGTAGCACTTGTGTAAAACGGAATTTCACGGTAAGGAAACGATGTAAATTACAATTCTATTGGGAAGAACTAGCTAGAATAGAATTTTTCTGCGAAAATTGCATGATTATCGAATCTGAAGTTTGGAAAAAGTTGCAAAATGAGAGTAAATATTTGTAGTTGTATATAAGCCATTATGATGGAAAAAAGATCGGTAATCCATATTTTCACAACATATTAAAGAATCGTTTTCTAACCTGTGATGCATGGACCGTGTTAGGAACGTGGAATTTCACGGTGATTAAAACAATGTAAATTACTTCTCTATTGGGTAGAACTTGCTCCAAGAGAATTTTTCTGCGAAAAATGCTTCATTTTTGAAACTGGCTTTGGGAAAACTTTTCAAAATCTGACAAAATACTTCTAAGTATCAATATTCAATCTATTGTAATGAAAGTTCTGTAATCCACATGCTAACAAATCTGGAATGAATATTTGTCGAACCATTAACCATGTAGCATATTCGGAACACGGAATTTAACGTCCAGGTATCTTATGTAAATTATAATTCTCTTAGTTAGAAATCACTCCAAGAGATTTTTCCTGAGAAATCTGCCTGATTTTTGAATCTTGCATTACGAAAACCCTGCAAACTCAGATTAATAGATTCTCGGTGTAAATATGCCTTGTATGGTGGATGAAAGTTCGGTAATCCGCATGCTAACAACTCTGTAGTGAATATTTGTCGAATCCGAGATACATGAAGTGTGTTTGGAACACAGAATATCACGGTGAGTGAATCTCTGTAAAATACATGTCTCTTGGGTAGAACTCGCTCCCAGAGATTTTTCTGTGAAATCTGCCTCATTTTCGAAACTGGCATTTGAAAATCTCTGCAAAAGCAGAGAAAATGCTTCATAGTGTCAATATGCCTTGTATTGTGATGGAAGTTCGTAAAACCACATGCAAATAAATCTGTGGTGAATATTTGTAGAAAGCGTTATGCATGTAGCGTGATCGTATCATGGAAATTCTGGCGATGGAATCTATGTAAACTACACGTCTAAAGGGTAGAACTCGCTCCAAAAATTTTTTCTTGAGAAAACGGCCTGATTTTCGAAACTGGCATCAGGTAAAATCTGCAAATTCAGAGTTAATGTTTCTAGGTGTAAATATGCCATGTATGGTGGATGAATGTTCTGTAATCTACATGCTCACAACTCTTTTGAGAAAGTTTGTTGAAACCTTGATGCATGTAGCGTGTTTGGAAATTGGAATGTCACTGTGAGGGAAACTAAGTAAATTAAATTTCTGTTGGGAAGTACTCGCTCCACGAGTATTTTTCTGGGAAAACTGCTTCATTTTTGAAACTGGCTTTAGGAAAATGCTGCAAAATCTGAGAAAATATTTCTAAGTGTCAATATTCATGGTAATGTGATATAAGTTTGTTAATCCACATGCTAACAAATCTGGAGTGAATATTTGTCAAATCCGTCATGCATGTAGCATGTTCAGAACACGGAAATTCACGGCCAGGGAATATATGTAAATTACATTTCCCATGGATAAAAATCGCTCCAAGAGATTTTTTCCCCAGAAAACTGCGTGATTTTAGAAATTGGCGTTAGGAAAACCCTGCGAACTCAGATTAATAGATTCTCTGTGTAAATATGCCTGGTATGGTGGATCAAATCTCTGTAATCCGCATGCTGACAACTCTGTAGTGAATATTTCTCGAATCCGAGATACATGAATCGTGTTCGGAACACAGAATATCACTGTGAGCGAATCTATGTAAAATAAATCTCTCTTGGGTAGAACACGCTCCAAGAGTTTTTACAATGAAATCAGTCTCATTTTTGAAACTGGCATTTGAAAATCTCTGCAAAATCAGAGAAAATGCTTCAAAGTGTCAATATGCCTTGTATCGTGATGGAAGTTCATAAAAGCACATGCAAACAAATCTGTGGTGAATATTTGTAGAAAGCGTTATGCATGTAGCGTGATCGTATCACAGAAATTCCTGGCGATGGAATCTATGTAAATTACACGTCTACTGGTTAGAACTCGCTCCAAAAATTTTTTCCTGAGAAAACGGGCTGATTTTCAAAACTGACATAAGGGAAAAGCTGCAAATTCACATTTAATATTTCTAGGTGTAAATATGACATGTATGGTAGATGAAAGTTCTGTAATTTACATGTTCACAACTCATTTGAGAAAGTTTGTTGAAACCATGATGCATGTAGCGTGTTCAGAAATTGGAATGTCACTGCGAGGGAATCTATGTAAATTATATTTCTATTGGGAAGTACTCGCTCCACGAGTATGTTTCTGTGAATCTGCCTCATTTTCAAAACTGGCATGAGGAAAGACATTCAAAATATGAGAAAATGCTTCAAAGTGTCAATATGGTTTTATGGAGGATGAAATTTCGTTTATCCTTATGCTAACAAGTCTGTAGTGAATATTTGTCGAATCTGTGATGCATGTAGCTTTTTCGGAACACGGAATTTCACGATGACGGGTTCTATGTAAATTGCATTTCTATTGGGTAGAACACGCTAAAAGAGGATTTTTCTCAAAAAAATGCATGATTTTAAAAACTGACATTAGGGGAAATCTACTAAATCAGAATAAAACCTTCTATGTATAAATATGCTTTGTAAGGTGGATGAAAGTTCTGTAATACACATGTACACAACTCATTAAAAATGTTTCTCAAAACCATGATGAATATAGTGTGTTTGGAACACGGAATGTCACGGTGAGTGAAACTATATAAATTACATATCTTTTGGGAACGACTCGCTCCAAGAGCATTTTTCTGCCAAATCTGCCTCATTTTCAAAACTGGGGTTAAAGGTAACCTGTGAAATCTGAGAAAATCCTTCAAAGTTTCAGTAAGTCTTGTATGGTGGATGAAAGTGCTGTAATCCACTTGTTAACAACTCTGTAGTGAATATTTGTCGAAACCGAGATGCATGTAGCGTGTTCAGAACACGGAATTTCACGGTGACCGAATCCATGTAAATTACATGTCTATTGGTTAGAACCAGCTCCAAGAGGGTTTTTGTCGTGAAATCTGCCTCATTTTCGAAACTGGCATTTGGAAAGCTCTGTGAAATCAGAGAAAATGCTTCTAGGCATGAATATGCTTTTTATTGTGATGAAA
The DNA here is from genome assembly GCF_048773025.1 of Camelus bactrianus. Classification (NCBI taxonomy): domain Eukaryota; kingdom Metazoa; phylum Chordata; class Mammalia; order Artiodactyla; family Camelidae; genus Camelus; species Camelus bactrianus. The sequence continues at coordinate 42,968,516 of NC_133556.1, forward strand.
ATCCTGTAATCCACATGCAAACAACCATGTAGTGTAATTTTCTCGAATAGTTTATGCATGTAGTGTGTTCAAGACACGTAATTTCACATTGGTGGAATTTATGTAATTTACATATCTATTGGGTAGAACACTCTCCAACATTTTTTTCCTTTGAAAACTGCGTGATTTTCGAAACTGCTATTAGGAAAATGCTGCGAACTAAGAGTAAATGTTTCTAGGTGTAAATATGCCTTGTATGGTGGATGAAAGTTCTGTAATACACATGTACACAACTCATTAATAATGATTCTCAAACACATGATGTATGTAGTGTGTTTGGAACACGGAATGTCACGTTGAGGGAAACTATGTAAATTACATATCTATAGGTTAGAACCCAATCCAGGAGCATTTTACTGAAAAATCAGCCTCAGCTTTGAAACTGGAGTTATGAAAATGCTGCAAAATCTTAGTAAATGCTTTAAGGTGACAATATATCTTCAATGGTTTATTAAAGATTTATAATCCGCTAGCTAACAACTCAGCAGTGAATTTTTGTTGAAAACGTGGTGCATGTACCGTTTTCAGAACACGGAATGTTATGGTGACGGTATTTACAAAATGAGATTTCTATGGGATAGATCATGCACCAAGAGAATTTATCTGCGAATACTCCCTGATTTCCATAACTGACGTTAGGATAAATCTGCGAAATCTAAGTAAATGTTTCAAGGTGTAAATATGCCTTGCACTGTGGTGGAAAAATCTGTAATCCACATGCTCACGGTCATTAAATCATGTTTGTCGAAGCCGTGATGAATGTAACGTTTTCGGAACACGGAATGTATCGGCGAGTGAAACTCGGAAAATAACAATTCTACTGGATAGAACTCGCTTGAATTGAATTTTTCTGAGAAAATTTCATGATTTTCGAAACTGGATGTTAGGAAAAACCTGCAAAATCAGAATAACAACTTCTAGGTTTAAATATGCCTTGTATGGTGGATGAAAGTTCGGTTATACACATGCTCACACTCATTAAAGAATGTTTGTTGAATTTGTGATGCATGTAACGTGTTCGGAATACGGAATGTCATAGTGAATGAAACAATGTAAATTACTTCTCTATTGGGTAGAACTCGCTCCAAGAGAATATTTCTGCGAATACTGCTTCATTTTTAAACTGGTGTTGGGAAAACGCTGCAAAATCTGAGAAAATACTTCTAAGTGTCAATATTTATGGTATTGTGATGAAAGTTCGGTAATCCACATGCTAACAAATCTGGAATGAATATTTGTCGAACCATTAATCATGTAGCATTTTCGGAACACGGAATTTCAAGGCCACGGATCTTATTTAAATTACATTTTTCTTCGTTAGAAATCACTCCAAGGGATTTTTCCTGAGAAATCTGCCTGATTTTCGAATCTTGCATTATGAAAACCCTGCAAACTCAGTTTAATAGATTCTCGGTGTAAATATGCCTAGTATGGTGGATGAAAGTTCGGTAATCCGCATGCTAACAACTCTGTAGTGAATATTTGTCGAATCCGAGATACATGAAGTGTGTTTGGAACACAGAATATCACGGTGAGCGAATCTATGTAAAATACATGTCTCTTGGGTAGAACTCGCTCCCAGAGATTTTTCTGCGAAATCTGCCTCATTTTCGAAACTGGCGTTTGAAAATCTCTGCAAAAGCAGAGAAAATGCTTCATAGTGTCAATATATCTTGTATTGTGATGGAAGTTCGTAAAACCCACGAAAATAAATCTGTGGTGAATATTTGTAGAAAGCGTTATGCATGTAGCGTGATCATATCATGGAAATTCTGGCGATGGAATCTATGTAAACTACACGTCAATAGGGTAGAACTCGCCCCAAAAATTTTTTCTTGAGAAAACGGCCTGATTTTTGAAACTGGCATTAGGTAAAAGCTGCAAATTCAGAGTTAATATTTCTAGGTGTATATAAGCCATGTATGGTGGATGAAAGTTCTGTAATCTACATGCTCACAACTCTTTTGAGAAAGTTTGTTGAAACCTTGATGCATGTAGCGTGTTCGGAAATTGGAATGTCACTGTGAGGGAAACTAAGTAAATTAAATTTCTATTGGGAATTACTCGCTCCACGAGAATTTTTCTGCGAATCTGCCTCATTTTCAAAACTGGCATTAGGAAAAACTTTTGAAATATGAGAAAATGCGTCAAGGTGTCAATATGGTATTATGGTGGATGAAAGTTCGATAATCATTATGTTAACAACTCTGTAGTGAATATTTTCGAATCCGTGATGCATGTAGCATTTTCAGAACACGGAATTTCACGATGACGGGTTCTATGTAAATTGCATGTCTCTTGGGTAGAACTCACCCCAAGAGCATTTTTCTGGGAAATCTGCATGATTTTAAAAACTGACATTAGGAGAAATCTACTAAATCAGAATAAAACTTTCTATGTATCAATATGCATTGTAAGGTGGATGAAAGTTCGGTAATACAAATGTTCACAACTCATTAAAAATGTTTGTTGAATCCGAAATGCGTGTAACGTGTTCAGAACACGGAATGTCACGGTGAGTGAAACTAGGTAAATTACATATCTTTTGGGTAAAACTCGCTCCAAGAGCATTTTTCTGCCAATTCTGCCTCATTTTCAAAACTGGCGTTAAAACTAACCTGTGAAATCTGAGAAAATTCTTCAAAGTGTCAGTAAGCCTTGTATGGTGGATGAAAGTGCTGTAATCCACTTGCTAACAACTCTGTAGTGAATATTTGTCAAATCCGTGATGCATGTAATGTGTTCGGAACACGGAATTTCACGGTGAGGGAATCCATGTAAATTACATGTCTATTGGTTAGAACCCGCTCCAAGAGTTTTTTGCCGTGAAATCTGTCTCATTTTGGAAACTGGCGTTGAAAGATCTGTGAAATCAGAGAAAATGCTTCTAAGCATCAATATGCCTTGTATTGTGATGAAAGTCCTGTAATCCACATGCAAATAAATCGGTTGTTTATATTTGTCGAAAAATTTCTGCATCTTACGTGTTCAAAACACGTAATTACACAGTGGGGGAATTCATGTTATGTACATATCTATTGGGTAGAACACTCTCCAACAGGTTTTTCCTTTGAAAACTGCCTGATTTTCGAAACTGCTATTAGGAAATAGCTGCAAACCCAGTGTAAACACTTCAAGGTTTAAATATGTCTTGTATGGTGGATATAAGTTCGGTAATCCACATGCTCACACTCATTAAAAATGTTTGTCGAATTCGTGATCCATGTAACGTGTTCGGAATACGGAATGTCATAGTGAATGAAACAATGTAAGTTACAAGTCTATTAGTTAGAACTTGCGTGAAGAGAATTTTTCTGCGAAATGTGCCTCATTTTCAAATCTGCCATTAGGAGAATCCTGTGAAATCTGAGAAAATGCTTCTAAGTGTCAATATGCCTTGAATGGTGAATGAAAGTCCAGTAATCCACATGTTAATAACAGTCTAGTGATTATTTTTCAAACCGTGATTCATGTAGTGCTTATGGAAAACAGAATTTCACGGTAATGAAACGATGTAAATTACAATTCTATTGGGTAGAACTAGCTAGAATAGAATTTTTCTGCGAAAATTGCATGATTATCGAATCTGAAGTTTGGAAAAAGTTGCAAAGTGAGAGTAAATATTTGCGGTTGTAAATATGCCATTATGATGAAAAAAATATCGGTAATCCATATTCTCACAACATATTAAAGAATCGTTTTCTAATCCTTGATGCATGGACCGTGTTTGGAACATGGAATTTCACGGTGATTAAAACAATTTAAATTAATTCTCTATTGGGTAGAACTCTTTCCAAGAGAATTTTTCTCCGAGAACTGCTTCATTTTTGAAACTGGCTTTGGGAAAACGCTGCAAAATCTGAGAAAATACTTCTAAGTATCAATATTCAATCTATTGTAATGAAAGTTCTGTAATCCACATGCTAACAAATCTGGAATGAATATTTGTCGAACCATTAATCATGTAGCATATTCGGAACACGGAATTTAACGTCCAGGGATCTTATGTAAATTATAATTCTCTTAGTTAAAAATCACTCCAAGTGATTTTTCCTGAGAAATCTGCCTGATTTTTGAATCTTGCATTACGAAAACCCTGCAAACTCAGATGAATAGATTCTCGGTGTAAATATGCCTTGTATGGTGGATGAAAGTTCGGTAATCCGCATGCTAACAACTCTGTAGTGAATATTTGTCGAATCTGAGATACATGAAGTGTGTTTGGAACACAGAATATCACGGTGAGCGAATCTATGTAAAATACATATCTCTTGGGTAGAACTCGCTCCCAGAGATTTTTCTGCGAAATCTGCCTCATTTTCGAAACTGGCGTTTGAAAATTTCTGCAAAAGCAGAGAAAATGCTTCATAGTGTCAATATGCCTTGTATTGTGATGGAAGTTCGTAAAACCACATGCAAATAAATCTGTGGTGAATATTTGTAGAAAGCGTTATGCATGTAGCGTGATCATATCATGGAAATTCTGGCGATGGAATCTATGTAAACTACACGTCTATAGGGTAGAACTCGCTCCAAAAAGTTTTTTCTTGAGAAAACGGCCTGATTTTCGAAACTGGCATTAGGTAAAAGCTGCAAATTCAGAGTTAATGTTTCTAGGTGTAAATATACCATGTATGGTGGATGAAAGTTCTGTAACCTACATGCTCACAACTCTTTTGAGAAAGTTTGTTGAAACCTTGATGCATGTAGCGTGTTCGGAAATTGGAATGTCACTGTGAGGGAAACTAAGTAAATTAAATTTCTATTGGGAAGTACTCGCTCCACGAGAATTTTTCTGCGAATCTGCCTCATTTTCAAAACTGGCATTAGGAAAAACTTTTGAAATATGAGAAAATGCGTCAAGGTGTCAATATGGTATTATAGTGGATGAAAGTTCTATAATCATTATACTAACAACTCTGTAGTGAATATTTTCGAATCCGTGATGCATGTAGCATTTTCGGAACACGGAATTTCACAATGACGGGTTCTATGTAAATTGCATGTCTCTTGGGTAGAACTCACTCCAAGAGCATTTTTCTGCAAAAAATGCATGATTTTAAAAACTGACATTAGGAGAAATCTACTAAATCAGGATAAAACTTTCTATGTATCAATATGCATTGTAAGGTGGATGAAAGTTCGGTAATACAAATGTTCACAACTCATTAAAAATGTTTGTTGAATCCGAAATGCGTGTAACGTGTTCAGAACACGGAATGTCACGGTGAGTGAAACTAGGTAAATTACATATCTTTTGGGTAAAACTCGCTCCAAGAGCATTTTTCTGCCAAATCTGCCTCATTTTCAAAACTGGCGTTAAAACTAACCTGTGAAATCTGAGAAAATTCTTCAAAGTGTCAGTAAGCCTTTTATGGTGAATGAAAGTGCTGTAATCAACTTGCTAACAACTCTGTAGTGAATATTTGTCGAAACCGAGAAGCATGCAACGTGTTCGGAACACGGAATTTCACGGTGAGGGAATCCATGTAAATTACATGTCTATTGGTTAGAACCCGCTCCAAGAGTTTTTTGCCGTGAAATCTGTCTCATTTGGGAAACTGGCGTTGAAAGATCTGTGAAATCAGAGAAAATGCTTCTAAGCATCAATATGCCTTGTATTGTGATGAAAGTCCTGTAATCCACATGCAAATAAACCTGTAGTGTATATTTGTCGAATAATTTCTGCATGTAGCGTGTTCAAAACACGTATTTACACAGTGGGGGAATTTATGTTATGTACATATCTATTGGGTAGAACACTCTCCAACAGGTTTTTCCTTTGAAAACTGCCTGATTTTCGAAACTGCTATTAGGAAATAGCTGCAAACCCAGTGTAAATACTTCAAGGTTTAAATATGCCTTGTATGGTGGATGAAAGTTCGGTAATCCACATGCTCACACTCATTAAAGAATGTTTGTCGAATTCGTGATCCATGTAACGTGTTCGGAATACGGAATGTCATAGTGAATGAAACAATGTAAGTTACAAGTCTATTGGGTAGAACTCGCTTGAAGAGAATTTTTCTGCGCAATGTGCCTCATTTTCAAATCTTCCATTAGGAGAACCCTGTGAAATCTGAGAAAATGCTTCTAAGTGTCAATATGCCTTGAATGGTGAATGAAAGTCCAGTAATCCACATGTTAATAACAGTCTAGTGATTATTTTTCAAACCGTGATTCATGTAGCACTTGTGTAAAACGGAATTTCACGGTAAGGAAACGATGTAAATTACAATTCTATTGGGAAGAACTAGCTAGAATAGAATTTTTCTGCGAAAATTGCATGATTATCGAATCTGAAGTTTGGAAAAAGTTGCAAAATGAGAGTAAATATTTGTAGTTGTATATAAGCCATTATGATGGAAAAAAGATCGGTAATCCATATTTTCACAACATATTAAAGAATCGTTTTCTAACCTGTGATGCATGGACCGTGTTAGGAACGTGGAATTTCACGGTGATTAAAACAATGTAAATTACTTCTCTATTGGGTAGAACTTGCTCCAAGAGAATTTTTCTGCGAAAAATGCTTCATTTTTGAAACTGGCTTTGGGAAAACTTTTCAAAATCTGACAAAATACTTCTAAGTATCAATATTCAATCTATTGTAATGAAAGTTCTGTAATCCACATGCTAACAAATCTGGAATGAATATTTGTCGAACCATTAACCATGTAGCATATTCGGAACACGGAATTTAACGTCCAGGTATCTTATGTAAATTATAATTCTCTTAGTTAGAAATCACTCCAAGAGATTTTTCCTGAGAAATCTGCCTGATTTTTGAATCTTGCATTACGAAAACCCTGCAAACTCAGATTAATAGATTCTCGGTGTAAATATGCCTTGTATGGTGGATGAAAGTTCGGTAATCCGCATGCTAACAACTCTGTAGTGAATATTTGTCGAATCCGAGATACATGAAGTGTGTTTGGAACACAGAATATCACGGTGAGTGAATCTCTGTAAAATACATGTCTCTTGGGTAGAACTCGCTCCCAGAGATTTTTCTGTGAAATCTGCCTCATTTTCGAAACTGGCATTTGAAAATCTCTGCAAAAGCAGAGAAAATGCTTCATAGTGTCAATATGCCTTGTATTGTGATGGAAGTTCGTAAAACCACATGCAAATAAATCTGTGGTGAATATTTGTAGAAAGCGTTATGCATGTAGCGTGATCGTATCATGGAAATTCTGGCGATGGAATCTATGTAAACTACACGTCTAAAGGGTAGAACTCGCTCCAAAAATTTTTTCTTGAGAAAACGGCCTGATTTTCGAAACTGGCATCAGGTAAAATCTGCAAATTCAGAGTTAATGTTTCTAGGTGTAAATATGCCATGTATGGTGGATGAATGTTCTGTAATCTACATGCTCACAACTCTTTTGAGAAAGTTTGTTGAAACCTTGATGCATGTAGCGTGTTTGGAAATTGGAATGTCACTGTGAGGGAAACTAAGTAAATTAAATTTCTGTTGGGAAGTACTCGCTCCACGAGTATTTTTCTGGGAAAACTGCTTCATTTTTGAAACTGGCTTTAGGAAAATGCTGCAAAATCTGAGAAAATATTTCTAAGTGTCAATATTCATGGTAATGTGATATAAGTTTGTTAATCCACATGCTAACAAATCTGGAGTGAATATTTGTCAAATCCGTCATGCATGTAGCATGTTCAGAACACGGAAATTCACGGCCAGGGAATATATGTAAATTACATTTCCCATGGATAAAAATCGCTCCAAGAGATTTTTTCCCCAGAAAACTGCGTGATTTTAGAAATTGGCGTTAGGAAAACCCTGCGAACTCAGATTAATAGATTCTCTGTGTAAATATGCCTGGTATGGTGGATCAAATCTCTGTAATCCGCATGCTGACAACTCTGTAGTGAATATTTCTCGAATCCGAGATACATGAATCGTGTTCGGAACACAGAATATCACTGTGAGCGAATCTATGTAAAATAAATCTCTCTTGGGTAGAACACGCTCCAAGAGTTTTTACAATGAAATCAGTCTCATTTTTGAAACTGGCATTTGAAAATCTCTGCAAAATCAGAGAAAATGCTTCAAAGTGTCAATATGCCTTGTATCGTGATGGAAGTTCATAAAAGCACATGCAAACAAATCTGTGGTGAATATTTGTAGAAAGCGTTATGCATGTAGCGTGATCATATCACAGAAATTCCTGGCGATGGAATCTATGTAAATTACACGTCTACTGGTTAGAACTCGCTCCAAAAATTTTTTCCTGAGAAAACGGGCTGATTTTCAAAACTGACATAAGGGAAAAGCTGCAAATTCACATTTAATGTTTCTAGGTGTAAATATGACATGTATGGTAGATGAAAGTTCTGTAATTTACATGTTCACAACTCATTTGAGAAAGTTTGTTGAAACCATGATGCATGTAGCGTGTTCAGAAATTGGAATGTCACTGCGAGGGAATCTATGTAAATTATATTTCTATTGGGAAGTACTCGCTCCACGAGTATGTTTCTGTGAATCTGCCTCATTTTCAAAACTGGCATGAGGAAAGACATTCAAAATATGAGAAAATGCTTCAAAGTGTCAATATGGTTTTATGGAGGATGAAATTTCGTTTATCCTTATGCTAACAAGTCTGTAGTGAATATTTGTCGAATCTGTGATGCATGTAGCTTTTTCGGAACACGGAATTTCACGATGACGGGTTCTATGTAAATTGCATTTCTATTGGGTAGAACACGCTAAAAGAGGATTTTTCTCAAAAAAATGCATGATTTTAAAAACTGACATTAGGGGAAATCTACTAAATCAGAATAAAACCTTCTATGTATAAATATGCTTTGTAAGGTGGATGAAAGTTCTGTAATACACATGTACACAACTCATTAAAAATGTTTCTCAAAACCATGATGAATATAGTGTGTTTGGAACACGGAATGTCACGGTGAGTGAAACTATGTAAATTACATATCTTTTGGGAACAACTCGCTCCAAGAGCATTTTTCTGCCAAATCTGCCTCATTTTCAAAACTGGGGTTAAAGGTAACCTGTGAAATCTGAGAAAATCCTTCAAAGTTTCAGTAAGTCTTGTATGGTGGATGAAAGTGCTGTAATCCACTTGTTAACAACTCTGTAGTGAATATTTGTCGAAACCGAGATGCATGTAGCGTGTTCAGAACACGGAATTTCACGGTGACCGAATCCATGTAAATTACATGTCTATTGGTTAGAACCAGCTCCAAGAGGTTTTTTGTCGTGAAATCTGCCTCATTTTCGAAACTGGCATTTGGAAAGCTCTGTGAAATCAGAGAAAATGCTTCTAGGCATGAATATGCTTTTTATTGTGATGAAAATCCTGTAATCCACATGCAAACAACCATGTAGTGTAATTTTCTCGAATAGTTTATGCATGTAGTGTGTTCAAGACACGTAATTTCACATTGGTGGAATTTATGTAATTTACATATCTATTGGGTAGAACACTCTCCAACATTTTTTTCCTTTGAAAACTGCGTGATTTTCGAAACTGCTATTAGGAAAATGCTGCGAACTAAGAGTAAATGTTTCTAGGTGTAAATATGCCTTGTATGGTGGATGAAAGTTCTGTAATACACATGTACACAACTCATTAATAATGATTCTCAAACACATGATGTATGTAGTGTGTTTGGAACACGGAATGTCACGTTGAGGGAAACTATGTAAATTACATATCTATAGGTTAGAACCCAATCCAGGAGCATTTTACTGAAAAATCAGCCTCAGCTTTGAAACTGGAGTTATGAAAATGCTGCAAAATCTTAGTAAATGCTTTAAGGTGACAATATATCTTCAATGGTTTATTAAAGATTTATAATCCGCTAGCTAACAACTCAGCAGTGAATTTTTGTTGAAAACGTGGTGCATGTACCGTTTTCAGAACACGGAATGTTATGGTGACGGTATTTACAAAATGAGATTTCTATGGGATAGATCATGCACCAAGAGAATTTATCTGCGAATACTCCCTGATTTCCATAACTGACGTTAGGATAAATCTGCGAAATCTAAGTAAATGTTTCAAGGTGTAAATATGCCTTGCACTGTGGTGGAAAAATCTGTAATCCACATGCTCACGGTCATTAAATCATGTTTGTCGAAGCCGTGATGAATGTAACGTTTTCGGAACACGGAATGTATCGGCGAGTGAAACTCGGAAAATAACAATTCTACTGGATAGAACTCGCTTGAATTGAATTTTTCTGAGAAAATTTCATGATTTTCGAAACTGGATGTTAGGAAAAACCTGCAAAATCAGAATAACAACTTCTAGGTTTAAATATGCCTTGTATGGTGGATGAAAGTTCGGTTATACACATGCTCACACTCATTAAAGAATGTTTGTTGAATTTGTGATGCATGTAACGTGTTCGGAATACGGAATGTCATAGTGAATGAAACAATGTAAATTACTTCTCTATTGGGTAGAACTCGCTCCAAGAGAATATTTCTGCGAATACTGCTTCATTTTTAAACTGGTGTTGGGAAAACGCTGCAAAATCTGAGAAAATACTTCTAAGTGTCAATATTTATGGTATTGTGATGAAAGTTCGGTAATCCACATGCTAACAAATCTGGAATGAATATTTGTCGAACCATTAATCATGTAGCATGTTCGGAACACGGAATTTCAAGGCCACGGATCTTATTTAAATTACATTTTTCTTCGTTAGAAATCACTCCAAGGGATTTTTCCTGAGAAATCTGCCTGATTTTCGAATCTTGCATTATGAAAACCCTGCAAACTCAGTTTAATAGATTCTCGGTGTAAATATGCCTAGTATGGTGGATGAAAGTTCGGTAATCCGCATGCTAACAACTCTGTAGTGAATATTTGTCGAATCCGAGATACATGAAGTGTGTTTGGAACACAGAATATCACGGTGAGCGAATCTATGTAAAATACATGTCTCTTGGGTAGAACTCGCTCCCAGAGATTTTTCTGCGAAATCTGCCTCATTTTCGAAACTGGCGTTTGAAAATCTCTGCAAAAGCAGAGAAAATGCTTCATAGTGTCAATATATCTTGTATTGTGATGGAAGTTCGTAAAACCCACGAAAATAAATCTGTGGTGAATATTTGTAGAAAGCGTTATGCATGTAGCGTGATATTATCATGGAAATTCTGGCGATGGAATCTATGTAAACTACACGTCAATAGGGTAGAACTCGCCCCAAAAATTTTTTCTTGAGAAAACGGCCTGATTTTTGAAACTGGCATTAGGTAAAAGCTGCAAATTCAGAGTTAATATTTCTAGGTGTATATAAGCCATGTATGGTGGATGAAAGTTCTGTAATCTACATGCTCACAACTCTTTTGAGAAAGTTTGTTGAAACCTTGATGCATGTAGCGTGTTCGGAAATTGGAATGTCACTGTGAGGGAAACTAAGTAAATTAAATTTCTATTGGGAATTACTCGCTCCACGAGAATTTTTCTGCGAATCTGCCTCATTTTCAAAACTGGCATTAGGAAAAACTTTTGAAATATGAGAAAATGCGTCAAGGTGTCAATATGGTATTATGGTGGATGAAAGTTCGATAATCATTATGTTAACAACTCTGTAGTGAATATTTTCGAATCCGTGATGCATGTAGCATTTTCAGAACACGGAATTTCACGATGACGGGTTCTATGTAAATTGCATGTCTCTTGGGTAGAACTCACCCCAAGAGCATTTTTCTGGGAAATCTGCATGATTTTAAAAACTGACATTAGGAGAAATCTACTAAATCAGAATAAAACTTTCTATGTATCAATATGCATTGTAAGGTGGATGAAAGTTCGGTAATACAAATGTTCACAACTCATTAAAAATGTTTGTTGAATCCGAAATGCGTGTAACGTGTTCAGAACACGGAATGTCACGGTGAGTGAAACTAGGTAAATTACATATCTTTTGGGTAAAACTCGCTCCAAGAGCATTTTTCTGCCAAATCTGCCTCATTTTCAAAACTGGCGTTAAAACTAACCTGTGAAATCTGAGAAAATTCTTCAAAGTGTCAGTAAGCCTTGTATGGTGGATGAAAGTGCTGTAATCCACTTGCTAACAACTCTGTAGTGAATATTTGTCAAATCCGTGATGCATGTAATGTGTTCGGAACACGGAATTTCACGGTGAGGGAATCCATGTAAATTACATGTCTATTGGTTAGAACCCGCTCCAAGAGTTTTTTGCCGTGAAATCTGTCTCATTTTGGAAACTGGCGTTGAAAGATCTGTGAAATCAGAGAAAATGCTTCTAAGCATCAATATGCCTTGTATTGTGATGAAAGTCCTGTAATCCACATGCAAATAAATCGGTTGTTTATATTTGTCGAAAAATTTCTGCATCTTACGTGTTCAAAACACGTAATTACACAGTGGGGGAATTCATGTTATGTACATATCTATTGGGTAGAACACTCTCCAACAGGTTTTTCCTTTGAAAACTGCCTGATTTTCGAAACTGCTATTAGGAAATAGCTGCAAACCCAGTGTAAACACTTCAAGGTTTAAATATGTCTTGTATGGTGGATATAAGTTCGGTAATCCACATGCTCACACTCATTAAAGAATGTTTGTCGAATTCGTGATCCATGTAACGTGTTCGGAATACGGAATGTCATAGGGAATGAAACAATGTAAGTTACAAGTCTATTGGGTAGAACTGGCTTGAAGAGAATTTTTCTGCGCAATGTGCCTCATTTTCAAATCTGCCATTAGGAGAACCCTGTGAAATCTGAGAAAATGCTTCTAAGTGTCAATATGCCTTGAATGGTGAATGAAAGTCCAGTAATCCACATGTTAATAACAGTCTAGTGATTATTTTTCAAACCGTGATTCATGTAGCGCTTATGGAAAACAGAATTTCACGGTAATGAAACGATGTAAATTACAATTCTATTGGGTAGAACTAGCTAGAATAGAATTTTTCTGCGAAAATTGCATGATTATCGAATCTGAAGTTTGGAAAAAGTTGCAAAATGAGAGTAAATATTTGCGGTTGTAAATATGCCATTATGATGAAAAAAATATCGGTAATCCATATTTTCAAAACATATTAAAGAATCTTTTTCTAATCCTTGATGCATGGACCGTGTACGGAACATGGAATTTCACGGTGATTAAAACAATTTAAATTAATTCTCTATTGGGTAGAACTCTTTCCAAGAGAATTTTTCTCCGAGAACTGCTTCATTTTTGAAACTGGCTTTGGGAAAACGCTGCAAAATCTGAGAAAATACTTCTAAGTATCAATATTCATGGTATTGTAATGAAAGTTCTGTAATCCACATGCTAACAAATCTGGAATGAATATTTGTCGAACCATTAATCATGTAGCATGTTCGGAACACGGAATTTAACGTCCAGGGATCTTATGTAAATTACAATTCTCTTAGTTAAAAATCACTCCAAGTGATTTTTCCTGAGAAATCTGCCTGATTTTTGAATCTTGCATTACGAAAACCCTGCAAACTCAGATGAATAGATTCTCGGTGTAAATATGCCTAGTATGGTGGATGAAAGTTCGGTAATCCGCATGCTAACAACTCTGTAGTGAATATTTGTCGAATCCGAGATACATGAAGTGTGTTTGGAACACAGAATATCACGGTGAGCGAATCTATGTAAAATACATATCTCTTGGGTAGAACTCGCTCCCAGAGATTTTTCTGCGAAATCTGCCTCATTTTCGAAACTGGCGTTTGAAAATTTCTGCAAAAGCAGAGAAAATGCTTCATAGTGTCAATATGCCTTGTATTGTGATGGAAGTTCGTAAAACCACATGCAAATAAATCTGTGGTGAATATTTGTAGAAAGCGTTATGCATGTAGCGTGATCATATCATGGAAATTCTGGCGATGGAATCTATGTAAACTACACGTCTATAGGGTAGAACTCGCTCCAAAAAGTTTTTTCTTGAGAAAACGGCCTGATTTTCGAAACTGGCATTAGGTAAAAGCTGCAAATTCAGAGTTAATGTTTCTAGGTGTAAATATACCATGTATGGTGGATGAAAGTTCTGTAACCTACATGCTCACAACTCTTTTGAGAAAGTTTGTTGAAACCTTGATGCATGTAGCGTGTTCGGAAATTGGAATGTCACTGTGAGGGAAACTAAGTAAATTAAATTTCTATTGGGAAGTACTCGCTCCACGAGAATTTTTCTGCGAATCTGCCTCATTTTCAAAACTGGCATTAGGAAAAACTTTTGAAATATGAGAAAATGCGTCAAGGTGTCAATATGGTATTATAGTGGATGAAAGTTCTATAATCATTATACTAACAACTCTGTAGTGAATATTTTCGAATCCGTGATGCATGTAGCATTTTCGGAACACGGAATTTCACAATGACGGGTTCTATGTAAATTGCATGTCTCTTGGGTAGAACTCACTCCAAGAGCATTTTTCTGCAAAAAATGCATGATTTTAAAAACTGACATTAGGAGAAATCTACTAAATCAGGATAAAACTTTCTATGTATCAATATGCATTGTAAGGTGGATGAAAGTTCGGTAATACAAATGTTCACAACTCATTAAAAATGTTTGTTGAATCCGAAATGCGTGTAACGTGTTCAGAACACGGAATGTCACGGTGAGTGAAACTAGGTAAATTACATATCTTTTGGGTAAAACTCGCTCCAAGAGCATTTTTCTGCCAAATCTGCCTCATTTTCAAAACTGGCGTTAAAACTAACCTGTGAAATCTGAGAAAATTCTTCAAAGTGTCAGTAAGCCTTTTATGGTGAATGAAAGTGCTGTAATCAACTTGCTAACAACTCTGTAGTGAATATTTGTCGAAACCGAGAAGCATGCAACGTGTTCGGAACACGGAATTTCACGGTGAGGGAATCCATGTAAATTACATGTCTATTGGTTAGAACCCGCTCCAAGAGTTTTTTGCCGTGAAATCTGTCTCATTTGGGAAACTGGCGTTGAAAGATCTGTGAAATCAGAGAAAATGCTTCTAAGCATCAATATGCCTTGTATTGTGATGAAAGTCCTGTAATCCACATGCAAATAAACCTGTAGTGTATATTTGTCGAATAATTTCTGCATGTAGCGTGTTCAAAACACGTATTTACACAGTGGGGGAATTTATGTTATGTACATATCTATTGGGTAGAACACTCTCCAACAGGTTTTTCCTTTGAAAACTGCCTGATTTTCGAAACTGCTATTAGGAAATAGCTGCAAACCCAGTGTAAATACTTCAAGGTTTAAATATGCCTTGTATGGTGGATGAAAGTTCGGTAATCCACATGCTCACACTCATTAAAGAATGTTTGTCGAATTCGTGATCCATGTAACGTGTTCGGAATACGGAATGTCATAGTGAATGAAACAATGTAAGTTACAAGTCTATTGGGTAGAACTCGCTTGAAGAGAATTTTTCTGCGCAATGTGCCTCATTTTCAAATCTTCCATTAGGAGAACCCTGTGAAATCTGAGAAAATGCTTCTAAGTGTCAATATGCCTTGAATGGTGAATGAAAGTCCAGTAATCCACATGTTAATAACAGTCTAGTGATTATTTTTCAAACCGTGATTCATGTAGCACTTGTGTAAAACGGAATTTCACGGTAAGGAAACGATGTAAATTACAATTCTATTGGGAAGAACTAGCTAGAATAGAATTTTTCTGCGAAAATTGCATGATTATCGAATCTGAAGTTTGGAAAAAGTTGCAAAATGAGAGTAAATATTTGTAGTTGTATATAAGCCATTATGATGGAAAAAAGATCGGTAATCCATATTTTCACAACATATTAAAGAATCGTTTTCTAACCTGTGATGCATGGACCGTGTTAGGAACGTGGAATTTCACGGTGATTAAAACAATGTAAATTACTTCTCTATTGGGTAGAACTTGCTCCAAGAGAATTTTTCTGCGAAAAATGCTTCATTTTTGAAACTGGCTTTGGGAAAACTTTTCAAAATCTGACAAAATACTTCTAAGTATCAATATTCAATCTATTGTAATGAAAGTTCTGTAATCCACATGCTAACAAATCTGGAATGAATATTTGTCGAACCATTAACCATGTAGCATATTCGGAACACGGAATTTAACGTCCAGGTATCTTATGTAAATTATAATTCTCTTAGTTAGAAATCACTCCAAGAGATTTTTCCTGAGAAATCTGCCTGATTTTTGAATCTTGCATTACGAAAACCCTGCAAACTCAGATTAATAGATTCTCGGTGTAAATATGCCTTGTATGGTGGATGAAAGTTCGGTAATCCGCATGCTAACAACTCTGTAGTGAATATTTGTCGAATCCGAGATACATGAAGTGTGTTTGGAACACAGAATATCACGGTGAGTGAATCTCTGTAAAATACATGTCTCTTGGGTAGAACTCGCTCCCAGAGATTTTTCTGTGAAATCTGCCTCATTTTCGAAACTGGCATTTGAAAATCTCTGCAAAAGCAGAGAAAATGCTTCATAGTGTCAATATGCCTTGTATTGTGATGGAAGTTCGTAAAACCACATGCAAATAAATCTGTGGTGAATATTTGTAGAAAGCGTTATGCATGTAGCGTGATCGTATCATGGAAATTCTGGCGATGGAATCTATGTAAACTACACGTCTAAAGGGTAGAACTCGCTCCAAAAATTTTTTCTTGAGAAAACGGCCTGATTTTCGAAACTGGCATCAGGTAAAATCTGCAAATTCAGAGTTAATGTTTCTAGGTGTAAATATGCCATGTATGGTGGATGAATGTTCTGTAATCTACATGCTCACAACTCTTTTGAGAAAGTTTGTTGAAACCTTGATGCATGTAGCGTGTTTGGAAATTGGAATGTCACTGTGAGGGAAACTAAGTAAATTAAATTTCTGTTGGGAAGTACTCGCTCCACGAGTATTTTTCTGGGAAAACTGCTTCATTTTTGAAACTGGCTTTAGGAAAATGCTGCAAAATCTGAGAAAATATTTCTAAGTGTCAATATTCATGGTAATGTGATATAAGTTTGTTAATCCACATGCTAACAAATCTGGAGTGAATATTTGTCAAATCCGTCATGCATGTAGCATGTTCAGAACACGGAAATTCACGGCCAGGGAATATATGTAAATTACATTTCCCATGGATAAAAATCGCTCCAAGAGATTTTTTCCCCAGAAAACTGCGTGATTTTAGAAATTGGCGTTAGGAAAACCCTGCGAACTCAGATTAATAGATTCTCTGTGTAAATATGCCTGGTATGGTGGATCAAATCTCTGTAATCCGCATGCTGACAACTCTGTAGTGAATATTTCTCGAATCCGAGATACATGAATCGTGTTCGGAACACAGAATATCACTGTGAGCGAATCTATGTAAAATAAATCTCTCTTGGGTAGAACACGCTCCAAGAGTTTTTACAATGAAATCAGTCTCATTTTTGAAACTGGCATTTGAAAATCTCTGCAAAATCAGAGAAAATGCTTCAAAGTGTCAATATGCCTTGTATCGTGATGGAAGTTCATAAAAGCACATGCAAACAAATCTGTGGTGAATATTTGTAGAAAGCGTTATGCATGTAGCGTGATCGTATCACAGAAATTCCTGGCGATGGAATCTATGTAAATTACACGTCTACTGGTTAGAACTCGCTCCAAAAATTTTTTCCTGAGAAAACGGGCTGATTTTCAAAACTGACATAAGGGAAAAGCTGCAAATTCACATTTAATGTTTCTAGGTGTAAATATGACATGTATGGTAGATGAAAGTTCTGTAATTTACATGTTCACAACTCATTTGAGAAAGTTTGTTGAAACCATGATGCATGTAGCGTGTTCAGAAATTGGAATGTCACTGCGAGGGAATCTATGTAAATTATATTTCTATTGGGAAGTACTCGCTCCACGAGTATGTTTCTGTGAATCTGCCTCATTTTCAAAACTGGCATGAGGAAAGACATTCAAAATATGAGAAAATGCTTCAAAGTGTCAATATGGTTTTATGGAGGATGAAATTTCGTTTATCCTTATGCTAACAAGTCTGTAGTGAATATTTGTCGAATCTGTGATGCATGTAGCTTTTTCGGAACACGGAATTTCACGATGACGGGTTCTATGTAAATTGCATTTCTATTGGGTAGAACACGCTAAAAGAGGATTTTTCTCAAAAAAATGCATGATTTTAAAAACTGACATTAGGGGAAATCTACTAAATCAGAATAAAACCTTCTATGTATAAATATGCTTTGTAAGGTGGATGAAAGTTCTGTAATACACATGTACACAACTCATTAAAAATGTTTCTCAAAACCATGATGAATATAGTGTGTTTGGAACACGGAATGTCACGGTGAGTGAAACTATATAAATTACATATCTTTTGGGAACGACTCGCTCCAAGAGCATTTTTCTGCCAAATCTGCCTCATTTTCAAAACTGGGGTTAAAGGTAACCTGTGAAATCTGAGAAAATCCTTCAAAGTTTCAGTAAGTCTTGTATGGTGGATGAAAGTGCTGTAATCCACTTGTTAACAACTCTGTAGTGAATATTTGTCGAAACCGAGATGCATGTAGCGTGTTCAGAACACGGAATTTCACGGTGACCGAATCCATGTAAATTACATGTCTATTGGTTAGAACCAGCTCCAAGAGGGTTTTTGTCGTGAAATCTGCCTCATTTTCGAAACTGGCATTTGGAAAGCTCTGTGAAATCAGAGAAAATGCTTCTAGGCATGAATATGCTTTTTATTGTGATGAAAATCCTGTAATCCACATGCAAACAACCATGTAGTGTAATTTTCTCGAATAGTTTATGCATGTAGTGTGTTCAAGACACGTAATTTCACATTGGTGGAATTTATGTAATTTACATATCTATTGGGTAGAACACTCTCCAACATTTTTTTCCTTTGAAAACTGCGTGATTTTCGAAACTGCTATTAGGAAAATGCTGCGAACTAAGAGTAAATGTTTCTAGGTGTAAATATGCCTTGTATGGTGGATGAAAGTTCTGTAATACACATGTACACAACTCATTAATAATGATTCTCAAACACATGATGTATGTAGTGTGTTTGGAACACGGAATGTCACGTTGAGGGAAACTATGTAAATTACATATCTATAGGTTAGAACCCAATCCAGGAGCATTTTACTGAAAAATCAGCCTCAGCTTTGAAACTGGAGTTATGAAAATGCTGCAAAATCTTAGTAAATGCTTTAAGGTGACAATATATCTTCAATGGTTTATTAAAGATTTATAATCCGCTAGCTAACAACTCAGCAGTGAATTTTTGTTGAAAACGTGGTGCATGTACCGTTTTCAGAACACGGAATGTTATGGTGACGGTATTTACAAAATGAGATTTCTATGGGATAGATCATGCACCAAGAGAATTTATCTGCGAATACTCCCTGATTTCCATAACTGACGTTAGGATAAATCTGCGAAATCTAAGTAAATGTTTCAAGGTGTAAATATGCCTTGCACTGTGGTGGAAAAATCTGTAATCCACATGCTCACGGTCATTAAATCATGTTTGTCGAAGCCGTGATGAATGTAACGTTTTCGGAACACGGAATGTATCGGCGAGTGAAACTCGGAAAATAACAATTCTACTGGATAGAACTCGCTTGAATTGAATTTTTCTGAGAAAATTTCATGATTTTCGAAACTGGATGTTAGGAAAAACCTGCAAAATCAGAATAACAACTTCTAGGTTTAAATATGCCTTGTATGGTGGATGAAAGTTCGGTTATACACATGCTCACACTCATTAAAGAATGTTTGTTGAATTTGTGATGCATGTAACGTGTTCGGAATACGGAATGTCATAGTGAATGAAACAATGTAAATTACTTCTCTATTGGGTAGAACTCGCTCCAAGAGAATATTTCTGCGAATACTGCTTCATTTTTAAACTGGTGTTGGGAAAACGCTGCAAAATCTGAGAAAATACTTCTAAGTGTCAATATTTATGGTATTGTGATGAAAGTTCGGTAATCCACATGCTAACAAATCTGGAATGAATATTTGTCGAACCATTAATCATGTAGCATTTTCGGAACACGGAATTTCAAGGCCACGGATCTTATTTAAATTACATTTTTCTTCGTTAGAAATCACTCCAAGGGATTTTTCCTGAGAAATCTGCCTGATTTTCGAATCTTGCATTATGAAAACCCTGCAAACTCAGTTTAATAGATTCTCGGTGTAAATATGCCTAGTATGGTGGATGAAAGTTCGGTAATCCGCATGCTAACAACTCTGTAGTGAATATTTGTCGAATCCGAGATACATGAAGTGTGTTTGGAACACAGAATATCACGGTGAGTGAATCTATGTAAAATACATGTCTCTTGGGTAGAACTCGCTCCCAGAGATTTTTCTGCGAAATCTGCCTCATTTTCGAAACTGGCGTTTGAAAATCTCTGCAAAAGCAGAGAAAATGCTTCATAGTGTCAATATATCTTGTATTGTGATGGAAGTTCGTAAAACCCACGAAAATAAATCTGTGGTGAATATTTGTAGAAAGCGTTATGCATGTAGCGTGATATTATCATGGAAATTCTGGCGATGGAATCTATGTAAACTACACGTCAATAGGGTAGAACTCGCCCCAAAAATTTTTTCTTGAGAAAACGGCCTGATTTTTGAAACTGGCATTAGGTAAAAGCTGCAAATTCAGAGTTAATATTTCTAGGTGTATATAAGCCATGTATGGTGGATGAAAGTTCTGTAATCTACATGCTCACAACTCTTTTGAGAAAGTTTGTTGAAACCTTGATGCATGTAGCGTGTTCGGAAATTGGAATGTCACTGTGAGGGAAACTAAGTAAATTAAATTTCTATTGGGAATTACTCGCTCCACGAGAATTTTTCTGCGAATCTGCCTCATTTTCAAAACTGGCATTAGGAAAAACTTTTGAAATATGAGAAAATGCGTCAAGGTGTCAATATGGTATTATGGTGGATGAAAGTTCGATAATCATTATGTTAACAACTCTGTAGTGAATATTTTCGAATCCGTGATGCATGTAGCATTTTCAGAACACGGAATTTCACGATGACGGGTTCTATGTAAATTGCATGTCTCTTGGGTAGAACTCACCCCAAGAGCATTTTTCTGGGAAATCTGCATGATTTTAAAAACTGACATTAGGAGAAATCTACTAAATCAGAATAAAACTTTCTATGTATCAATATGCATTGTAAGGTGGATGAAAGTTCGGTAATACAAATGTTCACAACTCATTAAAAATGTTTGTTGAATCCGAAATGCGTGTAACGTGTTCAGAACACGGAATGTCACGGTGAGTGAAACTAGGTAAATTACATATCTTTTGGGTAAAACTCGCTCCAAGAGCATTTTTCTGCCAAATCTGCCTCATTTTCAAAACTGGCGTTAAAACTAACCTGTGAAATCTGAGAAAATTCTTCAAAGTGTCAGTAAGCCTTGTATGGTGGATGAAAGTGCTGTAATCCACTTGCTAACAACTCTGTAGTGAATATTTGTCAAATCCGTGATGCATGTAATGTGTTCGGAACACGGAATTTCACAGTGAGGGAATCCATGTAAATTACATGTCTATTGGTTAGAACCCGCTCCAAGAGTTTTTTGCCGTGAAATCTGTCTCATTTTGGAAACTGGCGTTGAAAGATCTGTGAAATCAGAGAAAATGCTTCTAAGCATCAATATGCCTTGTATTGTGATGAAAGTCCTGTAATCCACATGCAAATAAATCGGTTGTTTATATTTGTCGAAAAATTTCTGCATCTTACGTGTTCAAAACACGTAATTACACAGTGGGGGAATTCATGTTATGTACATATCTATTGGGTAGAACACTCTCCAACAGGTTTTTCCTTTGAAAACTGCCTGATTTTCGAAACTGCTATTAGGAAATAGCTGCAAACCCAGTGTAAACACTTCAAGGTTTAAATATGTCTTGTATGGTGGATATAAGTTCGGTAATCCACATGCTCACACTCATTAAAGAATGTTTGTCGAATTCGTGATCCATGTAACGTGTTCGGAATACGGAATGTCATAGTGAATGAAACAATGTAAGTTACAAGTCTATTAGTTAGAACTTGCGTGAAGAGAATTTTTCTGCGAAATGTGCCTCATTTTCAAATCTGCCATTAGGAGAATCCTGTGAAATCTGAGAAAATGCTTCTAAGTGTCAATATGCCTTGAATGGTGAATGAAAGTCCAGTAATCCACATGTTAATAACAGTCTAGTGATTATTTTTCAAACCGTGATTCATGTAGTGCTTATGGAAAACAGAATTTCACGGTAATGAAACGATGTAAATTACAATTCTATTGGGTAGAACTAGCTAGAATAGAATTTTTCTGCGAAAATTGCATGATTATCGAATCTGAAGTTTGGAAAAAGTTGCAAAATGAGAGTAAATATTTGCGGTTGTAAATATGCCATTATGATGAAAAAAATATCGGTAATCCATATTCTCACAACATATTAAAGAATCGTTTTCTAATCCTTGATGCATGGACCGTGTTTGGAACATGGAATTTCACGGTGATTAAAACAATTTAAATTAATTCTCTATTGGGTAGAACTCTTTCCAAGAGAATTTTTCTCCGAGAACTGCTTCATTTTTGAAACTGGCTTTGGGAAAACGCTGCAAAATCTGAGAAAATACTTCTAAGTATCAATATTCATGGTATTGTAATGAAAGTTCTGTAATCCACATGCTAACAAATCTGGAATGAATATTTGTCGAACCATTAATCATGTAGCATGTTCGGAACACGGAATTTAACGTCCAGGGATCTTATGTAAATTATAATTCTCTTAGTTAAAAATCACTCCAAGTGATTTTTCCTGAGAAATCTGCCTGATTTTTGAATCTTGCATTACGAAAACCCTGCAAACTCAGATGAATAGATTCTCGGTGTAAATATGCCTTGTATGGTGGATGAAAGTTCGGTAATCCGCATGCTAACAACTCTGTAGTGAATATTTGTCGAATCTGAGATACATGAAGTGTGTTTGTAACACAGAATATCACGGTGAGCGAATCTATGTAAAATACATATCTCTTGGGTAGAACTCGCTCCCAGAGATTTTTCTGCGAAATCTGCCTCATTTTCGAAACTGGCGTTTGAAAATTTCTGCAAAAGCAGAGAAAATGCTTCATAGTGTCAATATTCCTTGTATTGTGATGGAAGTTCGTAAAACCACATGCAAATAAATCTGTGGTGAATATTTGTAGAAAGCGTTATGCATGTAGCGTGATCATATCATGGAAATTCTGGCGATGGAATCTATGTAAACTACACGTCTATAGGGTAGAACTCGCTCCAAAAAGTTTTTTCTTGAGAAAACGGCCTGATTTTCGAAACTGGCATTAGGTAAAAGCTGCAAATTCAGAGTTAATGTTTCTAGGTGTAAATATACCATGTATGGTGGATGAAAGTTCTGTAACCTACATGCTCACAACTCTTTTGAGAAAGTTTGTTGAAACCTTGATGCATGTAGCGTGTTCGGAAATTGGAATGTCACTGTGAGGGAAACTAAGTAAATTAAATTTCTATTGGGAAGTACTCGCTCCACGAGAATTTTTCTGCGAATCTGCCTCATTTTCAAAACTGGCATTAGGAAAAACTTTTGAAATATGAGAAAATGCGTCAAGGTGTCAATATGGTATTATAGTGGATGAAAGTTCTATAATCATTATACTAACAACTCTGTAGTGAATATTTTCGAATCCGTGATGCATGTAGCATTTTCGGAACACGGAATTTCACAATGACGGGTTCTATGTAAATTGCATGTCTCTTGGGTAGAACTCACTCCAAGAGCATTTTTCTGCAAAAAATGCATGATTTTAAAAACTGACATTAGGAGAAATCTACTAAATCAGGATAAAACTTTCTATGTATCAATATGCATTGTAAGGTGGATGAAAGTTCGGTAATACAAATGTTCACAACTCATTAAAAATGTTTGTTGAATCCGAAATGCGTGTAACGTGTTCAGAACACGGAATGTCACGGTGAGTGAAACTAGGTAAATTACATATCTTTTGGGTAAAACTCGCTCCAAGAGCATTTTTCTGCCAAATCTGCCTCATTTTCAAAACTGGCGTTAAAACTAACCTGTGAAATCTGAGAAAATTCTTCAAAGTGTCAGTAAGCCTTTTATGGTGAATGAAAGTGCTGTAATCAACTTGCTAACAACTCTGTAGTGAATATTTGTCGAAACCGAGAAGCATGCAACGTGTTCGGAACACGGAATTTCACGGTGAGGGAATCCATGTAAATTACATGTCTATTGGTTAGAACCCGCTCCAAGAGTTTTTTGCCGTGAAATCTGTCTCATTTGGGAAACTGGCGTTGAAAGATCTGTGAAATCAGAGAAAATGCTTCTAAGCATCAATATGCCTTGTATTGTGATGAAAGTCCTGTAATCCACATGCAAATAAACCTGTAGTGTATATTTGTCGAATAATTTCTGCATGTAGCGTGTTCAAAACACGTATTTACACAGTGGGGGAATTTATGTTATGTACATATCTATTGGGTAGAACACTCTCCAACAGGTTTTTCCTTTGAAAACTGCCTGATTTTCGAAACTGCTATTAGGAAATAGCTGCAAACCCAGTGTAAATACTTCAAGGTTTAAATATGCCTTGTATGGTGGATGAAAGTTCGGTAATCCACATGCTCACACTCATTAAAGAATGTTTGTCGAATTCGTGATCCATGTAACGTGTTCGGAATACGGAATGTCATAGTGAATGAAACAATGTAAGTTACAAGTCTATTGGGTAGAACTCGCTTGAAGAGAATTTTTCTGCGCAATGTGCCTCATTTTCAAATCTTCCATTAGGAGAACACTGTGAAATCTGAGAAAATGCTTCTAAGTGTCAATATGCCTTGAATGGTGAATGAAAGTCCAGTAATCCACATGTTAATAACAGTCTAGTGATTATTTTTCAAACCGTGATTCATGTAGCACTTGTGTAAAACGGAATTTCACGGTAAGGAAACGATGTAAATTACAATTCTATTGGGAAGAACTAGCTAGAATAGAATTTTTCTGCGAAAATTGCATGATTATCGAATCTGAAGTTTGGAAAAAGTTGCAAAATGAGAGTAAATATTTGTAGTTGTATATAAGCCATTATGATGGAAAAAAGATCGGTAATCCATATTTTCACAACATATTAAAGAATCGTTTTCTAACCTGTGATGCATGGACCGTGTTAGGAACGTGGAATTTCACGGTGATTAAAACAATGTAAATTACTTCTCTATTGGGTAGAACTTGCTCCAAGAGAATTTTTCTGCGAAAAATGCTTCATTTTTGAAACTGGCTTTGGGAAAACTTTTCAAAATCTGACAAAATACTTCTAAGTATCAATATTCAATCTATTGTAATGAAAGTTCTGTAATCCACATGCTAACAAATCTGGAATGAATATTTGTCGAACCATTAACCATGTAGCATATTCGGAACACGGAATTTAACGTCCAGGTATCTTATGTAAATTATAATTCTCTTAGTTAGAAATCACTCCAAGAGATTTTTCCTGAGAAATCTGCCTGATTTTTGAATCTTGCATTACGAAAACCCTGCAAACTCAGATTAATAGATTCTCGGTGTAAATATGCCTTGTATGGTGGATGAAAGTTCGGTAATCCGCATGCTAACAACTCTGTAGTGAATATTTGTCGAATCCGAGATACATGAAGTGTGTTTGGAACACAGAATATCACGGTGAGTGAATCTCTGTAAAATACATGTCTCTTGGGTAGAACTCGCTCCCAGAGATTTTTCTGTGAAATCTGCCTCATTTTCGAAACTGGCATTTGAAAATCTCTGCAAAAGCAGAGAAAATGCTTCATAGTGTCAATATGCCTTGTATTGTGATGGAAGTTCGTAAAACCACATGCAAATAAATCTGTGGTGAATATTTGTAGAAAGCGTTATGCATGTAGCGTGATCGTATCATGGAAATTCTGGCGATGGAATCTATGTAAACTACACGTCTAAAGGGTAGAACTCGCTCCAAAAATTTTTTCTTGAGAAAACGGCCTGATTTTCGAAACTGGCATCAGGTAAAATCTGCAAATTCAGAGTTAATGTTTCTAGGTGTAAATATGCCATGTATGGTGGATGAATGTTCTGTAATCTACATGCTCACAACTCTTTTGAGAAAGTTTGTTGAAACCTTGATGCATGTAGCGTGTTTGGAAATTGGAATGTCACTGTGAGGGAAACTAAGTAAATTAAATTTCTGTTGGGAAGTACTCGCTCCACGAGTATTTTTCTGGGAAAACTGCTTCATTTTTGAAACTGGCTTTAGGAAAATGCTGCAAAATCTGAGAAAATATTTCTAAGTGTCAATATTCATGGTAATGTGATATAAGTTTGTTAATCCACATGCTAACAAATCTGGAGTGAATATTTGTCAAATCCGTCATGCATGTAGCATGTTCAGAACACGGAAATTCACGGCCAGGGAATATATGTAAATTACATTTCCCATGGATAAAAATCGCTCCAAGAGATTTTTTCCCCAGAAAACTGCGTGATTTTAGAAATTGGCGTTAGGAAAACCCTGCGAACTCAGATTAATAGATTCTCTGTGTAAATATGCCTGGTATGGTGGATCAAATCTCTGTAATCCGCATGCTGACAACTCTGTAGTGAATATTTCTCGAATCCGAGATACATGAATCGTGTTCGGAACACAGAATATCACTGTGAGCGAATCTATGTAAAATAAATCTCTCTTGGGTAGAACACGCTCCAAGAGTTTTTACAATGAAATCAGTCTCATTTTTGAAACTGGCATTTGAAAATCTCTGCAAAATCAGAGAAAATGCTTCAAAGTGTCAATATGCCTTGTATCGTGATGGAAGTTCATAAAAGCACATGCAAACAAATCTGTGGTGAATATTTGTAGAAAGCGTTATGCATGTAGCGTGATCGTATCACAGAAATTCCTGGCGATGGAATCTATGTAAATTACACGTCTACTGGTTAGAACTCGCTCCAAAAATTTTTTCCTGAGAAAACGGGCTGATTTTCAAAACTGACATAAGGGAAAAGCTGCAAATTCACATTTAATGTTTCTAGGTGTAAATATGACATGTATGGTAGATGAAAGTTCTGTAATTTACATGTTCACAACTCATTTGAGAAAGTTTGTTGAAACCATGATGCATGTAGCGTGTTCAGAAATTGGAATGTCACTGCGAGGGAATCTATGTAAATTATATTTCTATTGGGAAGTACTCGCTCCACGAGTATGTTTCTGTGAATCTGCCTCATTTTCAAAACTGGCATGAGGAAAGACATTCAAAATATGAGAAAATGCTTCAAAGTGTCAATATGGTTTTATGGAGGATGAAATTTCGTTTATCCTTATGCTAACAAGTCTGTAGTGAATATTTGTCGAATCTGTGATGCATGTAGCTTTTTCGGAACACGGAATTTCACGATGACGGGTTCTATGTAAATTGCATTTCTATTGGGTAGAACACGCTAAAAGAGGATTTTTCTCAAAAAAATGCATGATTTTAAAAACTGACATTAGGGGAAATCTACTAAATCAGAATAAAACCTTCTATGTATAAATATGCTTTGTAAGGTGGATGAAAGTTCTGTAATACACATGTACACAACTCATTAAAAATGTTTCTCAAAACCATGATGAATATAGTGTGTTTGGAACACGGAATGTCACGGTGAGTGAAACTATATAAATTACATATCTTTTGGGAACGACTCGCTCCAAGAGCATTTTTCTGCCAAATCTGCCTCATTTTCAAAACTGGGGTTAAAGGTAACCTGTGAAATCTGAGAAAATCCTTCAAAGTTTCAGTAAGTCTTGTATGGTGGATGAAAGTGCTGTAATCCACTTGTTAACAACTCTGTAGTGAATATTTGTCGAAACCGAGATGCATGTAGCGTGTTCAGAACACGGAATTTCACGGTGACCGAATCCATGTAAATTACATGTCTATTGGTTAGAACCAGCTCCAAGAGGGTTTTTGTCGTGAAATCTGCCTCATTTTCGAAACTGGCATTTGGAAAGCTCTGTGAAATCAGAGAAAATGCTTCTAGGCATGAATATGCTTTTTATTGTGATGAAAATCCTGTAATCCACATGCAAACAACCATGTAGTGTAATTTTCTCGAATAGTTTATGCATGTAGTGTGTTCAAGACACGTAATTTCACATTGGTGGAATTTATGTAATTTACATATCTATTGGGTAGAACACTCTCCAACATTTTGTTCCTTTGAAAACTGCGTGATTTTCGAAACTGCTATTAGGAAAATGCTGCGAACTAAGAGTAAATGTTTCTAGGTGTAAATATGCCTTGTATGGTGGATGAAAGTTCGGTAATCCGCATGCTAACAACTCTGTAGTGAATATTTGTCTAATCCGAGATACATGAAGTGTGTTTGGAACACAGAATATCACGGTGAGTGAATCTATGTAAAATACATGTCTCTTGGGTAGAACTCGCTCCCAGAGATTTTTCTGCGAAATCTGCCTCATTTTCGAAACTGGCGTTTGAAAATCTCTGCAAAAGCAGAGAAAATGCTTCATAGTGTCAATATGTCTTGTATTGTGATGGAAGTTCGTAAAACCACATGCAAATAAATCTGTGGTGAATATTTGTAGAAAGCGTTATGCATGTAGCGTGATTGTAACATGGAAATTCTGGCGATGGAATCTATGTAAACTACACGTCTAAAGGGTAGAACTCGCTCCAAAAATTTTTTCTTGAGAAAACGGCCTGATTTTCGAAACTGGCATCAGGTAAAATCTGCAAATTCAGAGTTAATGTTTCTAGGTGTAAATATGCCATGTATGGTGGATGAATGTTCTGTAATCTACATGCTCACAACTCTTTTGAGAAAGTTTGTTGAAACCTTGATGCATGTAGCGTGTTCGGAAAATGGAATGTCACTGTGAGGGAAACTAAGTAAATTAAATTTCTGTTGGGAAGTACTCGCTCCACGAGTATTTTTCTGGGAAAACTGCTTCATTTTTGAAACTGGCTTTAGGAAAATGCTGCAAAATCTGAGAAAATATTTCTAAGTGTCAATATTCATGGTAATGTGATATAAGTTTGTTAATCCACATGCTAACAAATCTGGAGTGAATATTTGTCAAATCCGTCATGCATGTAGCATGTTCAGAACACGGAAATTCACGGCCAGGGAATATATGTAAATTACATTTCCCATGGATAAAAATCGCTCCAAGAGATTTTTTCCCCAGAAAACTGCGTGATTTTAGAAATTGGCGTTAGGAAAACCCTGCGAACTCAGATTAATAGATTCTCTGTGTAAATATGCCTGGTATGGTGGATCAAATCTCTGTAATCCGCATGCTGACAACTCTGTAGTGAATATTTCTCGAATCCGAGATACATGAATCGTGTTCGGAACACAGAATATCACTGTGAGCGAATCTATGTAAAATAAATCTCTCTTGGGTAGAACACGCTCCAAGAGTTTTTACAATGAAATCAGTCTCATTTTTGAAACTGGCATTTGAAAATCTCTGCAAAATCAGAGAAAATGCTTCAAAGTGTCAATATGCCTTGTATCGTGATGGAAGTTCATAAAAGCACATGCAAACAAATCTGTGGTGAATATTTGTAGAAAGCGTTATGCATGTAGCGTGATCGTATCACAGAAATTCCTGGCGATGGAATCTATGTAAATTACACGTCTACTGGTTAGAACTCGCTCCAAAAATTTTTTCCTGAGAAAACGGGCTGATTTTCAAAACTGACATAAGGGAAAAGCTGCAAATTCACATTTAATGTTTCTAGGTGTAAATATGACATGTATGGTAGATGAAAGTTCTGTAATTTACATGTTCACAACTCATTTGAGAAAGTTTGTTGAAACCATGATGCATGTAGCGTGTTCAGAAATTGGAATGTCACTGCGAGGGAATCTATGTAAATTATATTTCTATTGGGAAGTACTCGCTCCACGAGTATGTTTCTGTGAATCTGCCTCATTTTCAAAACTGGCATGAGGAAAGACATTCAAAATATGAGAAAATGCTTCAAAGTGTCAATATGGTTTTATGGAGGATGAAATTTCGTTTATCCTTATGCTAACAAGTCTGTAGTGAATATTTGTCGAATCTGTGATGCATGTAGCTTTTTCGGAACACGGAATTTCACGATGACGGGTTCTATGTAAATTGCATTTCTATTGGGTAGAACACGCTAAAAGAGGATTTTTCTCAAAAAAATGCATGATTTTAAAAACTGACATTAGGGGAAATCTACTAAATCAGAATAAAACCTTCTATGTATAAATATGCTTTGTAAGGTGGATGAAAGTTCTGTAATACACATGTACACAACTCATTAAAAATGTTTCTCAAAACCATGATGAATATAGTGTGTTTGGAACACGGAATGTCACGGTGAGTGAAACTATATAAATTACATATCTTTTGGGAACGACTCGCTCCAAGAGCATTTTTCTGCCAAATCTGCCTCATTTTCAAAACTGGGGTTAAAGGTAACCTGTGAAATCTGAGAAAATCCTTCAAAGTTTCAGTAAGTCTTGTATGGTGGATGAAAGTGCTGTAATCCACTTGTTAACAACTCTGTAGTGAATATTTGTCGAAACCGAGATGCATGTAGCGTGTTCAGAACACGGAATTTCACGGTGACCGAATCCATGTAAATTACATGTCTATTGGTTAGAACCAGCTCCAAGAGGGTTTTTGTCGTGAAATCTGCCTCATTTTCGAAACTGGCATTTGGAAAGCTCTGTGAAATCAGAGAAAATGCTTCTAGGCATGAATATGCTTTTTATTGTGATGAAAATCCTGTAATCCACATGCAAACAACCATGTAGTGTAATTTTCTCGAATAGTTTATGCATGTAGTGTGTTCAAGGCACGTAATTTCACAGTGGTGGAATTTATGTAATTTACATATCTATTGGGTAGAACACTCTCCAACATTTTTTTCCTTTGAAAACTGCGTGATTTTCGAAACTGCTATTAGGAAAATGCTGCGAACTAAGAGTAAATGTTTCTAGGTGTAAATATGCCTTGTATGGTGGATGAAAGTTCTGTAATACACATGTACACAACTCATTAATAATGATTCTCAAACACATGATGTATGTAGTGTGTTTGGAACACGGAATGTCACGTTGAGGGAAACTATGTAAATTACATATCTATAGGTTAGAACCCAATCCAGGAGCATTTTACTGAAAAATCAGCCTCAGCTTTGAAACTGGAGTTATGAAAATGCTGCAAAATCTTAGTAAATGCTTTAAGGTGACAATATATCTTCAATGGTTTATTAAAGATTTATAATCCGCTAGCTAACAACTCAGCAGTGAATTTTTGTTGAAAACGTGGTGCATGTACCGTTTTCAGAACACGGAATGTTATGGTGACGGTATTTACAAAATGAGATTTCTATGGGATAGATCATGCACCAAGAGAATTTATCTGCGAATACTCCCTGATTTCCATAACTGACGTTAGGATAAATCTGCGAAATCTAAGTAAATGTTTCAAGGTGTAAATATGCCTTGCACTGTGGTGGAAAAATCTGTAATCCACATGCTCACGGTCATTAAATCATGTTTGTCGAAGCCGTGATGAATGTAACGTTTTCGGAACACGGAATGTATCGGCGAGTGAAACTCGGAAAATAACAATTCTACTGGATAGAACTCGCTTGAATTGAATTTTTCTGAGAAAATTTCATGATTTTCGAAACTGGATGTTAGGAAAAACCTGCAAAATCAGAATAACAACTTCTAGGTTTAAATATGCCTTGTATGGTGGATGAAAGTTCGGTTATACACATGCTCACACTCATTAAAGAATGTTTGTTGAATTTGTGATGCATGTAACGTGTTCGGACTACGGAATGTCATAGTGAATGAAACAATGTAAATTACTTCTCTATTGGGTAGAACTCGCTCCAAGAGAATATTTCTGCGAATACTGCTTCATTTTTAAACTGGTGTTGGGAAAACGCTGCAAAATCTGAGAAAATACTTCTAAGTGTCAATATTTATGGTATTGTGATGAAAGTTCGGTAATCCACATGCTAACAAATCTGGAATGAATATTTGTCGAACCATTAATCATGTAGCATTTTCGGAACACGGAATTTCAAGGCCACGGATCTTATTTAAATTACATTTTTCTTCGTTAGAAATCACTCCAAGGGACTTTTCCTGAGAAATCTGCCTGATTTTCGAATCTTGCATTATGAAAACCCTGCAAACTCAGTTTAATAGATTCTCGGTGTAAATATGCCTAGTATGGTGGATGAAAGTTCGGTAATCCGCATGCTAACAACTCTGTAGTGAATATTTGTCGAATCCGAGATACATGAAGTGTGTTTGGAACACAGAATATCACGGTGAGCGAATCTATGTAAAATACATGTCTCTTGGGTAGAACTCGCTCCCAGAGATTTTTCTGCGAAATCTGCCTCATTTTCGAAACTGGCGTTTGAAAATCTCTGCAAAAGCAGAGAAAATGCTTCATAGTGTCAATATATCTTGTATTGTGATGGAAGTTCGTAAAACCCACGAAAATAAATCTGTGGTGAATATTTGTAGAAAGCGTTATGCATGTAGCGTGATATTATCATGGAAATTCTGGCGATGGAATCTATGTAAACTACACGTCAATAGGGTAGAACTCGCCCCAAAAATTTTTTCTTGAGAAAACGGCCTGATTTTTGAAACTGGCATTAGGTAAAAGCTGCAAATTCAGAGTTAATATTTCTAGGTGTATATAAGCCATGTATGGTGGATGAAAGTTCTGTAATCTACATGCTCACAACTCTTTTGAGAAAGTTTGTTGAAACCTTGATGCATGTAGCGTGTTCGGAAATTGGAATGTCACTGTGAGGGAAACTAAGTAAATTAAATTTCTATTGGGAATTACTCGCTCCACGAGAATTTTTCTGCGAATCTGCCTCATTTTCAAAACTGGCATTAGGAAAAACTTTTGAAATATGAGAAAATGCGTCAAGGTGTCAATATGGTATTATGGTGGATGAAAGTTCGATAATCATTATGTTAACAACTCTGTAGTGAATATTTTCGAATCCGTGATGCATGTAGCATTTTCAGAACACGGAATTTCACGATGACGGGTTCTATGTAAATTGCATGTCTCTTGGGTAGAACTCACCCCAAGAGCATTTTTCTGGGAAATCTGCATGATTTTAAAAACTGACATTAGGAGAAATCTACTAAATCAGAATAAAACTTTCTATGTATCAATATGCATTGTAAGGTGGATGAAAGTTCGGTAATACAAATGTTCACAACTCATTAAAAATGTTTGTTGAATCCGAAATGCGTGTAACGTGTTCAGAACACGGAATGTCACGGTGAGTGAAACTAGGTAAATTACATATCTTTTGGGTAAAACTCGCTCCAAGAGCATTTTTCTGCCAAATCTGCCTCATTTTCAAAACTGGCGTTAAAACTAACCTGTGAAATCTGAGAAAATTCTTCAAAGTGTCAGTAAGCCTTGTATGGTGGATGAAAGTGCTGTAATCCACTTGCTAACAACTCTGTAGTGAATATTTGTCAAATCCGTGATGCATGTAATGTGTTCGGAACACGGAATTTCACGGTGAGGGAATCCATGTAAATTACATGTCTATTGGTTAGAACCCGCTCCAAGAGTTTTTTGCCGTGAAATCTGTCTCATTTTGGAAACTGGCGTTGAAAGATCTGTGAAATCAGAGAAAATGCTTCTAAGCATCAATATGCCTTGTATTGTGATGAAAGTCCTGTAATCCACATGCAAATAAATCGGTTGTTTATATTTGTCGAAAAATTTCTGCATCTTACGTGTTCAAAACACGTAATTACACAGTGGGGGAATTCATGTTATGTACATATCTATTGGGTAGAACACTCTCCAACAGGTTTTTCCTTTGAAAACTGCCTGATTTTCGAAACTGCTATTAGGAAATAGCTGCAAACCCAGTGTAAACACTTCAAGGTTTAAATATGTCTTGTATGGTGGATATAAGTTCGGTAATCCACATGCTCACACTCATTAAAAATGTTTGTCGAATTCGTGATCCATGTAACGTGTTCGGAATACGGAATGTCATAGTGAATGAAACAATGTAAGTTACAAGTCTATTAGTTAGAACTTGCGTGAAGAGAATTTTTCTGCGAAATGTGCCTCATTTTCAAATCTGCCATTAGGAGAATCCTGTGAAATCTGAGAAAATGCTTCTAAGTGTCAATATGCCTTGAATGGTGAATGAAAGTCCAGTAATCCACATGTTAATAACAGTCTAGTGATTATTTTTCAAACCGTGATTCATGTAGTGCTTATGGAAAACAGAATTTCACGGTAATGAAACGATGTAAATTACAATTCTATTGGGTAGAACTAGCTAGAATAGAATTTTTCTGCGAAAATTGCATGATTATCGAATCTGAAGTTTGGAAAAAGTTGCAAAATGAGAGTAAATATTTGCGGTTGTAAATATGCCATTATGATGAAAAAAATATCGGTAATCCATATTCTCACAACATATTAAAGAATCGTTTTCTAATCCTTGATGCATGGACCGTGTTTGGAACATGGAATTTCACAGTGATTAAAACAATTTAAATTAATTCTCTATTGGGTAGAACTCTTTCCAAGAGAATTTTTCTCCGAGAACTGCTTCATTTTTGAAACTGGCTTTGGGAAAACGCTGCAAAATCTGAGAAAATACTTCTAAGTATCAATATTCAATCTATTGTAATGAAAGTTCTGTAATCCACATGCTAACAAATCTGGAATGAATATTTGTCGAACCATTAATCATGTAGCATATTCGGAACACGGAATTTAACGTCCAGGGATCTTATGTAAATTATAATTCTCTTAGTTAAAAATCACTCCAAGTGATTTTTCCTGAGAAATCTGCCTGATTTTTGAATCTTGCATTACGAAAACCCTGCAAACTCAGATGAATAGATTCTCGGTGTAAATATGCCTTGTATGGTGGATGAAAGTTCGGTAATCCGCATGCTAACAACTCTGTAGTGAATATTTGTCGAATCTGAGATACATGAAGTGTGTTTGGAACACAGAATATCACGGTGAGCGAATCTATGTAAAATACATATCTCTTGGGTAGAACTCGCTCCCAGAGATTTTTCTGCGAAATCTGCCTCATTTTCGAAACTGGCGTTTGAAAATTTCTGCAAAAGCAGAGAAAATGCTTCATAGTGTCAATATGCCTTGTATTGTGATGGAAGTTCGTAAAACCCACGAAAATAAATCTGTGGTGAATATTTGTAGAAAGCGTTATGCATGTAGCGTGATATTATCATGGAAATTCTGGCGATGGAATCTATGTAAACTACACGTCTATAGGGTAGAACTCGCACCAAAAATTTTTTCTTGAGAAAACGGCCTGATTTTTGAAACTGGCATTAGGTAAAAGCTGCAAATTCAGAGTTAATATTTCTAGGTGTATATAAGCCATGTATGGTGGATGAAAGTTCTGTAATCTACATGCTCACAACTCTTTTGAGAAAGTTTGTTGAAACCTTGATGCATGTAGCGTGTTCGGAAATTGGAATGTCACTGTGAGGGAAACTAAGTAAATTAAAATTCTATTGGGAATTACTCGCTCCACGAGAATTTTTCTGCGAATCTGCCTCATTTTCAAAACTGGCATTAGGAAAAACTTTTGAAATATGAGAAAATGCGTCAAGGTGTCAATATGGTATTATGGTGGATGAAAGTTCGATAATCATTATGTTAACAACTCTGTAGTGAATATTTTCGAATCCGTGATGCATGTAGCATTTTCAGAACACGGAATTTCACGATGACGGGTTCTATGTAAATTGCATGTCTCTTGGGTAGAACTCACCCCAAGAGCATTTTTCTGGGAAATCTGCATGATTTTAAAAACTGACATTAGGAGAAATCTACTAAATCAGAATAAAACTTTCTATGTATCAATATGCATTGTAAGGTGGATGAAAGTTCGGTAATACAAATGTTCACAACTCATTAAAAATGTTTGTTGAATCCGAAATGCGTGTAACGTGTTCAGAACACGGAATGTCACGGTGAGTGAAACTAGGTAGATTACATATCTTTTGGGTAAAACTCGCTCCAAGAGCATTTTTCTGCCAAATCTGCCTCATTTTCAAAACTGGCGTTAAAACTAACCTGTGAAATCTGAGAAAATTCTTCGAAGTGTCAGTAAGCCTTTTATGGTGGATGAAAGTGCTGTAATCAACTTGCTAACAACTCTGTAGTGAATATTTGTCGAAACCGAGAAGCATGCAACGTGTTCGGAACACGGAATTTCACGGTGAGGGAATCCATGTAAATTACATGTCTATTGGTTAGAACCCGCTCCAAGAGTTTTTTGCCGTGAAATCTGTCTCATTTGGGAAACTGGCGTTGAAAGATCTGTGAAATCAGAGAAAATGCTTCTAAGCATCTATATGCCTTGTATTGTGATGAAAGTCCTGTAATCCACATGCAAATAAACCTGTAGTGTATATTTGTCGAATAATTTCTGCATGTAGCGTGTTCAAAACACGTATTTACACAGTGGGGGAATTTATGTTATGTACATATCTATTGGGTAGAACACTCTCCAACAGGTTTTTCCTTTGAAAACTGCCTGATTTTCGAAACTGCTATTAGGAAATAGCTGCAAACCCAGTGTAAATACTTCAAGGTTTAAATATGTCTTGTATGGTGGATGAAAGTTCGGTAATCCACATGCTCACACTCATTAAAGAATGTTTGTCGAATTCGTGATCCATGTAACGTGTTCGGAATACGGAATGTCATAGTGAATGAAACAATGTAAGTTACAAGTCTATTGGGTAGAACTCGCTTGAAGAGAATTTTTCTGCGCAATGTGCCTCATTTTCAAATCTGCCATTAGGAGAACCCTGTGAAATCTGAGAAAATGCTTCTAAGTGTCAATATGCCTTGAATGGTGAATGAAAGTCCAGTAATCCACATGTTAATAACAGTCTAGTGATTATTTTTCAAACCGTGATTCATGTAGCACTTGTGTAAAACGGAATTTCACGGTAAGGAAACGATGTAAATTACAATTCTATTGGGAAGAACTAGCTAGAATAGAATTTTTCTGCGAAAATTGCATGATTATCGAATCTGAAGTTTGGAAAAAGTTGCAAAATGAGAGTAAATATTTGTAGTTGTATATAAGCCATTATGATGGAAAAAAGATCGGTAATCCATATTTTCACAACATATTAAAGAATCGTTTTCTAACCTGTGATGCATGGACCGTGTTAGGAACGTGGAATTTCACGGTGATTAAAACAATGTAAATTACTTCTCTATTGGGTAGAACTTGCTCCAAGAGAATTTTTCTGCGAAAAATGCTTCATTTTTGAAACTGGCTTTGGGAAAACTTTTCAAAATCTGACAAAATACTTCTAAGTATCAATATTCAATCTATTGTAATGAAAGTTCTGTAATCCACATGCTAACAAATCTGGAATGAATATTTGTCGAACCATTAACCATGTAGCATATTCGGAACACGGAATTTAACGTCCAGGTATCTTATGTAAATTATAATTCTCTTAGTTAGAAATCACTCCAAGAGATTTTTCCTAAGAAATCTGCCTGATTTTTGAATCTTGCATTACGAAAACCCTGCAAATTCAGATGAATAGATTCTCGGTGTAAATATGCCTTGTATGGTGGATGAAAGTTCGGTAATCCGCATGCTAACAACTCTGTAGTGAATATTTGTCGAATCCGAGATACATGAAGTGTGTTTGGAACACAGAATATCACGGTGAGTGAATCTCTGTAAAATACATGTCTCTTGGGTAGAACTCGCTCCCAGAGATTTTTCTGTGAAATCTGCCTCATTTTCGAAACTGGCATTTGAAAATCTCTGCAAAAGCAGAGAAAATGCTTCATAGTGTCAATATGCCTTGTATTGTGATGGAAGTTCGTAAAACCACATGCAAATAAATCTGTGGTGAATATTTGTAGAAAGCGTTATGCATGTAGCGTGATCGTATCATGGAAATTCTGGCGATGGAATCTATGTAAACTACACGTCTAAAGGGTAGAACTCGCTCCAAAAATTTTTTCCTGAGAAAACGGGCTGATTTTCAAAACTGACATAAGGGAAAAGCTGCAAATTCACATTTAATGTTTCTAGGTGTAAATATGACATGTATGGTAGATGAAAGTTCTGTAATTTACATGTTCACAACTCATTTGAGAAAGTTTGTTGAAACCATGATGCATGTAGCGTGTTCAGAAATTGGAATGTCACTGCGAGGGAATCTATGTAAATTATATTTCTATTGGGAAGTACTCGCTCCACGAGTATGTTTCTGTGAATCTGCCTCAATTTCAAAACTGGCATGAGGAAAGACATTCAAAATATGAGAAAATGCTTCAAAGTGTCAATATGGTTTTATGGAGGATGAAATTTCGTTTATCCTTATGCTAACAAGTCTGTAGTGAATATTTGTCGAATCTGTGATGCATGTAGCTTTTTCGGAACACGGAATTTCACGATGACGGGTTCTATGTAAATTGCATTTCTATTGGGTAGAACACGCTAAAAGAGGATTTTTCTCAAAAAAATGCATGATTTTAAAAACTGACATTAGGGGAAATCTACTAAATCAGAATAAAACCTTCTATGTATAAATATGCTTTGTAAGGTGGATGAAAGTTCTGTAATACACATGTACACAACTCATTAAAAATGTTTCTCAAAACCATGATGAATATAGTGTGTTTGGAACACGGAATGTCACGGTGAGTGAAACTATGTAAATTACATATCTTTTGGGAACAACTCGCTCCAAGAGCATTTTTCTGCCAAATCTGCCTCATTTTCAAAACTGGGGTTAAAGGTAACCTGTGAAATCTGAGAAAATCCTTCAAAGTTTCAGTAAGTCTTGTATGGTGGATGAAAGTGCTGTAATCCACTTGTTAACAACTCTGTAGTGAATATTTGTCGAAACCGAGATGCATGTAGCGTGTTCAGAACACGGAATTTCACGGTGACCGAATCCATGTAAATTACATGTCTATTGGTTAGAACCAGCTCCAAGAGGGTTTTTGTCGTGAAATCTGCCTCATTTTCGAAACTGGCATTTGGAAAGCTCTGTGAAATCAGAGAAAATGCTTCTAGGCATGAATATGCTTTTTATTGTGATGAAAATCCTGTAATCCACATGCAAACAACCATGTAGTGTAATTTTCTCGAATAGTTTATGCATGTAGTGTGTTCAAGGCACGTAATTTCACAGTGGTGGAATTTATGTAATTTACATATCTATTGGGTAGAACACTCTCCAACATTTTTTTCCTTTGAAAACTGCGTGATTTTCGAAACTGCTATTAGGAAAATGCTGCGAACTAAGAGTAAATGTTTCTAGGTGTAAATATGCCTTGTATGGTGGATGAAAGTTCTGTAATACACATGTACACAACTCATTAATAATGATTCTCAAACACATGATGTATGTAGTGTGTTTGGAACACGGAATGTCACGTTGAGGGAAACTATGTAAATTACATATCTATAGGTTAGAACCCAATCCAGGAGCATTTTACTGAAAAATCAGCCTCAGCTTTGAAACTGGAGTTATGAAAATGCTGCAAAATCTTAGTAAATGCTTTAAGGTGACAATATATCTTCAATGGTTTATTAAAGATTTATAATCCGCTAGCTAACAACTCAGCAGTGAATTTTTGTTGAAAACGTGGTGCATGTACCGTTTTCAGAACACGGAATGTTATGGTGACGGTATTTACAAAATGAGATTTCTATGGGATAGATCATGCACCAAGAGAATTTATCTGCGAATACTCCCTGATTTCCATAACTGACGTTAGGATAAATCTGCGAAATCTAAGTAAATGTTTCAAGGTGTAAATATGCCTTGCACTGTGGTGGAAAAATCTGTAATCCACATGCTCACGGTCATTAAATCATGTTTGTCGAAGCCGTGATGAATGTAACGTTTTCGGAACACGGAATGTATCGGCGAGTGAAACTCGGAAAATAACAATTCTACTGGATAGAACTCGCTTGAATTGAATTTTTCTGAGAAAATTTCATGATTTTCGAAACTGGATGTTAGGA
Organism: Camelus bactrianus; assembly: GCF_048773025.1. Taxonomy (NCBI): domain Eukaryota; kingdom Metazoa; phylum Chordata; class Mammalia; order Artiodactyla; family Camelidae; genus Camelus; species Camelus bactrianus. The sequence goes on from NC_133556.1 coordinate 43,008,682, forward strand.
AAAACCTGCAAAATCAGAATAACAACTTCTAGGTTTAAATATGCCTTGTATGGTGGATGAAAGTTCGGTTATACACATGCTCACACTCATTAAAGAATGTTTGTTGAATTTGTGATGCATGTAACGTGTTCGGAATACGGAATGTCATAGTGAATGAAACAATGTAAATTACTTCTCTATTGGGTAGAACTCGCTCCAAGAGAATATTTCTGCGTATACTGCTTCATTTTTGAAACTGGTGTTGGGAACACGCTGCAAAATCTGAGAAAATACTTCTAAGTGTCAATATTCATGGTATTGTGATGAAAGTTCGGTAATCCACATGCTAACAAATCTGGAATGAATATTTGTCGAACCATTAATCATGTAGCATGTTCGGAACACGGAATTTCATGGCCAGGGATCTTATTTAAATTACATTTCTCTTCGTTAGAAATCACTCCAAGGGATTTTTCCTGAGAAATCTGCCTGATTTTCGAATCTTGCGTTACGAAAACCCTGCAAACTCAGTTTAATAGATTCTCGGTGTAAATATGCCTAGTATGGTGGATGAAAGTTCGGTAATCCGCATGCTAACAACTCTGTAGTGAATATTTGTCGAATCCGAGATACATGAAGTGTGTTTGGAACACAGAATATCACGGTGAGCGAATCTATGTAAAATACATGTCTCTTGGGTAGAACTCGCTCCCAGAGATTTTTCTGCGAAATCTGCCTCATTTTCGAAACTGGCGTTAAAAAATCTCTGCAAAAGCAGAGAAAATGCTTCATAGTGTCAATATGTCTTGTATTGTGATGGAAGTTCGTAAAACCACACGAAAATAAATCTGTGGTGAATATTTGTAGAAAGCGTTATGCATGTAGCGTGATATTATGATGGAAATTCTGGCGATGGAATCTATTTAAACTACACGTCAATAGGGTAGAACTCGCACCAAAAATTTTTTCTTGAGAAAACGGCCTGATTTTTGAAACTGGCATTAGGTAAAAGCTGCAAATTCAGAGTTAATATTTCTAGATGTATATATGCCATGTATGGTGGATGAAAGTTCTGTAATCTACATGCTAACAACTCTTTTGAGAAAGTTTGTTGAAACCTTGATGCATGTAGCGTGTTCGGAAATTGGAATGTCACTGTGAGGGAAACTAAGTAAATTAAATTTCTATTGGGAATTACTCGCTCCACGAGAATTTTTCTGCGAATCTGCCTCATTTTCAAAACTGGGATTAGGAAAAACTTTTGAAATATGAGAAAATGCGTCAAGGTGTCAATTTGGTATTATGGTGGATGAAAGTTCGATAATCATTATGCTAACAACTCTGTAGTGAATATTTTCGAATCCGTGATGCATGTAGCATTTTCAGAACACGGAATTTCACGATGACGGGTTCTATGTAAATTGCATGTCTCTTGGGTAGAACTCACCCCAAGAGCATTTTTCTGGGAAATCTGCATGATTTTAAAAACTGACATTAGGAGAAATCTACTAAATCAGAATAAAACTTTCTATGTATCAATATGCATTGTAAGGTGGATGAAAGTTCGGTAATACAAATGTTCACAACTCATTAAAAATGTTTGTTGAATCCGAAATGCGTGTAACGTGTTCAGAACACGGAATGTCACGGTGAGTGAAACTAGGTAAATTACATATCTTTTGGGTAAAACTCGCTCCAAGAGCATTTTTCTGCCAAATCTGCCTCATTTTCAAAACTGGCGTTAAAACTAACCTGTGAAATCTGAGAAAATTCTTCAAAGTGTCAGTAAGCCTTGTATGGTGGATGAAAGTGCTGTAATCCACTTGCTAACAACTCTGTAGTGAATATTTGTCAAATCCGTGATGCATGTAATGTGTTCGGAACACGGAATTTCACGGTGAGGGAATCCATGTAAATTACATGTCTATTGGTTAGAACCTGCTCCAAGAGTTTTTTGCCGTGAAATCTGTCTCATTTTGGAAACTGGCGTTGAAAGATCTGTGAAATCAGAGAAAATGCTTCTAAGCATCAATATGCCTTGTATTGTGATGAAAGTCCTGTAATCCACATGCAAATAAATCGGTTGTTTATATTTGTCGAAAAATTTCTGCATCTTACGTGTTCAAAACACGTAATTACACAGTGGGGGAATTTATGTTATGTACATATCTATTGGGTAGAACACTCTCCAACAGGTTTTTCCTTTGAAAACTGCCTGATTTTCGAAACTGCTATTAGGAAATAGCTGCAAACCCAGTGTAAACACTTCTAGGTTGAAATATGCCTTGTATGGTTGATGAAAGTTCGGTAATCCACATGCTCACACTCATTAAAGAATGTTTGTCGAATTCGTGATCCATGTAACGTGTTCGGAATACGGAATGTCATAGGGAATGAAACAATGTAAGTTACAAGTCTATTGGGTAGAACTGGCTTGAAGAGAATTTTTCTGCGCAATGTGCCTCATTTTCAAATCTTCCATTAGGAGAACACTGTGAAATCTGAGAAAATGCTTCTAAGTGTCAATATGCCTTGAATGGTGAATGAAAGTCCAGTAATCCACAGGTTAATAACAGGCTAGTGATTATTTTTTAAACCGTGATTCATGTAGCGCTTATGGAAAACAGAATTTCACGGTAATGAAACGATGTAAATTGCAATTCTTTTGGGTAGAACTAACTAGAATAGTATTTTTCTGTGAAAATTGCATGATTATCGAATCTGAAGTTTGGAAAAAGTTGCAAAATGAGAGTAAATATTTGTACTTGTAAATATGCCTTTATGATGGAAAAAAGATCGGTAATCCATATTTTCAAAACATATTAAAGAATCTTTTTCTAATCCGTGATGCATGGACCGTGTACGGAACATGGAATTTCACGGTGATTAAAACAATGTAAATTACTTCTCTATTGGGTAGAACTCGCTCCAAGAGAATATTTCTGCGTATACTGCTTCATTTTTGAAACTGGTGTTGGGAACACGCTGCAAAATCTGAGAAAATACTTCTAAGTGTCAATATTCATGGTATTGTGATGAAAGTTCGGTAATCCACATGCTAACAAATCTGGAATGAATATTTGTCGAACCATTAATCATGTAGCATGTTCGGAACACGGAATTTCATGGCCAGGGATCTTATTTAAATTACATTTCTCTTCGTTAGAAATCACTCCAAGGGATTTTTCCTGAGAAATCTGCCTGATTTTCGAATCTTGCGTTACGAAAACCCTGCAAACTCAGTTTAATAGATTCTCGGTGTAAATATGCCTAGTATGGTGGATGAAAGTTCGGTAATCCGCATGCTAACAACTCTGTAGTGAATATTTGTCGAATCCGAGATACATGAAGTGTGTTTGGAACACAGAATATCACGGTGAGCGAATCTATGTAAAATACATGTCTCTTGGGTAGAACTCGCTCCCAGAGATTTTTCTGCGAAATCTGCCTCATTTTCGAAACTGGCGTTAAAAAATCTCTGCAAAAGCAGAGAAAATGCTTCATAGTGTCAATATGTCTTGTATTGTGATGGAAGTTCGTAAAACCACACGAAAATAAATCTGTGGTGAATATTTGTAGAAAGCGTTATGCATGTAGCGTGATATTATGATGGAAATTCTGGCGATGGAATCTATTTAAACTACACGTCAATAGGGTAGAACTCGCACCAAAAATTTTTTCTTGAGAAAACGGCCTGATTTTTGAAACTGGCATTAGGTAAAAGCTGCAAATTCAGAGTTAATATTTCTAGATGTATATATGCCATGTATGGTGGATGAAAGTTCTGTAATCTACATGCTAACAACTCTTTTGAGAAAGTTTGTTGAAACCTTGATGCATGTAGCGTGTTCGGAAATTGGAATGTCACTGTGAGGGAAACTAAGTAAATTAAATTTCTATTGGGAATTACTCGCTCCACGAGAATTTTTCTGCGAATCTGCCTCATTTTCAAAACTGGGATTAGGAAAAACTTTTGAAATATGAGAAAATGCGTCAAGGTGTCAATTTGGTATTATGGTGGATGAAAGTTCGATAATCATTATGCTAACAACTCTGTAGTGAATATTTTCGAATCCGTGATGCATGTAGCATTTTCAGAACACGGAATTTCACGATGACGGGTTCTATGTAAATTGCATGTCTCTTGGGTAGAACTCACCCCAAGAGCATTTTTCTGGGAAATCTGCATGATTTTAAAAACTGACATTAGGAGAAATCTACTAAATCAGAATAAAACTTTCTATGTATCAATATGCATTGTAAGGTGGATGAAAGTTCGGTAATACAAATGTTCACAACTCATTAAAAATGTTTGTTGAATCCGAAATGCGTGTAACGTGTTCAGAACACGGAATGTCACGGTGAGTGAAACTAGGTAAATTACATATCTTTTGGGTAAAACTCGCTCCAAGAGCATTTTTCTGCCAAATCTGCCTCATTTTCAAAACTGGCGTTAAAACTAACCTGTGAAATCTGAGAAAATTCTTCAAAGTGTCAGTAAGCCTTGTATGGTGGATGAAAGTGCTGTAATCCACTTGCTAACAACTCTGTAGTGAATATTTGTCAAATCCGTGATGCATGTAATGTGTTCGGAACACGGAATTTCACGGTGAGGGAATCCATGTAAATTACATGTCTATTGGTTAGAACCTGCTCCAAGAGTTTTTTGCCGTGAAATCTGTCTCATTTTGGAAACTGGCGTTGAAAGATCTGTGAAATCAGAGAAAATGCTTCTAAGCATCAATATGCCTTGTATTGTGATGAAAGTCCTGTAATCCACATGCAAATAAATCGGTTGTTTATATTTGTCGAAAAATTTCTGCATCTTACGTGTTCAAAACACGTAATTACACAGTGGGGGAATTTATGTTATGTACATATCTATTGGGTAGAACACTCTCCAACAGGTTTTTCCTTTGAAAACTGCCTGATTTTCGAAACTGCTATTAGGAAATAGCTGCAAACCCAGTGTAAACACTTCTAGGTTGAAATATGCCTTGTATGGTTGATGAAAGTTCGGTAATCCACATGCTCACACTCATTAAAGAATGTTTGTCGAATTCGTGATCCATGTAACGTGTTCGGAATACGGAATGTCATAGGGAATGAAACAATGTAAGTTACAAGTCTATTGGGTAGAACTGGCTTGAAGAGAATTTTTCTGCGCAATGTGCCTCATTTTCAAATCTTCCATTAGGAGAACACTGTGAAATCTGAGAAAATGCTTCTAAGTGTCAATATGCCTTGAATGGTGAATGAAAGTCCAGTAATCCACAGGTTAATAACAGGCTAGTGATTATTTTTTAAACCGTGATTCATGTAGCGCTTATGGAAAACAGAATTTCACGGTAATGAAACGATGTAAATTGCAATTCTTTTGGGTAGAACTAACTAGAATAGTATTTTTCTGTGAAAATTGCATGATTATCGAATCTGAAGTTTGGAAAAAGTTGCAAAATGAGAGTAAATATTTGTACTTGTAAATATGCCTTTATGATGGAAAAAAGATCGGTAATCCATATTTTCAAAACATATTAAAGAATCTTTTTCTAATCCGTGATGCATGGACCGTGTACGGAACATGGAATTTCACGGTGATTAAAACAATGTAAATTACTTCTCTATTGGGTAGAACTCGCTCCAAGAGAATATTTCTGCGTATACTGCTTCATTTTTGAAACTGGTGTTGGGAACACGCTGCAAAATCTGAGAAAATACTTCTAAGTGTCAATATTCATGGTATTGTGATGAAAGTTCGGTAATCCACATGCTAACAAATCTGGAATGAATATTTGTCGAACCATTAATCATGTAGCATGTTCGGAACACGGAATTTCATGGCCAGGGATCTTATTTAAATTACATTTCTCTTCGTTAGAAATCACTCCAAGGGATTTTTCCTGAGAAATCTGCCTGATTTTCGAATCTTGCGTTACGAAAACCCTGCAAACTCAGTTTAATAGATTCTCGGTGTAAATATGCCTAGTATGGTGGATGAAAGTTCGGTAATCCGCATGCTAACAACTCTGTAGTGAATATTTGTCGAATCCGAGATACATGAAGTGTGTTTGGAACACAGAATATCACGGTGAGCGAATCTATGTAAAATACATGTCTCTTGGGTAGAACTCGCTCCCAGAGATTTTTCTGCGAAATCTGCCTCATTTTCGAAACTGGCGTTAAAAAATCTCTGCAAAAGCAGAGAAAATGCTTCATAGTGTCAATATGTCTTGTATTGTGATGGAAGTTCGTAAAACCACACGAAAATAAATCTGTGGTGAATATTTGTAGAAAGCGTTATGCATGTAGCGTGATATTATGATGGAAATTCTGGCGATGGAATCTATTTAAACTACACGTCAATAGGGTAGAACTCGCACCAAAAATTTTTTCTTGAGAAAACGGCCTGATTTTTGAAACTGGCATTAGGTAAAAGCTGCAAATTCAGAGTTAATATTTCTAGATGTATATATGCCATGTATGGTGGATGAAAGTTCTGTAATCTACATGCTAACAACTCTTTTGAGAAAGTTTGTTGAAACCTTGATGCATGTAGCGTGTTCGGAAATTGGAATGTCACTGTGAGGGAAACTAAGTAAATTAAATTTCTATTGGGAATTACTCGCTCCACGAGAATTTTTCTGCGAATCTGCCTCATTTTCAAAACTGGGATTAGGAAAAACTTTTGAAATATGAGAAAATGCGTCAAGGTGTCAATTTGGTATTATGGTGGATGAAAGTTCGATAATCATTATGCTAACAACTCTGTAGTGAATATTTTCGAATCCGTGATGCATGTAGCATTTTCAGAACACGGAATTTCATGATGACGGGTTCTATGTAAATTGCATGTCTCTTGGGTAGAACTCACCCCAAGAGCATTTTTCTGGGAAATCTGCATGATTTTAAAAACTGACATTAGGAGAAATCTACTAAATCAGAATAAAACTTTCTATGTATCAATATGCATTGTAAGGTGGATGAAAGTTCGGTAATACAAATGTTCACAACTCATTAAAAATGTTTGTTGAATCCGAAATGCGTGTAACGTGTTCAGAACACGGAATGTCACGGTGAGTGAAACTAGGTAAATTACATATCTTTTGGGTAAAACTCGCTCCAAGAGCATTTTTCTGCCAAATCTGCCTCATTTTCAAAACTGGCGTTAAAACTAACCTGTGAAATCTGAGAAAATTCTTCAAAGTGTCAGTAAGCCTTGTATGGTGGATGAAAGTGCTGTAATCCACTTGCTAACAACTCTGTAGTGAATATTTGTCAAATCCGTGATGCATGTAATGTGTTCGGAACACGGAATTTCACGGTGAGGGAATCCATGTAAATTACATGTCTATTGGTTAGAACCTGCTCCAAGAGTTTTTTGCCGTGAAATCTGTCTCATTTTGGAAACTGGCGTTGAAAGATCTGTGAAATCAGAGAAAATGCTTCTAAGCATCAATATGCCTTGTATTGTGATGAAAGTCCTGTAATCCACATGCAAATAAATCGGTTGTTTATATTTGTCGAAAAATTTCTGCATCTTACGTGTTCAAAACACGTAATTACACAGTGGGGGAATTTATGTTATGTACATATCTATTGGGTAGAACACTCTCCAACAGGTTTTTCCTTTGAAAACTGCCTGATTTTCGAAACTGCTATTAGGAAATAGCTGCAAACCCAGTGTAAACACTTCTAGGTTGAAATATGCCTTGTATGGTTGATGAAAGTTCGGTAATCCACATGCTCACACTCATTAAAGAATGTTTGTCGAATTCGTGATCCATGTAACGTGTTCGGAATACGGAATGTCATAGGGAATGAAACAATGTAAGTTACAAGTCTATTGGGTAGAACTGGCTTGAAGAGAATTTTTCTGCGCAATGTGCCTCATTTTCAAATCTTCCATTAGGAGAACACTGTGAAATCTGAGAAAATGCTTCTAAGTGTCAATATGCCTTGAATGGTGAATGAAAGTCCAGTAATCCACAGGTTAATAACAGGCTAGTGATTATTTTTTAAACCGTGATTCATGTAGCGCTTATGGAAAACAGAATTTCACGGTAATGAAACGATGTAAATTGCAATTCTTTTGGGTAGAACTAACTAGAATAGTATTTTTCTGTGAAAATTGCATGATTATCGAATCTGAAGTTTGGAAAAAGTTGCAAAATGAGAGTAAATATTTGTACTTGTAAATATGCCTTTATGATGGAAAAAAGATCGGTAATCCATATTTTCAAAACATATTAAAGAATCTTTTTCTAATCCGTGATGCATGGACCGTGTACGGAACATGGAATTTCACGGTGATTAAAACAATGTAAATTACTTCTCTATTGGGTAGAACTCGCTCCAAGAGAATATTTCTGCGTATACTGCTTCATTTTTGAAACTGGTGTTGGGAACACGCTGCAAAATCTGAGAAAATACTTCTAAGTGTCAATATTCATGGTATTGTGATGAAAGTTCGGTAATCCACATGCTAACAAATCTGGAATGAATATTTGTCGAACCATTAATCATGTAGCATGTTCGGAACACGGAATTTCATGGCCAGGGATCTTATTTAAATTACATTTCTCTTCGTTAGAAATCACTCCAAGGGATTTTTCCTGAGAAATCTGCCTGATTTTCGAATCTTGCGTTACGAAAACCCTGCAAACTCAGTTTAATAGATTCTCGGTGTAAATATGCCTAGTATGGTGGATGAAAGTTCGGTAATCCGCATGCTAACAACTCTGTAGTGAATATTTGTCTAATCCGAGATACATGAAGTGTGTTTGGAACACAGAATATCACGGTGAGTGAATCTATGTAAAATACATGTCTCTTGGGTAGAACTCGCTCCCAGAGATTTTTCTGCGAAATCTGCCTCATTTTCGAAACTGGCATTTGAAAATCTCTGCAAAAGCAGAGAAAATGCTTCATAGTGTCAATATGTCTTGTATTGTGATGGAAGTTCGTAAAACCACATGCAAATAAATCTGTGGTGAATATTTGTAGAAAGCGTTATGCATGTAGCGTGATTGTAACATGGAAATTCTGGCGATGGAATCTATGTAAACTACACGTCTAAAGGGTAGAACTCGCTCCAAAAATTTTTTCTTGAGAAAACGGCCTGATTTTCGAAACTGGCATCAGGTAAAATCTGCAAATTCAGAGTTAATGTTTCTAGGTGTAAATATGCCATGTATGGTGGATGAATGTTCTGTAATCTACATGCTCACAACTCTTTTGAGAAAGTTTGTTGAAACCTTGATGCATGTAGCGTGTTCGGAAAATGGAATGTCACTGTGAGGGAAACTAAGTAAATTAAATTTCTGTTGGGAAGTACTCGCTCCACGAGTATTTTTCTGGGAAAACTGCTTCATTTTTGAAACTGGCTTTAGGAAAATGCTGCAAAATCTGAGAAAATATTTCTAAGTGTCAATATTCATGGTAATGTGATATAAGTTTGTTAATCCACATGCTAACAAATCTGGAGTGAATATTTGTCAAATCCGTCATGCATGTAGCATGTTCAGAACACGGAAATTCACGGCCAGGGAATATATGTAAATTACATTTCCCATGGATAAAAATCGCTCCAAGAGATTTTTTCCCCAGAAAACTGCGTGATTTTAGAAATTGGCGTTAGGAAAACCCTGCGAACTCAGATTAATAGATTCTCTGTGTAAATATGCCTGGTATGGTGGATCAAATCTCTGTAATCCGCATGCTGACAACTCTGTAGTGAATATTTCTCGAATCCGAGATACATGAATCGTGTTCGGAACACAGAATATCACTGTGAGCGAATCTATGTAAAATAAATCTCTCTTGGGTAGAACACGCTCCAAGAGTTTTTACAATGAAATCAGTCTCATTTTTGAAACTGGCATTTGAAAATCTCTGCAAAATCAGAGAAAATGCTTCAAAGTGTCAATATGCCTTGTATCGTGATGGAAGTTCATAAAAGCACATGCAAACAAATCTGTGGTGAATATTTGTAGAAAGCGTTATGCATGTAGCGTGATCGTATCACAGAAATTCCTGGCGATGGAATCTATGTAAATTACACGTCTACTGGTTAGAACTCGCTCCAAAAATTTTTTCCTGAGAAAACGGGCTGATTTTCAAAACTGACATAAGGGAAAAGCTGCAAATTCACATTTAATGTTTCTAGGTGTAAATATGACATGTATGGTAGATGAAAGTTCTGTAATTTACATGTTCACAACTCATTTGAGAAAGTTTGTTGAAACCATGATGCATGTAGCGTGTTCAGAAATTGGAATGTCACTGCGAGGGAATCTATGTAAATTATATTTCTATTGGGAAGTACTCGCTCCACGAGTATGTTTCTGTGAATCTGCCTCATTTTCAAAACTGGCATGAGGAAAGACATTCAAAATATGAGAAAATGCTTCAAAGTGTCAATATGGTTTTATGGAGGATGAAATTTCGTTTATCCTTATGCTAACAAGTCTGTAGTGAATATTTGTCGAATCTGTGATGCATGTAGCTTTTTCGGAACACGGAATTTCACGATGACGGGTTCTATGTAAATTGCATTTCTATTGGGTAGAACACGCTAAAAGAGGATTTTTCTCAAAAAAATGCATGATTTTAAAAACTGACATTAGGGGAAATCTACTAAATCAGAATAAAACCTTCTATGTATAAATATGCTTTGTAAGGTGGATGAAAGTTCTGTAATACACATGTACACAACTCATTAAAAATGTTTCTCAAAACCATGATGAATATAGTGTGTTTGGAACACGGAATGTCACGGTGAGTGAAACTATGTAAATTACATATCTTTTGGGAACAACTCGCTCCAAGAGCATTTTTCTGCCAAATCTGCCTCATTTTCAAAACTGGGGTTAAAGGTAACCTGTGAAATCTGAGAAAATCCTTCAAAGTTTCAGTAAGTCTTGTATGGTGGATGAAAGTGCTGTAATCCACTTGTTAACAACTCTGTAGTGAATATTTGTCGAAACCGAGATGCATGTAGCGTGTTCAGAACACGGAATTTCACGGTGACCGAATCCATGTAAATTACATGTCTATTGGTTAGAACCAGCTCCAAGAGGTTTTTTGTCGTGAAATCTGCCTCATTTTCGAAACTGGCATTTGGAAAGCTCTGTGAAATCAGAGAAAATGCTTCTAGGCATGAATATGCTTTTTATTGTGATGAAAATCCTGTAATCCACATGCAAACAACCATGTAGTGTAATTTTCTCGAATAGTTTATGCATGTAGTGTGTTCAAGACACGTAATTTCACATTGGTGGAATTTATGTAATTTACATATCTATTGGGTAGAACACTCTCCAACATTTTTTTCCTTTGAAAACTGCGTGATTTTCGAAACTGCTATTAGGAAAATGCTGCGAACTAAGAGTAAATGTTTCTAGGTGTAAATATGCCTTGTATGGTGGATGAAAGTTCTGTAATACACATGTACACAACTCATTAATAATGATTCTCAAACACATGATGTATGTAGTGTGTTTGGAACACGGAATGTCACGTTGAGGGAAACTATGTAAATTACATATCTATAGGTTAGAACCCAATCCAGGAGCATTTTACTGAAAAATCAGCCTCAGCTTTGAAACTGGAGTTATGAAAATGCTGCAAAATCTTAGTAAATGCTTTAAGGTGACAATATATCTTCAATGGTTTATTAAAGATTTATAATCCGCTAGCTAACAACTCAGCAGTGAATTTTTGTTGAAAACGTGGTGCATGTACCGTTTTCAGAACACGGAATGTTATGGTGACGGTATTTACAAAATGAGATTTCTATGGGATAGATCATGCACCAAGAGAATTTATCTGCGAATACTCCCTGATTTCCATAACTGACGTTAGGATAAATCTGCGAAATCTAAGTAAATGTTTCAAGGTGTAAATATGCCTTGCACTGTGGTGGAAAAATCTGTAATCCACATGCTCACGGTCATTAAATCATGTTTGTCGAAGCCGTGATGAATGTAACGTTTTCGGAACACGGAATGTATCGGCGAGTGAAACTCGGAAAATAACAATTCTACTGGATAGAACTCGCTTGAATTGAATTTTTCTGAGAAAATTTCATGATTTTCGAAACTGGATGTTAGGAAAAACCTGCAAAATCAGAATAACAACTTCTAGGTTTAAATATGCCTTGTATGGTGGATGAAAGTTCGGTTATACACATGCTCACACTCATTAAAGAATGTTTGTTGAATTTGTGATGCATGTAACGTGTTCGGAATACGGAATGTCATAGTGAATGAAACAATGTAAATTACTTCTCTATTGGGTAGAACTCGCTCCAAGAGAATATTTCTGCGAATACTGCTTCATTTTTAAACTGGTGTTGGGAAAACGCTGCAAAATCTGAGAAAATACTTCTAAGTGTCAATATTTATGGTATTGTGATGAAAGTTCGGTAATCCACATGCTAACAAATCTGGAATGAATATTTGTCGAACCATTAATCATGTAGCATGTTCGGAACACGGAATTTCAAGGCCACGGATCTTATTTAAATTACATTTTTCTTCGTTAGAAATCACTCCAAGGGATTTTTCCTGAGAAATCTGCCTGATTTTCGAATCTTGCATTATGAAAACCCTGCAAACTCAGTTTAATAGATTCTCGGTGTAAATATGCCTAGTATGGTGGATGAAAGTTCGGTAATCCGCATGCTAACAACTCTGTAGTGAATATTTGTCGAATCCGAGATACATGAAGTGTGTTTGGAACACAGAATATCACGGTGAGCGAATCTATGTAAAATACATGTCTCTTGGGTAGAACTCGCTCCCAGAGATTTTTCTGCGAAATCTGCCTCATTTTCGAAACTGGCGTTTGAAAATCTCTGCAAAAGCAGAGAAAATGCTTCATAGTGTCAATATATCTTGTATTGTGATGGAAGTTCGTAAAACCCACGAAAATAAATCTGTGGTGAATATTTGTAGAAAGCGTTATGCATGTAGCGTGATATTATCATGGAAATTCTGGCGATGGAATCTATGTAAACTACACGTCAATAGGGTAGAACTCGCCCCAAAAATTTTTTCTTGAGAAAACGGCCTGATTTTTGAAACTGGCATTAGGTAAAAGCTGCAAATTCAGAGTTAATATTTCTAGGTGTATATAAGCCATGTATGGTGGATGAAAGTTCTGTAATCTACATGCTCACAACTCTTTTGAGAAAGTTTGTTGAAACCTTGATGCATGTAGCGTGTTCGGAAATTGGAATGTCACTGTGAGGGAAACTAAGTAAATTAAATTTCTATTGGGAATTACTCGCTCCACGAGAATTTTTTTGCGAATCTGCCTCATTTTCAAAACTGGCATTAGGAAAAACTTTTGAAATATGAGAAAATGCGTCAAGGTGTCAATATGGTATTATGGTGGATGAAAGTTCGATAATCATTATGTTAACAACTCTGTAGTGAATATTTTCGAATCCGTGATGCATGTAGCATTTTCAGAACACGGAATTTCACGATGACGGGTTCTATGTAAATTGCATGTCTCTTGGGTAGAACTCACCCCAAGAGCATTTTTCTGGGAAATCTGCATGATTTTAAAAACTGACATTAGGAGAAATCTACTAAATCAGAATAAAACTTTCTATGTATCAATATGCATTGTAAGGTGGATGAAAGTTCGGTAATACAAATGTTCACAACTCATTAAAAATGTTTGTTGAATCCGAAATGCGTGTAACGTGTTCAGAACACGGAATGTCACGGTGAGTGAAACTAGGTAAATTACATATCTTTTGGGTAAAACTCGCTCCAAGAGCATTTTTCTGCCAAATCTGCCTCATTTTCAAAACTGGCGTTAAAACTAACCTGTGAAATCTGAGAAAATTCTTCAAAGTGTCAGTAAGCCTTGTATGGTGGATGAAAGTGCTGTAATCCACTTGCTAACAACTCTGTAGTGAATATTTGTCAAATCCGTGATGCATGTAATGTGTTCGGAACACGGAATTTCACGGTGAGGGAATCCATGTAAATTACATGTCTATTGGTTAGAACCCGCTCCAAGAGTTTTTTGCCGTGAAATCTGTCTCATTTTGGAAACTGGCGTTGAAAGATCTGTGAAATCAGAGAAAATGCTTCTAAGCATCAATATGCCTTGTATTGTGATGAAAGTCCTGTAATCCACATGCAAATAAATCTGTTGTTTATATTTGTCGAAAAATTTCTGCATCTTACGTGTTCAAAACACGTAATTACACAGTGGGTTAATTCATGTTATGTACATATCTATTGGGTAGAACACTCTCCAACAGGTTTTTCCTTTGAAAACTGCCTGATTTTCGAAACTGCTATTAGGAAATAGCTGCAAACCCAGTGTAAACACTTCAAGGTTTAAATATGTCTTGTATGGTGGATATAAGTTCGGTAATCCACATGCTCACACTCATTAAAAATGTTTGTCGAATTCGTGATCCATGTAACGTGTTCGGAATACGGAATGTCATAGTGAATGAAACAATGTAAGTTACAAGTCTATTAGTTAGAACTTGCGTGAAGAGAATTTTTCTGCGAAATGTGCCTCATTTTCAAATCTGCCATTAGGAGAATCCTGTGAAATCTGAGAAAATGCTTCTAAGTGTCAATATGCCTTGAATGGTGAATGAAAGTCCAGTAATCCACATGTTAATAACAGTCTAGTGATTATTTTTCAAACCGTGATTCATGTAGTGCTTATGGAAAACAGAATTTCACGGTAATGAAACGATGTAAATTACAATTCTATTGGGTAGAACTAGCTAGAATAGAATTTTTCTGCGAAAATTGCATGATTATCGAATCTGAAGTTTGGAAAAAGTTGCAAAATGAGAGTAAATATTTGCGGTTGTAAATATGCCATTATGATGAAAAAAATATCGGTAATCCATATTCTCACAACATATTAAAGAATCGTTTTCTAATCCTTGATGCATGGACCGTGTTTGGAACATGGAATTTCACGGTGATTAAAACAATTTAAATTAATTCTCTATTGGGTAGAACTCTTTCCAAGAGAATTTTTCTCCGAGAACTGCTTCATTTTTGAAACTGGCTTTGGGAAAATGCTGCAAAATCTGAGAAAATACTTCTAAGTATCAATATTCAATCTATTGTAATGAAAGTTCTGTAATCCACATGCTAACAAATCTGGAATGAATATTTGTCGAACCATTAATCATGTAGCATATTCGGAACACGGAATTTAACGTCCAGGGATCTTATGTAAATTATAATTCTCTTAGTTAAAAATCACTCCAAGTGATTTTTCCTGAGAAATCTGCCTGATTTTTGAATCTTGCATTACGAAAACCCTGCAAACTCAGATGAATAGATTCTCGGTGTAAATATGCCTTGTATGGTGGATGAAAGTTCGGTAATCCGCATGCTAAAAACTCTGTAGTGAATATTTGTCGAATCTGAGATACATGAAGTGTGTTTGGAACACAGAATATCACGGTGAGCGAATCTATGTAAAATACATATCTCTTGGGTAGAACTCGCTCCCAGAGATTTTTCTGCGAAATCTGCCTCATTTTCGAAACTGGCGTTTGAAAATTTCTGCAAAAGCAGAGAAAATGCTTCATAGTGTCAATATACCTTGTATTGTGATGGAAGTTCGTAAAACCACATGCAAATAAATCTGTGGTGAATATTTGTAGAAAGCGTTATGCATGTAGCGTGATCATATCATGGAAATTCTGGCGATGGAATCTATGTAAACTACACGTGTATAGGGTAGAACTCGCTCCAAAAAGTTTTTTCTTGAGAAAACGGCCTGATTTTCGAAACTGGCATTAGGTAAAAGCTGCAAATTCAGAGTTAATGTTTCTAGGTGTAAATATACCATGTATGGTGGATGAAAGTTCTGTAACCTACATGCTCACAACTCTTTTGAGAAAGTTTGTTGAAACCTTGATGCATGTAGCGTGTTCGGAAATTGGAATGTCACTGTGAGGGAAACTAAGTAAATTAAATTTCTATTGGGAAGTACTCGCTCCACGAGAATTTTTCTGCGAATCTGCCTCATTTTCAAAACTGGCATTAGGAAAAACTTTTGAAATATGAGAAAATGCGTCAAGGTGTCAATATGGTATTATAGTGGATGAAAGTTCTATAATCATTATACTAACAACTCTGTAGTGAATATTTTCGAATCCGTGATGCATGTAGCATTTTCGGAACACGGAATTTCACAATGACGGGTTCTATGTAAATTGCATGTCTCTTGGGTAGAACTCACTCCAAGAGCATTTTTCTGCAAAAAATGCATGATTTTAAAAACTGACATTAGGAGAAATCTACTAAATCAGGATAAAACTTTCTATGTATCAATATGCATTGTAAGGTGGATGAAAGTTCGGTAATACAAATGTTCACAACTCATTAAAAATGTTTGTTGAATCCGAAATGCGTGTAACGTGTTCAGAACACGGAATGTCACGGTGAGTGAAACTAGGTAAATTACATATCTTTTGGGTAAAACTCGCTCCAAGAGCATTTTTCTGCCAAATCTGCCTCATTTTCAAAACTGGCGTTAAAACTAACCTGTGAAATCTGAGAAAATTCTTCAAAGTGTCAGTAAGCCTTTTATGGTGAATGAAAGTGCTGTAATCAACTTGCTAACAACTCTGTAGTGAATATTTGTCGAAACCGAGAAGCATGCAACGTGTTCGGAACACGGAATTTCACGGTGAGGGAATCCATGTAAATTACATGTCTATTGCTTAGAACCCGCTCCAAGAGTTTTTTGCCGTGAAATCTGTCTCATTTGGGAAACTGGCGTTGAAAGATCTGTGAAATCAGAGAAAATGCTTCTAAGCATCAATATGCCTTGTATTGTGATGAAAGTCCTGTAATCCACATGCAAATAAACCTGTAGTGTATATTTGTCGAATAATTTCTGCATGTAGCGTGTTCAAAACACGTATTTACACAGTGGGGGAATTTATGTTATGTACATATCTATTGGGTAGAACACTCTCCAACAGGTTTTTCCTTTGAAAACTGCCTGATTTTCGAAACTGCTATTAGGAAATAGCTGCAAACCCAGTGTAAATACTTCAAGGTTTAAATATGCCTTGTATGGTCGATGAAAGTTCGGTAATCCACATGCTCACACTCATTAAAGAATGTTTGTAGAATTCGTGATCCATGTAACGTGTTCGGAATACGGAATGTCATAGTGAATGAAACAATGTAAGTTACAAGTCTATTGGGTAGAACTCGCTTGAAGAGAATTTTTCTGCGCAATGTGCCTCATTTTCAAATCTTCCATTAGGAGAACCCTGTGAAATCTGAGAAATTGCTTCTAAGTGTCAATATGCCTTGAATGGTGAATGAAAGTCCAGTAATCCACATGTTAATAACAGTCTAGTGATTATTTTTCAAACCGTGATTCATGTAGCACTTGTGTAAAATGGAATTTCACGGTAAGGAAACGATGTAAATTACAATTCTATTGGGTAGAACTAGCTAGAATAGAATTTTTCTGCGAAAATTGCATGATTATCGAATCTGAAGTTTGGAAAAAGTTGCAAAATGAGAGTAAATATTTGTAGTTGTATATAAGGCATTATGATGGAAAAAAGATCGGTAATCCATATTTTCACAACATATTAAAGAATCGTTTTCTAACCTGTGATGCATGGACCGTGTTAGGAACGTGGAATTTCACGGTGATTAAAACAATGTAAATTACTTCTCTATTGGGTAGAACTTGCTCCAAGAGAATTTTTCTGCGAAAAATGCTTCATTTTTGAAACTGGCTTTGGGAAAACTTTTCAAAATCTGACAAAATACTTCTAAGTATCAATATTCAATCTATTGTAATGAAAGTTCTGTAATCCACATGGTAACAAATCTGGAATGAATATTTGTCTAACCTTTAATCATGTAGCATGTTCGGAACACGGAATTTCACGGCCAGGGATATTATGTAAATTACATTTCTCTTAGTTAGAAATCACTCCAAGAGATTTTTCCTGAGAAATCTGCCTGATTTTCGAATCTTGCGTTACGAAAACCCTGCAAACTCAGATTAATAGATTCTCGGTGTAAATATGCCTTGTATGGTGGATGAAAGTTCGGTAATCCGCATGCTAACAACTCTGTAGTGAATATTTGTCAAATCCGAGATACATGAAGTTTGTTTGGAACACAGAATATCACGATGAGCGAATCTATGTAAAATACATGTCTCTTGGGTAGGACTCGCTCCCAGAGATTTTTCTGCGAAATCTGCCTCATTTTCGAAACTGGCTTTAGAAAATCTCTGCAAAAGCAGAGAAAATGCTTCATAGTGTCAATATGTCTTGTATTGTGATGGAAGTTCGTAAAACCACATGCAAATAATCTGTGGTGAATATTTGTAGAAAGCGTTATGCATGTAGCGTGATCGTAACATGGAAATTCTGGTGATGGAATCAATGTAAACTACATGTCTATAGGGTAGAACTCACTCCAAAAATTTTTTCTTGAGAAAACGGCCTGATTTTCAAAACTGGATTTAGGTAAAAGCTGCAAATTCAGAGTTAATGTTTCTAGGTGTAAATATGCCATGTATGGTGGATGAAAGTTCTGTAATCTACATGCTCACAACTCTTTTGAGAAAGTTTTTTAAAACCTTGATGCATGTAGAGTGTTCGGAAATTGGAATGTCACTGTGAGGGAAACTAAGTAAATTAAATTTCTATTGGGAAGTACTCGCTCCACGAGAATTTTTCTGCGAAAACTCCTTCATTTTTGATACTGGCTTTTTGAAAAGGCTGCAAAATCTGAGAAAATATATCTAAGTGTCAATATTCATGGTATTGTGATGAAAGTTTGGTAATCCACATGCTAACAAATCTGGAGTGAATAGTTTTCAAATCCTTCATGCATGTAGCATGTTCGGAACACGGAAATTCACGGCCAGGGAATTTATGTAAATTACATTTCTCTTGGATAAAAATAGCTCCAAGAGATTTTTCCCCAGAAAACTGCGTGATTTTAGAACCTGGCGTTAGGAAAACCCTGCGAACTCAGATTAATAGATTCTCTGTGTAAATATGCCTGGTATGGTGCATCAAAGTTCTGTAATCCGCATGCTGACAACTCTGTAGTGAATATTTCTCGAATCCGAGATACATGAATCGTGTTCAGGACACAGAATATCACTGTGAGTGAATCTATGTAAAATACATCTCTCTTGGGTAGAACACGCTCCAAGAGTTTTTACTATGAAATCAGTCTCATTTTCGAAACTGGCATTTTAAAATCTCTGCAGAATCAGAGAAATTGCTTCAAAGTGTCAATATGCTTTGTATTGTGATGGAAGTTCGTAAAATCACATGCAAACAAATCTGTGGTGAATATTTGTAGAAAGCGTTATGCATGTAGCGTGAACGTATCACAGAAATTCCTGGCGATGGAATCTATGTAAATTACATGTCTACTGGTTAGAACTCGCTCCAAAAATTTTTCCTGAGAAAACGGCCTGATTTTCGAAACTGACATAAGGAAAAAGCTGCAAATTCACATTTAATGTTTCTAGGAGTAAATATGACATGTATGGTGGATGAAAGTTCTGTAATTTACATGTTCACAAGTCATTCGTTAAACTCTGTTGAAACCTTGATGCATGTAGCGTGTTCAGAAATTGGAATGTCACTGTGAGGGAATCTATGTAAATTATATTTCTATTGGGAAGTACTCGCTCCACGAGAATGTTTCTGTGAATCTGCCTCATTTTCAAAACTGGCATGAGGAAAGACATTCAAAATATGAGAAAATGCTTCAAAGTGTCAATATGGTTTTATGGAGGATGAAATTTCGTTTATCATTATGATAACAAGTCTGAAGTGAATAATTGTCAAATCCGTGATGCATGTAGCTTTTTCGGAACACGGAATTTCACGATGACGGGTTCTATGTAAATTGCGTGTCTATTGGGTAGAACACGCTAAAAGAGGATTTTTCTGCAAAAAAATGCATGATTTTAAAAACTGACATTAGGAGATATCTACTAAATCAGAATAAAACCTTCTATGTATAAATATGCTTTGTAAGGTGGATGAAAGTTCTGTAATACACATGTACACAACTCATTAAAAATGTTTCTCAAAACCATGATGAATGTAGTGTGTTTGGAACACGGAATGTCACGGTGAGTGAAACTATGTAAATTATATATCTTTTGGGTACAACTCGCTCCAAGAGCATTTTTCTGCCAAATCTGCCTCATTTTCAAAACTGGGGTTAAAGCTAACCTGTGAAATGTGAGAAAATCCTTCAAAGTTTCAGTAAGTCTTGTATGGTGGATGAAAGTGGTGTAATCCACTTGTTAACAACTCTGTAGTGAATATTTGTCGAATCCGAGATGCATGTAGCGTGTTCAGAACATGGAATTTCACGGTGAGCGAATCCATGTAAATTACATGTCTATTGGTTAGAACCAGCTCCAAGAGGTTTTTTGCCGTGAAATCTGCCTCATTTTCGAAACTGGCGTTTGGAAAGCTCTGTGAAATCAGAGAAAATGCTTCTAGGCATGAATATGCTTTTTATTGTGATGAAAATCCTGTAATCCACATGCAAACAACCATGTAGTGTAATTTTCTCGAAGAGTTTATGCATGTAGTGTGTTCAAGACACGTAATTTCACAGTGGTGGAATTTATGTAATTTACATATCTATTGGGTAGAACACTCTCCAACATTTTTTTCCTTTGAAAACTGCCTGATTTTCGAAACTGCTATTAGGAAAATGCTGCGACCAAGAGTAAATGTTTCTAGGTGTAAATATGCCTTGTATGGTGGATGGAAGTTCTGTAATACACATGTACACAACTCATTAAAAATGATTCTCAAACACATGATGTATATAGTGTGTTTGGAACACGGAATGTCACGTTGAGGGAAACTATTTAAATTACATATATATAGGTTAGAACCCAATCCAGGAGCATTTTACTGAAAAATCAGCCTCAGCTTTGAAACTGGAGTTATGAAAATGCTGCAAAATCTTAGTAAATGCTTTAAGGTGACAATATATCTTCAATGGTTTATTAAAGATTTATAATCCGCTAGCTAACAACTCAGCAGTGAATTTTTGTTGAAAACGTGGTGCATGTACCGTTTTCAGAACACGGAATGTTATGGTGACGGTATTTACAAAATGAGATTTCTATGGGATAGATCATGCACCAAGAGAATTTATCTGCGAATACTCCCTGATTTCCATAACTGACGTTAGGGTAATTCTGCGAAATCTAAGTAAATGTTTTTAGGTGTAAATATGCCTTGCACTGTGGTGGAAAAATCTGTAATCCACATGCTCACGGTCATTAAATCATGTTTGTCGAAGCCGTGATGAATGTAACGTTTTCGGAACACGGAATGTATCGGCGAGTGAAACTCGGAAAATAACAATTCTACTGGATAGAATTCGCTTGAATTGAATTTTTCTGCAAAAATTTCATGATTTTCGAAACTGGATGTTACGAAAAACCTGCGAAATCCGAATAACAACTTCTAGGTTTAAATATGCCTTGTATGGTGGTGGAAAGTTCGGTAATACACATGCTCACACTCATTATGTAATGTTTGTTGAATTCGTGATGCATGTAACGTGTTTGGAATATGGAATGTCATAGTGAATGAAACAATGTAAGTTACATGTCTATTGGGTAGAACTCGCTTGAAGAGAAATTTTCTGCGAAATGTGCCTCATTTTCGAAACTGCCATTAGGAGAACCCTGTGAAATCTGAGAAAATGCTTCTAAGTGTCAATATGCCTTGAATGGTGAATGAAAGTCCAGTAATCCACATGTTAATAGCAGTCTAGTGATTATTTTTCAAACCGTGATTCATGTAGCGCTTTTGGAAAATGGAATTTCACAGTAATGAAACGATGTAAATTACAATTCTATTGGGTAGAACTAGCTAGAATAGAATTTTTCTGCGAAAATTGCATGATTATCGAATCTGAAGTTTGGAAAAAGCTGCAAAATGAGCATAAATATTTGTAGTTGTAAATATGCCTTTTTGTTGGAAGAAAGTTCGGTAATCCACATTTTCACAACTTATTAAAGAATCTTTTTCTAATCCGAGATGCGTGTATCAAGTAGGGAACGTGGAATTTCACGGTGATTGAAACAATGTAAATTACTTCTCTATTGGGTAGAACTCGCTCCAAAAGAATTTTTCTGCGAAATCTGCTTCATTATTTAAACTGGCTTTTGGGAAAGACAGAAAAATCTGAGAAAATATATCTAAGTGTCAATATTCATGGTATTGTGATGAAAGATTGGTAATCCGCATGCGAAAAAATCTGGAGTGAATATTTGTCAAATCCATCATGCATGTAGCATGTTTGGAACACGGAATTTCACGGCCAGGGATATTATTTAAATTACATTTCTCTTCGTTAGAAATCACTTCAAGAGATTTTTCCTGAGAAATCTGCCTGATTTTCGAATTTTGCGTTACGAAAACCCTGCAAACTCAGATTAATAGATTCTTGGTTTAAATATGCCTTTTATGGTGGATGAAAGTTCGGTAATCCGCATGCTAACATCTCTGTATTGAATATTTGTCGAATCCGAGATACATGAAGTGTGTTTGGAACACAGAATATCACGGTGAGCGAATCTATGTAAAATACATGTCTCTTGGGTAGAACTCGCTCCCAGAGATTTTTCTGCGAAATCTGCATCATTTTCGAAACTGGCGTTTGAAAATCTCTGCAAAAGCAGAGAAAATGCTTCATAGTGTCAATATGCCTTGTATTGTGATGGAAGTTCGTAAAACCACATGCAAATAAATCTGTGGTGAATATTTGTAGAAAGCATTATGCATGTAGCGTGATCGTATCATGGAAATTCTGGCGATGGAATCTATGTAAACTACACGTCTATAGGGTAGAACTCGCTCCAAAAAGTTTTTTCTTGAGGAAACGGCCTGATTTTCGAAACTGGCATTAGGTAAAAGCTGCAAATTCAGAGTTAATATTTCTAGGTGTATATATGCCATGTATGGTGGATGAAAGTTCTGTAATCTACATGCTCACAACTCTTTTGAGAAAGTTTGTTGAAACCTTGATGCATGTAGCGTGTTCGGAAATTGGAATGTCACTGTGAGGGAAACTAAGTAAATTAAATTTCTATTGGGAAGTACTCGCTCCACGAGGATTTTTCTGCGAATCTGCCTCATTTTCAAAACTGGCATTAGGAAAAACTTTTGAAATATGAGAAAATGCGTCAAGGTGTCAATATGGTATTATGGTGGATGAAAGTTCGATAATCATTATGCTAACAACTCTGTAGTGAATATTTTCGAATCCGTGATGCATGTAGCATTTTCGGAACATGGAATTTCACGATGACGGTTTCTATGTAAATTGCATGTCTCTTGGGTAGAACTCACTCTAAGAGCATTTTTCTGGGAAATCTGCATGATTTTAAAAACTGACATTAGGAGAAATCTACTAAATCAGAATACAACTTTCTATGTATCTATATGCATTGTAAGGTGGATGAAAGTTCGGTAATACAAATGTTCACAACTCATTAAAAATGTTTGTTGAATCCGAAATGCGTGTAACGTGTTCAGAACACGGAATGTCACGGTGAGTGAAACTAGGTAAATTACATATCTTTTGGGTAAAACTCGCTCCAAGAGCATTTTTCTGCCAAATCTGCCTCATTTTCAAAACTGGCGTTAAATCTAACCTGTGAAATCTGAGAAAATTCTTCAAAGTGTCAGTAAGCCTTGTATGGTGAATGAAAGTGCTGTAATCCACTTGCTAACATCTCTGTAGTGAATATTTGTCGAATCCGTGATGCATGTAACGTGTTCGGAACACGGAATTTCACGGTGAGGGAATCCATGTAAATTACATGTCTATTGCTTAGAACCCGCTCCAAGAGTTTTTGCTGTGAAATCTGTCTCATTTTCGAAACTGGCGTTGAAAGATCTGTGAAATCAGAGAAAATGCTTCTAAGCATCAATATGCCTTGTATTGTGATGAAAGTCCTGTAATCCACATGCAAATAAACCGGTTGTTTATATTTGTCGAATAATTTCTGCATTTGGCATGTTCAAAACACGTAATTACACAGTGGGGGAATTTATGTTATGTACATATCTATTGGGTAGAACACTCTCCAACAGGTTTTTCCTTTGAAAACTGCCTGATTTTCGAAACTGCTATTAGGAAATAGCTGCAAACCCAGTGTAAATACTTCTAGGTTTAAATATGCCTTGTATGGTGGATGAAAGTTCGGTAATCCACATGTTCACACTCATTAAAAAATGTTTGTCTAATTCGTGATCCATGAAACGTGTTCGGAATACGGAATATCATAGGGAATGAAACAATGGAAGTTACAATTCTATTGGGTAGAACTCGCTTGAAGAGAATTTTTCTGCGAAATGTGCATCATTTTCAAATCTGCCGTTAGGAGTACCCTTTGAAATCTGAGAAAATGCTTCTAAGTGTCAATATGCCTTGAATGGTGAATGAAAGTCCAGTAATCCACAGGTTAATAACAGTCTAGTGATTATTTTTCAAACCGTGATTCATGTAGCGCTTATGGAAAATGAAATTTCACGGTAATGAAACGATGTAAATTACAATTCTATTCGGTAGAACAAGCTAGAATAATATTTTTCTGCGAAAATTGCATGATTATCGAATCTGAAGCTTGGAAAAAGTTGCAAAATGAGAGTAAATATTTGTAGTAGTAAATATGCCATTATGATGAAAAAAAGATCGGTAATCCATATTTTCACAACATATTAAAGAATCGTTTTCTAATCCGTGATGCATGGACCGTGTTCGGATTATGGAATTTCACGGTGATTGAAACAATATAAATTACTTCTCTATTGGGTAGAACTCGCTCCAAGAGAATTTTTCTGCGAATACTGCTTCATTTTTGAAACTGGTGTTGGGAAAACGCTGCAAAATCTGAGAAAATACTTCTAAGTGTCAATATTTATGGTATTGTGATGAAAGTTCGGTAATCAACATGCTAACAAATCTGGAATGAATATTTGTCGAACCATTAATCATGCAGCATGTTCGGAACACGGAATTTCAAGGCCAGGGATCTTATTTAAATTACATTTCTCTTCGTTAGAAATCACTCCAAGGGATTTTTCCTGAGAAATCTGCCTGATTTTCGAATCTTGCGTTACGAAAACCCTGCAAACTCAGTTTAATAGATTCTCGGTGTAAATATGCCTAGTATGGTGGATGAAAGTTCGGTAATCCGCATGCTAACAACTCTGTAGTGAATATTTGTCGAATCCGAGATACATGAAGTGTGTTTGGAACACAGAATATCACGGTGAGTGAATCTATGTAAAATACATGTCTCTTGGGTAGAACTCGCTCCCAGAGATTTTTCTGCGAAATCTGCCTCATTTTCGAAACTGGCGTTTGAAAATCTCTTCAAAAGCAGAGAAAATGCTTCATAGTGTCAATATGTCTTGTATTGTGATGGAAGTTCGTAAAACCACATGCAAATAAATCTGTGGTGAATATTTGTAGAAAGCGTTATGCATGTAGCGTGATTGTAACATGGAAATTCTGGCGATGGAATCTATGTAAACTACACGTCTAAAGGGTAGAACTCGCTCCAAAAATTTTTTCTTGAGAAAACGGCCTGATTTTCGAAACTGGCATCAGGTAAAATCTGCAAATTCAGAGTTAATGTTTCTAGGTGTAAATATGCCATATATGGTGGATGAATGTTCTGTAATCTACATGCTCACAACTCTTTTGAGAAAGTTTTTTGAAACCTTGATGCATGTAGCGTGTTCGGAAATTGGAATGTCACTGTGAGGGAAACTAAGTAAATTAAATTTCTGTTGGGAAGTACTCGCTCCACGAGTATTTTTCTGGGAAAACTACTTCATTTTTGAAACTGGCTTTAGGAAAATGCTGCAAAATCTGAGAAAATATTTCTAAGTGTCAATATTCATGGTAATGTGATATAAGTTTGTTAATCCACATGCTAACAAATCTGGAGTGAATATTTGTCAAATCCGTCATGCATGTAGCATGTTCAGTACACGGAAATTCACGGCCAGGGAATATATGTAAATTACATTTCCCATGGATAAAAATCGCTCCAAGAGATTTTTCCCCAGAAAACTGCCTGATTTTCGAATCTTGCATTACGAAAACCCTGCGAACTCAGATTAATAGATTCTCTGTGTAAATATGCCTGGTATGGTGGATCAAAGTTCTGTAATCCGCATGCTGACAACTCTGTAGTGAATATTTCTCGAATCCGAGATACATGAAGCGTGTTCGGAACACAGAATATCACTGTGAGCGAATCTATGTAAAATAAATCTCTCTTGGGTAGAACACGCTCCAAGAGTTTTTACAATGAAATCAGTCTCATTTTTGAAACTGGCATTTGAAAATCTCTGCAAAATCAGAGAAAATGCTTCAAAGTGTCAATATGCCTTGTATCGTGATGGAAGTTCATAAAAGCACATGCAAACAAATCTGTGGTGAATATTTGTAGAAAGCGTTATGCATGTAGCGTGATCGTATCACAGAAATTCCTGGCGATGGAATCTATGTAAATTACACGTCTACTGGTTAGAACTCGCTCCAAAAATTTTTTCCTGAGAAAACGGGCTGATTTTCAAAACTGACATAAGGGAAAAGCTGCAAATTCACATTTAATGTTTCTAGGTGTAAATATGACATGTATGGTAGATGAAAGTTCTGTAATTTACATGTTCACAACTCATTTGAGAAAGTTTGTTGAAACCATGATGCATGTAGCGTGTTCAGAAATTGGAATGTCACTGCGAGGGAATCTATGTAAATTATATTTCTATTGGGAAGTACTCGCTCCACGAGTATGTTTCTGTGAATCTGCCTCATTTTCAAAACTGGCATGAGGAAAGACATTCAAAATATGAGAAAATGCTTCAAAGTGTCAGTATGGTTTTATGGAGGATGAAATTTCGTTTATCATTATGCTAACAAGTCTGTAGTGAATATTTGTCGAATCTGTGATGCATGTAGCTTTTTCGGAACACGGAATTTCACGATGACGGGTTCTATGTAAATTGCATTTCTATTGGGTAGAACACGCTAAAAGAGGATTTTTCTCAAAAAAATGCATGATTTTAAAAACTGACATTAGGGGAAATCTACTAAATCAGAATAAAACCTTCTATGTATAAATATGCTTTGTAAGGTGGATGAAAGTTCTGTAATACACATGTACACAACTCATTAAAAATGTTTCTCAAAACCATGATGAATATAGTGTGTTTGGAACACGGAATGTCACGGTGAGTGAAACTATGTAAATTACATA
The DNA here is from genome assembly GCF_048773025.1 of Camelus bactrianus. Classification (NCBI taxonomy): domain Eukaryota; kingdom Metazoa; phylum Chordata; class Mammalia; order Artiodactyla; family Camelidae; genus Camelus; species Camelus bactrianus. The sequence goes on from NC_133556.1 coordinate 43,035,997, forward strand.
TCTTTTGGGAACAACTCGCTCCAAGAGCATTTTTCTGCCAAATCTGCCTCATTTTCAAAACTGGGGTTAAAGGTAACCTGTGAAATCTGAGAAAATCCTTCAAAGTTTCAGTAAGTCTTGTATGGTGGATGAAAGTGCTGTAATCCACTTGTTAACAACTCTGTAGTGAATATTTGTCGAAACCGAGATGCATGTAGCGTGTTCAGAACACGGAATTTCACGGTGACCGAATCCATGTAAATTACATGTCTATTGGTTAGAACCAGCTCCAAGAGGTTTTTTGCCGTGAAATCTGCCTCATTTTCGAAACTGGCATTTGGAAAGCTCTGTGAAATCAGAGAAAATGCTTCTAGGCATGAATATGCTTTTTATTGTGATGAAAATCCTGTAATCCACATGCAAACAACCATGTAGTGTAATTTTCTCGAATAGTTTATGCATGTAGTGTGTTCAAGACACGTAATTTCACATTGGTGGAATTTATGTAATTTACATATCTATTGGGTAGAACACTCTCCAACATGTTTTTCCTTTGAAAACTGCGTGATTTTCGAAACTGCTATTAGGAAAATGCTGGGAACTAAGAGTAAATGTTTCTAGGTGTAAATATGCCTTGTATGGTGGATGAAAGTTCTGTAATACACATGTACACAACTCATTAAAAATGATTCTCAAACACATGATGTATGTAGTGTGTTTGGAACACGGAATGTCACGTTGAGGGAAACTATGTAAATTACATATCTATAGGTTAGAACCCAATCCAGGAGCATTTTACTGAAAAATCAGCCTCAGCTTTGAAACTGGAGTTATGAAAATGCTGCAAAATCTTAGTAAATGCTTTAAGGTGACAATATATCTTCAATGGTTTATTAAAGATTTATAATCCGCTAGCTAACAACTCAGCAGTGAATTTTTGTTGAAAACGTGGTGCATGTACCGTTTTCAGAACACGGAATGTTATGGTGATGGTATTTACAAAATGAGATTTCTATGGGATAGATCATGCACCAAGAGAATTTATCTGCGAATACTCCCTGATTTCCATAACTGACGTTAGGATAAATCTGCGAAATCTAAGTAAATGTTTCAAGGTGTAAATATGCCTTGCACTGTGGTGGAAAAATCTGTAATCCACATGCTCACGGTCATTAAATCATGTTTGTCGAAGCCGTGATGAATGTAACGTTTTCGGAACACGGAATGTATCGGCGAGTGAAACTCGGAAAATAACAATTCTACTGGATAGAACTCGCTTGAATTGAATTTTTCTGAGAAAATTTCATGATTTTCGAAACTGGATGTTAGGAAAAACCTGCAAAATCAGAATAACAACTTCTAGGTTTAAATATGCCTTGTATGGTGGATGAAAGTTCGGTTATACACATGCTCACACTCATTAAAGAAAGTTTGTTGAATTTGTGATGCATGTAACGTGTTCGGAATACGGAATGTCATAGTGAATGAAACAATGTAAGTTACATGTCTATTGGGTAGAACTCGCTTGAAGAGAAATTTTCTGCGAAATGTGCCTCATTTTCAAAACTGCCATTAGGAGAACCCTGTGAAATCTGAGAAAATGCTTCTAAGTGTCAATATGCCTTGAATGGTGAATGAAAGTCCAGTAATCCACATGTAAATAGCAGTCTAGTGATTATTTTTCAAACCGTGATTCATGTAGCTCTTTTGGAAAATGGAATTTCACGGTAATGAAACGATGTAAATTACAATTCTATTGGGTAGAACTAGCTAGAATAGTATTTTTCTGCGAAAATTGCATGATTATCGAATCTGAAGTTTGGAAAAAGTTGCAAAATAGAGTAAATATTTGTACTTGTAAATATGCCTTTATGATGGAAAAAAGATCGGTAATCCATATTTTCACAACATATTAAAGAATCTTTATCTAATCCATGATGCATGGACCGTGTTCGGAACATGGAATTTCACGGTGATTAAAACAATGTAAATTACTTCTCTATTGGGTAGAACTCGCTCCAAGAGAATATTTCTGCGAATACTGCTTCATTTTTAAACTGGTGTTGGGAAAACGCTGCAAAATCTGAGAAAATACTTCTAAGTGTCAATATTTATGGTATTGTGATGAAAGTTCGGTAATCCACATGCTAACAAATCTGGAATGAATATTTGTCGAACCATTAATCATGTAGCATTTTCGGAACACGGAATTTCAAGGCCACGGATCTTATTTAAATTACATTTTTCTTCGTTAGAAATCACTCCAAGGGACTTTTCCTGAGAAATCTGCCTGATTTTCGAATCTTGCATTATGAAAACCCTGCAAACTCAGTTTAATAGATTCTCGGTGTAAATATGCCTAGTATGGTGGATGAAAGTTCGGTAATCCGCATGCTAACAACTCTGTAGTGAATATTTGTCGAATCCGAGATACATGAAGTGTGTTTGGAACACAGAATATCACGGTGAGCGAATCTATGTAAAATACATGTCTCTTGGGTAGAACTCGCTCCCAGAGATTTTTCTGCGAAATCTGCCTCATTTTCGAAAATGGCGTTAAAAAATCTCTGCAAAAGCAGAGAAAATGCTTCATAGTGTCAATATGTCTTGTATTGTGATGGAAGTTCGTAAAACCCACGAAAATAAATCTGTGGTGAATATTTGTAGAAAGCGTTATGCATGTAGCGTGATATTATGATGGAAATTCTGGCGATGGAATCTATTTAAACTACACGTCAATAGGGTAGAAATCGCACCAAAAATTTTTTCTTGAGAAAACGGCCTGATTTTTGAAACTGGCATTAGGTAAAAGCTGCAAATTCAGAGTTAATATTTCTAGATGTATATATGCCATGTATGGTGGATGAAAGTTCTGTAATCTACATGCTAACAACTCTTTTGAGAAAGTTTGTTGAAACCTTGATGCATGTAGCGTGTTCGGAAATTGGAATGTCACTGTGAGGGAAACTAAGTAAATTAAATTTCTATTGGGAATTACTCGCTCCACGAGAATTTTTCTGCGAATCTGCCTCATTTTCAAAACTGGGATTAGGAAAAACTTTTGAAATATGAGAAAATGCGTCAAGGTGTCAATATGGTATTTTGGTGGATGAAAGTTCGATAATCATTATGCTAACAACTCTGTAGTGAATATTTTCGAATCCGTGATGCATGTAGCATTTTCAGAACACGGAATTTCATGATGACGGGTTCTATGTAAATTGCATGTCTCTTGGGTAGAACTCACCCCAAGAGCATTTTTCTGGGAAATCTGCATGATTTTAAAAACTGACATTAGGTGAAATCTACTAAATCAGAATAAAACTTTCTATGTATCAATATGCATTGTAAGGTGGATGAAAGTTCGGTAATACAAATGTTCACAACTCATTAAAAATGTTTGTTGAATCCGAAATGCGTGTAACGTGTTCAGAACACGGAATGTCACGGTGAGTGAAACTAGGTAAATTACATATCTTTTGGGTAAAACTCGCTCCAAGAGCATTTTTCTGCCAAATCTGCCTCATTTTCAAAACTGGCGTTAAAACTAACCTGTGAAATCTGAGAAAATTCTTCAAAGTGTCAGTAAGCCTTGTATGGTGGATGAAAGTGCTGTAATCCACTTGCTAACAACTCTGTAGTGAATATTTGTCAAATCCGTGATGCATGTAATGTGTTCGGAACACGGAATTTCACGGTGAGGGAATCCATGTAAATTACATGTCTATTGGTTAGAACCCGCTCCAAGAGTTTTTTGCCGTGAAATCTGTCTCATTTTGGAAACTGGCGTTGAAAGATCTGTGAAATCAGAGAAAATGCTTCTAAGCATCAATATGCCTTGTATTGTGATGAAAGTCCTGTAATCCACATGCAAATAAATCGGTTGTTTATATTTGTCGAAAAATTTCTGCATCTTACGTGTTCAAAACACGTAATTACACAGTGGGGGAATTCATGTTATGTACATATCTATTGGGTAGAACACTCTCCAACAGGTTTTTCCTTTGAAAACTGCCTGATTTTCGAAACTGCTATTAGGAAATAGCTGCAAACCCAGTGTAAACACTTCTAGGTTGAAATATGCCTTGTATGGTTGATGAAAGTTCGGTAATCCACATGCTCACACTCATTAAAGAATGTTTGTCGAATTCGTGATCCATGTAACGTGTTCGGAATACGGAATGTCATAGGGAATGAAACAATGTAAGTTACAAGTCTATTGGGTAGAACTGGCTTGAAGAGAATTTTTCTGCGCAATGTGCCTCATTTTCAAATCTGCCATTAGGAGAACACTGTGAAATCTGAGAAAATGCTTCTAAGTGTCAATATGCCTTGAATGGTGAATGAAAGTCCAGTAATCCACAGGTTAATAACAGGCTAGTGATTATTTTTTAAACCGTGATTCATGTAGCGCTTATGGAAAACAGAATTTCACGGTAATGAAACGATGTAAATTGCAATTCTTTTGGGTAGAACTAACTAGAATAGAATTTTTCTGTGAAAATTGCATGATTATCGAATCTGAAGTTTGGAAAAAGTTGCAAAATGAGAGTAAATATTTGTACTTGTAAATATGCCTTTATGATGGAAAAAAGATCGGTAATCCATATTTTCAAAACATATTAAAGAATCTTTTTCTAATCCGTGATGCATGGACCGTGTACGGAACATGGAATTTCACGGTGATTAAAACAATGTAAATTACTTCTCTATTGGGTAGAACTCGCTCCAAGAGAATATTTCTGCGTATACTGCTTCATTTTTGAAACTGGTGTTGGGAACACGCTGCAAAATCTGAGAAAATACTTCTAAGTGTCAATATTCATGGTATTGTGATGAAAGTTCGGTAATCCACATGCTAACAAATCTGGAATGAATATTTGTCAAACCATTAATCATGTAGCATGTTCGGAACACGGAATTTCATGGCCAGGGATCTTATTTAAATTACATTTCTCTTCGTTAGAAATCACTCCAAGGGATTTTTCCTGAGAAATCTGCCTGATTTTCGAATCTTGCGTTACAAAAACCCTGCAAACTCAGTTTAATAGATTCTCGGTGTAAATATGCCTAGTATGGTGGATGAAAGTTCGGTAATCCGCATGCTAACAACTCTGTAGTGAATATTTGTCTAATCCGAGATACATGAAGTGTGTTTGGAACACAGAATATCACGGTGAGTGAATCTATGTAAAATACATGTCTCTTGGGTAGAACTCGCTCCCAGAGATTTTTCTGCGAAATCTGCCTCATTTTCGAAACTGGCGTTTGAAAATCTCTGCAAAAGCAGAGAAAATGCTTCATAGTGTCAATATGTCTTGTATTGTGATGGAAGTTCGTAAAACCACATGCAAATAAATCTGTGGTGAATATTTGTAGAAAGCGTTATGCATGTAGCGTGATTGTAACATGGAAATTCTGGCGATGGAATCTATGTAAACTACACGTCTAAAGGGTAGAACTCGCTCCAAAAATTTTTTCTTGAGAAAACGGCCTGATTTTCGAAACTGGCATCAGGTAAAATCTGCAAATTCAGAGTTAATGTTTCTAGGTGTAAATATGCCATGTATGGTGGATGAATGTTCTGTAATCTACATGCTCACAACTCTTTTGAGAAAGTTTGTTGAAACCTTGATGCATGTAGCGTGTTCGGAAAATGGAATGTCACTGTGAGGGAAACTAAGTAAATTAAATTTCTGTTGGGAAGTACTCGCTCCACGAGTATTTTTCTGGGAAAACTGCTTCATTTTTGAAACTGGCTTTAGGAAAATGCTGCAAAATCTGAGAAAATATTTCTAAGTGTCAATATTCATGGTAATGTGATATAAGTTTGTTAATCCACATGCTAACAAATCTGGAGTGAATATTTGTCAAATCCGTCATGCATGTAGCATGTTCAGAACACGGAAATTCACGGCCAGGGAATATATGTAAATTACATTTCCCATGGATAAAAATCGCTCCAAGAGATTTTTTCCCCAGAAAACTGCGTGATTTTAGAAATTGGCGTTAGGAAAACCCTGCGAACTCAGATTAATAGATTCTCTGTGTAAATATGCCTGGTATGGTGGATCAAATCTCTGTAATCCGCATGCTGACAACTCTGTAGTGAATATTTCTCGAATCCGAGATACATGAATCGTGTTCGGAACACAGAATATCACTGTGAGCGAATCTATGTAAAATAAATCTCTCTTGGGTAGAACACGCTCCAAGAGTTTTTACAATGAAATCAGTCTCATTTTTGAAACTGGCATTTGAAAATCTCTGCAAAATCAGAGAAAATGCTTCAAAGTGTCAATATGCCTTGTATCGTGATGGAAGTTCATAAAAGCACATGCAAACAAATCTGTGGTGAATATTTGTAGAAAGCGTTATGCATGTAGCGTGATCGTATCACAGAAATTCCTGGCGATGGAATCTATGTAAATTACACGTCTACTGGTTAGAACTCGCTCCAAAAATTTTTTCCTGAGAAAACGGGCTGATTTTCAAAACTGACATAAGGGAAAAGCTGCAAATTCACATTTAATGTTTCTAGGTGTAAATATGACATGTATGGTAGATGAAAGTTCTGTAATTTACATGTTCACAACTCATTTGAGAAAGTTTGTTGAAACCATGATGCATGTAGCGTGTTCAGAAATTGGAATGTCACTGCGAGGGAATCTATGTAAATTATATTTCTATTGGGAAGTACTCGCTCCACGAGTATGTTTCTGTGAATCTGCCTCATTTTCAAAACTGGCATGAGGAAAGACATTCAAAATATGAGAAAATGCTTCAAAGTGTCAATATGGTTTTATGGAGGATGAAATTTCGTTTATCCTTATGCTAACAAGTCTGTAGTGAATATTTGTCGAATCTGTGATGCATGTAGCTTTTTCGGAACACGGAATTTCACGATGACGGGTTCTATGTAAATTGCATTTCTATTGGGTAGAACACGCTAAAAGAGGATTTTTCTCAAAAAAATGCATGATTTTAAAAACTGACATTAGGGGAAATCTACTAAATCAGAATAAAACCTTCTATGTATAAATATGCTTTGTAAGGTGGATGAAAGTTCTGTAATACACATGTACACAACTCATTAAAAATGTTTCTCAAAACCATGATGAATATAGTGTGTTTGGAACACGGAATGTCACGGTGAGTGAAACTATGTAAATTACATATCTTTTGGGAACAACTCGCTCCAAGAGCATTTTTCTGCCAAATCTGCCTCATTTTCAAAACTGGGGTTAAAGGTAACCTGTGAAATCTGAGAAAATCCTTCAAAGTTTCAGTAAGTCTTGTATGGTGGATGAAAGTGCTGTAATCCACTTGTTAACAACTCTGTAGTGAATATTTGTCGAAACCGAGATGCATGTAGCGTGTTCAGAACACGGAATTTCACGGTGACCGAATCCATGTAAATTACATGTCTATTGGTTAGAACCAGCTCCAAGAGGTTTTTTGTCGTGAAATCTGCCTCATTTTCGAAACTGGCATTTGGAAAGCTCTGTGAAATCAGAGAAAATGCTTCTAGGCATGAATATGCTTTTTATTGTGATGAAAATCCTGTAATCCACATGCAAACAACCATGTAGTGTAATTTTCTCGAATAGTTTATGCATGTAGTGTGTTCAAGACACGTAATTTCACATTGGTGGAATTTATGTAATTTACATATCTATTGGGTAGAACACTCTCCAACATTTTTTTCCTTTGAAAACTGCGTGATTTTCGAAACTGCTATTAGGAAAATGCTGCGAACTAAGAGTAAATGTTTCTAGGTGTAAATATGCCTTGTATGGTGGATGAAAGTTCTGTAATACACATGTACACAACTCATTAATAATGATTCTCAAACACATGATGTATGTAGTGTGTTTGGAACACGGAATGTCACGTTGAGGGAAACTATGTAAATTACATATCTATAGGTTAGAACCCAATCCAGGAGCATTTTACTGAAAAATCAGCCTCAGCTTTGAAACTGGAGTTATGAAAATGCTGCAAAATCTTAGTAAATGCTTTAAGGTGACAATATATCTTCAATGGTTTATTAAAGATTTATAATCCGCTAGCTAACAACTCAGCAGTGAATTTTTGTTGAAAACGTGGTGCATGTACCGTTTTCAGAACACGGAATGTTATGGTGACGGTATTTACAAAATGAGATTTCTATGGGATAGATCATGCACCAAGAGAATTTATCTGCGAATACTCCCTGATTTCCATAACTGACGTTAGGATAAATCTTCGAAATCTAAGTAAATGTTTCAAGGTGTAAATATGCCTTGCACTGTGGTGGAAAAATCTGTAATCCACATGCTCACGGTCATTAAATCATGTTTGTCGAAGCCGTGATGAATGTAACGTTTTCGGAACACGGAATGTATCGGCGAGTGAAACTCGGAAAATAACAATTCTACTGGATAGAACTCGCTTGAATTGAATTTTTCTGAGAAAATTTCATGATTTTCGAAACTGGATGTTAGGAAAAACCTGCAAAATCAGAATAACAACTTCTAGGTTTAAATATGCCTTGTATGGTGGATGAAAGTTCGGTTATACACATGCTCACACTCATTAAAGAATGTTTGTTGAATTTGTGATGCATGTAACGTGTTCGGAATACGGAATGTCATAGTGAATGAAACAATGTAAATTACTTCTCTATTGGGTAGAACTCGCTCCAAGAGAATATTTCTGCGAATACTGCTTCATTTTTAAACTGGTGTTGGGAAAACGCTGCAAAATCTGAGAAAATACTTCTAAGTGTCAATATTTATGGTATTGTGATGAAAGTTCGGTAATCCACATGCTAACAAATCTGGAATGAATATTTGTCGAACCATTAATCATGTAGCATTTTCGGAACACGGAATTTCAAGGCCACGGATCTTATTTAAATTACATTTTTCTTCGTTAGAAATCACTCCAAGGGATTTTTCCTGAGAAATCTGCCTGATTTTCGAATCTTGCATTATGAAAACCCTGCAAACTCAGTTTAATAGATTCTCGGTGTAAATATGCCTAGTATGGTGGATGAAAGTTCGGTAATCCGCATGCTAACAACTCTGTAGTGAATATTTGTCGAATCCGAGATACATGAAGTGTGTTTGGAACACAGAATATCACGGTGAGCGAATCTATGTAAAATACATGTCTCTTGGGTAGAACTCGCTCCCAGAGATTTTTCTGCGAAATCTGCCTCATTTTCGAAACTGGCGTTTGAAAATCTCTGCAAAAGCAGAGAAAATGCTTCATAGTGTCAATATATCTTGTATTGTGATGGAAGTTCGTAAAACCCACGAAAATAAATCTGTGGTGAATATTTGTAGAAAGCGTTATGCATGTAGCGTGATATTATCATGGAAATTCTGGCGATGGAATCTATGTAAACTACACGTCAATAGGGTAGAACTCGCCCCAAAAATTTTTTCTTGAGAAAACGGCCTGATTTTTGAAACTGGCATTAGGTAAAAGCTGCAAATTCAGAGTTAATATTTCTAGGTGTATATAAGCCATGTATGGTGGATGAAAGTTCTGTAATCTACATGCTCACAACTCTTTTGAGAAAGTTTGTTGAAACCTTGATGCATGTAGCGTGTTCGGAAATTGGAATGTCACGGTGAGTGAAACTAGGTAAATTACATATCTTTTGGGTAAAACTCGCTCCAAGAGCATTTTTCTGCCAAATCTGCCTCATTTTCAAAACTGGCGTTAAAACTAACCTGTGAAATCTGAGAAAATTCTTCAAAGTGTCAGTAAGCCTTGTATGGTGGTTGAAAGTGCTGTAATCCACTTGCTAACAACTCTGTAGTGAATATTTGTCAAATCCGTGATGCATGTAATGTGTTCGGAACACGGAATTTCACGGTGAGGGAATCCATGTAAATTACATGTCTATTGGTTAGAACCCGCTCCAAGAGTTTTTTGCCGTGAAATCTGTCTCATTTTGGAAACTGGCGTTGAAAGATCTGTGAAGTCAGAGAAAATGCTTCTAAGCATCAATATGCCTTGTATTGTGATGAAAGTCCTGTAATCCACATGCAAATAAATCGGTTGTTTATATTTGTCGAAAAATTTCTGCATCTTACGTGTTCAAAACACGTAATTACACAGTGGGGGAATTCATGTTATGTACATATCTATTGGGTAGAACACTCTCCAACAGGTTTTTCCTTTGAAAACTGCCTGATTTTCGAAACTGCTATTAGGAAATAGCTGCAAACCCAGTGTAAACACTTCAAGGTTTAAATATGTCTTGTATGGTGGATATAAGTTCGGTAATCCACATGCTCACACTCATTAAAAATGTTTGTCGAATTCGTGATCCATGTAACGTGTTCGGAATACGGAATGTCATAGTGAATGAAACAATGTAAGTTACAAGTCTATTAGTTAGAACTTGCGTGAAGAGAATTTTTCTGCGAAATGTGCCTCATTTTCAAATCTGCCATTAGGAGAATCCTGTGAAATCTGAGAAAATGCTTCTAAGTGTCAATATGCCTTGAATGGTGAATGAAAGTCCAGTAATCCACATGTTAATAACAGTCTAGTGATTATTTTTCAAACCGTGATTCATGTAGTGCTTATGGAAAACAGAATTTCACGGTAATGAAACGATGTAAATTACAATTCTATTGGGTAGAACTAGCTAGAATAGAATTTTTCTGCGAAAATTGCATGATTATCGAATCTGAAGTTTGGAAAAAGTTGCAAAATGAGAGTAAATATTTGCGGTTGTAAATATGCCATTATGATGAAAAAAATATCGGTAATCCATATTCTCACAACATATTAAAGAATCGTTTTCTAATCCTTGATGCATGGACCGTGTTTGGAACATGGAATTTCACGGTGATTAAAACAATTTAAATTAATTCTCTATTGGGTAGAACTCTTTCCAAGAGAATTTTTCTCCGAGAACTGCTTCATTTTTGAAACTGGCTTTGGGAAAACGCTGCAAAATCTGAGAAAATACTTCTAAGTATCAATATTCAATCTATTGTAATGAAAGTTCTGTAATCCACATGCTAACAAATCTGGAATGAATATTTGTCGAACCATTAATCATGTAGCATATTCGGAACACGGAATTTAACGTCCAGGGATCTTATGTAAATTATAATTCTCTTAGTTAAAAATCACTCCAAGTGATTTTTCCTGAGAAATCTGCCTGATTTTTGAATCTTGCATTACGAAAACCCTGCAAACTCAGATGAATAGATTCTCGGTGTAAATATGCCTTGTATGGTGGATGAAAGTTCGGTAATCCGCATGCTAACAACTCTGTAGTGAATATTTGTCGAATCTGAGATACATGAAGTGTGTTTGGAACACAGAATATCACGGTGAGCGAATCTATGTAAAATACATATCTCTTGGGTAGAACTCGCTCCCAGAGATTTTTCTGCGAAATCTGCCTCATTTTCGAAACTGGCGTTTGAAAATTTCTGCAAAAGCAGAGAAAATGCTTCATAGTGTCAATATGCCTTGTATTGTGATGGAAGTTCGTAAAACCACATGCAAATAAATCTGTGGTGAATATTTGTAGAAAGCGTTATGCATGTAGCGTGATCATATCATGGAAATTCTGGCGATGGAATCTATGTAAACTACACGTCTATAGGGTAGAACACGCTCCAAAAAGTTTTTTCTTGAGGAAACGGCCTGATTTTCGAAACTGGCATTAGGTAAAAGCTGCAAATTCAGAGTTAATGTTTCTAGGTGTAAATATACCATGTATGGTGGATGAAAGTTCTGTAACCTACATGCTCACAACTCTTTTGAGAAAGTTTGTTGAAACCTTGATGCATGTAGCGTGTTCGGAAATTGGAATGTCACTGTGAGGGAAACTAAGTAAATTAAATTTCTATTGGGAAGTACTCGCTCCACGAGAATTTTTCTGCGAATCAGCCTCATTTTCAAAACTGGCATTAGGAAAAAATTTTGAAATATGAGAAAATGCGTCAAGGTGTCAATATGGTATTATAGTGGATGAAAGTTCTATAATCATTATACTAACAACTCTGTAGTGAATATTTTCGAATCCGTGATGCATGTAGCATTTTCGGAACACGGAATTTCACAATGACGGGTTCTATGTAAATTGCATGTCTCTTGGGTAGAACTCACCCCAAGAGCATTTTTCTGCAAAAAATGCATGATTTTAAAAACTGACATTAGGAGAAATCTACTAAATCAGGATAAAACTTTCTATGTATCAATATGCATTGTAAGGTGGATGAAAGTTCGGTAATACAAATGTTCACAACTCATTAAAAATGTTTGTTGAATCCGAAATGCGTGTAACGTGTTCAGAACACGGAATGTCACGGTGAGTGAAACTAGGTAAATTACATATCTTTTGGGTAAAACTCGCTCCAAGAGCATTTTTCTGCCAAATCTGCCTCATTTTCAAAACTGGCGTTAAAACTAACCTGTGAAATCTGAGAAAATTCTTCAAAGTGTCAGTAAGCCTTTTATGGTGAATGAAAGTGCTGTAATCAACTTGCTAACAACTCTGTAGTGAATATTTGTCGAAACCGAGAAGCATGCAACGTGTTCGGAACACGGAATTTCACGGTGAGGGAATCCATGTAAATTACATGTCTATTGCTTAGAACCCGCTCCAAGAGTTTTTTGCCGTGAAATCTGTCTCATTTGGGAAACTGGCGTTGAAAGATCTGTGAAATCAGAGAAAATGCTTCTAAGCATCAATATGCCTTGTATTGTGATGAAAGTCCTGTAATCCACATGCAAATAAACCTGTAGTGTATATTTGTCGAATAATTTCTGCATGTAGCGTGTTCAAAACACGTATTTACACAGTGGGGGAATTTATGTTATGTACATATCTATTGGGTAGAACACTCTCCAACAGGTTTTTCCTTTGAAAACTGCCTGATTTTCGAAACTGCTATTAGGAAATAGCTGCAAACCCAGTGTAAATACTTCAAGGTTTAAATATGCCTTGTATGGTGGATGAAAGTTCGGTAATCCACATGCTCACACTCATTAAAGAATGTTTGTCGAATTCGTGATCCATGTAACGTGTTCGGAATACGGAATGTCATAGTGAATGAAACAATGTAAGTTACAAGTCTATTGGGTAGAACTCGCTTGAAGAGAATTTTTCTGCGCAATGTGCCTCATTTTCAAATCTTCCATTATGAGAAACCTGTGAAATCTGAGAAAATGCTTCTAAGTGTCAATATGCCTTGAATGGTGAATGAAAGTCCAGTAATCCACATGTTAATAACAGTCTAGTGATTATTTTTCAAACCGTGATTCATGTAGCACTTGTGTAAAACGGAATTTCACGGTAAGGAAACGATGTAAATTACAATTCTATTGGGAAGAACTAGCTAGAATAGAATTTTTCTGCGAAAATTGCATGATTATCGAATCTGAAGTTTGGAAAAAGTTGCAAAATGAGAGTAAATATTTGTAGTTGTATATAAGCCATTATGATGGAAAAAAGATCGGTAATCCATATTTTCACAACATATTAAAGAATCGTTTTCTAACCTGTGATGCATGGACCGTGTTAGGAACGTGGAATTTCACGGTGATTAAAACAATGTAAATTACTTCTCTATTGGGTAGAACTTGCTCCAAGAGAATTTTTCTGCGAAAAATGCTTCATTTTTGAAACTGGCTTTGGGAAAACTTTTCAAAATCTGACAAAATACTTCTAAGTATCAATATTCAATCTATTGTAATGAAAGTTCTGTAATCCACATGCTAACAAATCTGGAATGAATATTTGTCGAACCATTAACCATGTAGCATATTCGGAACACGGAATTTAACGTCCAGGTATCTTATGTAAATTATAATTCTCTTAGTTACAAATCACTCCAAGAGATTTTTCCTGAGAAATCTGCCTGATTTTTGAATCTTGCATTACGAAAACCCTGCAAACTCAGATTAATAGATTCTCGGTGTAAATATGCCTTGTATGGTGGATGAAAGTTCGGTAATCCGCATGCTAACAACTCTGTAGTGAATATTTGTCGAATCCGAGATACATGAAGTGTGTTTGGAACACAGAATATCACGGTGAGTGAATCTCTGTAAAATACATGTCTCTTGGGTAGAACTCGCTCCCAGAGATTTTTCTGTGAAATCTGCCTCATTTTCGAAACTGGCATTTGAAAATCTCTGCAAAAGCAGAGAAAATGCTTCATAGTGTCAATATGCCTTGTATTGTGATGGAAGTTCGTAAAACCACATGCAAATAAATCTGTGGTGAATATTTGTAGAAAGCGTTATGCATGTAGCGTGATCGTATCATGGAAATTCTGGCGATGGAATCTATGTAAACTACACGTCTAAAGGGTAGAACTCGCTCCAAAAATTTTTTCTTGAGAAAACGGCCTGATTTTCGAAACTGGCATCAGGTAAAATCTGCAAATTCAGAGTTAATGTTTCTAGGTGTAAATATGCCATGTATGGTGGATGAATGTTCTGTAATCTACATGCTCACAACTCTTTTGAGAAAGTTTGTTGAAACCTTGATGCATGTAGCGTGTTCGGAAAATGGAATGTCACTGTGAGGGAAACTAAGTAAATTAAATTTCTGTTGGGAAGTACTCGCTCCACGAGTATTTTTCTGGGAAAACTGCTTCATTTTTGAAACTGGCTTTAGGAAAATGCTGCAAAATCTGAGAAAATATTTCTAAGTGTCAATATTCATGGTAATGTGATATAAGTTTGTTAATCCACATGCTAACAAATCTGGAGTGAATATTTGTCAAATCCGTCATGCATGTAGCATGTTCAGAACACGGAAATTCACGGCCAGGGAATATATGTAAATTACATTTCCCATGGATAAAAATCGCTCCAAGAGATTTTTTCCCCAGAAAACTGCGTGATTTTAGAAATTGGCGTTAGGAAAACCCTGCGAACTCAGATTAATAGATTCTCTGTGTAAATATGCCTGGTATGGTGGATCAAATCTCTGTAATCCGCATGCTGACAACTCTGTAGTGAATATTTCTCGAATCCGAGATACATGAATCGTGTTCGGAACACAGAATATCACTGTGAGCGAATCTATGTAAAATAAATCTCTCTTGGGTAGAACACGCTCCAAGAGTTTTTACAATGAAATCAGTCTCATTTTTGAAACTGGCATTTGAAAATCTCTGCAAAATCAGAGAAAATGCTTCAAAGTGTCAATATGCCTTGTATCGTGATGGAAGTTCATAAAAGCACATGCAAACAAATCTGTGGTGAATATTTGTAGAAAGCGTTATGCATGTAGCGTGATCGTATCACAGAAATTCCTGGCGATGGAATCTATGTAAATTACACGTCTACTGGTTAGAACTCGCTCCAAAAATTTTTTCCTGAGAAAACGGGCTGATTTTCAAAACTGACATAAGGGAAAAGCTGCAAATTCACATTTAATGTTTCTAGGTGTAAATATGACATGTATGGTAGATGAAAGTTCTGTAATTTACATGTTCACAACTCATTTGAGAAAGTTTGTTGAAACCATGATGCATGTAGCGTGTTCAGAAATTGGAATGTCACTGCGAGGGAATCTATGTAAATTATATTTCTATTGGGAAGTACTCGCTCCACGAGTATGTTTCTGTGAATCTGCCTCATTTTCAAAACTGGCATGAGGAAAGACATTCAAAATATGAGAAAATGCTTCAAAGTGTCAATATGGTTTTATGGAGGATGAAATTTCGTTTATCCTTATGCTAACAAGTCTGTAGTGAATATTTGTCGAATCTGTGATGCATGTAGCTTTTTCGGAACACGGAATTTCACGATGACGGGTTCTATGTAAATTGCATTTCTATTGGGTAGAACATGCTAAAAGAGGATTTTTCTCAAAAAAATGCATGATTTTAAAAACTGACATTAGGGGAAATCTACTAAATCAGAATAAAACCTTCTATGTATAAATATGCTTTGTAAGGTGGATGAAAGTTCTGTAATACACATGTACACAACTCATTAAAAATGTTTCTCAAAACCATGATGAATATAGTGTGTTTGGAACACGGAATGTCACGGTGAGTGAAACTATGTAAATTACATATCTTTTGGGAACAACTCGCTCCAAGAGCATTTTTCTGCCAAATCTGCCTCATTTTCAAAACTGGGGTTAAAGGTAACCTGTGAAATCTGAGAAAATCCTTCAAAGTTTCAGTAAGTCTTGTATGGTGGATGAAAGTGCTGTAATCCACTTGTTAACAACTCTGTAGTGAATATTTGTCGAAACCGAGATGCATGTAGCGTGTTCAGAACACGGAATTTCACGGTGACCGAATCCATGTAAATTACATGTCTATTGGTTAGAACCAGCTCCAAGAGGGTTTTTGTCGTGAAATCTGCCTCATTTTCGAAACTGGCATTTGGAAAGCTCTGTGAAATCAGAGAAAATGCTTCTAGGCATGAATATGCTTTTTATTGTGATGAAAATCCTGTAATCCACATGCAAACAACCATGTAGTGTAATTTTCTCGAATAGTTTATGCATGTAGTGTGTTCAAGGCACGTAATTTCACAGTGGTGGAATTTATGTAATTTACATATCTATTGGGTAGAACACTCTCCAACATTTTTTTCCTTTGAAAACTGCGTGATTTTCGAAACTGCTATTAGGAAAATGCTGCGAACTAAGAGTAAATGTTTCTAGGTGTAAATATGCCTTGTATGGTGGATGAAAGTTCTGTAATACACATGTACACAACTCATTAATAATGATTCTCAAACACATGATGTATGTAGTGTGTTTGGAACACGGAATGTCACGTTGAGGGAAACTATGTAAATTACATATCTATAGGTTAGAACCCAATCCAGGAGCATTTTACTGAAAAATCAGCCTCAGCTTTGAAACTGGAGTTATGAAAATGCTGCAAAATCTTAGTAAATGCTTTAAGGTGACAATATATCTTCAATGGTTTATTAAAGATTTATAATCCGCTAGCTAACAACTCAGCAGTGAATTTTTGTTGAAAACGTGGTGCATGTACCGTTTTCAGAACACGGAATGTTATGGTGACGGTATTTACAAAATGAGATTTCTATGGGATAGATCATGCACCAAGAGAATTTATCTGCGAATACTCCCTGATTTCCATAACTGATGTTAGGATAAATCTGCGAAATCTAAGTAAATGTTTCAAGGTGTAAATATGCCTTGCACTGTGGTGGAAAAATCTGTAATCCACATGCTCACGGTCATTAAATCATGTTTGTCGAAGCCGTGATGAATGTAACGTTTTCGGAACACGGAATGTATCGGCGAGTGAAACTCGGAAAATAACAATTCTACTGGATAGAACTCGCTTGAATTGAATTTTTCTGAGAAAATTTCATGATTTTCGAAACTGGATGTTAGGAAAAACCTGCAAAATCAGAATAACAACTTCTAGGTTTAAATATGCCTTGTATGGTGGATGAAAGTTCGGTTATACACATGCTCACACTCATTAAAGAATGTTTGTTGAATTTGTGATGCATGTAACGTGTTCGGACTACGGAATGTCATAGTGAATGAAACAATGTAAATTACTTCTCTATTGGGTAGAACTCGCTCCAAGAGAATATTTCTGCGAATACTGCTTCATTTTTAAACTGGTGTTGGGAAAACGCTGCAAAATCTGAGAAAATACTTCTAAGTGTCAATATTTATGGTATTGTGATGAAAGTTCGGTAATCCACATGCTAACAAATCTGGAATGAATATTTGTCGAACCATTAATCATGTAGCATTTTTGGAACACGGAATTTCAAGGCCACGGATCTTATTTAAATTACATTTTTCTTCGTTAGAAATCACTCCAAGGGACTTTTCCTGAGAAATCTGCCTGATTTTCGAATCTTGCATTATGAAAACCCTGCAAACTCAGTTTAATAGATTCTCGGTGTAAATATGCCTAGTATGGTGGATGAAAGTTCGGTAATCCGCATGCTAACAACTCTGTAGTGAATATTTGTCGAATCCGAGATACATGAAGTGTGTTTGGAACACAGAATATCACGGTGAGTGAATCTCTGTAAAATACATGTCTCTTGGGTAGAACTCGCTCCCAGAGATTTTTCTGTGAAATCTGCCTCATTTTCGAAACTGGCATTTGAAAATCTCTGCAAAAGCAGAGAAAATGCTTCATAGTGTCAATATGTCTTGTATTGTGATGGAAGTTCGTAAAACCACATGCAAATAAATCTGTGGTGTATATTTGTAGAAAGCGTTATGCATGTAGCGTGATCGTATCATGGAAATTCTGGCGATGGAATCTATGTAAACTACACGTCTAAAGGGTAGAACTCGCTCCAAAAATTTTTTCTTGAGAAAACGGCCTGATTTTCGAAACTGGCATCAGGTAAAATCTGCAAATTCAGAGTTAATGTTTCTAGGTGTAAATATGCCATGTATGGTGGATGAATGTTCTGTAATCTACATGCTCACAACTCTTTTGAGAAAGTTTGTTGAAACCTTGATGCATGTAGCGTGTTCGGAAAATGGAATGTCACTGTGAGGGAAACTAAGTAAATTAAATTTCTATTGGGAAGTACTCGCTCCACGAGTATTTTTCTGGGAAAACTGCTTCATTTTTGAAACTGGCTTTAGGAAAATGCTGCAAAATCTGAGAAAATATTTCTAAGTGTCAATATTCATGGTAATGTGATATAAGTTTGTTAATCCACATGCTAACAAATCTGGAGTGAATATTTGTCAAATCCGTCATGCATGTAGCATGTTCAGAACACGGAAATTCACGGCCAGGGAATATATGTAAATTACATTTCCCATGGATAAAAATCGCTCCAAGAGATTTTTTCCCCAGAAAACTGCGTGATTTTAGAAATTGGCGTTAGGAAAACCCTGCGAACTCAGATTAATAGATTCTCTGTGTAAATATGCCTGGTATGGTGGATCAAATCTCTGTAATCCGCATGCTGACAACTCTGTAGTGAATATTTCTCGAATCCGAGATACATGAATCGTGTTCGGAACACAGAATATCACTGTGAGCGAATCTATGTAAAATAAATCTCTCTTGGGTAGAACACGCTCCAAGAGTTTTTACAATGAAATCAGTCTCATTTTTGAAACTGGCATTTGAAAATCTCTGCAAAATCAGAGAAAATGCTTCAAAGTGTCAATATGCCTTGTATCGTGATGGAAGTTCATAAAAGCACATGCAAACAAATCTGTGGTGAATATTTGTAGAAAGCGTTATGCATGTAGCGTGATCGTATCACAGAAATTCCTGGCGATGGAATCTATGTAAATTACACGTCTACTGGTTAGAACTCGCTCCAAAAATTTTTTCCTGAGAAAACGGGCTGATTTTCAAAACTGACATAAGGGAAAAGCTGCAAATTCACATTTAATGTTTCTAGGTGTAAATATGACATGTATGGTAGATGAAAGTTCTGTAATTTACATGTTCACAACTCATTTGAGAAAGTTTGTTGAAACCATGATGCATGTAGCGTGTTCAGAAATTGGAATGTCACTGCGAGGGAATCTATGTAAATTATATTTCTATTGGGAAGTACTCGCTCCACGAGTATGTTTCTGTGAATCTGCCTCATTTTCAAAACTGGCATGAGGAAAGACATTCAAAATATGAGAAAATGCTTCAAAGTGTCAATATGGTTTTATGGAGGATGAAATTTCGTTTATCCTTATGCTAACAAGTCTGTAGTGAATATTTGTCGAATCTGTGATGCATGTAGCTTTTTCGGAACACGGAATTTCACGATGACGGGTTCTATGTAAATTGCATTTCTATTGGGTAGAACACGCTAAAAGAGGATTTTTCTCAAAAAAATGCATGATTTTAAAAACTGACATTAGGGGAAATCTACTAAATCAGAATAAAACCTTCTATGTATAAATATGCTTTGTAAGGTGGATGAAAGTTCTGTAATACACATGTACACAACTCATTAAAAATGTTTCTCAAAACCATGATGAATATAGTGTGTTTGGAACACGGAATGTCACGGTGAGTGAAACTATGTAAATTACATATCTTTTGGGAACAACTCGCTCCAAGAGCATTTTTCTGCCAAATCTGCCTCATTTTCAAAACTGGGGTTAAAGGTAACCTGTGAAATCTGAGAAAATCCTTCAAAGTTTCAGTAAGTCTTGTATGGTGGATGAAAGTGCTGTAATCCACTTGTTAACAACTCTGTAGTGAATATTTGTCGAAACCGAGATGCATGTAGCGTGTTCAGAACACGGAATTTCACGGTGACCGAATCCATGTAAATTACATGTCTATTGGTTAGAACCAGCTCCAAGAGGGTTTTTGTCGTGAAATCTGCCTCATTTTCGAAACTGGCATTTGGAAAGCTCTGTGAAATCAGAGAAAATGCTTCTAGGCATGAATATGCTTTTTATTGTGATGAAAATCCTGTAATCCACATGCAAACAACCATGTAGTGTAATTTTCTCGAATAGTTTATGCATGTAGTGTGTTCAAGGCACGTAATTTCACAGTGGTGGAATTTATGTAATTTACATATCTATTGGGTAGAACACTCTCCAACATTTTTTTCCTTTGAAAACTGCGTGATTTTCGAAACTGCTATTAGGAAAATGCTGCGAACTAAGAGTAAATGTTTCTAGGTGTAAATATGCCTTGTATGGTGGATGAAAGTTCTGTAATACACATGTACACAACTCATTAATAATGATTCTCAAACACATGATGTATGTAGTGTGTTTGGAACACGGAATGTCACGTTGAGGGAAACTATGTAAATTACATATCTATAGGTTAGAACCCAATCCAGGAGCATTTTACTGAAAAATCAGCCTCAGCTTTGAAACTGGAGTTATGAAAATGCTGCAAAATCTTAGTAAATGCTTTAAGGTGACAATATATCTTCAATGGTTTATTAAAGATTTATAATCCGCTAGCTAACAACTCAGCAGTGAATTTTTGTTGAAAACGTGGTGCATGTACCGTTTTCAGAACACGGAATGTTATGGTGACGGTATTTACAAAATGAGATTTCTATGGGATAGATCATGCACCAAGAGAATTTATCTGCGAATACTCCCTGATTTCCATAACTGACGTTAGGATAAATCTGCGAAATCTAAGTAAATGTTTCAAGGTGTAAATATGCCTTGCACTGTGGTGGAAAAATCTGTAATCCACATGCTCACGGTCATTAAATCATGTTTGTCGAAGCCGTGATGAATGTAATGTTTTCGGAACACGGAATGTATCGGCGAGTGAAACTCGGAAAATAACAATTCTACTGGATAGAACTCGCTTGAATTGAATTTTTCTGAGAAAATTTCATGATTTTCGAAACTGGATGTTAGGAAAAACCTGCAAAATCAGAATAACAACTTCTAGGTTTAAATATGCCTTGTATGGTGGATGAAAGTTCGGTTATACACATGCTCACACTCATTAAAGAATGTTTGTTGAATTTGTGATGCATGTAACGTGTTCGGAATACGGAAT
The DNA here is from genome assembly GCF_048773025.1 of Camelus bactrianus. Lineage (NCBI taxonomy): Eukaryota > Metazoa > Chordata > Mammalia > Artiodactyla > Camelidae > Camelus > Camelus bactrianus. The sequence continues at coordinate 43,057,446 of NC_133556.1, forward strand.
GTCATAGTGAATGAAACAATGTAAATTACTTCTCTATTGGGTAGAACTCGCTCCAAGAGAATATTTCTGCGAATACTGCTTCATTTTTAAACTGGTGTTGGGAAAACGCTGCAAAATCTGAGAAAATACTTCTAAGTGTCAATATTTATGGTATTGTGATGAAAGTTCGGTAATCCACATGCTAACAAATCTGGAATGAATATTTGTCGAACCATTAATCATGTAGCATTTTCGGAACACGGAATTTCAAGGCCACGGATCTTATTTAAATTACATTTTTCTTCGTTAGAAATCACTCCAAGGGATTTTTCCTGAGAAATCTGCCTGATTTTCGAATCTTGCATTATGAAAACCCTGCAAACTCAGTTTAATAGATTCTCGGTGTAAATATGCCTAGTATGGTGGATGAAAGTTCGGTAATCCGCATGCTAACAACTCTGTAGTGAATATTTGTCGAATCCGAGATACATGAAGTGTGTTTGGAACACAGAATATCACGGTGAGCGAATCTATGTAAAATACATGTCTCTTGGGTAGAACTCGCTCCCAGAGATTTTTCTGCGAAATCTGCCTCATTTTCGAAACTGGCGTTTGAAAATCTCTGCAAAAGCAGAGAAAATGCTTCATAGTGTCAATATATCTTGTATTGTGATGGAAGTTCGTAAAACCCACGAAAAGAAATCTGTGGTGAATATTTGTAGAAAGCGTTATGCATGTAGCGTGATATTATCATGGAAATTCTGGCGATGGAATCTATGTAAACTACACGTCAATAGGGTAGAACTCGCCCCAAAAATTTTTTCTTGAGAAAACGGCCTGATTTTTGAAACTGGCATTAGGTAAAAGCTGCAAATTCAGAGTTAATATTTCTAGGTGTATATAAGCCATGTATGGTGGATGAAAGTTCTGTAATCTACATGCTCACAACTCTTTTGAGAAAGTTTGTTGAAACCTTGATGCATGTAGCGTGTTCGGAAATTGGAATGTCACTGTGAGGGAAACTAAGTAAATTAAATTTCTATTGGGAATTACTCGCTCCACGAGAATTTTTCTGCGAATCTGCCTCATTTTCAAAACTGGCATTAGGAAAAACTTTTGAAATATGAGAAAATGCGTCAAGGTGTCAATATGGTATTATGGTGGATGAAAGTTCGATAATCATTATGTTAACAACTCTGTAGTGAATATTTTCGAATCCGTGATGCATGTAGCATTTTCAGAACACGGAATTTCACGATGACGGGTTCTATGTAAATTGCATGTCTCTTGGGTAGAACTCACCCCAAGAGCATTTTTCTGGGAAATCTGCATGATTTTAAAAACTGACATTAGGAGAAATCTACTAAATCAGAATAAAACTTTCTATGTATCAATATGCATTGTAAGGTGGATGAAAGTTCGGTAATACAAATGTTCACAACTCATTAAAAATGTTTGTTGAATCCGAAATGCGTGTAACGTGTTCAGAACACGGAATGTCACGGTGAGTGAAACTAGGTAAATTACATATCTTTTGGGTAAAACTCGCTCCAAGAGCATTTTTCTGCCAAATCTGCCTCATTTTCAAAACTGGCGTTAAAACTAACCTGTGAAATCTGAGAAAATTCTTCAAAGTGTCAGTAAGCCTTGTATGGTGGATGAAAGTGCTGTAATCCACTTGCTAACAACTCTGTAGTGAATATTTGTCAAATCCGTGATGCATGTAATGTGTTCGGAACACGGAATTTCACGGTGAGGGAATCCATGTAAATTACATGTCTATTGGTTAGAACCCGCTCCAAGAGTTTTTTGCCGTTAAATCTGTCTCATTTTGGAAACTGGCGTTGAAAGATCTGTGAAATCAGAGAAAATGCTTCTAAGCATCAATATGCCTTGTATTGTGATGAAAGTCCTGTAATCCACATGCAAATAAATCGGTTGTTTATATTTGTCGAAAAATTTCTGCATCTTACGTGTTCAAAACACGTAATTACACAGTGGGGGAATTCATGTTATGTACATATCTATTGGGTAGAACACTCTCCAACAGGTTTTTCCTTTGAAAACTGCCTGATTTTCGAAACTGCTATTAGGAAATAGCTGCAAACCCAGTGTAAACACTTCAAGGTTTAAATATGTCTTGTATGGTGGATATAAGTTCGGTAATCCACATGCTCACACTCATTAAAAATGTTTGTCGAATTCGTGATCCATGTAACGTGTTCGGAATACGGAATGTCATAGTGAATGAAACAATGTAAGTTACAAGTCTATTAGTTAGAACTTGCGTGAAGAGAATTTTTCTGCGAAATGTGCCTCATTTTCAAATCTGCCATTAGGAGAATCCTGTGAAATCTGAGAAAATGCTTCTAAGTGTCAATATGCCTTGAATGGTGAATGAAAGTCCAGTAATCCACATGTTAATAACAGTCTAGTGATTATTTTTCAAACCGTGATTCATGTAGTGCTTATGGAAAACAGAATTTCACGGTAATGAAACGATGTAAATTACAATTCTATTGGGTAGAACTAGCTAGAATAGAATTTTTCTGCGAAAATTGCATGATTATCGAATCTGAAGTTTGGAAAAAGTTGCAAAATGAGAGTAAATATTTGCGGTTGTAAATATGCCATTATGATGAAAAAAATATCGGTAATCCATATTCTCACAACATATTAAAGAATCGTTTTCTAATCCTTGATGCATGGACCGTGTTTGGAACATGGAATTTCACGGTGATTAAAACAATTTAAATTACTTCTCTATTGGGTAGAACTCTTTCCAAGAGAATTTTTCTCCGAGAACTGCTTCATTTTTGAAACTGGCTTTGGGAAAACGCTGCAAAATCTGAGAAAATACTTCTAAGTATCAATATTCAATCTATTGTAATGAAAGTTCTGTAATCCACATGCTAACAAATCTGGAATGAATATTTGTCGAACCATTAATCATGTAGCATATTCGGAACACGGAATTTAACGTCCAGGGATCTTATGTAAATTATAATTCTCTTAGTTAAAAATCACTCCAAGTGATTTTTCCTGAGAAATCTGCCTGATTTTTGAATCTTGCATTACGAAAACCCTGCAAACTCAGATGAATAGATTCTCGGTGTAAATATGCCTTGTATGGTGGATGAAAGTTCGGTAATCCGCATGCTAAAAACTCTGTAGTGAATATTTGTCGAATCTGAGATACATGAAGTGTGTTTGGAACACAGAATATCACGGTGAGCGAATCTATGTAAAATACATATCTCTTGGGTAGAACTCGCTCCCAGAGATTTTTCTGCGAAATCTGCCTCATTTTCGAAACTGGCGTTTGAAAATTTCTGCAAAAGCAGAGAAAATGCTTCATAGTGTCAATATGCCTTGTATTGTGATGGAAGTTCGTAAAACCACATGCAAATAAATCTGTGGTGAATATTTGTAGAAAGCGTTATGCATGTAGCGTGATCATATCATGGAAATTCTGGCGATGGAATCTATGTAAACTACACGTCTATAGGGTAGAACTCGCTCCAAAAAGTTTTTTCTTGAGAAAACGGCCTGATTTTCGAAACTGGCATTAGGTAAAAGCTGCAAATTCAGAGTTAATGTTTCTAGGTGTAAATATACCATGTATGGTGGATCAAAGTTCTGTAACCTACATGCTCACAACTCTTTTGAGAAAGTTTGTTGAAACCTTGATGCATGTAGCGTGTTCGGAAATTGGAATGTCACTGTGAGGGAAACTAAGTAAATTAAATTTCTATTGGGAAGTACTCGCTCCACGAGAATTTTTCTGCGAATCTGCCTCATTTTCAAAACTGGCATTAGGAAAAACTTTTGAAATATGAGAAAATGCGTCAAGGTGTCAATATGGTATTATAGTGGATGAAAGTTCTATAATCATTATACTAACAACTCTGTAGTGAATATTTTCGAATCCGTGATGCATGTAGCATTTTCGGAACACGGAATTTCACAATGACGGGTTCTATGTAAATTGCATGTCTCTTGGGTAGAACTCACTCCAAGAGCATTTTTCTGCAAAAAATGCATGATTTTAAAAACTGACATTAGGAGAAATCTACTAAATCAGGATAAAACTTTCTATGTATCAATATGCATTGTAAGGTGGATGAAAGTTCGGTAATACAAATGTTCACAACTCATTAAAAATGTTTGTTGAATCCGAAATGCGTGTAACGTGTTCAGAACACGGAATGTCACGGTGAGTGAAACTAGGTAAATTACATATCTTTTGGGTAAAACTCGCTCCAAGAGCATTTTTCTGCCAAATCTGCCTCATTTTCAAAACTGGCGTTAAAACTAACCTGTGAAATCTGAGAAAATTCTTCAAAGTGTCAGTAAGCCTTTTATGGTGAATGAAAGTGCTGTAATCCACTTGCTAACAACTCTGTAGTGAATATTTGTCGAAACCGAGAAGCATGCAACGTGTTCGGAACACGGAATTTCACGGTGAGGGAATCCATGTAAATTACATGTCTATTGGTTAGAACCCGCTCCAAGAGTTTTTTGCCGTGAAATCTGTCTCATTTGGGAAACTGGCGTTGAAAGATCTGTGAAATCAGAGAAAATGCTTCTAAGCATCAATATGCCTTGTATTGTGATGAAAGTCCTGTAATCCACATGCAAATAAACCTGTAGTGTATATTTGTCGAATAATTTCTGCATGTAGCGTGTTCAAAACACGTATTTACACAGTGGGGGAATTTATGTTATGTACATATCTATTGGGTAGAACACTCTCCAACAGGTTTTTCCTTTGAAAACTGCCTGATTTTCGAAACTGCTATTAGGAAATAGCTGCAAACCCAGTGTAAATACTTCAAGGTTTAAATATGCCTTGTATGGTGGATGAAAGTTCGGTAATCCACATGCTCACACTCATTAAAGAATGTTTGTCGAATTCGTGATCCATGTAACGTGTTCGGAATACGGAATGTCATAGTGAATGAAACAATGTAAGTTACAAGTCTATTGGGTAGAACTCGCTTGAAGAGAATTTTTCTGCGCAATGTGCCTCATTTTCAAATCTTCCATTAGGAGAACCCTGTGAAATCTGAGAAAATGCTTCTAAGTGTCAATATGCCTTGAATGGTGAATGAAAGTCCAGTAATCCACATGTTAATAACAGTCTAGTGATTATTTTTCAAACCGTGATTCATGTAGCACTTGTGTAAAACGGAATTTCACGGTAAGGAAACGATGTAAATTACAATTATATTGGGTAGAACTAGCTAGAATAGAATTTTTCTGCGAAAATTGCATGATTATCGAATCTGAAGTTTGGAAAAAGTTGCAAAATGAGAGTAAATATTTGTAGTTGTATATAAGCCATTATGATGGAAAAAAGATCGGTAATCCATATTTTCACAACATATTAAAGAATCGTTTTCTAACCTGTGATGCATGGACCGTGTTAGGAACGTGGAATTTCACGGTGATTAAAACAATGTAAATTACTTCTCTATTGGGTAGAACTTGCTCCAAGAGAATTTTTCTGTGAAAAATGCTTCATTTTTGAAACTGGCTTTGGGAAAACTTTTCAAAATCTGACAAAATACTTCTAAGTATCAATATTCAATCTATTGTAATGAAAGTTCTGTAATCCACATGCTAACAAATCTGGAATGAATATTTGTCGAACCATTAACCATGTAGCATATTCGGAACACGGAATTTAACGTCCAGGTATATTATGTAAATTATAATTCTCTTAGTTAGAAATCACTCCAAGAGATTTTTCCTGAGAAATCTGCCTGATTTTTGAATCTTGCATTACGAAAACCCTGCAAACTCAGATTAATAGATTCTCGGTGTAAATATGCCTTGTATGGTGGATGAAAGTTCGGTAATCCGCATGCTAAAAACTCTGTAGTGAATATTTGTCGAATCTGAGATACATGAAGTGTGTTTGGAACACAGAATATCACGGTGAGCGAATCTATGTAAAATACATATCTCTTGGGTAGAACTCGGTCCCAGAGATTTTTCTGCGAAATCTGCCTCATTTTCGAAACTGGCGTTTGAAAATTTCTGCAAAAGCAGAGAAAATGCTTCATAGTGTCAATATGCCTTGTATTGTGATGGAAGTTCGTAAAACCACATGCAAATAAATCTGTGGTGAATATTTGTAGAAAGCGTTATGCATGTAGCGTGATCATATCATGGAAATTCTGGCGATGGAATCTATGTAAACTACACGTCTATAGGGTAGAACTCGCTCCAAAAAGTTTTTTCTTGAGAAAACGGCCTGATTTTCGAAACTGGCATTAGGTAAAAGCTGCAAATTCAGAGTTAATGTTTCTAGGTGTAAATATACCATGTATGGTGGATGAAAGTTCTGTAACCTACATGCTCACAACTCTTTTGAGAAAGTTTGTTGAAACCTTGATGCATGTAGCGTGTTCGGAAATTGGAATGTCACTGTGAGGGAAACTAAGTAAATTAAATTTCTATTGGGAAGTACTCGCTCCACGAGAATTTTTCTGCGAATCTGCCTCATTTTCAAAACTGGCATTAGGAAAAACTTTTGAAATATGAGAAAATGCGTCAAGGTGTCAATATGGTATTATAGTGGATGAAAGTTCTATAATCATTATACTAACAACTCTGTAGTGAATATTTTCGAATCCGTGATGCATGTAGCATTTTCGGAACACGGAATTTCACAATGACGGGTTCTATGTAAATTGCATGTCTCTTGGGTAGAACTCACTCCAAGAGCATTTTTCTGCAAAAAATGCATGATTTTAAAAACTGACATTAGGAGAAATCTACTAAATCAGGATAAAACTTTCTATGTATCAATATGCATTGTAAGGTGGATGAAAGTTCGGTAATACAAATGTTCACAACTCATTAAAAATGTTTGTTGAATCCGAAATGCGTGTAACGTGTTCAGAACACGGAATGTCACGGTGAGTGAAACTAGGTAAAAAACATATCTTTTGGGTAAAACTCGCTCCAAGAGCATTTTTCTGCCAAATCTGCCTCATTTTCAAAACTGGCGTTAAAACTAACCTGTGAAATCTGAGAAAATTCTTCAAAGTGTCAGTAAGCCTTTTATGGTGAATGAAAGTGCTGTAATCAACTTGCTAACAACTCTGTAGTGAATATTTGTCGAAACCGAGAAGCATGCAACGTGTTCGGAACACGGAATTTCACGGTGAGGGAATCCATGTAAATTACATGTCTATTGGTTAGAACCCGCTCCAAGAGTTTTTTGCCGTGAAATCTGTCTCATTTGGGAAACTGGCGTTGAAAGATCTGTGAAATCAGAGAAAATGCTTCTAAGCATCAATATGCCTTGTATTGTGATGAAAGTCCTGTAATCCACATGCAAATAAACCTGTAGTGTATATTTGTCGAATAATTTCTGCATGTAGCGTGTTCAAAACACGTATTTACACAGTGGGGGAATTTATATTATGTACATATCTATTGGGTAGAACACTCTCCAACAGGTTTTTCCTTTGAAAACTGCCTGATTTTCGAAACTGCTATTAGGAAATAGCTGCAAACCCAGTGTAAATACTTCAAGGTTTAAATATGCCTTGTATGGTGGATGAAAGTTCGGTAATCCACATGCTCACACTCATTAAAGAATGTTTGTCGAATTCGTGATCCATGTAACGTGTTCGGAATACGGAATGTCATAGTGAATGAAACAATGTAAGTTACAAGACTATTGGGTAGAACTCGCTTGAAGAGAATTTTTCTGCGCAATGTGCCTCATTTTCAAATCTTCCATTAGGAGAACCCTGTGAAATCTGAGAAAATGCTTCTAAGTGTCAATATGCCTTGAATGGTGAATGAAAGTCCAATAATCCACATGTTAATAACAGTCTAGTGATTATTTTTCAAACCGTGATTCATGTAGCACTTGTGTAAAATGGAATTTCACGGTAAGGAAACGATGTAAATTACAATTCTATTGGGTAGAACTAGCTAGAATAGAATTTTTCTGCAAAAATTGCATGATTATCGAATCTGAAGTTTGGAAATAGTTGCAAAATGAGAGTAAATATTTGTAGTTGTATATAAGCCATTATGATGGAAAAAAGATCGGTAATCCATATTTTCACAACATATTAAAGAATCATTTTCTAATCTGTGATGCATGGACCGTGTTAGGAACGTGGAATTTCACGGTGATTAAAACAATGTAAATTACTTCTCTATTGGGTAGAACTTGCTCCAAGAGAATTTTTCTGCGAATAATGCTTCATTTTTGAAACTGGCGTTGGGAAAACTTTGCAAAATCTGACAAAATAGTTCTAAGTATCAATATTCAATCTATTGTAATGAAAGTTCTGTAATCCACATGCTAACAAATCTGGAATGAATATTTGTTGAACCATTAACCATGTAGCATATTCGGAACACGGAATTTAACGTCCAGGGATCTTATGTAAATTATAATTCTCTTAGTTAGAAGTCACTCCAAGAGATTTTTCCTGAGAAATCTGCCTGATTTTTGAATCTTGCATTACGAAAACCCTGCAAACTCACATTAATAGATTCTCGGTGTAAATATGCCTTGTATGGTGGATGAAAGTTCGGTAATCCGCATGCTAACAACTCTGTAGTGAATATTTGTCGAATCCGAGATACATGAAGTGTGTTTGGAACACAGAATATCACGGTGAGTGAATCTATGTAAAATACATGTCTCTTGGGTAGAACTCGCTCCCAGAGATTTTTCTGTGAAATCTGCCTCATTTTTGAAACTGGCGTTTGAAAATCTCTGCAAAAGCAGAGAAAATGCTTCATAGTGTCAATATGCCTTGTATTGTGATGGAAGTTCGTAAAACCACATGCAAATAAATCTGTGGTGAATATTTGTAGAAAGCGTTATGCATGTAGCGTGATCGTATCATGGAAATTCTGGCGATGGAATCTATGTAAACTACACGTCTATAGGGTAGAACTCGCTCCAAAAAGTTTTTTCTTGAGAAAACGGCCTGATATTCGAAACTGGCATTAGGTAAAAGCTGCAAATTCAGAGTTAATGTTTCTAGGTGTAAATATGCCATGTATGGTGGATGAAAGTTCTGTAACCTACATGCTCACAACTCTTTTGAGAAAGTTTGTTGAAACCTTGATGCATGTAGCGTGTTCGGAAATTGGAATGTCACTGTGAGGGAAACTAAGTAAATTAAATTTCTATTGGGAAGTACTCGCTCCATGAGAATTTTTCTGCGAATCTGCCTCATTTTCAAAACTGGCATTAGGAAAAACTTTTGAAATATGAGAAAATGCGTCAAGGTGTCAATATGGTATTATGGTGGATGAAAGTTCGATAATCATTATGCTAACAACTCTGTAGTGAATATTTTCGAATCCATGATGCATGTAGCATTTTCGGAACACGGAATTTCACGATGACGGGTTCTATGTAAATTGCATGTCTCTTGGGTAGAACTCACTCCAAGAGCATTTTTCTGCGAAAACTGCATGATTTTAAAAACTGACATTAGGAGAAATCTACTAAATCAGAATAAAACTTTCTATGTATCAATATGCATTGTAAGGTGGATGAAAGTTCGGTAATACAAATGTTCACAACTCATTAAAAATATTTGTTGAATCCGAAATGCGTGTATCATGTTCAGAACACGGAATGTCACGGTGAGTGAAACTAGGTAAATTAAATATCTTTTGGGTAAAACTCGCTCCAAGAGCATTTTTCTGCCAAATCTGCCTCATTTTCAAAACTGGCATAAAAACTAAACTGTGAAATATGAGAAAATTCTTCAAAGTGTCAGTAAGCTTTGTATGGTGAATGAAAGTGCTGTAATCAACTTGCTAAAAACTATGTAGTGAATATTTGTCAAATCCAAGATGCATGTAACGTGTTCGGAACACGGAATTTCACGGTGAGAGAATCCATGTAAATTACATGTCTATTGGTTAGAACCCGCTCCAAGAGTTTTTTGCCGTGAAATCTGTCTCATTTGGGAAACTGGCATTGAAAGATCTGTGAAATCAGAGAAAATGCTTCTAAGCATCAATATGCCTTGTATTGTGATGAAAGTCCTGTAATCCACATGCAAATAAACCTGTAGTGTATATTTGTAGAATAATTTCTGCATGTAGCGTGTTCAAAACACGTAATTACAAAGTGGGGGAATTTATATTATGTACATATCTATTGGGTAGAACACTCTCCAACAGGTTTTTCCTTTGAAAACTGCCTGATTTTCGAAACTGCTATTAGGAAATAGCTGCAAACCCAGTGTAAATACTTCAAGGTTTAAATATGCCTTGTATGGTGGATGAAAGTTCGGTAATCCACATGCTCACACTCATTAAAGAATGTTTGTCGAATTCGTGATCCATGTAACGTGTTCGGAATACGGAATGTCATAGTGAATGAAACAATGTAAGTTACAAGACTATTGGGTAGAACTCGCTTGAAGAGAATTTTTCTGCGCAATGTGCCTCATTTTCAAATCTTCCATTAGGAGAACCCTGTGAAATCTGAGAAAATGCTTCTAAGTGTCAATATGCCTTGAATGGTGAATGAAAGTCCAATAATCCACATGTTAATAACAGTCTAGTGATTATTTTTCAAACCGTGATTCATGTAGCACTTGTGTAAAATGGAATTTCACGGTAAGGAAACGATGTAAATTACAATTCTATTGGTTAGAACTAGCTAGAATAGAATTTTTCTGCGAAAATTGCATGATTATCGAATCTGAAGTTTGGAAATAGTTGCAAAATGAGAGTAAATATTTGTAGTTGTATATAAGCCATTATGATGGAAAAAAGATCGGTAATCCATATTTTCACAACATATTAAAGAATCGTTTTCTAATCTGTGATGCATGGACCGTGTTAGGTACGTGGAATTTCACGGTGATTAAAACAATGTAAATTACTTCTCTATTGGGTAGAACTTGCTCCAAGAGAATTTTTCTGCGAAAAATGCTTCATTTTTGAAACTGGCGTTGGGAAAACTTTGCAAAATCTGACAAAATAGTTCTAAGTATCAATATTCAATCTATTGTAATGAAAGTTCTGTAATCCACATGCTAACAAATCTGGAATGAATATTTGTTGAACCATTAACCATGTAGCATATTCGGAACACGGAATTTAACGTCCAGGGATCTTATGTAAATTATAATTCTCTTAGTTAGAAGTCACTCCAAGAGATTTTTCCTGAGAAATCTGCCTGATTTTTGAATCTTGCATTACGAAAAACCTGCAAACTCACATTAATAGATTCTCGGTGTAAATATGCCTTGTATGGTGGATGAAAGTTCGGTAATCCGCATGCTAACAACTCTGTAGTGAATATTTCTCGAATCCGAGATACATGAAGTGTGTTTGGAACACAGAATATCACGGTGAGTGAATCTATGTAAAATACATGTCTCTTGGGTAGAACTCGCTCCCAGAGATTTTTCTGTGAAATCTGCCTCATTTTTGAAACTGGCGTTTGAAAATCTCTGCAAAAGCAGAGAAAATGCTTCATAGTGTCAATATGCCTTGTATTGTGATGGAAGTTCGTAAAACCACATGCAAATAAATCTGTGGTGAATATTTGTAGAAAGCGTTATGCATGTAGCGTGATCGTATCATGGAAATTCTGGCGATGGAATCTATGTAAACTACACGTCTATAGGGTAGAACTCGCTCCAAAAAGTTTTTTCTTGAGAAAACGGCCTGATTTTCGAAACTGGCATTAGGTAAAAGCTGCAAATTCAGAGTTAATGTTTCTAGGTGTAAATATGCCATGTATGGTGGATGAAAGTTCTGTAACCTACATGCTCACAACTCTTTTGAGAAAGTTTGTTGAAACCTTGATGCATGTAGCGTGTTCGGAAATTGGAATGTCACTGTGAGGGAAACTAAGTAAATTAAATTTCTATTGGGAAGTACTCGCTCCATGAGAATTTTTCTGCGAATCTGCCTCATTTTCAAAACTGGCATTAGGAAAAACTTTTGAAATATGAGAAAATGCGTCAAGGTGTCAATATGGTATTATGGTGGATGAAAGTTCGATAATCATTATGCTAACAACTCTGTAGTGAATATTTTCGAATCCGTGATGCATGTAGCATTTTCAGAACACGGAATTTCACGATGACGGGTTCTATGTAAATTGCATCTCTCTTGGGTAGAACTCACTCCAAGAGCATTTTTCTGCGAAAACTGCATGATTTTAAAAACTGACATTAGGAGAAATCTACTAAATCAGAATAAAACTTTCTATGTATCAATATGCATTGTAAGGTGGATGAAAGTTCGGTAATACAAATGTTCACAACTCATTAAAAATATTTGTTGAATCCGAAATGCGTGTATCATGTTCAGAACACGGAATGTCACGGTGAGTTAAACTAGGTAAATTAAATATCTTTTGGGTAAAACTCGCTCCAAGAGCATTTTTCTGCCAAATCTGCCTCATTTTCAAAACTGGCGTTAAAACTAACCTGTGAAATCTGAGAAAATTCTTCAAAGGGTCAGTAAGCCTTGTATGGTGGTTGAAAGTGCTGTAATCCACTTGCTAACAACTCTGTAGTGAATATTTGTCGAATCCGAGATGCATGTAATGTGTTCGGAACACGGAATTTCACGGTGAGGGAATCCATGTAAATTACATGTCTATTGGTTAGAACCCGCTCCAAGAGTTTTTTGCCGTGAAATCTGTCTCATTTTGGAAACTGGCGTTGAAAGATCTGTGAAATCAGTGAAAATGCTTCTAAGCATCAATATGCCTTGTTTTGTGATGAAAGTCCTGTAATCCACATGCAAATAAACCTGTAGTTCATATTTGTCGAATAATTTCTGCATGTAGCGTGTTCAAAACACGTAATTACACAGTGGGGGAATTTATTTTATGTACATATCTATTGGGTAGAACACTCTCCAACAGGTTTTTCCTTTGAAAACTGCCTGATTTTCGAAACTGCTATTAGGAAATAGCTGCAAACCCAGTGTAAATACTTCTAGGTTTAAATATGCCTTGTATGGTGGATGAAAGTTCGGTAATCCACATGCTCACACTCATTAAACAATGTATGTCAAATTCGTGATCCATGTAACGTGTTCGGAATACGGAATGTCATAGTGAATGAAACAATGTAAGTTACAAGTCTATTGGGTAGAACTCGCTTGAAGAGAATTTTTCTGCGAAATGTGCCTCATTTTCAAATCTGCCATAAGGAGAACCCTGTGAAATCTGAGAAAATTCTTCTAAGTGTCAATGTGCCTTGAATGGTGAATGAAAGTCCAGTAATCCACATGTTAATAACAGTCTAGTGATTATTTTTCAAACCGTGATTCATGTAGTGCTTATGGAAAACGGAATTTCACGGTAATGAAATGATTTAAATTACAATTCTATTGGGTAGAACTAGCTAGAATAGAATTTTTCTGCGAAAATTGCATGATTATCAAATCTGAAGTTTGGAAAAAGTTGCAAAATGAGAGTAAATATTTGTAGTTGTATATATGCCATTATGAAGAAAAAAATATCGGTAATCCATATTCTCACAACATATTAAAGAATCGTTTTCTAATCCTTGATGCATGGACCGTGTTCGAAACATGGAATTTCACGGTGATTAAAACAATTTAATTAATTCTCTATTGGGTAGAACTGGTTCCAAGAGAATTTTTCTCCGAAAACTGCTTCATTTTTGAAACTGGCATTGGGAAAACGCTGCAAAAACTGAGAAAATACTTCTAAGTATCAACATTAAATCTATTGTAATGAAAGTTCTGTAATCCACATGCTAAGAAATCTGGAATGAATATTTGTCGAACCATTAATCATGTAGCATATTCGGAACACGGAATTTAACGTCCAGGGATCTTATGTAAATTATAATTCTCTTAGTTAGAAATCACTCCAAGAGATTTTTCCTGAGAAATCTGCCTGATTTTTGAATCTTGCATTACGAAAACCCTGCAAACTCAGATGAATAGATTCTCGGTGTAAATATGCCTTGTATGGTGGATGAAAGTTCGGTAATCCGCATGCTAACAACTCTGTAGTGAATATTTCTCGAATCCGAGATACATGAATTGTGTTTGGATCACAGAATATCACGGTGAGTGAATCTATGTAAAATACATGTCTCTTGGGTAGAACTCGCTCCCAGAGATTTTTCTGCGAAATCTGCCTCATTTTCGAAACTGGCGTTTGAAAATCTCTGCAAAAGCAGAGAAAATGCTTCATAGAGTCAATATGCCTTGTATTGTGATGGAAGTTCATAAAACCACATGCAAATAAATCTGTGGTGAATATTTGTAGAAAACATTATGCATGTAGCGTGATCGTATCATGCAAATTCTGGCGATGGAATCTATGTAAACTACATGTCTGTAGGGTAGAACACTCTCCAAAAATTTTTCTTGAGAAAACGGCCTAATTTTCGAAACTGGCATTAGGTAAAAGCTGCAAATTCAGAGTTAATAATTCTAGGTGTAATTATTCCTTGTTTGGTGGATGAAAGTTTTGTAACCTACATGCTCACAACTCTTTTGAGAAAGTTTGTTGAAACCTTGAGGCATGTAGCGTGTTTGGAAATTGGAATGTCACTGTGAGGGAAACTAAGTAACTTAAATTTCTTTGGGAAGTACTCGCTCCACGAGAATTTTTCTGCGAATCTGCCTCATTTTCAAAACTGGCATTAGGAAAAACTTTTGAAATATGAGAAAATGCGTCAAGGTGTCAATATGGTGTTATGGTGGATGAAAGTTCGATAATCATTATGCTAACAACCCTGTAGTGAATATTTTCGAATCCGTGATGCATGTAGCATTTTCGGAACACGGAATTTCACGATGACGGGTTCTATGTAAATTGCATGTCTCTTGGGTAGAACTCACTCCAAGAGCATTTTTCTGCATAAACTGCATGATTTTAAAAACTGACATTAGGAGAAATCTACTAAATCAGAATAAAACTTTCTAGGTTTAAATATGCAATGTAAGGTGGATGAAAGTTCGGTAATACAAATGTTCACAACTCATTAAAAATGTTTGTTGTTTCCGAATTGCGTATAACGTGTTCAGAACACGGAATGTCACGGTGAGTGAAACTAGGTAAATTACATATCTTTTGGGTAAAACTCGCTCCAAGAGCATTTTTCTGCCAAATCTGCCTCATTTCCAAAACTGGCATTAAAACTAACCTGTGAAATATGAGAAAATTCTTCAAAGTGTCAGTAAGCCTTGTATGGTAAATGAAAGTGCTGTAATCCACTTGCTAACAACTCTGTAGTGAATATTTGTTGAATCCGAGATGCATGTAACGTGTTCAGAACACGGAATTTCACGGTGAGGGAATCCATGTAAATTACATGTCTATTGGTTAGAACCCGCTCCAAGAGTTTTTTGCCGTGAAATCTGTCTCATTTTCGAAACTGCCTTTGAAAGATCTGTGAAATCAGAGAAAATGCTTCTAAGCATCAATATGCCTTGTATTGTGATGAAAGTCCTGTAATCCACATGCAAATAAACCTGTAGTGTATATTTGTAGAATAATTTCTGCATGTAGCGTGTTCAAAACACGTAATTACAAAGTGGGGGAATTTATATTATGTACATATCTATTGGGTAGAACACTCTCCAACAGGTTTTTCCTTTGAAAACTGCCTGATTTTCGAAACTGCTATTAGGAAATAGCTGCAAACCCAGTGTAAATACTTCAAGGTTTAAATATGCCTTGTATGGTGGATGAAAGTTCGGTAATCCACATGCTCACACTCATTAAAGAATGTTTGTCGAATTCGTGATCCATGTAACGTGTTCGGAATACGGAATGTCATAGTGAATGAAACAATGTAAGTTACAAGACTATTGGGTAGAACTCGCTTGAAGAGAATTTTTCTGCGCAATGTGCCTCATTTTCAAATCTTCCATTAGGAGAACCCTGTGAAATCTGAGAAAATGCTTCTAAGTGTCAATATGCCTTGAATGGTGAATGAAAGTCCAATAATCCACATGTTAATAACAGTCTAGTGATTATTTTTCAAACCGTGATTCATGTAGCACTTGTGTAAAATGGAATTTCACGGTAAGGAAACGATGTAAATTACAATTCTATTGGGTAGAACTAGCTAGAATAGAATTTTTCTGCAAAAATTGCATGATTATCGAATCTGAAGTTTGGAAATAGTTGCAAAATGAGAGTAAATATTTGTAGTTGTATATAAGCCATTATGATGGAAAAAAGATCGGTAATCCATATTTTCACAACATATTAAAGAATCATTTTCTAATCTGTGATGCATGGACCGTGTTAGGAACGTGGAATTTCACGGTGATTAAAACAATGTAAATTACTTCTCTATTGGGTAGAACTTGCTCCAAGAGAATTTTTCTGCGAATAATGCTTCATTTTTGAAACTGGCGTTGGGAAAACTTTGCAAAATCTGACAAAATATTTCTAAGTATCAATATTCAATCTATTGTAATGAAAGTTCTGTAATCCACATGCTAACAAATCTGGAATGAATATTTGTTGAACCATTAACCATGTAGCATATTCGGAACACGGAATTTAACGTCCAGGGATCTTATGTAAATTATAATTCTCTTAGTTAGAAGTCACTCCAAGAGATTTTTCCTGAGAAATCTGCCTGATTTTTGAATCTTGCATTACGAAAACCCTGCAAACTCACATTAATAGATTCTCGGTGTAAATATGCCTTGTATGGTGGATGAAAGTTCGGTAATCCGCATGCTAACAACTCTGTAGTGAATATTTGTCGAATCCGAGATACATGAAGTGTGTTTGGAACACAGAATATCACGGTGAGTGAATCTATGTAAAATACATGTCTCTTGGGTAGAACTCGCTCCCAGAGATTTTTCTGTGAAATCTGCCTCATTTTTGAAACTGGCGTTTGAAAATCTCTGCAAAAGCAGAGAAAATGCTTCATAGTGTCAATATGCCTTGTATTGTGATGGAAGTTCGTAAAACCACATGCAAATAAATCTGTGGTGAATATTTGTAGAAAGCGTTATGCATGTAGCGTGATCGTATCATGGAAATTCTGGCGATGGAATCTATGTAAACTACACGTCTATAGGGTAGAACTCGCTCCAAAAAGTTTTTTCTTGAGAAAACGGCCTGATATTCGAAACTGGCATTAGGTAAAAGCTGCAAATTCAGAGTTAATGTTTCTAGGTGTAAATATGCCATGTATGGTGGATGAAAGTTCTGTAACCTACATGCTCACAACTCTTTTGAGAAAGTTTGTTGAAACCTTGATGCATGTAGCGTGTTCGGAAATTGGAATGTCACTGTGAGGGAAACTAAGTAAATTAAATTTCTATTGGGAAGTACTCGCTCCATGAGAATTTTTCTGCGAATCTGCCTCATTTTCAAAACTGGCATTAGGAAAAACTTTTGAAATATGAGAAAATGCGTCAAGGTGTCAATATGGTATTATGGTGGATGAAAGTTCGATAATCATTATGCTAACAACTCTGTAGTGAATATTTTCGAATCCATGATGCATGTAGCATTTTCGGAACACGGAATTTCACGATGACGGGTTCTATGTAAATTGCATGTCTCTTGGGTAGAACTCACTCCAAGAGCATTTTTCTGCGAAAACTGCATGATTTTAAAAACTGACATTAGGAGAAATCTACTAAATCAGAATAAAACTTTCTATGTATCAATATGCATTGTAAGGTGGATGAAAGTTCGGTAATACAAATGTTCACAACTCATTAAAAATATTTGTTGAATCCGAAATGCGTGTATCATGTTCAGAACACGGAATGTCACGGTGAGTGAAACTAGGTAAATTAAATATCTTTTGGGTAAAACTCGCTCCAAGAGCATTTTTCTGCCAAATCTGCCTCATTTTCAAAACTGGCATAAAAACTAAACTGTGAAATATGAGAAAATTCTTCAAAGTGTCAGTAAGCTTTGTATGGTGAATGAAAGTGCTGTAATCAACTTGCTAAAAACTATGTAGTGAATATTTGTCAAATCCAAGATGCATGTAACGTGTTCGGAACACGGAATTTCACGGTGAGAGAATCCATGTAAATTACATGTCTATTGGTTAGAACCCGCTCCAAGAGTTTTTTGCCGTGAAATCTGTCTCATTTGGGAAACTGGCATTGAAAGATCTGTGAAATCAGAGAAAATGCTTCTAAGCATCAATATGCCTTGTATTGTGATGAAAGTCCTGTAATCCACATGCAAATAAACCTGTAGTGTATATTTGTAGAATAATTTCTGCATGTAGCGTGTTCAAAACACGTAATTACAAAGTGGGGGAATTTATATTATGTACATATCTATTGGGTAGAACACTCTCCAACAGGTTTTTCCTTTGAAAACTGCCTGATTTTCGAAACTGCTATTAGGAAATAGCTGCAAACCCAGTGTAAATACTTCAAGGTTTAAATATGCCTTGTATGGTGGATGAAAGTTCGGTAATCCACATGCTCACACTCATTAAAGAATGTTTGTCGAATTCGTGATCCATGTAACGTGTTCGGAATACGGAATGTCATAGTGAATGAAACAATGTAAGTTACAAGACTATTGGGTAGAACTCGCTTGAAGAGAATTTTTCTGCGCAATGTGCCTCATTTTCAAATCTTCCATTAGGAGAACCCTGTGAAATCTGAGAAAATGCTTCTAAGTGTCAATATGCCTTGAATGGTGAATGAAAGTCCAATAATCCACATGTTAATAACAGTCTAGTGATTATTTTTCAAACCGTGATTCATGTAGCACTTGTGTAAAATGGAATTTCACGGTAAGGAAACGATGTAAATTACAATTCTATTGGTTAGAACTAGCTAGAATAGAATTTTTCTGCGAAAATTGCATGATTATCGAATCTGAAGTTTGGAAATAGTTGCAAAATGAGAGTAAATATTTGTAGTTGTATATAAGCCATTATGATGGAAAAAAGATCGGTAATCCATATTTTCACAACATATTAAAGAATCGTTTTCTAATCTGTGATGCATGGACCGTGTTAGGTACGTGGAATTTCACGGTGATTAAAACAATGTAAATTACTTCTCTATTGGGTAGAACTTGCTCCAAGAGAATTTTTCTGCGAAAAATGCTTCATTTTTGAAACTGGCGTTGGGAAAACTTTGCAAAATCTGACAAAATAGTTCTAAGTATCAATATTCAATCTATTGTAATGAAAGTTCTGTAATCCACATGCTAACAAATCTGGAATGAATATTTGTTGAACCATTAACCATGTAGCATATTCGGAACACGGAATTTAACGTCCAGGGATCTTATGTAAATTATAATTCTCTTAGTTAGAAGTCACTCCAAGAGATTTTTCCTGAGAAATCTGCCTGATTTTTGAATCTTGCATTACGAAAACCCTGCAAACTCACATTAATAGATTCTCGGTGTAAATATGCCTTGTATGGTGGATGAAAGTTCGGTAATCCGCATGCTAACAACTCTGTAGTGAATATTTCTCGAATCCGAGATACATGAAGTGTGTTTGGAACACAGAATATCACGGTGAGTGAATCTATGTAAAATACATGTCTCTTGGGTAGAACTCGCTCCCAGAGATTTTTCTGTGAAATCTGCCTCATTTTTGAAACTGGCGTTTGAAAATCTCTGCAAAAGCAGAGAAAATGCTTCATAGTGTCAATATGCCTTGTATTGTGATGGAAGTTCGTAAAACCACATGCAAATAAATCTGTGGTGAATATTTGTAGAAAGCGTTATGCATGTAGCGTGATCGTATCATGGAAATTCTGGCGATGGAATCTATGTAAACTACACGTCTATAGGGTAGAACTCGCTCCAAAAAGTTTTTTCTTGAGAAAACGGCCTGATTTTCGAAACTGGCATTAGGTAAAAGCTGCAAATTCAGAGTTAATGTTTCTAGGTGTAAATATGCCATGTATGGTGGATGAAAGTTCTGTAACCTACATGCTCACAACTCTTTTGAGAAAGTTTGTTGAAACCTTGATGCATGTAGCGTGTTCGGAAATTGGAATGTCACTGTGAGGGAAACTAAGTAAATTAAATTTCTATTGGGAAGTACTCGCTCCATGAGAATTTTTCTGCGAATCTGCCTCATTTTCAAAACTGGCATTAGGAAAAACTTTTGAAATATGAGAAAATGCGTCAAGGTGTCAATATGGTATTATGGTGGATGAAAGTTCGATAATCATTATGCTAACAACTCTGTAGTGAATATTTTCGAATCCGTGATGCATGTAGCATTTTCAGAACACGGAATTTCACGATGACGGGTTCTATGTAAATTGCATCTCTCTTGGGTAGAACTCACTCCAAGAGCATTTTTCTGCGAAAACTGCATGATTTTAAAAACTGACATTAGGAGAAATCTACTAAATCAGAATAAAACTTTCTATGTATCAATATGCATTGTAAGGTGGATGAAAGTTCGGTAATACAAATGTTCACAACTCATTAAAAATATTTGTTGAATCCGAAATGCGTGTATCATGTTCAGAACACGGAATGTCACGGTGAGTTAAACTAGGTAAATTAAATATCTTTTGGGTAAAACTCGCTCCAAGAGCATTTTTCTGCCAAATCTGCCTCATTTTCAAAACTGGCGTTAAAACTAACCTGTGAAATCTGAGAAAATTCTTCAAAGGGTCAGTAAGCCTTGTATGGTGGTTGAAAGTGCTGTAATCCACTTGCTAACAACTCTGTAGTGAATATTTGTCGAATCCGAGATGCATGTAATGTGTTCGGAACACGGAATTTCACGGTGAGGGAATCCATGTAAATTACATGTCTATTGGTTAGAACCCGCTCCAAGAGTTTTTTGCCGTGAAATCTGTCTCATTTTGGAAACTGGCGTTGAAAGATCTGTGAAATCAGTGAAAATGCTTCTAAGCATCAATATGCCTTGTTTTGTGATGAAAGTCCTGTAATCCACATGCAAATAAACCTGTAGTTCATATTTGTCGAATAATTTCTGCATGTAGCGTGTTCAAAACACGTAATTACACAGTGGGGGAATTTATTTTATGTACATATCTATTGGGTAGAACACTCTCCAACAGGTTTTTCCTTTGAAAACTGCCTGATTTTCGAAACTGCTATTAGGAAATAGCTGCAAACCCAGTGTAAATACTTCTAGGTTTAAATATGCCTTGTATGGTGGATGAAAGTTCGGTAATCCACATGCTCACACTCATTAAACAATGTATGTCAAATTCGTGATCCATGTAACGTGTTCGGAATACGGAATGTCATAGTGAATGAAACAATGTAAGTTACAAGTCTATTGGGTAGAACTCGCTTGAAGAGAATTTTTCTGCGAAATGTGCCTCATTTTCAAATCTGCCATAAGGAGAACCCTGTGAAATCTGAGAAAATTCTTCTAAGTGTCAATGTGCCTTGAATGGTGAATGAAAGTCCAGTAATCCACATGTTAATAACAGTCTAGTGATTATTTTTCAAACCGTGATTCATGTAGTGCTTATGGAAAACGGAATTTCACGGTAATGAAATGATTTAAATTACAATTCTATTGGGTAGAACTAGCTAGAATAGAATTTTTCTGCGAAAATTGCATGATTATCAAATCTGAAGTTTGGAAAAAGTTGCAAAATGAGAGTAAATATTTGTAGTTGTATATATGCCATTATGAAGAAAAAAATATCGGTAATCCATATTCTCACAACATATTAAAGAATCGTTTTCTAATCCTTGATGCATGGACCGTGTTCGAAACATGGAATTTCACGGTGATTAAAACAATTTAATTAATTCTCTATTGGGTAGAACTGGTTCCAAGAGAATTTTTCTCCGAAAACTGCTTCATTTTTGAAACTGGCATTGGGAAAACGCTGCAAAAACTGAGAAAATACTTCTAAGTATCAACATTAAATCTATTGTAATGAAAGTTCTGTAATCCACATGCTAAGAAATCTGGAATGAATATTTGTCGAACCATTAATCATGTAGCATATTCGGAACACGGAATTTAACGTCCAGGGATCTTATGTAAATTATAATTCTCTTAGTTAGAAATCACTCCAAGAGATTTTTCCTGAGAAATCTGCCTGATTTTTGAATCTTGCATTACGAAAACCCTGCAAACTCAGATGAATAGATTCTCGGTGTAAATATGCCTTGTATGGTGGATGAAAGTTCGGTAATCCGCATGCTAACAACTCTGTAGTGAATATTTCTCGAATCCGAGATACATGAATTGTGTTTGGATCACAGAATATCAAGGTAAGCGAATCTATGTAAAATACATGTCTCTTGGGTAGAACTCGCTCCCAGAGATTTTTCTGCGAAATCTGCCTCATTTTCGAAACTGGCGTTTGAAAATCTCTGCAAAAGCAGAGAAAATGCTTCATAGAGTCAATATGCCTTGTATTGTGATGGAAGTTCATAAAACCACATGCAAATAAATCTGTGGTGAATATTTGTAGAAAACATTATGCATGTAGCGTGATCGTATCATGCAAATTCTGGCGATGGAATCTATGTAAACTACATGTCTGTAGGGTAGAACACTCTCCAAAAATTTTTCTTGAGAAAACGGCCTAATTTTCGAAACTGGCATTAGGTAAAAGCTGCAAATTCAGAGTTAATAATTCTAGGTGTAATTATTCCTTGTTTGGTGGATGAAAGTTTTGTAACCTACATGCTCACAACTCTTTTGAGAAAGTTTGTTGAAACCTTGAGGCATGTAGCGTGTTTGGAAATTGGAATGTCACTGTGAGGGAAACTAAGTAACTTAAATTTCTTTGGGAAGTACTCGCTCCACGAGAATTTTTCTGCGAATCTGCCTCATTTTCAAAACTGGCATTAGGAAAAACTTTTGAAATATGAGAAAATGCGTCAAGGTGTCAATATGGTGTTATGGTGGATGAAAGTTCGATAATCATTATGCTAACAACCCTGTAGTGAATATTTTCGAATCCGTGATGCATGTAGCATTTTCGGAACACGGAATTTCACGATGACGGGTTCTATGTAAATTGCATGTCTCTTGGGTAGAACTCACTCCAAGAGCATTTTTCTGCATAAACTGCATGATTTTAAAAACTGACATTAGGAGAAATCTACTAAATCAGAATAAAACTTTCTAGGTTTAAATATGCAATGTAAGGTGGATGAAAGTTCGGTAATACAAATGTTCACAACTCATTAAAAATGTTTGTTGTTTCCGAATTGCGTATAACGTGTTCAGAACACGGAATGTCACGGTGAGTGAAACTAGGTAAATTACATATCTTTTGGGTAAAACTCGCTCCAAGAGCATTTTTCTGCCAAATCTGCCTCATTTCCAAAACTGGCATTAAAACTAACCTGTGAAATATGAGAAAATTCTTCAAAGTGTCAGTAAGCCTTGTATGGTAAATGAAAGTGCTGTAATCCACTTGCTAAC
This sequence comes from Camelus bactrianus, assembly GCF_048773025.1. Lineage (NCBI taxonomy): Eukaryota > Metazoa > Chordata > Mammalia > Artiodactyla > Camelidae > Camelus > Camelus bactrianus. Next base: position 43,080,806 of record NC_133556.1, read on the forward strand.
AACTCTGTAGTGAATATTTGTTGAATCCGAGATGCATGTAACGTGTTCAGAACACGGAATTTCACGGTGAGGGAATCCATGTAAATTACATGTCTATTGGTTAGAACCCGCTCCAAGAGTTTTTTGCCGTGAAATCTGTCTCATTTTCGAAACTGCCTTTGAAAGATCTGTGAAATCAGAGAAAATGCTTCTAAGCATCAATATGCCTTGTATTGTGATGAAAGTCCTGTAATCCACATGCAAATAAACCTGTAGTGTATATTTGTAGAATAATTTCTGCATGTAGCGTGTTCAAAACACGTAATTACAAAGTGGGGGAATTTATATTATGTACATATCTATTGGGTAGAACACTCTCCAACAGGTTTTTCCTTTGAAAACTGCCTGATTTTCGAAACTGCTATTAGGAAATAGCTGCAAACCCAGTGTAAATACTTCAAGGTTTAAATATGCCTTGTATGGTGGATGAAAGTTCGGTAATCCACATGCTCACACTCATTAAAGAATGTTTGTCGAATTCGTGATCCATGTAACGTGTTCGGAATACGGAATGTCATAGTGAATGAAACAATGTAAGTTACAAGACTATTGGGTAGAACTCGCTTGAAGAGAATTTTTCTGCGCAATGTGCCTCATTTTCAAATCTTCCATTAGGAGAACCCTGTGAAATCTGAGAAAATGCTTCTAAGTGTCAATATGCCTTGAATGGTGAATGAAAGTCCAATAATCCACATGTTAATAACAGTCTAGTGATTATTTTTCAAACCGTGATTCATGTAGCACTTGTGTAAAATGGAATTTCACGGTAAGGAAACGATGTAAATTACAATTCTATTGGGTAGAACTAGCTAGAATAGAATTTTTCTGCAAAAATTGCATGATTATCGAATCTGAAGTTTGGAAATAGTTGCAAAATGAGAGTAAATATTTGTAGTTGTATATAAGCCATTATGATGGAAAAAAGATCGGTAATCCATATTTTCACAACATATTAAAGAATCATTTTCTAATCTGTGATGCATGGACCGTGTTAGGAACGTGGAATTTCACGGTGATTAAAACAATGTAAATTACTTCTCTATTGGGTAGAACTTGCTCCAAGAGAATTTTTCTGCGAATAATGCTTCATTTTTGAAACTGGCGTTGGGAAAACTTTGCAAAATCTGACAAAATAGTTCTAAGTATCAATATTCAATCTATTGTAATGAAAGTTCTGTAATCCACATGCTAACAAATCTGGAATGAATATTTGTTGAACCATTAACCATGTAGCATATTCGGAACACGGAATTTAACGTCCAGGGATCTTATGTAAATTATAATTCTCTTAGTTAGAAGTCACTCCAAGAGATTTTTCCTGAGAAATCTGCCTGATTTTTGAATCTTGCATTACGAAAACCCTGCAAACTCACATTAATAGATTCTCGGTGTAAATATGCCTTGTATGGTGGATGAAAGTTCGGTAATCCGCATGCTAACAACTCTGTAGTGAATATTTGTCGAATCCGAGATACATGAAGTGTGTTTGGAACACAGAATATCACGGTGAGTGAATCTATGTAAAATACATGTCTCTTGGGTAGAACTCGCTCCCAGAGATTTTTCTGTGAAATCTGCCTCATTTTTGAAACTGGCGTTTGAAAATCTCTGCAAAAGCAGAGAAAATGCTTCATAGTGTCAATATGCCTTGTATTGTGATGGAAGTTCGTAAAACCACATGCAAATAAATCTGTGGTGAATATTTGTAGAAAGCGTTATGCATGTAGCGTGATCGTATCATGGAAATTCTGGCGATGGAATCTATGTAAACTACACGTCTATAGGGTAGAACTCGCTCCAAAAAGTTTTTTCTTGAGAAAACGGCCTGATATTCGAAACTGGCATTAGGTAAAAGCTGCAAATTCAGAGTTAATGTTTCTAGGTGTAAATATGCCATGTATGGTGGATGAAAGTTCTGTAACCTACATGCTCACAACTCTTTTGAGAAAGTTTGTTGAAACCTTGATGCATGTAGCGTGTTCGGAAATTGGAATGTCACTGTGAGGGAAACTAAGTAAATTAAATTTCTATTGGGAAGTACTCGCTCCATGAGAATTTTTCTGCGAATCTGCCTCATTTTCAAAACTGGCATTAGGAAAAACTTTTGAAATATGAGAAAATGCGTCAAGGTGTCAATATGGTATTATGGTGGATGAAAGTTCGATAATCATTATGCTAACAACTCTGTAGTGAATATTTTCGAATCCATGATGCATGTAGCATTTTCGGAACACGGAATTTCACGATGACGGGTTCTATGTAAATTGCATGTCTCTTGGGTAGAACTCACTCCAAGAGCATTTTTCTGCGAAAACTGCATGATTTTAAAAACTGACATTAGGAGAAATCTACTAAATCAGAATAAAACTTTCTATGTATCAATATGCATTGTAAGGTGGATGAAAGTTCGGTAATACAAATGTTCACAACTCATTAAAAATATTTGTTGAATCCGAAATGCGTGTATCATGTTCAGAACACGGAATGTCACGGTGAGTGAAACTAGGTAAATTAAATATCTTTTGGGTAAAACTCGCTCCAAGAGCATTTTTCTGCCAAATCTGCCTCATTTTCAAAACTGGCATAAAAACTAAACTGTGAAATATGAGAAAATTCTTCAAAGTGTCAGTAAGCTTTGTATGGTGAATGAAAGTGCTGTAATCAACTTGCTAAAAACTATGTAGTGAATATTTGTCAAATCCAAGATGCATGTAACGTGTTCGGAACACGGAATTTCACGGTGAGAGAATCCATGTAAATTACATGTCTATTGGTTAGAACCCGCTCCAAGAGTTTTTTGCCGTGAAATCTGTCTCATTTGGGAAACTGGCATTGAAAGATCTGTGAAATCAGAGAAAATGCTTCTAAGCATCAATATGCCTTGTATTGTGATGAAAGTCCTGTAATCCACATGCAAATAAACCTGTAGTGTATATTTGTAGAATAATTTCTGCATGTAGCGTGTTCAAAACACGTAATTACAAAGTGGGGGAATTTATATTATGTACATATCTATTGGGTAGAACACTCTCCAACAGGTTTTTCCTTTGAAAACTGCCTGATTTTCGAAACTGCTATTAGGAAATAGCTGCAAACCCAGTGTAAATACTTCTAGGTTTAAATATGCCTTGTATGGTGGATGAAAGTTCGGTAATCCACATGCTCACACTCATTAAAGAATGTTTGTCGAATTCATGATCCATGTAACGTGTTCGGAATACGGAATGTCATAGTGAATGAAACAATGTAAGTTACAAGTCTATTGGGTAGAACTCGCTTGAAGAGTATTTTTCTGCGCAATGTGCCTCATTTTCAAATCTGCCATTAGGAGAACACTGTGAAATCTGAGAAAATGCTTCTAAGTGTCAATATGCCTTGAATGGTGAATGAAAGTCCAGTAATCCACAGGTTAATAACAGTCTAGTGATTATTTTTCAAACCGTGATTCATGAAGTGCTTATGGAAAACGGAATTTCACGGTAATGAAACGATGTAAATTACAATTCTATTGGGTAGAACTAGCTAGAATAGAATTTTTCTGCGAAAATTGCATGATTATCGAATCTGAAGTTTGGAAAAAGTTGCAAAATGAGAGTAAATATTTGTAGTTTTAAATATGCCTTTATGATGGAAAAAAGATCGGTAATCCATATTTTCACAACATATTAAAGAATCGTTTTCTAATCCGTGATGCATGGACCGTGTTCACAACATGGTATTTCACGGTGATTAAAACAATGTAAATTACTTCTCTATTGGGTAGAACTTGCTCCAAGAGAATTTTTCTGCGAAAACTGCTTCATTTTTGAAACTGGTGTTGGGAAAACGCTGCAAAATATGAGAAAATACTTCTAAGTATCAATATTCAATCTATTGTAATGAAAGTTCTGTAATCCACATGCTAACAAATCTGGAATGAATATTTGTCGAACCATTAATCATGTAGCATATTCGGAACACGGAATTTCACGGCCAGAGATCTTATGTAAATTACAATTCTCTTCGTTAGAAATCAATCCAAGGGATTTTTCCTGAAAAATCTGCCTGATTTTCGAATCATGCGTTACGAAATCATGCAAACTCAGATTAATAGGTTCTCGGTGTAAATATGCCTTGTATGGTGGATGAAAGTTCGGTAATCCGCATGCTAACAACTCTGTAGTGAATATTTGTCGAATCCGAGATACATGAAGTGTGCTTGGAACACAGAATATCACGGTGAGCAAATCTATATAAAATACATGTCTCTTGGGTAGAACATGCTCCGAGAGATTTTTCTGGGAAATCTGCCTCAATTTTCGAAACTGGCATTTGAAAATCTCTGCAAAAGCAGAGAAAATGCTTCATAGTGTCAATATGCCTTGTATTGTGATGGAAGTTCGTAAATCCACATGCAAATGAATCTGTGGTGAATATTTGTAGAAAGCATTATGCATGAAGCGTGATCGTATCATGGAAAGTCTGGCGATGGAATCTATGTAATCTAGACGTCTATAGGTTAAAACTCGCTCCAAAAATTTTTTCCTGAGAAAACGGCCTGATTTTCGAAACTGGCATTAGGTAAAAGCTGCAAATTCAGAGTTAATGTTTCTAGGTGTAAATATGCCATGTATGGTGGATGAAAGTTCTGTAATCTACATGCTCACAACTCTTTTGAGAAAGTTTGTTGAAACCTTGATGCATGTAGCGTGTTCAGAAATTGGAATGTCACTGTGAGGGAAACTAAGTAAATTAAATTTCTATTGGGAAGTACTCGCTCCACGAGAATTTTTCTGCGAAAACTGCTTCATTTTTGAAACTGGCGTTGGGAAAACGCTGCAAAATCTGAGAAAATACTTCTAAGTATCAATATTCAATCTATTGTAATGAAAGTTCTGTAATCCACATGCTAACAAATCTGGAATGAATATTTGTCGAACAATTAATCATGAAGCATATTCGGAACACGGAATTTCACGGCCAGAGATCTTATGTAAATTACATTTCTCTTCGTTAGAAATCACTCCAAGAGATTTTTCCTGAGAAATCTGCCTGATTTTCGAATCTTGCGTTACGAAACCATGCAAACTCAGATTAATAGGTTCTCGGTGTAAATATGCCTTGTATGGTGGATGAAAGTTCGGTAATCCGCATGCTAACAACTCTGTAGTGAATATTTGTCGAATCCGAGATACATGAAGTGTGCTTGGAACACAGAATATCACGGTGAGCAAATCTATATAAAATACATGTCTCTTGGGTAGAACATGCTCCGAGAGATTTTTCTGGGAAATCTGCCTCAATTTTCGAAACTGGCATTTGAAAATCTCTGCAAAAGCAGAGAAAATGCTTCATAGTGTCAATATGCCTTGTATTGTGATGGAAGTTCTTAAATCCACATGCAAATAAATCTGTGGTGAATATTTGTAGAAAGCATTATGCATGAAGCGTGATCGTATCATGGAAAGTCTGGCGATGGAATCTATGTAATCTAGACGTCTATAGGTTAAAACTCGCTCCAAAAATTTTTTCCTGAGAAAACGGCCTGATTTTCGAAACTGGCATTAGGTAAAAGCTGCAAATTCAGAGTTAATGTTTCTAGGTGTAAATATGCCATGTATGGTGGATGAAAGTTCTGTAATCTACATGCTCACAACTCTTTTGAGAAAGTTTGTTGAAACCTTGATGCATGTAGCGTGTTCAGAAATTGGAATGTCACTGTGAGGGAAACTAAGTAAATTAAATTTCTATTGGGAAGTACTCGCTCCACGAGAATTTTTCTGCGAAAACTGCTTCATTTTTGAAACTGGCGTTGGGAAAACGCTGCAAAATCTGAGAAAATACTTCTAAGTATCAATATTCAATCTATTGTAATGAAAGTTCTGTAATCCACATGCTAACAAATCTGGAATGAATATTTGTCGAACAATTAATCATGAAGCATATTCGGAACACGGAATTTCACGGCCAGAGATCTTATGTAAATTACATTTCTCTTCGTTAGAAATCACTCCAAGAGATTTTTCCTGAGAAATCTGCCTGATTTTCGAATCTTGCGTTACGAAACCATGCAAACTCAGATTAATAGGTTCTCGGTGTAAATATGCCTTGTATGGTGGATGAAAGTTCGGTAATCCGCATGCTAACAACTCTGTAGTGAATATTTGTCGAATCCGAGATACATGAAGTGTGCTTGGAACACAGAATATCACGGTGAGCAAATCTATATAAAATAAATGTCTCTTGGGTAGAACATGCTCCGAGAGATTTTTCTGGGAAATCTGCCTCAATTTTCGAAACTGGCATTTGAAAATCTCTGCAAAAGCAGAGAAAATGCTTCATAGTGTCAATATGCCTTGTATTGTGATGGAAGTTCTTAAATCCACATGCAAATAAATCTGTGGTGAATATTTGTAGAAAGTGTTATGCATGAAGCGTGATCGTATCATAGAAAGTCTGGAGATGGAATCTATGTAATCTACACGTCTATAGGTTAGAACTCGCTCGAAAAATTTTTTCCTGAGAAAACGGCCTGATTTTCGAAACTGGCATTAGGTAAAAGCTGCAAATTCAGAGTTAATATTTCTAGGTGTAAATATGCCATGTATGGTGGATGAAAGTTCTGTAATCTACATGCTCACAACTGTTTTGAGAAAGTTTGTTGAAACCTTGATGCATGTAGCGTGTTCAGAAATTGGAATGTCACTGTGAGGGAAACTAAGTAAATTAAATTTCTATTGGGAAGTACTCGTTCATGAGAATTTTTCAGCGAATCTGCCTCATTTTCAAAACTGGCATTAGGAAAAACTTTTGAAATATGAGAAAATGCGTCAAGGTGTCAATATGGTATTATGGTGGATGAAAGTTCGATAATCATTAAGCTAACAACTTTGTAGTGAATATTTTCGAATCCGTGATGCATGTAGAATTTTCGGAACACGGAATTTCACGATGACTGGTTCTATGTAAATTGCATGTCTCTTGGGTAGAACTCACTCCAAGAGCATTTTTCTGCGAAAACTGCATGATTTTAAAAACTGACATTAGGAGAAATCTACTAAATCACAATAAAACTTTCTATGTATCAATATGCATTGTAAGGTGGATGAAAGTTCGGTAATACAAATGTTCACAACTCATTAAAAATGTTTGTTGAATCCGAAATGCGTGTATCATGTTCAGAACACGGAATGTCACGGTGAGTGAAACTAGGTAAATTACATATCTTTTGGGTAAAACTCGCTCCAAGAGCATTTTTCTGCCAAATCTGCCTAATTTTCAAAACTGGCTTTAAAACTAACCTGTGAAATCTGAGAAAACTCTTTAAAGTGTCAGTAAGCCTTGTATGGTGGATGAAAGTGCTGTAATCCACTTGCTAACAACTCTGTAGTGAATATTTTTCGAATCCGAGATGCATGTAACGTGTTCAGAACACGGAATTTCACGGTGAGGGAATCCATGTAAATTACATGTCTATTTTTTAGAACCCGCTCCAAGATTTATTTGCCGTGAAATCTGTCTCATTTTGGAAACTGGCATTGAAAGATCTGTGAAATCAGAGAAAATGCTTCTAAGCATCAATATGCCTTGTTTTGTGATGAAAGTCCTGTAATCCACATGCAAATAAACCTGTAGTTTATATTTGTCGAATAATTTCTTCATGTAGCGTGTTCAAAACACGTAATTACACAGTGGGGGAATTTATGTTATGTACATATCTATTGGGTAGAACACTCTCCAACAGGTTTTTCCTTTGAAAACTGCCTGATTTTTGAAACTGCTATTAATAAATAGCTGCAAACCCAGTGTAAATACTTCTAGGTTTAAATATGCCTTGTATGGTGGATGAAAGTTCGGTAATCCACATGCTCACACTCATTTAAGAATGTTTGTCGAATACATGATCCATGTATTGTGTTCGGAATACGGAATGTCATAGTGAATGAAACAATGGAAGTTACATGTCTATTGGGTAGAACTCGCTTGAAGAGTATTTTTCAGCGAAATGTGCCTCATTTTCAATTCTGCTATTAGGAGAACCCTGTGAAATCTGAGAAAATGCTTCTAAATGTCAATATGCCTTGAATGGTGAATGAAAGTCCAGTAATCCACAGGTTAATAACAGTCTAGTGATTATTTTTCAAACCGTGATTCATGTAGCGCTTATGGAAAATGGAATTTCACGGTAATGAAACGATGTAAATTATAATTCTATTGGGTAAAACTAGCTAGAATAGAATTTTTCTGCGAAAATTGCATGATTATCGAATGTGAAGTTTGGAAAAAGTTGCAAAATGAGAGTAAATATTTGTAGTTGTAAATATGCCATTATGATGGAAAAAAGATCGGTAATCCATATTTTCACAACATATTAAAGAATCGTTTTCTAATCCGTGATGCATGGACCGTGTTCAAAACATGGAATTTCACAGTGATTAAAACAAAGTAAATTACTTCTCTATTGGGTAGAACTCGCTCCAAGAGAATTTTTCTGCGAAAACTGCTTCATTTTTGAAACTGGCGTTGGGAAAACGCTGCAAAATCTGAGAAAATACTTCTAAGTATCAATATTCAATCTATTGTAATGAAAGTTCTGTAATCCACATGCTAACAAATCTGGAATGAATATTTGTCGAACCATTAATCATGAAGCATATTCGGAACACGGAATTTCACGGCCAGAGATCTTATGTAAATTACATTTCTCTTCGTTAGAAATCACTCCAAGAGATTTTTCCTGAGAAATCTGCCTGATTTTCGAATCTCTCTTTACGAAACCATGCAAACAGAGATTAATAGGTTCTCGGTGTAAATATGCCTTGTATGGTGGATGAAAGTACGGTAATCCGCATGCTAACAACTCTGTAGTGAATATTTGTCGAATCCGAGATACATGAAGTGTGTTTGATACACAGAATATCACGGTGAGCAAATCAATATAAAATACATGTCTCTTGGGTAGAACACACTCGCAGAGATTTTTCTGCGACATCTGCTTCATTTTCGAAACTGCCGTTTGAAAATCTCTGCAAAAGAAGAGAAAATGCTTCATAGTGTCAATATGCCTTGTATTGTGATGGAAGTTCGTAAAACCACATGCAAATAAATCTGTGGTGAATATTTGTAGAAAGCGTTATGCATGTAGCGTGATCGTACCATGGAAAGACTGGCGATGGAATCTATGTAAACTACACGTCTATCGGTTAGAACTCGCTCCAAAAATATTTTCCTGAGAAAACGGCCTGATTTTCGAAACTGGCATTAGGAAAAAGCGGCAAATTCAGAGTTAATGTTTCTAGGTGTAAATATGCCATGTATGGTGGATGAAATTTCTGTAATCTACATGCTAACAACTCTTTTGAGAAAGTTTGTTGAAACCTTGATGCATGTAGCGTGTTCGGAAATTGGAATGTCACTGTGAGGGAAACTAAGTAAATTAAATTTCTATTGGGAAGTTCTCGCTTCACGAGAATTTTACTGTGAATCTGCCTCATTTTCAAAACTGGCATTAGGAAAAACTTTTGAAATATGAGAAAATGCGTCAAGGTGTCAATATGGTATTATGGTGGATGAAAGTTCGATAATCATTATGCTAACAAATCTGTAGTGAATATTTTCGAATCGGTGATGCATGTAGAATTTTCGATTCACGGAATTTCACGATGACGGGTTCTATGTAAATTGCATGTCTCTTGGGTTGAACACACCCCAAGAGCATTTTTCCGTGAAAACTGCATGAGTTTAAAAACTGACATTAGGAGAAATCTACTAAATCAGAATAAACCTTTCTATGTATCAATATGCATTGTAAGGTGGATGAAAGTTCGGTAATACAAATGTTCACAACTCATTAAAAATGTTTGTTGAATCCGAAATGCGTGTATCATGTTCAGAACACGGAATGTCACGGTGAGTGAAACTAGGTAAATTACATATCTTTTGGGTAAAACTCGCTCCAAGAGCATTTTTCTGCCAAATCTGCCTCATTTTCAAATCTGGCGTTAAAACTAAACTGTGAAATCTGACAAAATTCTTTTAAGTGTCAGTAAGCCTTGTATGGTGGATGAAAGTGCTGTAATCCACTTGCTAACAACTCTGTAGTGAATATTTGTCGAATCCGAGATGCATATAACGTGTTCGGAACACGGAATTTCACGGTGAGGGAATCCATGTAAATTACATGTCTATTGGTTAGAACCTGCTTCAAGAGTTTTTTGCCGTGAAATCTGTCTCATTTTGGAAACTGGCATTGAAAGATCTGTGAAATCAGAGAAAATGCTTCTAAGCATCAATATGCCTTGTTTTGTGATGAAAGTCCTGTTATCCACATGCAAATAAACCTGTAGTTTATATTTGTCGAATAATTTCTGCATCTAGCGTGTTCAAAACACGTAATTACAGTGTTGGAATTTATGTTATGTACATATCTATTGGGTAGAACACTCTCCAACAGGTTTTTCCTTTGAAAACTGCCTGATTTTCGAAACTGCTATTAGGAAATAGCTACAAACCCAATGTAAATACTTCTAGGTTTAAGTATGCCTTGTATGGTGGATGAAAGTTCGGTAATCCACATGCTCACACTCATTAAAGAATGTTTGTCGAATTCATGATCCATGTAATGTGTTTGGAATACGGAATGTCATAGTGAATGAAACAATGCAAGTTACAAGTCTATTGGGTAGAACTCGCTTGAAGAGTATTTTTCTGCGCAATGTGCCTCTTTTTCAAATCTGCCATTAGGAGAACCCTGTGAAATCTTAGAAAATGCTTCTAAGTGTCAATATGCCTTGAATGGTGAATGAAAGTCCAGTAATCCACAGGTTAATAACAGTCTAGTGATTATTTTTCAAACCGTGATTCATGTAGCGCTTATGGAAAACGGAATTTCACGGTAATGAAACGATGTAAATTACAATTCTATTGGGTAAAACTAGCTAGAATAGAATTTTTCTGCGAAAATTGCATGATTATCGAATGTGAAGTTTGGAAAAAGTTGCAAAATGAGAGTAAATATTTGTAGTTGTAAATATGCCATTATGATGGAAAAAAGATCGGTAATCCATATTTTCACAACATATTATAGAATCGTTTTCTAATCCGTGATGCATGGACCGTGTTCAAAACATGGAATTTCACGGTGATTAAAACAAAGTGAATTATTTCTCTATTGGGTAGACCTCGCTCCAAGAGAATTTTTCGGCGAAAACTGCTTCATTTTTGAAACTGGCGTTGGGAAAACGCTGCAAAATCTGAGAAAATACTTCTAAGTATCAATATTCAATCTATTGTAATGAAAGTTCTGTAATCCACATGCTAACAAATCTGGAATGTATATTTGTCGAACCATTAATCATGAAGCATATTCGGAACACGGAATTTCACGGCAAGAGATCTTATGTAAATTACATTTCTCTTCGTTAGAAATCACTCCAAGAGATTTTTCCTGAGAAATCTGCCTGATTTTCGAATCTTGCGTTACGAAACAATGCAAACTAAGATTAATAGGTTCTCGGTGTAAATATGCCTTATATGGTGGATGAAAGTTCTGTAATCCGCATGCTAACAACTCTATAGTGAATATTTGTCGAATCCGAGATACATGAAGTGTGCTTGGAACACAGAATATCACGGTGAGCAAATCTATATAAAATACATGTCTCTTGGGTAGAACATGCTCCGAGAGATTTTTCTGGGAAATCTGCCTCAATTTTCGAAACTGGCATTTGAAAATCTCTGCAAAAGCAGAGAAAATGCTTCATAGAGTCAATATGCCTTGTATTGTGATGGAAGTTCGTAAATCCACATGCAAATAAATATGTGGTGAATATTTTAGAAAGCGTTATGCATGAAACGTGTTTCTATCATGGAAAGTCTGGCGATGGAATCTATGTAATCTACACGTCTAGGTTAAAACTCGCTCCAAAAATATTTTCCTGAGAAAACGGCCTGATTTTCGAAACAGGCATTAGGTAAAAGCTGCAAATTCAGAGTTAATGTTTCTAGGTGTAAATATGCCATGTATGGTGGATGTAAGTTCTGTAATCTACATGCTCACAACTCTTTTGAGAAAGTTTGTTGAAACCTTGATGCATGTAGCGTGTTCGGAATTTGGAATGTCACTGTGAGGGAAACTAAGTAAATTAAATTTCTATTGGGATGTACTCGCTTCATGAGAATTTTTCAGTGAATCTGCCTCATTTTCATAACTGGCATTAGGAAAAACTTTTGAAACATGAGAAAATGCGTCAAGGTGTCAATATGGTATTATGGTGGATGAAAGTTCGATAATCATTATGCTAACAACTCTGTAGTGAATATTTTCGAATCCGTGATGCATGTAGCATTTTCGGAACACGGAATTTCACGATGACGGGTTCTATGTAAATTGCATGTGTCTTGGGTAGAACTCACTCCAAGAGCATTTTTCTGCGAAAACTGCATGATTTTAAAAACTGACATTAGGAGAATTCTACTAAATCAGAATAAAACTTTCTATGTATCAATATGCATTGTAAGGTGGATGAAAGTTCGGTAATACAAATGTTCACAACTCATTAAAAATGTTTGTTGAATCCGAAATGCGTGTAACATGTTCAGAACACGGAATGTCACGGTGAGTGAAACTAGGTAAATTACATATCTTTTGGGTAAAACTCGCTCCAAGAGCATTTTTCTGCCAAATCTGCCTCATTTTCAAAACTGGCGTTAAAACTAACCTGTGAAATCTGAGAAAATTCTTTAAAGTGTCAGTAAGCCTTGTATGGTGGATTAAAGTGCTGTAATCCACTTGCTAACAACTCTGTAGTGAATATTTTTGGAATCCGTGATGCATGTAACGTGTTCAGAACACAGAATTTCACGGTGAGGGAATCCATGTAAATTACATGTCTATTGGTTAGAACCCGCTCCAAGAGTTTTTTGCCGTGAAATCTGTCTCATTTTCGAAACTGGCGTTGAAAGATCTGTGAAATCAGAGAAAATGCTTCTAAGCATCAATATGCCTTGTTTTGTGATGAAAGTCCTGTTATCCACATGCAAATAAACCTGTAGTTTATATTTGTCGAATAATTTCTGCATGTAGCGTGTTCAAAACACGTAATTACACAGTGGGGGAATTTATGTTATGTACATATCTATTGGGTAGAACACTCTCCAACAGGTTTTTCCTTTGAAAACTGCCTGATTTTCGAAACTGCTATTAGGAAATAGCTGCAAACCCAGTGTAAATACTTCTAGGTTTAAATATGCCTTGTATGGTCGATGAAAGTTCGGTAATCCACATGCTCACACTCATTAAAGAATGTTTGTTGAATTCATGATCCATGTAACGTGTTCGGAATACGGAATGTCATAGAGAATGAAACAATGCAAGTTACAAGTCTATTGGGTAGAACTCGCTTGAAGAGAATTTTTTTGTGCAATGTGCCTCATTTTCAAATCTGCCATTAGGAGAAACCTGTGAAATCTGAGAAAATGCTTCTAAGTGTCAATATGCCTTGAATGGTGAATGAAAGTCCAGTTATCCACATGTTAATAACAGTCTAATGATTATTTTTCAAACCGTGATTCATGTAGTGCTTATGGAAAACGGAATTTCACGGTAATGAAACGATGTAAATTACAATTCTATTGGGTAGAAATAGCTAGAATAGAATTTTTCTGCGAAAATTGCATGATTATCGAATCTGAAGTTTGGAAAAAGTTGCAAAATGAGAGTAAATATTTGTAGTTGTAAATATGCCATTATGATGGAAAAAAGATCGGCAATCCATATTTTCACAACATATTAAAGAATCGTTTTCTAATCCGTGATGCATGGACCGTGTTCAAAACATGGAATTTCACGGTGATTAAAACAAAGTAAATTACTTCTCTATTGGGTAGAATTCGCTCCAAGAGAATTTTTCTGCGAAAACTGCTTCATTTTTGAAACTGGCGTTGGGAAAACGCTGCAAAATCTGAGAAAATACTTCTAAGTATCAATATTCAATCTATTGTAATGAAAGTTCTGTAATCCACATGCTAACAAATCTGGAATGAATATTTGTCGAACCATTAATCATGAAGCATATTCGGAACACGGAATTTCACGGCCAGAGATCTTATGTAAATTGCATTTCTCTTCGTTAGAAATCACTCCAAGAGATTTTTCCTGAGAAATCTGCCTGATTTTCGAATCTTGCGTTACGAAAACATGCAAACTCAGATTAATAGGTTCTCGGTGTAAATATGCCTTGTATGGTGGATGAAAGTTCGGTAATCCGCATACTAACAACTCTGTAGTGAATATTTGTCGAATCCGAGATACATGAAGTGTGCTTGGAACACAGAATATCACGGTGAGCAAATCTATATAAAATACATGTCTCTTGGGTAGAACATGCTCCGAGAGATTTTTCTGGGAAATCTGCCTCAATTTTCGAAACTGGCATTTGAAAATCTCTGCAAAAGCAGAGAAAATGCTTCATAGTGTCAATATGCCTTGTATTGTGATGGAAGTTCGTAAATCCACATGCAAATAAATCTGTGGTGAATATTTGTAGAAAGCGTTATGCATGAAGCGTGATCGTATCATGGAAAGTCTGGCGATGGAATCTATGTAATCTACACGTCTATAGGTTAAAACTCGCTCCAAAAATTTTTTCCTGAGAAAACGGCCTGATTTTCGAAACTGGCATTAGGTAAAAGCTGCAAATTCAGAGTTAATGTTTCTAGGTGTAAATATGCCATGTATGGTGGATGAAAGTTCTGTAATCTACATGCTCACAACTCTTTTGAGAAAGTTTGTTGAAACCTTGATGCATGTAGCGTGTTCAGAAATTGGAATGTCACTGTGAGGGAAACTAAGTAAATTAAATTTCTATTGGGAAGTACTCGCTCCACGAGAATTTTTCTGCGAAAACTGCTTCATTTTTGAAACTGGCGTTGGGAAAACGCTGCAAAATCTGAGAAAATACTTCTAAGTATCAATATTCAAACTATTGTAATGAAAGTTCTGTAATCCACATGCTAACAAATCTGGAATGAATATTTGTCGAACAATTAATCATGAAGCATATTCGGAACACGGAATTTCACGGCCAGAGATCTTATGTAAATTACATTTCTCTTCGTTAGAAATCACTCCAAGAGATTTTTCCTGAGAAATCTGCCTGATTTTCGAATCTTGCGTTACGAAACCATGCAAACAGAGATTAATAGGTTCTCGGTGTAAATATGCCTTGTATGGTGGATGAAAGTTCTGTAATCCGCATGCTAACAACTCTATAGTGAATATTTGTCGAATCCGAGATACATGAAGGGTGCTTGGAGCACAGAATATCACGGTGAGCAAATCTATATAAAATAAATGTCTCTTGGGTAGAACATGCTCCGAGAGATTTTTCTGGGAAATCTGCCTCAATTTTCGAAACTGGCATTTGAAAATCTCTGCAAAAGCAGAGAAAATGCTTCATAGTGTCAATATGCCTTGTATTGTGATGGAAGTTCTTAAATCCACATGCAAATAAATCTGTGGTGAATATTTGTAGAAAGCGTTATGCATGAAGCGTGATCGTATCATAGAAAGTCTGGAGATGGAATCTATGTAATCTACACGTCTATAGGTTAGAACTCGCTCCAAAAATTTTTTCCTGAGAAAACGGCCTGATTTTCGAAACTGGCATTAGGTAAAAGCTGCAAATTCAGAGTTAATGTTTCTAGGTGTAAATATGCCATGTATGGTGGATGAAAGTTCTGTAATCTACATGCTCACAACTGTTTTGAGAAAGTTTGTTGAAACCTTGATGCATGTAGCGTGTTCGGAAATTGGAATGTCACTGTGAGGGAAACTAAGTAAATTAAATTTCTATTGGGAAGTACTCGTTCATGAGAATTTTTCAGCGAATCTGCCTCATTTTCAAAACTGGCAATAGGAAAAACTTTTGAAATATGAGAAAATGCGTCAAGGTGTCAATATGGTATTATGGTGGATGAAAGTTCGATAATCATTATGCTAACAAATCTGTAGTGAATATTTTCGAATCCGTGATGCATGTAGCATTTTCGGAACACGGAATTTCACGATGACGGGTTCTATGTAAATTGCATGTCTCTTGGGTAGAACTCACTCCAAGAGCATTTTTCTGCGAAAACTGCATGATTTTAAAAACTGACATTAGGAGAAATCTACTAAATCACAATAAAACTTTCTATGTATCAATATGCATTGTAAGGTGGATGAAAGTTCGGTAATACAAATGTTCACAACTCATTAAAAATGTTTGTTGAATCCGAAATGCGTGTAACGTGTTCAGAACACGGAATGTCACGGTGAGTGAAACTAGGTAAATTACATATCTTTTGGGTAAAACTCGCTCCAAGAGCATTTCTCTGCCAAATCTGCCTAATTTTCAAAACTGGCTTTAAAACTAACCTGTGAAATCTGAGAAAACTCTTTAAAGTGTCAG
This sequence comes from Camelus bactrianus, assembly GCF_048773025.1. NCBI lineage: Eukaryota > Metazoa > Chordata > Mammalia > Artiodactyla > Camelidae > Camelus > Camelus bactrianus. The sequence continues at coordinate 43,097,275 of NC_133556.1, forward strand.
TAAGCCTTGTATGGTGGATGAAAGTGCTGTAATCCACTTGCTAACAACTATGTAGTGAATATTTTTGGAATCCGAGATGCATGTAACGTGTTCGGAACACGGAATTTCACGGTGAGGGAATCCATGTAAATTACATGTCTATTTTTTAGAACCCGCTCCAAGAGTTATTTGCCGTGAAATCTGTCTCATTTTGGAAACTGGCGTTGAAAGATCTGTGAAATCAGAGAAAATGCTTCTAAGCATCAATATGCCTTGTTTTGTGATGAAAGTCCTGTAATCCACATGCAAATAAACCTGTAGTTTATATTTGTCGAATAATTTCTTCATGTAGCGTGTTCAAAACACGTAATTACACAGTGGGGGAATTTATGTTATGTACATATCTATTGGGTAGAACACTCTCCAACAGGTTTTTCCTTTGAAAACTGCCTGATTTTCGAAACTGCTATTAGGAAATAGCTGCAAACCCAGTGTAAATACTTCTAGGTTTAAATATGCCTTGTATGGTGGATGAAAGTTCGGTAATCCACATGCTCACACTCATTAAAGAATGTTTGTCGAATACATGATCCATGTATTCTGTTCGGAATACGGAATGTCATAGTGAATGAAACAATGGAAGTTACATGTCTATTGGGTAGAACTCGCTTGAAGAGTATTTTTCTGCGAAATGTGCCTCATTTTCAAATCTGCCATTAGGAGAACCCTGTGAAATCTGAGAAAATGCTTCTAAGTGTCAATATGCCTTGAATGGTGAATGAAAGTCCAGTAATCCACAGGTTAATAACAGTCTAGTGATTATTTTTCAAACCGTGATTCATGTAGCGCTTATGGAAAATGGAATTTCACGGTAATGAAACGATGTAAATTACAATTCTATTGGGTAGAACTAGCTAGAATAGAATTTTTCTGCGAAAATTGCATGATTATCGAATCTGAAGTTTGGAAAAAGTTGCAAAATGAGAGTAAATATTTGTAGTTGTAAATATGCCATTATGATGGAAAAAAGATCGGTAATCCATATTTTCACAACATATTAAAGAATCGTTTTCTAATCCGTGATGCATGGACCGTGTTCAAAACATGGAATTTCACAGTGATTAAAAAAAGTAAATTACTTCTCTATTGGGTAGAACTCGCTCCAAGAGAATTTTTCTGCGAAAACTGCTTCATTTTTGAAACTGGCGTTGGGAAAACGCTGCAAAATCTGAGAAAATACTTCTAAGTATCAATATTCAATCTATTGTAATGAAAGTTCTGTAATCCACATGCTAACAAATCTGGAATGAATATTTGTCGAACCATTAATCATGAAGCATATTCGGAACACGGAATTTCACCGCCAGAGATCTTATGTAAATTACATTTCTCTTCGTTAGAAATCACTCCAAGAGATTTTTCCTGAGAAATCTGCCTGATTTTCGAATCTTGCGTTACGAAAACATGCAAACTCAGATTAATAGGTTCTCGGTGTAAATATGCCTTGTATGGTGGATGAAAGTACGGTAATCCACATGCTAACAACTCTGCAGTGAATATTTGTCGAATCCGAGATACATGAAGTGTGTTTGATACACAGAATATCACGGTGAGCAAATCAATATAAAATACATGTCTCTTGGGTAGAACACACTCCCAGAGATTTTTCTGTGACATCTGCTTCATTTTCGAAACTGCCGTTTGAAAATCTCTGCAAAAGAGGAGAAAATGCTTCATAGTGTCAATATGCCCTGTATTGTGATGGAAGTTCGTAAAATCACATGCAAATAAATCTGTGGTGAATATTTGTAGAAAGCATTATGCATGTAGCGTGATCGTACCATGGAAAGACTGGCGATGGAATCTATGTAAACTACACGTCTATAGGTTAGAACTCGCTCCAAAAATATTTTCCTGAGAAAACGGCCTGATTTTCGAAACTGGCATTAGGAAAAAGCGGCAAATTCAGAGTTAATGTTTCTAGGTGTAAATATGCCATGTATGGTGGATGAAATTTCTGTAATCTACATGCTAACAACTCTTTTGAGAAAGTTTGTTGAAACCTTGATGCATGTAGCGTGTTCGGAAATTGGAATGTCACTGTGAGGGAAACTAAGTAAATTAAATTTCTATTGGGAAGTTCTCGCTTCACGAGAATTTTACTGTGAATCTGCCTCATTTTCAAAACTGGCATTAGGAAAAACTTTTGAAATATGAGAAAATGCGTCAAGGTGTCAATATGGTATTATGGTGGATGAAAGTTCGATAATCATTATGCTAACAAATCTGTAGTGAATATTTTCGAATCGGTGATGCATGTAGAATTTTCGGATCACGGAATTTCACGATGACGGGTTCTATGTAAATTGCATGTCTCTTGGGTTGAACACACCCCAAGAGCATTTTTCCGCGAAAACTGCATGAGTTTAAAAACTGACATTAGGAGAAATCTACTAAATCAGAATAAACCTTTCTATGTATCAATATGCATTGTAAGGTGGATGAAAGTTCGGTAATACAAATGTTCACAACTCATTAAAAATGTTTGTTGAATCCGAAATGCGTGTAACGTGTTCAGAACACGGAATGTCACGGTGAGTGAAACTAGGTAAATTACATATCTTTTGGGTAAAACTCGCTCGAAGAGCATTTTTCTGCCAAATCTGCCTCATTTTCAAAACTGGCTTTAAAACTAACCTGTGAAATCTGAGAAAACTCTTTAAAGTGTCAGTAAGCCTTGTATGGTGGATGAAAGTGCTGTAATCCACTTGCTAACAACTATGTAGTGAATATTTTTCGAATCCGAGATGCATGTAACGTGTTCAGAACACGGAATTTCACGGTGAGGGAATCCATGTAAATTACATGTCTATTTTTTAGAACCCGCTCCAAGAGTTATTTGCCGTGAAATCTGTCTCATTTTGGAAACTGGCTTTGAAAGATCTGTGAAATCAGAGAAAATGCTTCTAAGCATCAATATGCCTTGTTTTGTGATGAAAGTCCTGTTATCCACATGCAAATAAACCTGTAGTTTATATTTGTCGAATAATTTCTGCATGTAGCGTGTTCAAAACACGTAATTACACAGTGTTGGAATTTATGTTATGTACATATCTATTGGGTAGAACACTCCCCAACAGGTTTTTCCTTTGAAAACTGCCTGATTTTCGAAACTGCTATTAGGAAATAGCTACAAACCCAGTGTAAATACTTCTAGGTTTAAGTATGCCTTGTATGGTGGATGAAAGTTCGGTAATCCACATGCTCACACTCATTAAAGAATGTTTGTCGAATTCAAGATCCATGTAATGTGTTTGGAATACGGAATGTCATAGTGAATGAAACAATGCAAGTTACAAGTCTATTGGGTAGAACTCGCTTGAAGAGTATTTTTCTGCGCAATGTGCCTCTTTTTCAAATCTGCCATTAGGAGAACCCTGTGAAATCTTAGAAAATGCTTCTAAGTGTCAATATGCCTTGAATGGTGAATGAAAGTCCAGTAATCCACAGGTTAATAACAGTCTAGTGATTATTTTTCAAACCGTGATTCATGTAGCGCTTATGGAAAACGGAATTTCACGGTAATGAAACGATGTAAATTACAATTCTATTGGGTAAAACTAGATAGAATAGAATTTTTCTGCGAAAATTGCATGATTATCGAATGTGAAGTTTGGAAAAAGTTGCAAAATGAGAGTAAATATTTGTAGTTGTAAATATGCCATTATGATGGAAAAAAGATCGGTAATCCATATTTTCACAACATATTATAGAATCGTTTTCTAATCCGTGATGCATGGACCGTGTTCAAAACATGGAATTTCACGGTGATTAAAACAAAGTGAATTACTTCTCTATTGGGTAGACCTCGCTCCAAGAGAATTTTTCGGCGAAAACTGCTTCATTTTTGAAACTGGCGTTGGGAAAACGCTGCAAAATCTGAGAAAATACTTCTAAGTATCAATATTCAATCTATTGTAATGAAAGTTCTGTAATCCACATGCTAACAAATCTGGAATGAATATTTGTTGAACCATTAATCATGAAGCATATTCGGAACACGGAATTTCACGGCCAGAGATCTTATGTAAATTACATTTCTCTTCGTTAGAAATCACTCCAAGAGATTTTTCCTGAGAAATCTGCCTGATTTTCGAATCTTGCGTTACGAAAACATGCAAACTCAGATTAATAGGTTCTCGGTGTAAATATGCCTTGTATGGTGGATGAAAGTTCGGTAATCCGCATACTAACAACTCTGTAGTGAATATTTGTCGAATCCGAGATACATGAAGTGTGCTTGGAACACAGAATATCACGGTGAGCAAATCTATATAAAATACATGTCTCTTGGGTAGAACATGCTCCGAGAGATTTTTCTGGGAAATCTGCCTCAATTTTCGAAACTGGCATTTGAAAATCTCTGCAAAAGCAGAGAAAATGCTTCATAGTGTCAATATGACTTGTATTGTGATGGAAGTTCGTAAATCCACATGCAAATAAATCTGTGGTGAATATTTGTAGAAAGCGTTATGCATGAAGCGTGATCGTATCATGGAAAGTCTGGCGATGGAATCTATGTAATCTACACGTCTATAGGTTAAAACTCGCTCCAAAAATTTTTTCCTGAGAAAACGGCCTGATTTTCGAAACTGGCATTAGGTAAAAGCTGCTAATTCAGGGTTAATGTTTCTAGGTGTAAATATGCCATGTATGGTGGATGAAAGTTCTGTAATCTACATGCTCACAACTCTTTTCAGAAAGTTTGTTGAAACCTTGATGCATGTAGCGTATTCAGAAATTGGAATGTCACTGTGAGGGAAACTAAGTAAATTAAATTTCTATTGGGAAGTACTCGCTCCACGAGAATTTTTCTGCGAAAACTGCTTCATTTTTGAAACTGGCGTTGGGAAAACGCTGCAAAATCTGAGAAAATACTTCTAAGTATCAATATTCAATCTATTGTAATGAAAGTTCTGTAATCCACATGCTAACAAATCTGGAATGAATATTTGTCGAACAATTAATCATGAAGCATATTCGGAACACGGAATTTCACGGCCAGAGATCTTATGTAAATTACATTTCTCTTCATTAGAAATCACTCCAAGAGATTTTTCCTGAGAAATCTGCCTGATTTTCGAATCTTGCGTTACGAAACCATGCAAACAGAGATTAATAGGTTCTCGGTGTAAATATGCCTTGTATGGTGGATGAAAGTTCTGTAATCCGCATGCTAACAGCTCTATAGTGAATATTTGTCGAATCCGAGATACATGAAGGGTGCTTGGAACACAGAATATCACGGTGAGCAAATCTATATAAAATACATGTCTCTTGGGTAGAACATGCTCCGAGAGATTTTTCTGGGAAATCTGCCTCAATTTTCGAAACTGGCATTTGAAAATCTCTGCAAAAGCAGAGAAAATGCTTCATAGTGTCAATATGCCTTGTATTGTGATGGAAGTTCGTAAATCCACATGCAAATAAATCTGTGGTGAATATTTGTAGAAAGCGTTATGCATGAAGCGTGATCGTATCATGGAAAGTCTGCCGATGGAATCTATGTAATCTACACGTCTATAGGTTAAAACTCGCTCCAAAAATTTTTTCCTGAGAAAACGGCCTGATTTTCAAAACTGGCATTAGGTAAAAGCTGCAAATTCAGTGTTAATGTTTCTAGTTGTAAATATGCCATGTATGGTGGATGTAAGTTCTGTAATCTACATGCTCACAACTCTTTTAAGAAAGTTTGTTGAAACCTTGATGCATGTAGCGTGTTCGGAAATTGGAATGTCACTGTGAGGGAAACTAAGTAAATTAAATTTCTATTGGGATGTGCTCGCTTCATGAGAATTTTTCAGTGAATCTGCCTCATTTTCAAAACTGGCAATAGGAAAAACTTTTGAAATATGAGAAAATGCGTCAAGGTGTCAATATGGTATTATGGTGGATGAAAGTTTGATAATCATTATGCTAACAAATCTGTAGTGAATATTTTCGAATCCGTGATGCATGTAGCATTTACGGAACACGGAATTTCACAATGACGGGTTCTATGTAAATTGCATGTCTCTTGGGTAGAACTCACTCCAAGAGCATTTTTCTGCGAAAACTGCATGATTTTAAAAACTGACATTAGGAGAATTCTACTAAATCAGAATAAAACTTTCTATGTATCAATATGCATTGTAAGGTGGATGAAAGTTCGGTAATACAAATGTTAACAACTCATTAAAAATGTTTGTTGAATCCGAAATGCGTGTAACATGTTCAGAACACGGAATGTCATGGTGAGTGAAACTAGGTAAATTACAAACTTTTGGGGTAAAACTCGCTCCAAGAGCATTTTTCTGCCAAATCTGCCTAATTTTCAAAACTGCCTTTAAAACTAAACTGTGAAATCTGAGAAAATTCTTTAAAGTGTCAGTAAGCCTTGTATGGTGGATTAAAGTGCTGTAATCCACTTGCTAACAACTATGTAGTGAATATTTTTGGAATCCGAGATGCATGTAACGTGTTCAGAACACGGAATTTCACGGTGAGGGAATCCATGTAAATTACATGTCTATCGGTTAGAACCCGCTCCAAGAGTTTTTTGCCGTGAAATCTGTGTCATTTTCGAAACTGGCGTTGAAAGATCTGTGAAATCAGAGAAAATGCTTCTAAGCATCAATATGCCTTGTTTTGTGATGAAAGTCCTGTTATCCACATGCAAATAAACCTGTAGTTTATATTTGTCGAATAATTTCTGCATGTAGCGTGTTCAAAACACGTAATTACACAGTGGGGGAATTTATGTTATGTACATATCTATTGGGTAGAACACTCTCCAACAGGTTTTTCCTTTGAAAACTGCCTGATTTTCGAAACTGCTATTAGGAAATATCTGCAAACCATGTGTTAATACATCTAGGTTTAAATATGCCTTGTATGGTCGATGAAAGTTCGGTAATCCACATGCTCACACTCATTAAAGAATGTTTGTCGAATTCATGATCCATGTAACGTGTTCGGAATACGGAATGTCATAGTGAATGAAACAATGCAAGTTACAAGTCTATTGGGTAGAACTCGCTTGAAGAGTATTTTTCTGCGAAATGTGCCTCATTTTCAAATCTGCCATTAGGAGAACCCTGTGAAATCTTAGAAAATGCTTCTAAGTGTCAATATGCCTTGAATGGTGAATGAAAGTCCAGTTATCCACATGTTAATAACAGTCTAATGATTATTTTTCAAACCGTGATTCATGTAGCGCTTATGGAAAAAGGAATTTCACGGTAATGAAACGATGTAAATTACAATTCTATTGGGTAGAACTTGCTAGAATAGAATTTTTCTGCGAAAATTGCATGATTATCGAATCTGAAGTTTGGAAAAAGTTGCAAAATGAGAGTAAATATTTGTAGTTGTAAATATGCCATTATGATGGAAAAAAGATCGGTAATCCATATTTTCACAACATATTAAAGAATCGTTTTCTAATCCGTGATGCATGGACCGTGTTCAAAACATGGAATTTCACGGTGATTAAAACAAAGTAAATTACTTCTCTATTGGGTAGAACTCGCTCCAAGAGAATTTTTCTGCGAAAACTGCTTCATTTTTGAAACTGGCGTTGGGAAAACGCTGCAAAATTTGAGAAAATACTTCTAAGTATCAATATTCAATCTATTGTAATGAAAGTTCTGTAATCCACATGCTAACAAATCTGGAATGAATATTTGTCGAACCATTAATCATGAAGCATATTCGGAACACGGAATTTCACTGCAAGAGATCTTATGTAAATTACATTTCTCTTCGTTAGAAATCACTCCAAGAGATTTTTCCTGAGAAATCTGCCTGATTTTCGAATCTTGCGTTACGAAACCATGCAAACTCAGATTAATAGATTCTCGGTGTAAATATGCCTTGTATGGTGGATGAAAGTTCGGTAATCCGCATGCTAACAACTCTGTAGTGAATATTTGTCGAATCCGAGATACATGAAGTGTGCTTGGAACACAGAATATCACGGTGAACAAATCTATATAAAATAAATGTCTCTTGGGTAGAACATGCTCCGAGAGATTTTTCTGGGAAATCTGCCTCAATTTTCGAAACTGGCATTTGAAAATCTCTGGAAAAGGAGAGAAAATGCTTCATAGTGTCAATATGCCTTGTATTGTGATGGAAGTTCTTAAATCCACATGCAAATAAATCTGTGGTGAATATTTGTAGAAAGTGTTATGCATGAAGCGTGATCGTATCATAGAAAATCTGGAGATGGAATCTATGTAATCTACACGTCTATAGGTTAGAACTCGCTCCAAAAATTTTTTCCTGAGAAATCGGCCTGATTTTCGAAACTGGCATTAGGTAAAAGCTGCAAATTCAGAGTTAATGTTTCTAGGTGTAAATATGCCATGTATGGTGGATGAAAGTTCTGTAATCTACATGCTCACAACTGTTTTGAGAAAGTTTGTTGAAACCTTCATGCATGTAGCGTGTTCGGAAATTGGAATGTCACTGTGAGGGAAACTAAGTAAATTAAATTTCTATTGGGAAGTACTCGCTTCACGAGAATTTTTCAGCGAATCTGCCTCATTTTCAAAACTGGCATTAGGAAAAACTTTTGAAATATGAGAAAATGCGTCAAGGTGTCAATATGGTATTATGGTGGATGAAAGTTCGATAATCATTATGCTAACAAATCTGTAGTGAATATTTTCGAATCCGTGATGCATGTAGCATTTTCGGAACACGGAATTTCACGATGACGGGTTCTATGTAAATTGCATGTCTCTTGGGTAGAACTCACTCCAAGAGCATTTTTCTGCAAAAACTGCATGATTTTAAAAACTGACATTAGGAGAAATCTACTAAATCACAATAAAACTTTCTATGTATCAATATGCATTGTAAGGTGGATGAAAGTTCGGTAATACAAATGTTCACAACTCATTAAAAATGTTTGTTGAATCCGAAATGCGTGTATCATGTTCAGAACACGGAATGTCACGGTGAGTGAAACTAGGTAAATTACATATCTTTTGGGTAAAACTCGCTCCAAGAGCATTTTTCTGCCAAATCTGCCTAATTTTCAAAACTGGCTTTAAAACTAACCTGTGAAATCTGAGAAAACTCTTTAAAGTGTCAGTAAGCCTTGTATGGTGGATGAAAGTGCTGTAATCCACTTGCTAACAACTCTGTAGTGAATATTTTTCGAATCCGAGATGCATGTAACGTGTTCAGAACACGGAATTTCACGGTGAGGGAATCCATGTAAATTACATGTCTATTTTTTAGAACCCGCTCCAAGAGTTATTTGCCGTGAAATCTGTCTCATTTTGGAAACTGGCGTTGAAAGATCTGTGAAATCAGAGAAAATGCTTCTAAGCATCAATATGCCTTGTTTTGTGATGAAAGTCCTGTAATCCACATGCAAATAAACCTGTAGTTTATATTTGTCGAATAATTTCTGCATGTAGCGTGTTCAAAACACGTAATTACACAGTGGGGGAATTTATGTTATGTACATATCTATTGGATAGAACACTCTCCAACAGGTTTTTCCTTTGAAAATTGCCTGATTTTTGAAACTGCTATTAATAAATAGCTGCAAACCCAGTGTAAATACTTCTAGGTTTAAATATGCCTTGTATGGTGGATGTAAGTTCGGTAATCCACATGCTCACACTCATTAAAGAATGTTTGTCGAATACATGATCCATGTATCGTGTTCGGAATACGGAATGTCATAGTGAATGAAACAATGGAAGTTACATGTCTATTGGGTAGAACTCGCTTGAAGAGTATTTTTCTGCGATATGTGCCTCATTTTCAATTCTGCCATTAGGAGAACCCTGTGAAATCTGAGAAAATGCTTCTAAGTGTCAATATGCCTTGAATGGTGTATGAAAGTCCAGTAATCCACAGGTTAATAACAGTCTAGTGATTATTTTTCAAACCGTGATTCATGTAGCGTTTATGGAAAACGGAATTTCACGGTAATGAAACGATGTAAATTACAATTCTATTGGGAAGAACTAGCTAGAATAGAATTTTTCTGCGAAAATTGCATGATTATCGAATCTGAAGTTTGGAAAAAGTTGCAAAATGAGAGTAAATATTTGTAGTTGTAAATATGCCATTATGATGGAAAAAAGATCGGTAATCCATATTTTCACAACATATTAAAGAATCGTTTTCTAATCCGTGATGCATGGACCGTGTTCAAAACATGGAATTTCACGGTGATTAAAACAAAGTATATTACTTCTCTATTGGGTAGAACTCACTCCAAGAGAATTTTTCTGCGAAAACTGCTTCATTTTTGAAACTGGCGTTGGGAAAACGCTGCAAAATCTGAGAAAATACTTCTAAGTATCAATATTCAATCTATTGTAATGAAAGTTCTGTAATCCACATGCTAACAAATCTGGAATGAATATTTGTCTAACCATTAATCATGAAGCATATTTGGAACACGGAATTTCATGGCCAGGTATCTTATGTAAATTACATTTCTCTTCGTTAGAAATCACTCCAAGAGATTTTTCCTGAGAAATCTGCTTGATTTTCGAATCTTGCGTCACGAAACCATGCAAACTCAGATTAATAGATTCTCGGTGTAAATATGCCTTGTATGGTGGATGAAAGTTCGGTAATACAAATGTTCACAACTCATTAAAAACGTTTGTTGAATCCGAATTGCGTGTAACGTGTTCAGAACACGGAATGTCATGGTGAGTGAAACTAGGTAAATTACATATCTTTTGGGTTAAACTCGCTCCAAGAGCATTTTTCTGCCAAATCTGCCTCATTTTCAAAACTGGCGTTAAAACTAAACTGTGAAATCTGAGAAAATTCTTCAAAGTGTCAGTAAGCCTTGTATGGTGGATGAAAGTGCTGTAATCCACTTGCTAACAACTCTGTAGTGAATATTTGTCGAATCCGAGATGCATGTAACGTGTTCGGAACATGTAATTTCACGGTGAGGGAATCCATGTAAATTACATGTCTATTGGTTAGAAACCGCTCCAAGAGTTTTTTGCCGTGAAATCTGTCTCATTTTCGAAACTGGCATTGAAAGATCTGTGAAATCAGAGAAAATGCTTCTAAGCATCAATATGCCTTGTTTTGTGATGAAAGTCCTGTTATCCACATGCAAATAAACCTGTAGTTTATATTTGTCGAATAATTTCTGCATGTAGCGTGTTCAAAACACGTAATTACACAGTGGGGGAGTTTATGTTATGTACATATCTATTGGGTAGAACACTCTCCAACACGTTTTTCCATTGAAAACTGCCTGATTTTCGAAACTGCTATTAGGAAATAGCTGCAAACCAAGTGTAAATACTTCTAGGTTTAAATATGCCTTGTATGGTGGATGAAAGTTCGGTAATCCACATGCTCACACTCATTAAAGAATGTTTGTCGAATTCATGATCCATGTAACATGTTAGGAATACGGAATGTCATAGTGAATGAAAGAATTGAAGCTACAAGTCTATTGGGTAGAACTAGCTTGAAGAGAATTTTTCTGCGCAATGTGCCTCATTTTCAAATCTGCCATTAGGAGAACCCTGTGAAATCTAAGAAAATGCTTCTAAGTATCAATATGCCTTGAATGGTGAATGAAAGTCCAGTAATCCACAGGTTAATAACAGTCTAGTGATTATTTTTCAAACCGTGATTCATGAAGTGCTTATGGAAAACGGAATTTCACGGTAATGAAATGATGTAAATTACAATTCTATTGGGTAGAACTAGCTAGAATAGAATTTTTTTCGAAAATTGCATGATTATCGAATGTGAAGTTTGGAAAAAGTTGCAAAATGAGAGTAAATATTTGTAGTTATAAATATGCCATTATGATGGGAAAAAGATCGGTAATCCATATTTTCACAACATATTAAAGAATGGTTTTCTAATACGTGATGCATGGACCGTGTTCGGAACATGGAATTTCACGGTGATTAAAACAATGTAAATTACTTCTCTATTGGGTAGAACTCGCTCCAAGAGAATTTTTCTGCGAAAACTGCTTCATTTTTGAAACTGGCGTTTGGAAAACACTGCAAAATCTGAGAAAATATTTCTAAGTATCAATATTCAATCTATTGTAATGAAAGTTCTGTAATCCACATGCTAACAAATCTGGTATGAATATTTGTCGAACAATTAATCATGTAGCATATTCGGAACACGGAATTTCACGGCCAGGTATCTTATGTAAATTACATTTCTCTTCGTTAGAAATCACTCCAAGAGATTTTTCCTGAGAAATCTGCCTGATTTTAGTAACTGGAACTACAAAAATCCTGCGAATACAGATTAATAGATTCTCGGTGTAAATATGCTTTGTATGGTGGATGAAAGTTCGGTAATCCACATGCTAACAACTCTGTAGTGAATATTTGTCGAATCCGAGATACATGAAGTGTGTTTGGAACACAGAATATCACGGTGAGTGAATCTATGTAAAATACATGTCTCTTGGGTAGAACTCGCTCCCAGAGATTTTTCTGCGAAATCTGCCTCATTTTCGAAACTGGCGTTTGAAAATCTCTGCAAAAGCAGAGAAAATGCTTCACAGTGTCAATATGCCTTGTATTGTGATGGAAGTTCGTAAAACCACATGCAAATAAATCTGTGGTGAATATTTGTTGAAAGCTTTATGCATGTAGCTTGATCGTATCACGGAAATACCCGGCGAAGGAATCTATGTAAACTACAAGTCGATAGGGTAGAATTCGCTCCAAAAATTTTTTCTTGAGGAAACGGCCTGATTTTCGAAACTGGCATTAGGTAAAAGCTGCAAAATCAGAGTTAATGATTCTAGGTGTAAATATGCCATGTATGGTGGATGAAAGTTCTGTAACCTACATGCTCACAACTATTTTGAGAAAGATTTTTGAAACCTTGATGCATGTAGCATGTTCGGAAATTGGAATGTCATTGAGTGAAACTAAGTAAATTAAATTTCTTTTGGGAAGTACTAGCTCCACGAGTATTTTTCTGCGAATCTGCCTCATTTTCAAAACTGGCATTAGGAAAAACTTTTGAAATATGAGAAAATGCGTCAAGGTGTCAATATGGTATTATGGTGGATGAAAGTTCGATAATCATTATGCTAACAACTCTGAAGTGAATATTTTCGAATCCGTGATGCATGTAGCATTTTCGGAACACGGAATTTCACGATGACGTGTTCTATGTAAATTGTATGTCCCTTGTGTAGAACTAACTCCAAGAGCATTTTTCTGCGAAAACTGCATAATTTTAAAAACTGACATTAGGAGAAATCTACTAAATCAGAATAAAACTTTCTATGTATCCATATGCATTGTAAGGTGGATGAAAGTTCGGTAATACAAATGTTCACAACGCATTAAAAATATTTGTTGAATCCGAAATGCGTGTAACGAGTTCAGAACACGGAATGTCACGGTGAGTGAAACTAGGTAAGTTACATATCTTTTGGGTAAAACTCGCTCCAAGAGCATTTTTCTGCCAAATCTGCCTCATTTTAAATACTGGCGTTAAAACCAACCTGTGAAATCTGAGAAAATTCTTCAAAGTGTCAGTATGCCTTGTATGGTGGATGAAAGTTCGGTAATCCACATGCTCACACTCATTAAAGAATGTTTGTCGAATTCGTGATCCATGTAACGTGTTCGGAATACGGAATGTCATAGTGAATGAAACAATGGAAGTTACAAGTCTACTGGGTAGAACTCGCTTGAAGAGTATTTTTCTGAGAAATGTGCCTCATTTTCAAATCTGCCATTAGGAGAACCCTGTGAAATCTGAGAAAATGTTCTAAGTGTCAGTATGCCTTGAATGGTGAATGAAAGTCCAGTAATCCACAGGTTAATAACAGTCTAGTGATTATTTTTCAAACCGTGATTCATGTAGTGTTTATGGAAAACGGAATTTCACGATAATGAAACGATGTAAATTACAATTCTATTGGGAAGAACTAGCTAGAATAGAATTTTTCTGGGAAAGTTGCATGATTATCGAATGTGAAGTTTGGAAAAATTTGCAAAATGAGAGTAAATATTTGTAGTTGTAAATATGCCATTATGATGGAGAAAAGATCGGTAATCCATATTTTCACAACATATTAAAGAATCGTTTTCTAATCCGTGATGCATGGACCGTGTTCAGAACATGGAATTTCACGGTGATTAAAACAATGTAAATTACTTCTCTATTGGGTAGAACTCGCTCCAAGAAAATTTTTCTGCGAAAACTGCTTCATTTTTGAAACTGGCGTTGGGAAAACGCTGCAAAATCTGAGAAAATACTTCTAAGTATCAATATTCAATCTATTGTAATGAAAGTTCTGTAATCCACATGCTAACAAATCTGGAATGAATATTTGTCGAACCATTAATCATGAAGCATATTCGGAACACGGAATTTCACGGCCAGAGATCTTATGTAAATTACATTTCTCTTCGTTAGAAATCACTCCAAGAGATTTTTCCTGAGAAATCTGCCTGATTTATGAATCTTGCTTTACAAAACCATGCAAACTCAGGTTAATAGATTCTCGGTGTAAATATGCCTTTTATGGTGGATGAAAGTTCGGTAATCCGCATGCTAACAACTCTGTAGTGAATATTTGTCGAATCCGAGATACATGAATTGTGTTTGGAACACAGAATATCACGGTGAGCAAATCTATAAAAAATACATGTCTCTTGGGTAGAACATGCTCCGAGAGATTTTTCTGGGAAATCTGCCTCAATTTTCGAAACTCGCATTTGAAAATCTCTGCAAAAGCAGAGAAAATCCTTCATAGTGTCAATATGCCTTGTATTGTGATGAAAGTTCGTAAATCCACATGCAAATAAATCTGTGGTGAATATTTGTAGAAAGCGTTATGCATGTAGCGTGATAGTATCACGGAAATTCCCGGCGATGGAATCTATGTAAACTACATATCTATAGGTTAGAACTCTCTCCAAAAATTTTTTCATGAGATAACGGCCTGATTTTCGAAACTGGCTTTAGGTAAAAGCTGCAAATTCAGAGTTAATATTTCTAGGTGTAAATATGCCTTGTATGATGGATGAAACTTCGGTAATCCGCATGCTAACAACTCTGTAGTGAATATTTGTCGAATCCGAGATACATGAAGTGTGCTTGGAACACAGAATATCACAGAGACCAAATCTATATAAAATACATGTCTCTTGGTTAGAACACGCTCCCAGAGATTTTTCGGCGAAATCTGCCACATTTTCGAAACTGGCGTTTGAAAATCTCTGCAAAAGCAGAGAAAATGCTTCATAATGTCAATATGCCTTGTATTGTGATGGAAGTTCGTAAAACCACATGCAAATTAATCTGTGGTGAATATTTGTAGAAAGCGTTATGCATGTATCGTGATCGTATCATGGAAAGTCTGCCGATGGAATCTATGTAATCTACACGTCTATAGGTTAAAACTCGCTCCAAAAATTTTTTCCTGAGAAAACGGCCTGATTTTCGAAACTGGCATTAGGTAAAAGCTGCAAATTCAGAGTTAATGTTTCTAGGTGTAAATATGCCATGTATGGTGGATGAAAGTTCTGTAATCTACATGCTCACAACTCATTGGAGAAAGTTTGTTGAAACCTTGATGCATGTAGCGTGTTCGGAAATTGGAATGTCACTGTGAGGGAAACTAAGTAAATTAAATTTCTATTGGGAAGTACTCGCTCCACGAGAATTTTTCTGCGAATCTGCCTCATTTTCAAAACTGGCATTAGGGAAAACTTTTGCAATATGAGAAAATGCGTCAAGGTGTCAATATGGTATTATGGTGGATGAAAGTTCGATAATCATTATGCTAACAACTCTAGTGAATATTTTCGAATCCGTGATGCATGTAGCATTTTCGGAACACGGAATTTCACGATGATGGTTTCTATGTAAATTGCATGTCTCTTGGGTAGAACTCACTCCAAGAGCATTTTTCAGTGAAAACTGCATGATTTTAAAAACTGACATTAGTAGAAATCTACTAAATCAGAATAAAACTTTCTATGTATCAATATGCATTGTAAGGTGGATGAAAGTTCGGTAATACAAATGTTCACAACTCATTAAAAACGTTTGTTGAATCCGAATTGCGTTTAACGTGTTCAGAACATGGAATGTCACGGTTAGTGAAACTAGGTAAATTACATATCTTTTGGGTAAATCTCGCTCGAAGAGCATTTTTCTGCCAAATCTGCCTCATTTTCAACACTGGCGTTAAAACTAAACTGTGAAATCTGAGAAAATTCTTCAAAGTGTCAGTAAGCCTTGTATAGTGGATGAAAGTGCTGTAATCCACTTGCTAACAACTCTGTAGTGAATATTTGTCGAATCCGAGATGCATGTAATGTGTTCAGAACACGGAATTTCACGGTGAGGGAATCCATGTAAATTACATGTCTATTGGTTAGAACCCGCTCCAAGAGATTTTTGCCGTGAAATCTGTCTCATTTTCGAAACTGGCATTGAAAGATCTGTGAAATCAGAGAAAATGCTTCTAAGCATCAATATGCCTTGTATTGTGATGAAAGTCCTGTAATCCACATGCAAATAAACTTGTAGTGTATATTTGTCGAATACTTTCTGCATGTAGCGTTTTCAAAACACGTAATTACACAGTGGGGGAGTTTATGTTATGTACATATCTATTGGGTAGAACACTCTCCAACAGGTTTTTCCTTTGAAAACTGCCTGATTTTCGAAACTGCTATTAGGAAATAGCTGCAAACCCAGTGTAAATACTTCTAGGTTTAAATATGCCTTGTATGGTGGATGAAAGTTCGGTAATCCACATGCTAACACTCATTAAAGAATGTTTGTCGAATTCATGATCCATGTAACGTGTTCGGAATACGGAATGTCATAGTGAATGAAAGAATTGAAGCTACAAGTCTATTGGGTAGAACTAGCTTGAAGAGAATTTTTCTGCGCAATGTGCCTCATTTTCAAATCTGCCATTAGGAGAACCCTGTGAATTCTGAGAAAATGCTTCTAAGTGTCAATATGCCTTGAATGGTGATTGAAAGTCCAGTAATCCACAGGTTAATAACAGTCTAGTGATTATTTTTCAAACCGTGATTCATGAAGTGCTTATGGAAAACGGAATTTCACGGTATTGAAACGATGTAAATTACAATTCTATTGGGTAGAACTAGCTAGAATAGAATTTTTCTGCGAAAATTGCATGATTATCGAATGTGAAGTTTGGAAAAAGTTGCAAAATGAGAGAAAATATTTGTAGTTATAAATATGCCATTATGATGGAAAAAAGATCGGTAATCCATATTTTCACAAGATATTAAAAAATGGTTTTCTAATCCGTGATGCATGGACCGTGTTCAGAACATGGAATTTCACGGTGATTAAAACAATGTAAATTACTTCTCTATTGGGTAGAACTCGCTCCAAGAGAATTTTTCTGCGAAAACTGCTTCATTTTTGAAACTGGCGTTTGGAAAACACTGCAAAATCTGAGAAAATATTTCTAAGTATCAATATTCAATCTATTGTAATGAAAGTTCTGTAATCCACATGCTAACAAATCTGGAATGAATATTTGTCGAACCATTAATCATGTAGCATATTCGGAACACGGAATTTCACGGCCAGGTATCTTATGTAAATTACATTTCTCTTCGTTAGAAATCACTCCAAGAGATTTTTCCTGAGAAATCTGCCTGATTTTAGTAACTGGCATTACAAAAATCCTGCGAATACAGATTAATAGATTCTCGGTGTAAATATGCTTTGTATGGTGGATGAAAGTTCGGTAATCCACATGCTAACAACTCTGTAGTGAATATTTGTCGAATCCGAGATACATGAAGTGTGTTTGGAACACAGAATATCACGGTGAGTGAATCTATGTAAAATACATGTCTCTTGGGTAGAACTCGCTCCCAGAGATTTTTCTGCGAAATCTGCCTCATTTTCGAAACTGCGTTTGAAAATCTCTGCAAAAGCAGAGAAAATGCTTCATAGTGTCAATATGCCTTGTATTGTGATGGAAGTTCGTAAAACCACATGCAAATAAATCTGTGGTGAATATTTGTTGAAAGCTTTATGCATGTAGCTTGATCGTATCACGGAAATACACGGCGAAGGAATCTATGTAAACTACAAGTCTATAGGGTAGAACTCGCTCCAAAAATTTTTTCCTGAGAAAACGGCCTGATTTTCGAAACTGGCATTAGGTAAAAGCTGCAAATTCAGAGTTAATATTTCTAGGTGTAAGTATACCTTGTATGATGGATGAAACTTCGGTAATCCGCATGCTAACAACTCTGTAGTGAATATTTGTCGAATCCGAGATACATGAAGTGTGCTTGGAACACAGAATATCACAGAGAGCAAATCTATATAAAATACATGTCTCTTGGTTAGAACACGCTCCCAGAGATTTTTCGGCGAAATCTGCCACATTTTCGAAACTGGCGTTTGAAAATCTCTGCAAAAGCAGAGAAAATGCTTCATAGTGTCAATATGCCTTGTATTGTGATGGAAGTTCGTAAAACCACATGCAAATTAATCTGTGGTGAATATTTGTAGAAAGCGTTATGCATGTATCGTGATCGTATCATGGAAAGTCTGCCGATGGAATCTATGTAAACTACACGTCTATAGGTTAGAACTCACTCCAAAAATTTTTTCCTGAGAAAACGGCCTGATTTTCGAAACTGGCATTAGGTAAAAGCTGCAAATTCAGAGTTAATGTTTCTAGGTGTAAATATGCCATGTATGGTGGATGAAAGTTCTGTAATCTACATGCTCACAACTCATTGGAGAAAGTTTGTTGAAACCTTGATGCATGTAGCGTGTTCGGAAATTGGAATGTCACTGTGAGGGAAACTAAGTAAATTAAATTTCTATTGGGAAGTACTCGCTCCACGAGAATTTTTCTGCGAATCTACCTCATTTACAAAACTGGCATTAGGAAAAACTTTTGAAATATGAGAAAATGCGTCAAGGTGTCAATATGGTATTATGGTGGATGAAAGTTCGATAATCATTATGCTAACAATTCTGTAGTGAATAGTTTCGAATCCGTGATGCATGTAGCATTTTCGGAACACGGAATTTCACGATGACGGGTTCTATGTAAATTGCATGTCTCTTGGGTAGAACTCACTCCAAGAGCATTTTTCTGTGAAAACTGCATGATTTTAAAAACTGACATTAGTAGAAATCTACTAAATCAGAATAAAACTTTCTATGTATCAATATGCATTGTAAGGTGGATGAAAGTTCGGTAATACAAATGTTCACAACTCATTAAAAACGTTTGTTGAATCCGAATTGCGTGTAACGTGTTCAGAACACGGAATGTCACGGTGAGTGAAACTAGGTAAATTACATATCTTTTGGGTAAAACTCGCTCCAAGAGCATTTTTCTGCCAAATCTGCCTCATTTTCAAAACTGGCGTTAAAACTAACCTGTGAAATCTGAGAAAATTCTTCAAAGTTTCAGTAAGCCTTGTATGATGAATGAAAGTGCTGTAATCCATTTGCTAACAACTCTGTAGTGAATATTTGTCGAATCCGAGATGCATGTAATGTGTTCGGAACACGGAATTTCACGGTGAGGGAATCCATGTAAATTACATGTCTATTGGTTAGAATCCGCTCCAAGAGATTTTTGCCGTGAAATCTGTCTCATTTTCGAAACTGGCATTGAAAGATCTGTGAAATAAGAGAAAATGCTTCTAAGCATCAATATGCCTTGTATTGTGATGAAAGTTCTGTAATCCACATGCAAATAAACCTGCAGTTTATATTTGTCGAATAATTTCTGCATGTAGCGTGTTCAAAACACGTAATTACACAGTGGGGGAATTTATGTTATGTACATATCTATTGGGTAGAACACTCTCCAACAGGTTTTTCATTTGAAAACTGCCTGATTTTCGAAACTTCTATTAGGAAATAGCTGCAAACCCAGTGTAAATACTTCTAGGTTTAAATATGCCTTGTATTGTGGATGAAAGTTCGGTAATCCACATGCTCACACTCATTAAAGAATGTTTGTCGAATTTGTGATCCATGTAACGTGTTCAGAATACGGAATGTCATAGTGAATGAAACAATGGAAGTTACAAGTCTATTGGGTAGAACTAGCTTGAAGAGTATTTTTCTGCGCAATGTGCCTCATTTTCAAATCTGCCATTAGGAGAACCCTGTGAATTCTGAAAAAATGCTTCTAAGTGTCCATATGCCTTGAATGGTGAATGAAAGTCCAGTAATCCACAGGTTAATAACAGTCTAGTGATTATTTTTCAAACCGTGATTCATGAAGTGCTTATGGAAAACGGAATTTCACGGTAATGAAACGATGTAAATTACAATTCTATTGGGTAGAACTAGCTAGAATAGAATTTTTCTGCGAAAATTGCATGATTATCGAATGTGAAGTTTGGAAAAAGTTGCAAAATGAGAGAAAATATTTGTAGTTATAAATATGCCATTATGATGGAAAAAAGATCGGTAATCCATATTTTCACAACATATTAAAGAATCGTTTTCTAATACGTGATGCATGGATCGTGTTCGGAACATGGAATTTCACGGTGATTAAAACAATGTAAATTACTTCTCTATTGGGTAGAACTCGCTCCAAGAGAATTTTTCTGCGAAAACTGCTTCATTTTTGAAACTGGCTTTTGGAAAACACTGCAAAATCTGAGAAAATATTTCTAAGTATCAATATTCAATCTATTGTAATGAAAGTTCTGTAATCCACATGCTAACAAATCTGGAATGAATATTTGTCGAACCATTAATCATGTAGCATATTCGGAACACGGAAATTCACGGCCAGGTATCTTATGTAAATTACATTTCTCTTCGTTAGAAATCACTCCAAGAGATTTTTCCTGAGAAATCTGCCTGATTTTAGTAACTGGCATTACAAAAATCCTGCGAATACAGATTAATAGATTCTCGGTGTAAATATGCTTTGTATGGTGGATGAAAGTTCGGTAATCCGCATGCTAACAACTCTGTAATGAATATTTGTCGAATCCGAGATACATGAAGTGTGCTTGGAACACAGAATATCACGGTGAGCGAATCTATGTAAAATACATGTCTCTTGGGTAGAACTCGCTCCCAGAGATTTTTCTGCGAAATCTGCCTCATTTTCGAAACTGGCGTTTGAAAATCTCTGCAAAAGCAGAGAAAATGCTTCATAGTGGCAATATGCCTTGTATTTTGATGGAAGTTCGTAAAACCACATGCAAATAAATCTGTGGTGAATATTTGTTCAAAGCTTTATGCATGTAGCATGATCGTATCACGGAAATACCCGGCGATGGAATCTATGAAAACTACACGTCTATAGGTTAGAACTCGCTCCAAAAATTTTTTCCTGAGAAAACGGCCTCATTTTCGAAACTGGCATTAGGTAAAAGCTGCAAATTCAGAGTTAATGTTTCTAGGTGTAAATATGCCATGTATGGTGGATGTAAGTTCTGTAATCTACATGCTCACAACTCTTTGGAGAAAGTTTGTTGAAACCTTGATGCATGTAGCGTGTTCGGAAATTGGAATGTCACTGTGAGGGAAACTAAGTAAATTAAATTTCTATTGGGAAGTACTCACTCCACGAGAATTTTTCTGCGAATCTGCCTCATTTTCAAAACTGGCATTAGGAAAAACTTTTGAAATATGAGAAAATGCGTCAAGGTGTCAATATGGTATTATGGTGGATGAAAGTTCGATAATCATTATGCTAACAATTCTGTAGTGAATAGTTTCGAATCCGTGATGCATGTAGCATTTTCGGAACACGGAATTTCACGATGACGGGTTCTATGTAAATTGCATGTCTCTTGGTTAGAACTCACTCCAAGAGCATTTTTCTGTGAAAACTGCATGATTTTAAAAACTGACATTAGTAGAAATATACTAAATCAGAATAAAACTTTCTATGTATCAATATGCATTGTAAGGTGGATGAAAGTTCGGTAATACAAATGTTCACAACTCATTAAAAACGTTTGTTGAATCCGAATTGCGTGTAACGTGTTCAGAACACGGAATGTCACGGTGAGTGAAACTAGGTAAATTACATATCTTTTGGGTAAAACTCGCTCCAAGAGCATTTTTCTGCCAAATCTGCCTCATTTTCAAAACTGGCGTTAAAACTAACCTGTGAAATCTGAGAAAATTCTTCAAAGTTTCAGTAAGCCTTGTATGATGAATGAAAGTGCTGTAATCCATTTGCTAACAACTCTGTAGTGAATATTTGTTGAATCCGAGATGCATGTAATGTGTTCGGAACACGGAATTTCACGGTGAGGGAATCCATGTAAATTACATGTCTATTGGTTAGAATCCGCTCCAAGAGATTTTTGCCGTGAAATCTGTCTCATTTTGGAAACTGGCGTTGAAAGATCTGTGAAATCAGAGAAAAAGCTTCTAAGCATCAATATGCCTTGTATTGTGATGAAAGTCCTGTAATCCACATGCAAATAAACCTGTAGTGTATATTTGTCGAATAATTTCTGCATGTAGCGTGTTCAAAACACGTAATTACACAGTGGGGGAGTTTATGTTATGTACATATCTATTGGGTAGAACACTCTCCAACAGGTTTTTCCTTTGAAAACTGCCTGATTTTCGAAACTGCTATTAGGAAATAGCTGCAAACCCAGTGTAAATACTTCTAGGTTTAAATATGCCTTGTATGGTGGATGAAAGTTCGGTAATCCACATGCTCACACTCATTAAAGAATGTTTGTCGAATTCATGATCCATGAAACATGTTCGGAATACGGAATGTCATAGTGAATGAAAGAATTGAAGCTACAAGTCTATTGGGTAGAACTAGCTTGAAGAGAATTTTTCTGCGCAATGTGCCTCATTTTCAAATCTGCCATTAGGAGAACCCTGTGAATTCTGAGAAAATGCTTCTAAGTGTCAATATGCCTTGAATGGTGAATGAAAGTCCAGTAATCCACAGGTTAATAACAGTCTAGTGATTATTTTTCAAACCGTGATTCATGAAGTGCTTATGGAAAACGGAATTTCACGGTATTGAAACGATGTAAATTACAATTCTATTGGGTAGAACTAGCTAGAATAGAATTTTTCTGCGAAAATTGCATGATTATCGAATGTGAAGTTTGGAAAAAGTTGCAAAATGAGAGTAAATATTTGTAGTTTTAAATATGCCTTTATGATGGAAAAAAGATCGGTAATCCATATTTTCACAACATATAAAAGAATCGTTTTCTAATACGTGATGCATGGACCGTGTTCGGAACATGGAATTTCACGGTGATTAAAACAATGTAAATTACTTCTCTATTGGGTAGAACTCGCTCCAAGAGAATTTTTCTGCGAAAACTGCTTCATTTTTGAAACTGGCGTTTGGAAAACACTGCAAAATCTGAGAAAATATTTCTAAGTATCAATATTCAATCTATTGTAATGAAAGTTCTGTAATCCACATGCTAACAAATCTGGAATGAATATTTGTCGAACCATTAATCATGTAGCATATTTGGAACACGGAATTTCACGGCCAGGTATCTTATGTAAATTACATTTCTCTTCATTAGAAATCACTCCAAGAGATTTTTCCTGAGAAATCTGCCTGATTTTAGTAACTGGCATTACAAAAATCCTGCGAATACAGATTAATAGATTCTCGGTGTAAATATGCTTTGTATGGTGGATGAAAGTTCGGTAATCCACATGCTAACAACTCTGTAGTGAATATTTGTCGAATCCGAGATACATGAAGTGTGTTTGGAACACAGAATATCACGGTGAGCGAATCTATGTAAAATACATGTCTCTTGGGTAGGACTCGCTCCCAGAGATTTTTCTGCGAAATCTGCCTCATTTTCGAAACTGGCGTTTGAAAATCTCTGCAAAAGCAGAGAAAATGCTTCATAGTGTCAATATGCCTTGTATTGTGATGGAAGTTCGTAAAACCACATGCAAATAAATCTGTGGTGAATATTTGTTGAAAGCTTTATGCATGTAGCTTGATCGTATCACGGAAATACCCGGCAAAGGAATCTATGTAAACTACAAGTCTATAGGGTAGAACTCGCTCCAAAAATTTTTTCCTGAGAAAACGGCCTGATTTTCGAAACTGGCATTAGGTAAAAGCTGCAAATTCAGAGTTAATATTTCTAGGTGTAAATATGCCTTGTATGATGGATGAAACTTCGGTAATCCGCATGCTAACAACTCTGTAGTGAATATTTGTCGAATCCGAGATACATGAAGTGTGCTTGGAACACAGAATATCACAGAGAGCAAATCTATATAAAATACATGTCTCTTGGTTAGAACACGCTCCCAGAGATTTTTCGGCGAAATCTGCCACATTTTCAAAACTGGCGTTTGAAAATCTCTGCAAAAGCAGAGAAAATGCTTCATAGTGTCAATATGCCTTGTATTGTGATGGAAGTTCGTAAAACCACATGCAAATTAATCTGTGGTGAATATTTGTAGAAAGCGTTATGCATGTATCGTGATCGTATCATGGAAAGTCTGCCGATGGAATCTATGTAAACTACACGTCTATAGGTTAGAACTCACTCCAAAAAATTTTTCCTGAGAAAATGGCCTGATTTTCGAAACTGGCAATAGGTAAAAGCTGCAAATTCAGAGTTAATGTTTCTAGGTGTAAATATGCCATGTATGGTGGATGAAAGTTCTGTAATCTACATGCTCACAACTCATTGGAGAAAGTTTGTTGAAACCTTGATGCATGTAGCGTGTTCGGAAATTGGAATGTCACTGTGAGGGAAACTAAGTAAATTAAATTTATATTGGGAAGTACTCGCTCCACGAGAATTTTTCTGCGAATCTGCCTCATTTTCAAAACTGGCATTAGGAAAATCTTTTGAAATATGAGAAAATGCGTCAAGGTGTCAATATGGTATTATGGTGGATGAAAGTTCGATAATCATTATGCTAACAATTCTGTAGTGAATAGTTTCGAATCCGTGATGCATGTAGCATTTTCGGAACACGGAATTTCACGATGACGGGTTCTATGTAAATTGCATGTCTCTTGGGTAGAACTCACTCCAAGAGCATTTTTCTGTGAAAACTGCATGATTTTAAAAACTGACATTAGTAGAAATCTACTAAATCAGAATAAAACTTTCTATGTATCAATATGCATTGTAAGGTGGATGAAAGTTCGGTAATACAAATGTTCACAACTCATTAAAAACGTTTGTTGAATCCGAATTGCGTGTAACGTGTTCAGAACACGGAATGTCACGGTGCGTGAAACTAGGTAAATTACATATCTTTTGGGTAAAACTCGCTCCAAGAGCATTTTTCTGCCAAATCTGCCTCATTTTCAACACTGGCGTTAAAACTAACCTGTGAAATCTGAGAAAATTCTTCAAAGTGTCAGTAAGCCTTGTATGATGAATGAAAGTGCTGTAATCCACTTGCTAACAACTCTGTAGTGAATATTTGTTGAATCCGAGATGCATGTAATCTGTTCGGAACACGGAATTTCACGGTGAGGGAATCCATGTAAATTACATGTCTATTGGTTAGAACCCGCTCCAAGAAATTTTTGCCGTGAAATCTGTCTCATTTTCGAAACTGGCATTGAAAGATCTGTGAAATCAGAGAAAATGCTTCTAAGCATCAATATGCCTTGTATTGTGATGAAAGTTCTGTAATCCACATGCAAATAAACCTGTAGTTTATATTTGTCGAATAATTTCTGCATGTAGCGTGTTCAAAACACGTAATTACACAGTGGGGGAATTTATGTTATGTACATATCTATTGGGTAGAACACTCTCCAACAGGTTTTTCCTTTGAAAACTGCCTGATTTTCGAAACTGCTATTAGGAAATAGCTGCAAACCCAGTGTAAATACTTCTAGGTTTAAATATGCCTTGTATGGTGGATGAAAGTTCGGTAATCCACATGCTCACACTCATTAAAGAATGTTTGTCGAATTCGTGATCCATGTAACGTGTTCGGAATACGGAATGTCATAGTGAATGAAACAATTGAAGTTACAAGTCTATTGGGTAGAACTAGCTTAAAGAGTATTTTTCTGCGCAATGTGCCTCATTTTCAAATCTGCCATTAGGAGAACCCTGTGAATTCTGAAAAAATGTTTCTAAGTGTCCATATGCCTTGAATGGTGAATGAAAGTCCAGTAATCCACAGGTTAATAACAGTCTAGTGATTATTTTTCAAACCGTGATTCATGAAGTGATTATGGAAAACGGAATTTCACGGTAATGAAACGATGTAAATTACAATTCTATTGGGTAGAACTAGCTAGAATAGAATTTTTCTGCGAAAATTGCATGATTATCGAATGTGAAGTTTGGAAAAAGTTGCAAAATGAGAGAAAATATTTGTAGTTATAAATATGCCATTATGATGGAAAAAAGATCGGTAATCCATATTTTCACAACATATTAAAGAATCGTTTTCTACTACGTGATGCATGGACCGTGTTCGGAACATGGAATTTCACGGTGATTAAAACAATATAAATTACTTCTCTATTGGGTAGAACTCGCTCCAAGAGAATTTTTCTGCGAAAACTGCTTCATTTTTGAAACTGGCGTTTGGAAAACACTGCAAAATCTGAGAAAATATTTCTAAGTATCGATATTCAATGTATTGTAATGAAAGTTCTGTAATCCACATGCTAACAAATCTGGAATGAATATTTGTCGAACCATTAATCATGTAGCATATTCGGAACACGGAATTTCACGGCCAGGTATCTTATGTAAATTACATTTCTCTTCGTTAGAAATCACTCCAAGAGATTTTTCCTGAGAAATCTGCCTGATTTTAGTAACTGGCATTACAAAAATCCTGCGAATACAGATTAATAGATTCTCGGTGTAAATATGCTTTGTATGGTGGATGAAAGTTCGGTAATCCGCATGCTAACAACTCTGTAATGAATATTTGTCAAATCCGAGATACATGAAGTGTGTTTGGAACACAGAATATCACGGTGAGTGAATCTCTGTAAAATACATGTCTCTTGGGTAGAACTCGCTCCCAGAGATTTTTCTGCGAAATCTGCCTCATTTTCGAAACTGGCGTTTGAAAATCTCTGCAAAAGCAGAGAAAATGCTTCATAGTGTCAATATGCCTTGTATTGTGATGGAAGTTCGTAAAACCACATGCAAATAAATCTGTGGTGAATATTTGTTGAAAGCTTTATGCATGTAGCATGATCGTATCACGGAAATACCCGGCGATGGAATCTATGTAAACTACACGTCTATAGGGTAGAACTCGCTCCAAAAATTTCTTCTTGTGGAAACGGCCTGATTTTCGAAAATGGCATTAGGTAAAAGCTGCAAATTCAGAGTTAATGTTTCTAGGTGTAAATATGCCATGTATGGTGGATGAAAGTTCTGTAATCTACATGCTCACAACTCATTGGAGAAAGTTTGTTGAAACCTTGATGCATGTAGCATGTTCGGAAATTGGAATGTCACTGTGAGGGAAACTAAGTAAATTAAATTTCTATTGGGAAGTACTCGCTCCACGAGAATTTTTCTGCGAATCTGCCTCATTTTCAAAACTGGCATTAGGAAAAACTTTTGAAATATGAGAAAATGCGTCAAGGTGTCAATATGGTATTATGGTGGATGAAAGTTCGATAATCATTATGCTAACAACTCTGTAGTGAATATTTTCGAATCCGTGATGCATGTAGCATTTTCGGAACACGGAATTTCACGATGACGGGTTCTATGTAAATTGCATGTCTCTTGGGTAGAACACACTCCAAGAACATTTTTCTGTGAAAACTGCATGATTTTAAAAACTGACATTAGTAGAAATCTACTAAATCAGAATAAAACTTTCCTTGTATCAATATGCATTGTAAGGTGGATGAAAGTTCGGTAATACAAATGTTCACAACTCATTAAAAACGTTTGTTGAATCCGAATTGCGTGTAACGTGTTCAGAACACGGAATGTCACGGTGAGTGAAACTAGGTAAATTACATATCTTTTGGGTAAAACTCGCTCCAAGAGCATTTTTCTGCCAAATCTGCCTCATTTTCAACACTGGCGTTAAAACTAACCTGTGAAATCTGAGAAAATTCTTCAAAGTGTCAGTAAGCCTTGTATGATGAATGAAAGTGCTGTAATCCACTTGCTAACAACTCTGTAGTGAATATTTATAGAGTCCGAGATGCATGTAATGTGTTCGGAACACGGAATTTCACGGTGAGGGAATCCATGTAAATTACATGTCTATTGGTTAGAATCCGCTCCAAGAGATTTTTGCCGTGAAATCTGTCTCATTTTCGAAACTGGCATTGAAAGATCTGTGAAATCAGAGAAAATGCTTCTAAGCATCAATATGCCTTGTATTGTGATGAAAGTCCTGTAATCCACATGCAAATAAACCTGTTGTTTATATTTGTTGAATAATTTCTGCATGTAGCGTGTTCAAAACACGTAATTACACAGTGGGGGAATTAATGTTATGTACATATCTATTGGGTAGAACACTCTCCAACAGGTTTTTCCTTTGAAAACTGCCTGATTTTCAAAACTGCTATTAGGAAATAGCTGCAAACCCAGTGTAAATACTTCTAGGTTTAAATATGCCTTGTATGGTGGATGAAAGTTCGTTAATCCACATGCTCACACTCATTAAAGAATGTTTGTCGAATTCGTGATCCATGTAACGTGTTCGGAATACGGAATGTCATAGTGAATGAAACAATTGATGTTACAACTCTATTGGGTAGAACTAGCTTGAAGAGTATTTTTCTGCGAATTGTGCCTCATTTTCAAATCTGCCATTAGGAGAACCCTGTGAAATCTGAGAAAATGCTTCTAAGTGTCAATATGCCTTGAATGGTGAATGGAAGTCCAGTAATCCACAGGTTAATAACAGTCTAGTGATTATTTTTCAAACCGTGATTCATGAAGTGCTTATGGAAAACGGAATTTCACGGTAATGAAACGATGTAAATTACAATTCTATTGGGTAGAACTAGCTAGAATAGAATTTTTCTTCGAAAATTGCATGATTATCGAATGTGAAGTTTGGAAAAAGTTGCAAAATGAGAGAAAATATTTGTAGTTATAAATATGCCATTATGATGGAAAAAAGATCGGTAATCCATATTTTCACAACATATTAAAGAATCGTTTTCTACTACGTGATGCATGGACCGTGTTCGGAACATGGAATTTCACGGTGATTAAAACAATATAAATTACTTCTCTATTGGGTAGAACTCGCTCCAAGAGAATTTTTCTGCGAAAACTGCTTCATTTTTGAAACTGGCGTTTGGAAAACACTGCAAAATCTGAGAAAATATTTCTAAGTATCGATATTCAATGTATTGTAATGAAAGTTCTGTAATCCACATGCTAACAAATCTGGAATGAATATTTGTCGAACCATTAATCATGTAGCATATTCGGAACACGGAATTTCACGGCCAGGTATCTTATGTAAATTACATTTCTCTTCGTTAGAAATCACTCCAAGAGATTTTTCCTGAGAAATCTGCCTGATTTTAGTAACTGGCATTACAAAAATCCTGCGAATACAGATTAATAGATTCTCGGTGTAAATATGCTTTGTATGGTGGATGAAAGTTCGGTAATCCGCATGCTAACAACTCTGTAATGAATATTTGTCAAATCCGAGATACATGAAGTGTGTTTGGAACACAGAATATCACGGTTAGCGAATCTATGTAAAATACATGTCTCTTGGGTAGAACTCGCTCCCAGAGATTTTTCTGCGAAATCTGCCTCATTTTCGAAACTGGCGTTTGAAAATCTCTGCAAAAGCAGAGAAAATGCTTCATAGTGTCAATATGCCTTGTATTGTGATGGAAGTTCGTAAAACCACATGCAAATAAATCTGTGGTGAATATTTGTTGAAAGCTTTATGCATGTAGCATGATCGTATCACGGAAATACCCGGCGATGGAATCTATGTAAACTACACGTCTATAGGGTAGAACTCGCTCCAAAAATTTCTTCTTGTGGAAACGGCCTGATTTTCGAAAATGGCATTAGGTAAAAGCTGCAAATTCAGAGTTAATGTTTCTAGGTGTAAATATGCCATGTATGGTGGATGAAAGTTCTGTAATCTACATGCTCACAACTCATTGGAGAAAGTTTGTTGAAACCTTGATGCATGTAGCGTGTTCGGAAATTGGAATGTCACTGTGAGGGAAACTAAGTAAATTAAATTTCTATTGGGAAGTACTCGCTCCACGAGAATTTTTCTGCGAATCTGCCTCATTTTCAAAACTGGCATTAGGAAAATCTTTTGAAATATGAGAAAATGCGTCAAGGTGTCAATATGGTATTATGGTGGATGAAAGTTCGATAATCATTATGCTAACAACTCTGTAGTGAATATTTTCGAATCCGTGATGCATGTAGCATTTTCGGAACACGGAATTTCACGATGACGCGTTCTATGTAAATTGCATGTCTCTTGGGTAGAACACACTCCAAGAACATTTTTCTGTGAAAACTGCATGATTTTAAAAACTGACATTAGTAGAAATCTACTAAATCAGAATAAAACTTTCCTTGTATCAATATGCATTGTAAGGTGGATGAAAGTTCGGTAATACAAATGTTCACAACTCATTAAAAACGTTTGTTGAATCCGAATTGCGTGTAACGTGTTCAGAACACGGAATGTCACGGTGAGTGAAACTAGGTAAATTACATATCTTTTGGGTAAAACTCGCTCCAAGAGCATTTTTCTGCCAAATCTGCCTCATTTTCAACACTGGCGTTAAAACTAACCTGTGAAATCTGAGAAAATTCTTCAAAGTGTCAGTAAGCCTTGTATGATGAATGAAAGTGCTGTAATCCACTTGCTAACAACTCTGTAGTGAATATTTATAGAGTCCGAGATGCATGTAATGTGTTCGGAACACGGAATTTCACGGTGAGGGAATCCATGTAAATTACATGTCTATTGGTTAGAACCCGCTCCAAGAGATTTTTGCCGTGAAATCTGTCTCATTTTCGAAACTGGCATTGAAAGATCTGTGAAATCAGAGAAAATGCTTCTAAGCATCAATATGCCTTGTATTGTGATGAAAGTCCTGTAATCCACATGCAAATAAACCTGTAGTTTATATTTGTCGAATAATTTCTGCATGTAGCTTGTTCAAAACACGTAATTACACAGTGGGGGAATTTATGATATGTACATATCTATTGGGTAGAACACTCTCCAACAGGTTTTTCCTTTGGAAACTGCCTGAATTTCGAAACTGCTATTAGGAAATAGCTGCAAACCCAGTGTAAATACTTCTAGGTTTAAATATGCCTTGTATGGTGGATGAAAGTTCGGTAATCCACATGCTCACACTCATTAAAGAATGTTTGTCACATTCATGATCCATGTAACGTGTTCGGAATACGGAATGTCATAGTGAATGAAACAATTGAAGTTACAAGTCTATTGGGTAGAACTCGCTTGAAGAGTATTTTTCTGCGCAATGTGCCTCATTTTCAAATCTGCCATTAGGAGAACCCTGTGAATTCTGAGAAAATGCTTCTAAGTGTCAATATGCCTTGAATGGTGAATGGAAGTCCAGTAATCCACAGGTTAATAACAGTCTAGTGATTATTTTTCAAACCGTGATTCATGAAGTGCTTATGGAAAACGGAATTTCACGATAATGAAACGATGTAAATTACAATTCTATTGGGTAGAACTAGCTAGAATAGAATTTTTCTTCGAAAATTGCATGATTATCGAATGTGAAGTTTGGAAAAAGTTGCAAAATGAGAGTAAATATTTGTAGTTATAAATATGCCATTATGATGGAAAAAAGATCGGTAATCCATATTTTCACAACATATTAAAGAATCGTTTTCTACTACGTGATGCATGGACCGTGTTCGGAACATGGAATTTCACGGTGATTAAAACAATGTAAATTACTTCTCTATTGGGTAGAACTCGCTCCAAGAGAATTTTTCTGCGAAAACTGCTTCATTTTTGAAACTGGCGTTTGGAAAACACTGCAAAATCTGAGAAAATATTTCTAAGTATCAATATTCAATCTATTGTAATGAAAGTTCTGTAATCCACATGCTAACAAATCTGGAATGAATATTTGTCGAACGATTAATCATGTAGCATATTCGGAACACGGAATTTCACGGCCAGGTATCTTATGTAAATTAAATTTCTCTTCGTTAGAAATCACTCCTAGAGAATTTTCCTGAGAAATCTGCCTGATTTTAATAACTGGCATTACAAAAATCCTGCAAATACAGATTAATAGATTCTCGGTGTAAATATGCTTTGTATGGTGGATGAAAGTTCGGTAATCCGCATGCTAACATCTCTGTAGTGAATATTTGTCGAATCCGAGATACATGAAGTGTGTTTGGAACACAGAATATCACGGTGAGCGAATCTATGTAAAATACATGTCTCTTGGGTAGAACTCGCTCCCAGAGATTTTTCTGCGAAATCTGCCTCATTTTCGAAACTGGCGTTTGAAAATCTCTGCAAAAGCAGAGAAAATGCTTCATAGTGTCAATATGCCTTGTATTGTGATGGAAGTTCGTAAAACCACATGCAAATTAATCTGTGGTGAATATTTGTAGAAAGCGTTATGCATGTATCGTGATCGTATCATGGAAAGTCTGCCGATGGAATCTATGTAATCTACACGTCTATAGGTTAAAACTCGCTCCAAAAATTTTTTCCTGAGAAAACGGCCTGATTTTCGAAACTGGCATTAGGTAAAAGCTGCAAATTCAGAGTTAATGTTTCTAGGTGTAAATATGCCATGTATGGTGGATGAAAGTTCTGTAATCTACATGCTCACAACTCATTGGAGAAAGTTTGTTGAAACCTTGATGCATGTAGCGTGTTCGGAAATTGGAATGTCACTGTGAGGGAAACTAAGTAAATTAAATTTCTATTGGGAAGTACTCGCTCCACGAGAATTTTTCTGCGAATCTGCCTCATTTTCAAAACTGGCATTAGGAAAAACTTTTGAAATATGAGAAAATGCGTCAAGGTGTCAATATGGTATTATGGTGGATGAAAGTTCGATAATCATTATGCTAACAATTCTGTAGTGAATAGTTTCGAATCCGTGATGCATGTAGCATTTTCGGAACACGGAATTTCACGATGACGGGTTCTATGTAAATTGCATGTCTCTTGGGTAGAACTCACTCCAAGAGCATTTTTCTGTGAAAACTGCATGATTTTAAAAACTGACATTAGTAGAAATCTACTAAATCAGAATAAAACTTTCTATGTATCCATATGCATTGTAAGGTGGATGAAAGTTCGGTAATACAAATGTTCACAACTCATTAAAAACGTTTTTTGAATCCGAATTGCGTTTAACGTGTTCAGAACACGGAATTTCACGGTGAGTGAAACTAGGTAAATTACATATCTTTTGGGTAAAACTCGCTCCAAGAGCATTTTTCTGCCAAATCTGCCTCATTTTCAACACTGGCGTTAAAACTAACCTGTGAAATCTGAGAAAATTCTTCAAAGTGTCAGTAAGCCTTGTATGATGAATGAAAGTGCTGTAATCCACTTGCTAACAACTCTGTAGTGAATATTTGTCGAATCTGAGATGCATGTAATGTGTTCGGAACACGGAATTTCACGGTGAGGGAATCCATGTAAATTACATGTCTATTGGTTAGAACCCGCTCCAAGAGATTTTTGCCGTGAAATCTGTCTCATTTTCGAAACTGGCATTGAAAGATCTGTGAAATCAGAGAAAATGCTTCTAAGCATCAATATGCCTTGTATTGTGATGAAAGTCCTGTAATCCACATGCAAATAAACCTGTAGTTTATATTTGTCGAATAATTTCTGCATGTAGCGTGTTCAAAACACATAATTACACAGTGGGGGAATTTATGTTATGTACATATCTATTGGGTAGAACACTCTCCAACAGGTTTTTCCTTTGAAAACTGCCTGATTTCGAAACTGCTATTAGGAAATAGCTGCAAACCCAGTGTAAATACTTCTAGGTTTAAATATGCCTTGTATGGTGGTTGAAAGTTCGGTAATCCACATGCTCACACTCATTAAAGAATGTTTGTCGCATTCGTGATCCATGTAACGTGTTCGGAATACGGAATGTCATAGTGAATGAAACAATTGAAGTTACAAGTCTATTGGGTAGAACTCGCTTGAAGAGTATTTTTCTGCGCAATGTGCCTCATTTTCAAATCTGCCATTAGGAGAACCCTGTGAATTCTGAGAAAATGCTTCTAAGTGTCAATATGCCTTGAATGGTGAATGGAAGTCCAGTAATCCACAGGTTAATAACAGTCTAGTGATTATTTTTCAAACCGTGATTCATGAAGTGCTTATGGAAAACGGAATTTCACGGTAATGAAACGATGTAAATTACAATTCTATTGGGTAGAACTAGCTAGAATAGAATTTTTCTTCGAAAATTGCATGATTATCGAATGTGAAGTTTGGAAAAAGTTGCAAAATGAGAGTAAATATTTGTAGTTATAAATATGCCATTATGATGGAAAAAAGATCGGTAATCCATATTTTCACAACATATTAAAGAATCGTTTTCTACTACGTGATGCATGGACCGTGTTCGGAACATGGAATTTCACGGTGATTAAAACAATGTAAATTAGTTCTCTATTGGGTAGAACTCGCTCCAAGAGAATTTTTCTGCGAAAACTGCTTCATTTTTGAAACTGGCGTTTGGAAAACACTGCAAAATCTGAGAAAATATTTCTAAGTATCAATATTCAATCTATTGTAATGAAAGTTCTGTAATCCACATGCTAACAAATCTGGAATGAATATTTGTCGAACGATTAATCATGTAGCATATTCGGAACACGGAATTTCACGGCCAGGTATCTTATGTAAATTACATTTCTCTTCGTTAGAAATCACTCCTAGAGAATTTTCCTGAGAAATCTGCCTGATTTTAATAACTGGCATTACAAAAATCCTGCAAATACAGATTAATAGATTCTCGGTGTAAATATGCTTTGTATGGTGGATGAAAGTTCGGTAATCCGCATGCTAACATCTCTGTAGTGAATATTTGTCGAATCCGAGATACATGAAGTGTGTTTGGAACACAGAATATCACGGTGAGCGAATCTATGTAAAATACATGTCTCTTGGGTAGAACTCGCTCCCAGAGATTTTTCTGCGAAATCTGCCTCATTTTCGAAACTGGCGTTTGAAAATCTCTGCAAAAGCAGAGAAAATGCTTCATAGTGTCAATATGCCTTGTATTGTGATGGAAGTTCGTAAAACCACATGCAAATTAATCTGTGGTGAATATTTGTAGAAAGCGTTATGCATGTATCGTGATCGTATCATGGAAAGTCTGCCGATGGAATCTATGTAATCTACACGTCTATAGGTTAAAACTCGCTCCAAAAATTTTTTCCTGAGAAAACGGCCTGATTTTCGAAACTGGCATTAGGTAAAAGCTGCAAATTCAGAGTTAATGTTTCTAGGTGTAAATATGCCATGTATGGTGGATGAAAGTTCTGTAATCTACATGCTCACAACTCATTGGAGAAAGTTTGTTGAAACCTTGATGCATGTAGCGTGTTCGGAAATTGGAATGTCACTGTGAGGGAAACTAAGTAAATTAAATTTCTATTGGGAAGTACTCGCTCCACGAGAATTTTTCTGCGAATCTGCCTCATTTTCAAAACTGGCATTAGGAAAAACTTTTGAAATATGAGAAAATGCGTCAAGGTGTCAATATGGTATTATGGTGGATGAAAGTTCGATAATCATTATGCTAACAACTCTGTAGTGAATATTTTCGAATCCGTGATGCATGTAGCATTTTCGGAACACGGAATTTCACGATGACGGGTTCTATGTAAATTGCATGTCTCTTGGGTAGAACTCACTCCAAGAGCATTTTTCTGTGAAAACTGCATGATTTTAAAAACTGACATTAGTAGAAATCTACTAAATCAGAATAAAACTTTCTATGTATCAATATGCATTGTAAGGTGGATGAAAGTTCGGTAATACAAATGTTCACAACTCATTAAAAACGTTTGTTGAATCCGAATTGCGTGTAACGTGTTCAGAACACGGAATGTCACGGTGAGTGAAACTAGGTAAATTACATATCTTTTGGGTAAAACTCGCTCCAAGAGCATTTTTCTGCCAAATCTGCCTCATTTTCAAAACTGGTGTTAAAACTAACCTGTGAAATCTGAGAAAATTCTTCAAAGTGTCAGTAAGCCTTGTATGATGAATGAAAGTGCTGTAATCCACTTGCTAACAACTCTGTAGTGAATATTTATCGAGTCCGAGATGCATGTAATGTGTTCGGAACACGGAATTACACGGTGAGGGAATCCATGTAAATAACATGTCTATTGGTTAGAACCCGCTCCAAGAGATTTTTGCCGTGAAATCTGTCTCATTTTCGAAACTGGCATTGAAAGATCTGTGAAATCAGAGAAAATGCTTCTAAGCATCAATATGCCTTGTATTGTGATGAAAGTCCTGTAATCCACATGCAAATAAACCTGTAGTGTATATTTGTCGAATAATTTCTGCATGTAGCGTGTTCAAAACACGTAATTACACAGTGGGGGAATTTATGTTATGTACATATCTATTGGGTAGAACACTCTCCAACAGGTTTTTCCTTTGAAAACTGCCTGATTTTCGAAACTGCTATTAGGAAATAGCTGCAAACCCAGTGTAAATACTTCTAGGTTTAAATATGCCTTGTATGGTGGATGAAAGTTCGGTAATCCACATGCTCACACTCATTAAAGAATGTTTGTCGAATTCGTGATCCATGTAACGTGTTCGGAATACGGAATGTCATAGTGAATGAAACAATGCAAGTTACAAGTCTATTGGGTAGAACTCGCTTGAAGAGTATTTTTCTGCGAATTGTGCCTCATTTTCAAATCTGCCATTAGGAGAACCCTGTGAAATCTGAGAAAATGCTTCTAAGTGTCAATATGCCTTGAATGGTGAATGGAAGTCCAGTAATCCACAGGTTAATAACAGTCTAGTGATTATTTTTCAAACCGTGATTCATGAAGTGCTTATGGAAAACGGAATTTCACGGTAATGAAACGATGTAAATTACAATTCTATTGGGTAGAACTAGCTAGAATAGAATTTTTCTTCGAAAATTGCATGATTATCGAATGTGAAGTTTGGAAAAAGTTGCAAAATGAGAGTAAATATTTGTAGTTATAAATATGCCATTATGATGGAAAAAGATCGGTAATCCATATTTTCACAACATATTAAAGAATCGTTTTCTACTACGTGATGCATGGACCGTGTTCAAAACATGGAATTTCACGGTGATTAAAACAAAGTATATTACTTCTCTATTGGGTAGAACTCGCTCCAAGAGAATTTTTCTGCGAAAACTGCTTCATTTTTGAAACTGGCGTTTGGAAAACACTGCAAAATCTGAGAAAATATTTCTAAGTATCAATATTCAATCTATTGTAATGAAAGTTCTGTAATCCACATGCTAACAAATCTGGAATGAATATTTGTCGAACGATTAATCATGTAGCATATTCGGAACACGGAATTTCACGGCCAGGTATCTTATGTAAATTACATTTCTCTTCGTTAGAAATCACTCCTAGAGAATTTTCCTGAGAAATCTGCCTGATTTTAATAACTGGCATTACAAAAATCCTGCAAATAGAGATTAATAGATTCTCGGTGTAAATATGCTTTGTATGGTGGATGAAAGTTCGGTAATCCGCATGCTAACATCTCTGTAGTGAATATTTGTCGAATCCGAGATACATGAAGTGTGTTTGGAACACAGAATATCACGGTGAGCGAATCTATGTAAAATACATGTCTCTTGGGTAGAACTCGCTCCCAGAGATTTTTCTGCGAAATCTGCCTCATTTTCGAAACTGGCGTTTGAAAATCTCTGCAAAAGCAGAGAAAATGCTTCATAGTGTCAATATGCCTTGTATTGTGATGGAAGTTCGTAAAACAACATGCAAATTAATCTGTGGTGAATATTTGTAGAAAGCGTTATGCATGTATCGTGATCGTATCATGGAAAGTCTGCCGATGGAATCTATGTAATCTACACGTCTATAGGTTAAAACTCGCTCCAAAAATTTTTTCCTGAGAAAACGGCCTGATTTTCGAAACTGGCATTAGGTAAAAGCTGCAAATTCAGAGTTAATGTTTCTAGGTGTAAATATGCCATGTATGGTGGATGAAAGTTCTGTAATCTACATGCTCACAACTCATTGGAGAAAGTTTGTTGAAACCTTGATGCATGTAGCGTGTTCGGAAATTGGAATGTCACTGTGAGGGAAACTAAGTAAATTAAATTTCTATTGGGAAGTACTCGCTCCACGAGAATTTTTCTGCGAATCTGCCTCATTTTCAAAACTGGCATTAGGAAAAACTTTTGAAATATGAGAAAATGCGTCAAGGTGTCAATATGGTATTATGGTGGATGAAAGTTCGATAATCATTATGCTAACAACTCTGTAGTGAATATTTTCGAATCCGTGATGCATG
Source organism: Camelus bactrianus (assembly GCF_048773025.1). NCBI lineage: Eukaryota > Metazoa > Chordata > Mammalia > Artiodactyla > Camelidae > Camelus > Camelus bactrianus. The sequence goes on from NC_133556.1 coordinate 43,135,813, forward strand.
TAGCATTTTCGGAACACGGAATTTCACGATGACGGGTTCTATGTAAATTGCATGTCTCTTGGGTAGAACTCACTCCAAGAGCATTTTTCTGTGAAAACTGCATGATTTTAAAAACTGACATTAGTAGAAATCTACTAAATCAGAATAAAACTTTCTATGTATCAATATGCATTGTAAGGTGGATGAAAGTTCGGTAATACAAATGTTCACAACTCATTAAAAACGTTTGTTGAATCCGAATTGCGTGTAACGTGTTCAGAACACGGAATGTCACGGTGAGTGAAACTAGGTAAATTACATATCTTTTGGGTAAAACTCGCTCCAAGAGCATTTTTCTGCCAAATCTGCCTCATTTTCAACACTGGCGTTAAAACTAACCTGTGAAATCTGAGAAAATTCTTCAAAGTGTCAGTAAGCCTTGTATGATGAATGAAAGTGCTGTAATCCACTTGCTAACAACTCTGTAGTGAATATTTATCGAGTCCGAGATGCATGTAATGTGTTCGGAACACGGAATTTCACGGTGAGGGAATCCATGTAAATTACATGTCTATTGGTTAGAACCCGCTCCAAGAGATTTTTGCCGTGAAATCTGTCTCATTTTCGAAACTGGCATTGAAAGATCTGTGAAATCAGAGAAAATGCTTCTAAGCATCAATATGCCTTGTATTGTGATGAAAGTCCTGTAATCCACATGCAAATAAACCTGTAGTTTATATTTGTCGAATAATTTCTGCATGTAGCGTGTTCAAAACACGTAATTACACAGTGGGGGAATTTATGTTATGTACATATCTATTGGGTAGAACACTCTCCAACAGGTTTTTCCTTTGAAAACTGCCTGATTTTCAAAACTGCTATTAGGAAATAGCTGCAAACCCAGTGTAAATACTTCTAGGTTTAAATATGCCTTGTATGGTGGATGAAAGTTCGGTAATCCACATGCTCACACTCATTAAAGAATGTTTGTCGCATTCGTGATCCATGTAACGTGTTCGGAATACGGAATGTCATAGTGAATGAAACAATTGAAGTTACAAGTCTATTGGGTAGAACTAGCTTGAAGAGTATTTTTCTGCGCAATGTGCCTCATTTTCAAATCTGCCATTAGGAGAACCCTGTGAATTCTGAGAAAATGCTTCTAAGTGTCAATATGCCTTGAATGGTGAATGGAAGTCCAGTAATCCACAGGTTAATAACAGTCTAGTGATTATTTTTCAAACCGTGATTCATGAAGTGCTTATGGAAAACGGAATTTCACGGTAATGAAACGATGTAAATTACAATTCTATTGGGTAGAACTAGCTAGAATAGAATTTTTCTTCGAAAATTGCATGATTATCGAATGTGAAGTTTGGAAAAAGTTGCAAAATGATAGTAAATATTTGTAGTTATAAATATGCCATTATGATGGAAAAAAGATCGGTAATCCATATTTTCACAACATATTAAAGAATCGTTTTTTAATACGTGATGCATGGACCGTGTTCGGAACATGGAATTTCACGGTGATTAAAACAAATTATATTACTTCTCTATTGGGTAGAACTTGCTCCAAGAGTATTTTTCTGCGAAAACTGCTTCATTTTTGAAACTGGCGTTTGGAAAACACTGCAAAATCTGAGAAAATATTTCTAAGTATCAATATTCAATCTATTGTAATGAAAGTTCTGTAATCCACATGCTAACAAATCTGGAATGAATATTTGTCGAACGATTAATCATGTAGCATATTCGGAACACGGAATTTCACGGCCAGTTATCTTATGTAAATTACATTTCTCTTCGTTAGAAATCACTCCTAGAGAATTTTCCTGAGAAATCTGCCTGATTTTAATAACTGGCATTACAAAAATCCTGCAAATACAGATTAATAGATTCTCGGTGTAAATATGCTTTGTATGGTGGATGAAAGTTCGGTAATCCGCATGCTAACATCTCTGTAGTGAATATTTGTCGAATCCGAGATACATGAAGTGTGTTTGGAACACAGAATATCACGGTGAGCGAATCTATGTAAAATACATGTCTCTTGGGTAGAACTCGCTCCCAGAGATTTTTCTGCGAAATCTGCCTCATTTTCGAAACTGGCGTTTGAAAATCTCTGCAAAAGCAGAGAAAATGCTTCATAGTGTCAATATGCCTTGTATTGTGATGGAAGTTCGTAAAACCACATGCAAATTAATCTGTGGTGAATATTTGTAGAAAGCGTTATGCATGTATCGTGATCGTATCATGGAAAGTCTGCCGATGGAATCTATGTAATCTACACGTCTATAGGTTAAAACTCGCTCCAAAAATTTTTTCCTGAGAAAACGGCCTGATTTTCGAAACTGGCATTAGGTAAAAGCTGCAAATTCAGAGTTAATGTTTCTAGGTGTAAATATGCCATGTATGGTGGATGAAAGTTCTGTAATCTACATGCTCACAACTCATTGGAGAAAGTTTGTTGAAACCTTGATGCATGTAGCGTGTTCGGAAATTGGAATGTCACTGTGAGGGAAACTAAGTAAATTAAATTTCTATTGGGAAGTACTCGCTCCACGAGAATTTTTCTGCGAATCTGCCTCATTTTCAAAACTGGCATTAGGAAAAACTTTTGAAATATGAGAAAATGCGTCAAGGTGTCAATATGGTATTATGGTGGATGAAAGTTCGATAATCATTATGCTAACAACTCTGTAGTGAATATTTTCGAATCCGTGATGCATGTAGCATTTTCGGAACACGGAATTTCACGATGACGGGTTCTATGTAAATTGCATGTCTCTTGGGTAGAACTCACTCCAAGAGCATTTTTCTGTGAAAACTGCATGATTTTAAAAACTGACATTAGTAGAAATCTACTAAATCAGAATAAAACTTTCTATGTATCAATATGCATTGTAAGGTGGATGAAAGTTCGGTAATACAAATGTTCACAACTCATTAAAAACGTTTGTTGAATCCGAATTGCGTTTAACGTGTTCAGAACACGGAATGTCACGGTGAGTGAAACTAGGTAAATTACATATCTTTTGGGTAAAACTCGCTCCAAGAGCATTTTTCTGCCAAATCTGCCTCATTTTCAACACTGGCGTTAAAACTAACCTGTGAAATCTGAGAAAATTCTTCAAAGTGTCAGTAAGCCTTGTATGATGAATGAAAGTGCTGTAATCCACTTGCTAACAACTCTGTAGTGAATATTTATCGAGTCCGAGATGCATGTAATGTGTTCGGAACACGGAATTTCACGGTGAGGGAATCCATGTAAATTACATGTCTATTGGTTAGAACCCGCTCCAAGAGATTTTTGCCGTGAAATCGGTCTCATTTTCGAAACTGGCATTGAAAGATCTGTGAAATCAGAGAAAATGCTTCTAAGCATCAATATGCCTTGTATTGTGATGAAAGTCCTGTAATCCACATGCAAATAAACCTGTAGTTTATATTTGTCGAATAATTTCTGCATGTAGCGTGTTCAAAACACGTAATTACACAGTGGGGGAATTTATGTTATGTACATATCTATTGGGTAGAACACTCTCCAACAGGTTTTTCCTTTGAAAACTGCCTGATTTTCGAAACTGCTATTAGGAAATAGCTGCAAACCCAGTGTAAATACTTCTAGGTTTAAATATGCCTTGTATGGTCGATGAAAGTTCGGTAATCCACATGCTCACACTCATTAAAGAATGTTTGTTGCATTCGTGATCCATGTAACGTGTTCGGAATACGGAATGTCATAGTGAATGAAACAATTGAAGTTACAAGTCTATTGGGTAGAACTAGCTTGAAGAGTATTTTTCTGCGCAATGTGCCTCATTTTCAAATCTGCCATTAGGAGAACCCTGTGAATTCTGAGAAAATGCTTCTAAGTGTCAATATGCCTTGAATGGTGAATGGAAGTCCAGTAATCCACAGGTTAATAACAGTCTAGTGATTATTTTTCAAACCGTGATTCATGAAGTGCTTATGGAAAACAGAATTTCACGGTATTGAAACGATGTAAATTACAATTCTATTGGGTAGAACTAGCTAGAATAGAATTTTTCTTCGAAAATTGCATGATTATCGAATGTGAAGTTTGGAAAAAGTTGCAAAATGAGAGTAAATATTTGTAGTTATAAATATGCCATTATGATGGAAAAAAGATCGGTAATCCATATTTTCACAACATATTAAAGAATCGTTTTCTAATCCGTGATGCATGGACCGTGTTCGGAACATGGAATTTCACGGTGATTAAAACAATATAAATTACTTCTCTATTGGGTAGAAATCGCTCCAAGAGAATTTTTCTGCGAAAACTGCTTCATTTTTGAAACTGGTGTTTGGAAAACACTGCAAAATCTGAGAAAATACTTCTGAGTATCAATATTCAATCTATTGTAATGAAAGTTCTGTAATCCACATGCTAACAAATCTGGAATGAATATTTGTCGAACGATTAATCATGTAGCATATTCGGAACACGGAATTTCACGGCCAGGTATCTTATGTAAATTACATTTCTCTTCGTTAGAAATCACTCCTAGAGAATTTTCCTGAGAAATCTGCCTGATTTTAATAACTGGCATTACAAAAATCCTGCAAATACAGATTAATAGATTCTCGGTGTAAATATGCTTTGTATGGTGGATGAAAGTTCGGTAATCCGCATGCTAACATCTCTGTAGTGAATATTTGTCGAATCCGAGATACATGAAGTTTGTTTGGAACACAGAATATCACGGTGAGCGAATCTATGTAAAATACATGTCTCTTGGGTAGAACTCGCTCCCAGAGATTTTTCTGCGAAATCTGCCTCATTTTCGTAACTGGCGTTTGAAAATCTCTGCAAAAGCAGAGAAAATGCTTCATAGTGTCAATATGCCTTGTATTGTGATGGAAGTTCGTAAAACCACATGCAAATTAATCTGTGGTGAATATTTGTAGAAAGCGTTATGCATGTATCGTGATCGTATCATGGAAAGTCTGCCGATGGAATCTATGTAATCTACACGTCTATAGGTTAAAACTCGCTCCAAAAATTTTTTCCTGAGAAAACGGCCTGATTTTCGAAACTGGCATTAGGTAAAAGCTGCAAATTCAGAGTTAATGTTTCTAGGTGTAAATATGCCATGTATGGTGGATGAAAGTTCTGTAATCTACATGCTCACAACTCATTGGAGAAAGTTTGTTGAAACCTTGATGCATGTAGCGTGTTCGGAAATTGGAATGTCACTGTGAGGGAAACTAAGTAAATTAAATTTCTATTGGGAAGTACTCGCTCCACGAGAATTTTTCTGCGAATCTGCCTCATTTTCAAAACTGGCATTAGGAAAAACTTTTGAAATATGAGAAAATGCGTCAAGGTGTCAATATGGTATTATGGTGGATGAAAGTTCGATAATCATTATGCTAACAACTCTGTAGTGAATATTTTCGAATCCGTGATGCATGTAGCATTTTCGGAACACGGAATTTCACGATGACGGGTTCTATGTAAATTGCATGTCTCTTGGGTAGAACTCACTCCAAGAGCATTTTTCTGTGAAAACTGCATGATTTTAAAAACTGACATTAGTAGAAATCTACTAAATCAGAATAAAACTTTCTATGTATCAATATGCATTGTAAGGTGGATGAAAGTTCGGTAATACAAATGTTCACAACTCATTAAAAACGTTTGTTGAATCCGAATTGCGTGTAACGTGTTCAGAACACGGAATGTCACGGTGAGTGAAACTAGGTAAATTACATATCTTTTGGGTAAAACTCGCTCCAAGAGCATTTTTCTGCCAAATCTGCCTCATTTTCAACACTGGCGTTAAAACTAACCTGTGAAATCTGAGAAAATTCTTCAAAGTGTCAGTAAGCCTTGTATGATGAATGAAAGTGCTGTAATCCACTTGCTAACAACTCTGTAGTGAATATTTGTCGAATCTGAGATGCATGTAATGTGTTCGGAACACGGAATTTCACGGTGAGGGAATCCATGTAAATTACATGTCTATTGGTTAGAACCCGCTCCAAGAGATTTTTGCCGTGAAATCTGTCTCATTTTCGAAACTGGCATTGAAAGATCTGTGAAATCAGAGAAAATGCTTCTAAGCATCAATATGCCTTGTATTGTGATGAAAGTCCTGTAATCCACATGCAAATAAACCTGTAGTTTATATTTGTCGAATAATTTCTGCATGTAGCGTGTTCAAAACACGTAATTACACAGTGGGGGAATTTATGTTATGTACATATCTATTGGGTAGAACACTCTCCAACAGGTTTTTCCTTTGAAAACTGCCTGATTTTCGAAACTGCTATTAGGAAATAGCTGCAAACCCAGTGTAAATACTTCTAGGTTTAAATATGCCTTGTATGGTCGATGAAAGTTCGGTAATCCACATGCTCACACTCATTAAAGAATGTTTGTCGCATTCGTGATCCATGTAACGTGTTCGGAATACGGAATGTCATAGTGAATGAAACAATTGAAGTTACAAGTCTATTGGGTAGAACTAGCTTGAAGAGTATTTTTCTGCGCAATGTGCCTCATTTTCAAATCTGCCATTAGGAGAACCCTGTGAATTCTGAGAAAATGCTTCTAAGTGTCAATATGCCTTGAATGGTGAATGGAAGTCCAGTAATCCACAGGTTAATAACAGTCTAGTGATTATTTTTCAAACCGTGATTCATGAAGTGCTTATGGAAAACGGAATTTCACGGTATTGAAACGATGTAAATTACAATTCTATTGGGTAGAACTAGCTAGAATAGAATTTTTCTTCGAAAATTGCATGATTATCGAATGTGAAGTTTGGAAAAAGTTGCAAAATGAGAGTAAATATTTGTAGTTATAAATATGCCATTATGATGGAAAAAAGATCGGTAATCCATATTTTCACAACATATTAAAGAATCGTTTTCTACTACGTGATGCATGGACCGTGTTCGGAACATGGAATTTCACGGTGATTAAAACAATATAAATTACTTCTCTATTGGGTAGAACTCGCTCCAAGAGAATTTTTCTGCGAAAACTGCTTCATTTTTGAAACTGGCGTTTGGAAAACACTGCAAAATCTGAGAAAATATTTCTAAGTATCAATATTCAATCTATTGTAATGAAAGTTCTGTAATCCACATGCTAACAAATCTGGAATGAATATTTGTCGAACGATTAATCATGTAGCATATTCGGAACACGGAATTTCACGGCCAGGTATCTTATGTAAATTACATTTCTCTTCGTTAGAAATCACTCCTAGAGAATTTTCCTGAGAAATCTGCCTGATTTTAATAACTGGCATTACAAAAATCCTGCAAATACAGATTAATAGATTCTCGGTGTAAATATGCTTTGTATGGTGGATGAAAGTTCGGTAATCCGCATGCTAACATCTCTGTAGTGAATATTTGTCGAATCCGAGATACATGAAGTGTGTTTGGAACACAGAATATCACGGTGAGCGAATCTATGTAAAATACATGTCTCTTGGGTAGAACTCGCTCCCAGAGATTTTTCTGCGAAATCTGCCTCATTTTCGAAACTGGCGTTTGAAAATCTCTGCAAAAGCAGAGAAAATGCTTCATAGTGTCAATATGCCTTGTATTGTGATGGAAGTTCGTAAAACCACATGCAAATTAATCTGTGGTGAATATTTGTAGAAAGCGTTATGCATGTATCGTGATCGTATCATGGAAAGTCTGCCGATGAAATCTATGTAATCTACACGTCTATAGGTTAAAACTCGCTCCAAAAATTTTTTCCTGAGAAAACGGCCTGATTTTCGAAACTGGCATTAGGTAAAAGCTGCAAATTCAGAGTTAATGTTTCTAGGTGTAAATATGCCATGTATGGTGGATGAAAGTTCTGTAATCTACATGCTCACAACTCATTGGAGAAAGTTTGTTGAAACCTTGATGCATGTAGCGTGTTCGGAAATTGGAATGTCACTGTGAGGGAAACTAAGTAAATTAAATTTCTATTGGGAAGTACTCGCTCCACGAGAATTTTTCTGCGAATCTGCCTCATTTTCAAAACTGGCATTAGGGAAAACTTTTGCAATATGAGAAAATGCGTCAAGGTGTCAATATGGTATTATGGTGGATGAAAGTTCGATAATCATTATGCTAACAACTCTGTAGTGAATATTTTCGAATCCGTGATGCATGTAGCATTTTCGGAACACGGAATTTCACGATGACGGGTTCTATGTAAATTGCATGTCTCTTGGGTAGAACTCACTCCAAGAGCATTTTTCTGTGAAAACTGCATGATTTTAAAAACTGACATTAGTAGAAATCTACTAAATCAGAATAAAACTTTCTATGTATCAATATGCATTGTAAGGTGGATGAAAGTTCGGTAATACAAATGTTCACAACTCATTAAAAACGTTTGTTGAATCCGAATTGCGTGTAACGTGTTCAGAACACGGAATGTCACGGTGAGTGAAACTAGGTAAATTACATATCTTTTGGGTAAAACTCGCTCCAAGAGCATTTTTCTGCCAAATCTGCCTCATTTTCAACACTGGCGTTAAAACTAACCTGTGAAATCTGAGAAAATTCTTCAAAGTGTCAGTAAGCCTTGTATGATGAATGAAAGTGCTGTAATCCACTTGCTAACAACTCTGTAGTGAATATTTGTCGAATCTGAGATGCATGTAATGTGTTCGGAACACGGAATTTCACGGTGAGGGAATCCATGTAAATTACATGTCTATTGGTTAGAACCCGCTCCAAGAGATTTTTGCCGTGAAATCTGTCTCATTTTCGAAACTGGCATTGAAAGATCTGTGAAATCAGAGAAAATGCTTCTAAGCATCAATATGCCTTGTATTGTGATGAAAGTCCTGTAATCCACATGCAAATAAACCTGTAGTTTATATTTGTCGAATAATTTCTGCATGTAGCGTGTTCAAAACACGTAATTACACAGTGGGGGAATTTATGTTATGTACATATCTATTGGGTAGAACACTCTCCAACAGGTTTTTCCTTTGAAAACTGCCTGATTTTCGAAACTGCTATTAGGAAATAGCTGCAAACCCAGTGTAAATACTTCTAGGTTTAAATATGCCTTGTATGGTGGATGAAAGTTCGGTAATCCACATGCTCACACTCATTAAAGAATGTTTGTCGCATTCATGATCCATGTAACGTGTTCGGAATACGGAATGTCATAGTGAATGAAACAATTGAAGTTACAAGTCTATTGGGTAGAACTAGCTTGAAGAGTATTTTTCTGCGCAATGTGCCTCATTTTCAAATCTGCCATTAGGAGAACCCTGTGAAATCTGAGAAAATGCTTCTAAGTGTCAATATGCCTTGAATGGTGAATGGAAGTCCAGTAATCCACAGGTTAATAACAGTCTAGTGATTATTTTTCAAACCGTGATTCATGAAGTGCTTATGGAAAACGGAATTTCACGGTATTGAAACGATGTAAATTACAATTCTATTGGGTAGAACTAGCTAGAATAGAATTTTTCTTCGAAAATTGCATGATTATCGAATGTGAAGTTTGGAAAAAGTTGCAAAATGAGAGTAAATATTTGTAGTTATAAATATGCCATTATGATGGAAAAAAGATCGGTAATCCATATTTTCACAACATATTAAAGAATCGTTTTCTACTACGTGATGCATGGACCGTGTTCGGAACATGGAATTTCACGGTGATTAAAACAATATAAATTACTTCTCTATTGGGTAGAACTCGCTCCAAGAGAATTTTTCTGCGAAAACTGCTTCATTTTTGAAACTGGCGTTTGGAAAACACTGCAAAATCTGAGAAAATATTTCTAAGTATCAATATTCAATCTATTGTAATGAAAGTTCTGTAATCCACATGCTAACAAATCTGGAATGAATATTTGTCGAACGATTAATCATGTAGCATATTCGGAACACGGAATTTCACGGCCAGGTATCTTATGTAAATTACATTTCTCTTCGTTAGAAATCACTCCTAGAGAATTTTCCTGAGAAATCTGCCTGATTTTAATAACTGGCATTACAAAAATCCTGCAAATACAGATTAATAGATTCTCGGTGTAAATATGCTTTGTATGGTGGATGAAAGTTCGGTAATCCGCATGCTAACATCTCTGTAGTGAATATTTGTCGAATCCGAGATACATGAAGTGTGTTTGGAACACAGAATATCACGGTGAGCGAATCTATGTAAAATACATGTCTCTTGGGTAGAACTCGCTCCCAGAGATTTTTCTGCGAAATCTGCCTCATTTTCGAAACTGGCGTTTGAAAATCTCTGCAAAAGCAGAGAAAATGCTTCATAGTGTCAATATGCCTTGTATTGTGATGGAAGTTCGTAAAACCACATGCAAATTAATCTGTGGTGAATATTTGTAGAAAGCGTTATGCATGTATCGTGATCGTATCATGGAAAGTCTGCCGATGAAATCTATGTAATCTACACGTCTATAGGTTAAAACTCGCTCCAAAAATTTTTTCCTGAGAAAACGGCCTGATTTTCGAAACTGGCATTAGGTAAAAGCTGCAAATTCAGAGTTAATGTTTCTAGGTGTAAATATGCCATGTATGGTGGATGAAAGTTCTGTAATCTACATGCTCACAACTCATTGGAGAAAGTTTGTTGAAACCTTGATGCATGTAGCGTGTTCGGAAATTGGAATGTCACTGTGAGGGAAACTAAGTAAATTAAATTTCTATTGGGAAGTACTCGCTCCACGAGAATTTTTCTGCGAATCTGACTCATTTTCAAAACTGGCATTAGGAAAAACTTTTGAAATATGAGAAAATGCGTCAAGGTGTCAATATGGTATTATGGTGGATGAAAGTTCGATAATCATTATGCTAACAACTCTGTAGTGAATATTTTCGAATCCGTGATGCATGTAGCATTTTCGGAACACGGAATTTCACGATGACGGGTTCTATGTAAATTGCATGTCTCTTGGGTAGAACTCACTCCAAGAGCATTTTTCTGTGAAAACTGCATGATTTTAAAAACTGACATTAGTAGAAATCTACTAAATCAGAATAAAACTTTCTATGTATCAATATGCATTGTAAGGTGGATGAAAGTTCGGTAATACAAATGTTCACAACTCATTAAAAACGTTTGTTGAATCCGAATTGCGTGTAACGTGTTCAGAACACGGAATGTCACGGTGAGTGAAACTAGGTAAATTACATATCTTTTGGGTAAAACTCGCTCCAAGAGCATTTTTCTGCCAAATCTGCCTCATTTTCAACACTGGCGTTAAAACTAACCTGTGAAATCTGAGAAAATTCTTCAAAGTGTCAGTAAGCCTTGTATGATGAATGAAAGTGCTGTAATCCACTTGCTAACAACTCTGTAGTGAATATTTGTCGAATCTGAGATGCATGTAATGTGTTCGGAACACGGAATTTCACGGTGAGGGAATCCATGTAAATTACATGTCTATTGGTTAGAACCCGCTCCAAGAGATTTTTGCCGTGAAATCTGTCTCATTTTCGAAACTGGCATTGAAAGATCTGTGAAATCAGAGAAAATGCTTCTAAGCATCAATATGCCTTGTATTGTGATGAAAGTCCTGTAATCCACATGCAAATAAACCTGTAGTTTATATTTGTCGAATAATTTCTGCATGTAGCGTGTTCAAAACACGTAATTACACAGTGGGGGAATTTATGTTATGTACATATCTATTGGGTAGAACACTCTCCAACAGGTTTTTCCTTTGAAAACTGCCTGATTTCGAAACTGCTATTAGGAAATAGCTGCAAACCCAGTGTAAATACTTCTAGGTTTAAATATGCCTTGTATGGTGGTTGAAAGTTCGGTAATCCACATGCTCACACTCATTAAAGAATGTTTGTCGCATTCGTGATCCATGTAACGTGTTCGGAATACGGAATGTCATAGTGAATGAAACAATTGAAGTTACAAGTCTATTGGGTAGAACTCGCTTGAAGAGTATTTTTCTGCGCAATGTGCCTCATTTTCAAATCTGCCATTAGGAGAACCCTGTGAATTCTGAGAAAATGCTTCTAAGTGTCAATATGCCTTGAATGGTGAATGGAAGTCCAGTAATCCACAGGTTAATAACAGTCTAGTGATTATTTTTCAAACCGTGATTCATGAAGTGCTTATGGAAAACGGAATTTCACGGTAATGAAACGATGTAAATTACAATTCTATTGGGTAGAACTAGCTAGAATAGAATTTTTCTTCGAAAATTGCATGATTATCGAATGTGAAGTTTGGAAAAAGTTGCAAAATGAGAGTAAATATTTGTAGTTATAAATATGCCATTATGATGGAAAAAAGATCGGTAATCCATATTTTCACAACATATTAAAGAATCGTTTTCTACTACGTGATGCATGGACCGTGTTCGGAACATGGAATTTCACGGTGATTAAAACAATGTAAATTAGTTCTCTATTGGGTAGAACTCGCTCCAAGAGAATTTTTCTGCGAAAACTGCTTCATTTTTGAAACTGGCGTTTGGAAAACACTGCAAAATCTGAGAAAATATTTCTAAGTATCAATATTCAATCTATTGTAATGAAAGTTCTGTAATCCACATGCTAACAAATCTGGAATGAATATTTGTCGAACGATTAATCATGTAGCATATTCGGAACACGGAATTTCACGGCCAGGTATCTTATGTAAATTACATTTCTCTTCGTTAGAAATCACTCCTAGAGAATTTTCCTGAGAAATCTGCCTGATTTTAATAACTGGCATTACAAAAATCCTGCAAATACAGATTAATAGATTCTCGGTGTAAATATGCTTTGTATGGTGGATGAAAGTTCGGTAATCCGCATGCTAACATCTCTGTAGTGAATATTTGTCGAATCCGAGATACATGAAGTGTGTTTGGAACACAGAATATCACGGTGAGCGAATCTATGTAAAATACATGTCTCTTGGGTAGAACTCGCTCCCAGAGATTTTTCTGCGAAATCTGCCTCATTTTCGAAACTGGCGTTTGAAAATCTCTGCAAAAGCAGAGAAAATGCTTCATAGTGTCAATATGCCTTGTATTGTGATGGAAGTTCGTAAAACCACATGCAAATTAATCTGTGGTGAATATTTGTAGAAAGCGTTATGCATGTATCGTGATCGTATCATGGAAAGTCTGCCGATGGAATCTATGTAATCTACACGTCTATAGGTTAAAACTCGCTCCAAAAATTTTTTCCTGAGAAAACGGCCTGATTTTCGAAACTGGCATTAGGTAAAAGCTGCAAATTCAGAGTTAATGTTTCTAGGTGTAAATATGCCATGTATGGTGGATGAAAGTTCTGTAATCTACATGCTCACAACTCATTGGAGAAAGTTTGTTGAAACCTTGATGCATGTAGCGTGTTCGGAAATTGGAATGTCACTGTGAGGGAAACTAAGTAAATTAAATTTCTATTGGGAAGTACTCGCTCCACGAGAATTTTTCTGCGAATCTGCCTCATTTTCAAAACTGGCATTAGGAAAAACTTTTGAAATATGAGAAAATGCGTCAAGGTGTCAATATGGTATTATGGTGGATGAAAGTTCGATAATCATTATGCTAACAACTCTGTAGTGAATATTTTCGAATCCGTGATGCATGTAGCATTTTCGGAACACGGAATTTCACGATGACGGGTTCTATGTAAATTGCATGTCTCTTGGGTAGAACTCACTCCAAGAGCATTTTTCTGTGAAAACTGCATGATTTTAAAAACTGACATTAGTAGAAATCTACTAAATCAGAATAAAACTTTCTATGTATCAATATGCATTGTAAGGTGGATGAAAGTTCGGTAATACAAATGTTCACAACTCATTAAAAACGTTTGTTGAATCCGAATTGCGTGTAACGTGTTCAGAACACGGAATGTCACGGTGAGTGAAACTAGGTAAATTACATATCTTTTGGGTAAAACTCGCTCCAAGAGCATTTTTCTGCCAAATCTGCCTCATTTTCAAAACTGGTGTTAAAACTAACCTGTGAAATCTGAGAAAATTCTTCAAAGTGTCAGTAAGCCTTGTATGATGAATGAAAGTGCTGTAATCCACTTGCTAACAACTCTGTAGTGAATATTTATCGAGTCCGAGATGCATGTAATGTGTTCGGAACACGGAATTACACGGTGAGGGAATCCATGTAAATAACATGTCTATTGGTTAGAACCCGCTCCAAGAGATTTTTGCCGTGAAATCTGTCTCATTTTCGAAACTGGCATTGAAAGATCTGTGAAATCAGAGAAAATGCTTCTAAGCATCAATATGCCTTGTATTGTGATGAAAGTCCTGTAATCCACATGCAAATAAACCTGTAGTGTATATTTGTCGAATAATTTCTGCATGTAGCGTGTTCAAAACACGTAATTACACAGTGGGGGAATTTATGTTATGTACATATCTATTGGGTAGAACACTCTCCAACAGGTTTTTCCTTTGAAAACTGCCTGATTTTCGAAACTGCTATTAGGAAATAGCTGCAAACCCAGTGTAAATACTTCTAGGTTTAAATATGCCTTGTATGGTGGATGAAAGTTCGGTAATCCACATGCTCACACTCATTAAAGAATGTTTGTCGAATTCGTGATCCATGTAACGTGTTCGGAATACGGAATGTCATAGTGAATGAAACAATGCAAGTTACAAGTCTATTGGGTAGAACTCGCTTGAAGAGTATTTTTCTGCGAATTGTGCCTCATTTTCAAATCTGCCATTAGGAGAACCCTGTGAAATCTGAGAAAATGCTTCTAAGTGTCAATATGCCTTGAATGGTGAATGGAAGTCCAGTAATCCACAGGTTAATAACAGTCTAGTGATTATTTTTCAAACCGTGATTCATGAAGTGCTTATGGAAAACGGAATTTCACGGTAATGAAACGATGTAAATTACAATTCTATTGGGTAGAACTAGCTAGAATAGAATTTTTCTTCGAAAATTGCATGATTATCGAATGTGAAGTTTGGAAAAAGTTGCAAAATGAGAGTAAATATTTGTAGTTATAAATATGCCATTATGATGGAAAAAGATCGGTAATCCATATTTTCACAACATATTAAAGAATCGTTTTCTACTACGTGATGCATGGACCGTGTTCAAAACATGGAATTTCACGGTGATTAAAACAAAGTATATTACTTCTCTATTGGGTAGAAATCGCTCCAAGAGAATTTTTCTGCGAAAACTGCTTCATTTTTGAAACTGGCGTTTGGAAAACACTGCAAAATCTGAGAAAATACTTCTGAGTATCAATATTCAATCTATTGTAATGAAAGTTCTGTAATCCACATGCTAACAAATCTGGAATGAATATTTGTCGAACGATTAATCATGTAGCATATTCGGAACACGGAATTTCACGGCCAGGTATCTTATGTAAATTACATTTCTCTTCGTTAGAAATCACTCCTAGAGAATTTTCCTGAGAAATCTGCCTGATTTTAATAACTGGCATTACAAAAATCCTGCAAATAGAGATTAATAGATTCTCGGTGTAAATATGCTTTGTATGGTGGATGAAAGTTCGGTAATCCGCATGCTAACATCTCTGTAGTGAATATTTGTCGAATCCGAGATACATGAAGTGTGTTTGGAACACAGAATATCACGGTGAGCGAATCTATGTAAAATACATGTCTCTTGGGTAGAACTCGCTCCCAGAGATTTTTCTGCGAAATCTGCCTCATTTTCGAAACTGGCGTTTGAAAATCTCTGCAAAAGCAGAGAAAATGCTTCATAGTGTCAATATGCCTTGTATTGTGATGGAAGTTCGTAAAACAACATGCAAATTAATCTGTGGTGAATATTTGTAGAAAGCGTTATGCATGTATCGTGATCGTATCATGGAAAGTCTGCCGATGGAATCTATGTAATCTACACGTCTATAGGTTAAAACTCGCTCCAAAAATTTTTTCCTGAGAAAACGGCCTGATTTTCGAAACTGGCATTAGGTAAAAGCTGCAAATTCAGAGTTAATGTTTCTAGGTGTAAATATGCCATGTATGGTGGATGAAAGTTCTGTAATCTACATGCTCACAACTCATTGGAGAAAGTTTGTTGAAACCTTGATGCATGTAGCGTGTTCGGAAATTGGAATGTCACTGTGAGGGAAACTAAGTAAATTAAATTTCTATTGGGAAGTACTCGCTCCACGAGAATTTTTCTGCGAATCTGCCTCATTTTCAAAACTGGCATTAGGAAAAACTTTTGAAATATGAGAAAATGCGTCAAGGTGTCAATATGGTATTATGGTGGATGAAAGTTCGATAATCATTATGCTAACAACTCTGTAGTGAATATTTTCGAATCCGTGATGCATGTAGCATTTTCGGAACACGGAATTTCACGATGACGGGTTCTATGTAAATTGCATGTCTCTTGGGTAGAACTCACTCCAAGAGCATTTTTCTGTGAAAACTGCATGATTTTAAAAACTGACATTAGTAGAAATCTACTAAATCAGAATAAAACTTTCTATGTATCAATATGCATTGTAAGGTGGATGAAAGTTCGGTAATACAAATGTTCACAACTCATTAAAAACGTTTGTTGAATCCGAATTGCGTGTAACGTGTTCAGAACACGGAATGTCACGGTGAGTGAAACTAGGTAAATTACATATCTTTTGGGTAAAACTCGCTCCAAGAGCATTTTTCTGCCAAATCTGCCTCATTTTCAACACTGGCGTTAAAACTAACCTGTGAAATCTGAGAAAATTCTTCAAAGTGTCAGTAAGCCTTGTATGATGAATGAAAGTGCTGTAATCCACTTGCTAACAACTCTGTAGTGAATATTTATCGAGTCCGAGATGCATGTAATGTGTTCGGAACACGGAATTTCACGGTGAGGGAATCCATGTAAATTACATGTCTATTGGTTAGAACCCGCTCCAAGAGATTTTTGCCGTGAAATCTGTCTCATTTTCGAAACTGGCATTGAAAGATCTGTGAAATCAGAGAAAATGCTTCTAAGCATCAATATGCCTTGTATTGTGATGAAAGTCCTGTAATCCACATGCAAATAAACCTGTAGTTTATATTTGTCGAATAATTTCTGCATGTAGCGTGTTCAAAACACGTAATTACACAGTGGGGGAATTTATGTTATGTACATATCTATTGGGTAGAACACTCTCCAACAGGTTTTTCCTTTGAAAACTGCCTGATTTTCAAAACTGCTATTAGGAAATAGCTGCAAACCCAGTGTAAATACTTCTAGGTTTAAATATGCCTTGTATGGTGGATGAAAGTTCGGTAATCCACATGCTCACACTCATTAAAGAATGTTTGTCGCATTCGTGATCCATGTAACGTGTTCGGAATACGGAATGTCATAGTGAATGAAACAATTGAAGTTACAAGTCTATTGGGTAGAACTAGCTTGAAGAGTATTTTTCTGCGCAATGTGCCTCATTTTCAAATCTGCCATTAGGAGAACCCTGTGAATTCTGAGAAAATGCTTCTAAGTGTCAATATGCCTTGAATGGTGAATGGAAGTCCAGTAATCCACAGGTTAATAACAGTCTAGTGATTATTTTTCAAACCGTGATTCATGAAGTGCTTATGGAAAACGGAATTTCACGGTAATGAAACGATGTAAATTACAATTCTATTGGGTAGAACTAGCTAGAATAGAATTTTTCTTCGAAAATTGCATGATTATCGAATGTGAAGTTTGGAAAAAGTTGCAAAATGATAGTAAATATTTGTAGTTATAAATATGCCATTATGATGGAAAAAAGATCGGTAATCCATATTTTCACAACATATTAAAGAATCGTTTTTTAATACGTGATGCATGGACCGTGTTCGGAACATGGAATTTCACGGTGATTAAAACAAAGTATATTACTTCTCTATTGGGTAGAACTTGCTCCAAGAGTATTTTTCTGCGAAAACTGCTTCATTTTTGAAACTGGCGTTTGGAAAACACTGCAAAATCTGAGAAAATATTTCTAAGTATCAATATTCAATCTATTGTAATGAAAGTTCTGTAATCCACATGCTAACAAATCTGGAATGAATATTTGTCGAACGATTAATCATGTAGCATATTCGGAACACGGAATTTCACGGCCAGTTATCTTATGTAAATTACATTTCTCTTCGTTAGAAATCACTCCTAGAGAATTTTCCTGAGAAATCTGCCTGATTTTAATAACTGGCATTACAAAAATCCTGCAAATACAGATTAATAGATTCTCGGTGTAAATATGCTTTGTATGGTGGATGAAAGTTCGGTAATCCGCATGCTAACATCTCTGTAGTGAATATTTGTCGAATCCGAGATACATGAAGTGTGTTTGGAACACAGAATATCACGGTGAGCGAATCTATGTAAAATACATGTCTCTTGGGTAGAACTCGCTCCCAGAGATTTTTCTGCGAAATCTGCCTCATTTTCGAAACTGGCGTTTGAAAATCTCTGCAAAAGCAGAGAAAATGCTTCATAGTGTCAATATGCCTTGTATTGTGATGGAAGTTCGTAAAACCACATGCAAATTAATCTGTGGTGAATATTTGTAGAAAGCGTTATGCATGTATCGTGATCGTATCATGGAAAGTCTGCCGATGGAATCTATGTAATCTACACGTCTATAGGTTAAAACTCGCTCCAAAAATTTTTTCCTGAGAAAACGGCCTGATTTTCGAAACTGGCATTAGGTAAAAGCTGCAAATTCAGAGTTAATGTTTCTAGGTGTAAATATGCCATGTATGGTGGATGAAAGTTCTGTAATCTACATGCTCACAACTCATTGGAGAAAGTTTGTTGAAACCTTGATGCATGTAGCGTGTTCGGAAATTGGAATGTCACTGTGAGGGAAACTAAGTAAATTAAATTTCTATTGGGAAGTACTCGCTCCACGAGAATTTTTCTGCGAATCTGCCTCATTTTCAAAACTGGCATTAGGAAAAACTTTTGAAATATGAGAAAATGCGTCAAGGTGTCAATATGGTATTATGGTGGATGAAAGTTCGATAATCATTATGCTAACAACTCTGTAGTGAATATTTTCGAATCCGTGATGCATGTAGCATTTTCGGAACACGGAATTTCACGATGACGGGTTCTATGTAAATTGCATGTCTCTTGGGTAGAACTCACTCCAAGAGCATTTTTCTGTGAAAACTGCATGATTTTAAAAACTGACATTAGTAGAAATCTACTAAATCAGAATAAAACTTTCTATGTATCAATATGCATTGTAAGGTGGATGAAAGTTCGGTAATACAAATGTTCACAACTCATTAAAAACGTTTGTTGAATCCGAATTGCGTTTAACGTGTTCAGAACACGGAATGTCACGGTGAGTGAAACTAGGTAAATTACATATCTTTTGGGTAAAACTCGCTCCAAGAGCATTTTTCTGCCAAATCTGCCTCATTTTCAACACTGGCGTTAAAACTAACCTGTGAAATCTGAGAAAATTCTTCAAAGTGTCAGTAAGCCTTGTATGATGAATGAAAGTGCTGTAATCCACTTGCTAACAACTCTGTAGTGAATATTTATCGAGTCCGAGATGCATGTAATGTGTTCGGAACACGGAATTTCACGGTGAGGGAATCCATGTAAATTACATGTCTATTGGTTAGAACCCGCTCCAAGAGATTTTTGCCGTGAAATCGGTCTCATTTTCGAAACTGGCATTGAAAGATCTGTGAAATCAGAGAAAATGCTTCTAAGCATCAATATGCCTTGTATTGTGATGAAAGTCCTGTAATCCACATGCAAATAAACCTGTAGTTTATATTTGTCGAATAATTTCTGCATGTAGCGTGTTCAAAACACGTAATTACACAGTGGGGGAATTTATGTTATGTACATATCTATTGGGTAGAAC
Organism: Camelus bactrianus; assembly: GCF_048773025.1. Taxonomy (NCBI): domain Eukaryota; kingdom Metazoa; phylum Chordata; class Mammalia; order Artiodactyla; family Camelidae; genus Camelus; species Camelus bactrianus. The sequence goes on from NC_133556.1 coordinate 43,155,604, forward strand.
ACTCTCCAACAGGTTTTTCCTTTGAAAACTGCCTGATTTTCGAAACTGCTATTAGGAAATAGCTGCAAACCCAGTGTAAATACTTCTAGGTTTAAATATGCCTTGTATGGTCGATGAAAGTTCGGTAATCCACATGCTCACACTCATTAAAGAATGTTTGTCGCATTCGTGATCCATGTAACGTGTTCGGAATACGGAATGTCATAGTGAATGAAACAATTGAAGTTACAAGTCTATTGGGTAGAACTAGCTTGAAGAGTATTTTTCTGCGCAATGTGCCTCATTTTCAAATCTGCCATTAGGAGAACCCTGTGAATTCTGAGAAAATGCTTCTAAGTGTCAATATGCCTTGAATGGTGAATGGAAGTCCAGTAATCCACAGGTTAATAACAGTCTAGTGATTATTTTTCAAACCGTGATTCATGAAGTGCTTATGGAAAACAGAATTTCACGGTATTGAAACGATGTAAATTACAATTCTATTGGGTAGAACTAGCTAGAATAGAATTTTTCTTCGAAAATTGCATGATTATCGAATGTGAAGTTTGGAAAAAGTTGCAAAATGAGAGTAAATATTTGTAGTTATAAATATGCCATTATGATGGAAAAAAGATCGGTAATCCATATTTTCACAACATATTAAAGAATCGTTTTCTAATCCGTGATGCATGGACCGTGTTCGGAACATGGAATTTCACGGTGATTAAAACAATATAAATTACTTCTCTATTGGGTAGAAATCGCTCCAAGAGAATTTTTCTGCGAAAACTGCTTCATTTTTGAAACTGGTGTTTGGAAAACACTGCAAAATCTGAGAAAATACTTCTGAGTATCAATATTCAATCTATTGTAATGAAAGTTCTGTAATCCACATGCTAACAAATCTGGAATGAATATTTGTCGAACGATTAATCATGTAGCATATTCGGAACACGGAATTTCACGGCCAGGTATCTTATGTAAATTACATTTCTCTTCGTTAGAAATCACTCCTAGAGAATTTTCCTGAGAAATCTGCCTGATTTTAATAACTGGCATTACAAAAATCCTGCAAATACAGATTAATAGATTCTCGGTGTAAATATGCTTTGTATGGTGGATGAAAGTTCGGTAATCCGCATGCTAACATCTCTGTAGTGAATATTTGTCGAATCCGAGATACATGAAGTTTGTTTGGAACACAGAATATCACGGTGAGCGAATCTATGTAAAATACATGTCTCTTGGGTAGAACTCGCTCCCAGAGATTTTTCTGCGAAATCTGCCTCATTTTCGTAACTGGCGTTTGAAAATCTCTGCAAAAGCAGAGAAAATGCTTCATAGTGTCAATATGCCTTGTATTGTGATGGAAGTTCGTAAAACCACATGCAAATTAATCTGTGGTGAATATTTGTAGAAAGCGTTATGCATGTATCGTGATCGTATCATGGAAAGTCTGCCGATGGAATCTATGTAATCTACACGTCTATAGGTTAAAACTCGCTCCAAAAATTTTTTCCTGAGAAAACGGCCTGATTTTCGAAACTGGCATTAGGTAAAAGCTGCAAATTCAGAGTTAATGTTTCTAGGTGTAAATATGCCATGTATGGTGGATGAAAGTTCTGTAATCTACATGCTCACAACTCATTGGAGAAAGTTTGTTGAAACCTTGATGCATGTAGCGTGTTCGGAAATTGGAATGTCACTGTGAGGGAAACTAAGTAAATTAAATTTCTATTGGGAAGTACTCGCTCCACGAGAATTTTTCTGCGAATCTGCCTCATTTTCAAAACTGGCATTAGGGAAAACTTTTGCAATATGAGAAAATGCGTCAAGGTGTCAATATGGTATTATGGTGGATGAAAGTTCGATAATCATTATGCTAACAACTCTGTAGTGAATATTTTCGAATCCGTGATGCATGTAGCATTTTCGGAACACGGAATTTCACGATGACGGGTTCTATGTAAATTGCATGTCTCTTGGGTAGAACTCACTCCAAGAGCATTTTTCTGTGAAAACTGCATGATTTTAAAAACTGACATTAGTAGAAATCTACTAAATCAGAATAAAACTTTCTATGTATCAATATGCATTGTAAGGTGGATGAAAGTTCGGTAATACAAATGTTCACAACTCATTAAAAACGTTTGTTGAATCCGAATTGCGTGTAACGTGTTCAGAACACGGAATGTCACGGTGAGTGAAACTAGGTAAATTACATATCTTTTGGGTAAAACTCGCTCCAAGAGCATTTTTCTGCCAAATCTGCCTCATTTTCAACACTGGCGTTAAAACTAACCTGTGAAATCTGAGAAAATTCTTCAAAGTGTCAGTAAGCCTTGTATGATGAATGAAAGTGCTGTAATCCACTTGCTAACAACTCTGTAGTGAATATTTGTCGAATCTGAGATGCATGTAATGTGTTCGGAACACGGAATTTCACGGTGAGGGAATCCATGTAAATTACATGTCTATTGGTTAGAACCCGCTCCAAGAGATTTTTGCCGTGAAATCTGTCTCATTTTCGAAACTGGCATTGAAAGATCTGTGAAATCAGAGAAAATGCTTCTAAGCATCAATATGCCTTGTATTGTGATGAAAGTCCTGTAATCCACATGCAAATAAACCTGTAGTTTATATTTGTCGAATAATTTCTGCATGTAGCGTGTTCAAAACACGTAATTACACAGTGGGGGAATTTATGTTATGTACATATCTATTGGGTAGAACACTCTCCAACAGGTTTTTCCTTTGAAAACTGCCTGATTTTCGAAACTGCTATTAGGAAATAGCTGCAAACCCAGTGTAAATACTTCTAGGTTTAAATATGCCTTGTATGGTCGATGAAAGTTCGGTAATCCACATGCTCACACTCATTAAAGAATGTTTGTCGCATTCGTGATCCATGTAACGTGTTCGGAATACGGAATGTCATAGTGAATGAAACAATTGAAGTTACAAGTCTATTGGGTAGAACTAGCTTGAAGAGTATTTTTCTGCGCAATGTGCCTCATTTTCAAATCTGCCATTAGGAGAACCCTGTGAATTCTGAGAAAATGCTTCTAAGTGTCAATATGCCTTGAATGGTGAATGGAAGTCCAGTAATCCACAGGTTAATAACAGTCTAGTGATTATTTTTCAAACCGTGATTCATGAAGTGCTTATGGAAAACGGAATTTCACGGTATTGAAACGATGTAAATTACAATTCTATTGGGTAGAACTAGCTAGAATAGAATTTTTCTTCGAAAATTGCATGATTATCGAATGTGAAGTTTGGAAAAAGTTGCAAAATGAGAGTAAATATTTGTAGTTATAAATATGCCATTATGATGGAAAAAAGATCGGTAATCCATATTTTCACAACATATTAAAGAATCGTTTTCTACTACGTGATGCATGGACCGTGTTCGGAACATGGAATTTCACGGTGATTAAAACAATATAAATTACTTCTCTATTGGGTAGAACTCGCTCCAAGAGAATTTTTCTGCGAAAACTGCTTCATTTTTGAAACTGGCGTTTGGAAAACACTGCAAAATCTGAGAAAATATTTCTAAGTATCAATATTCAATCTATTGTAATGAAAGTTCTGTAATCCACATGCTAACAAATCTGGAATGAATATTTGTCGAACGATTAATCATGTAGCATATTCGGAACACGGAATTTCACGGCCAGGTATCTTATGTAAATTACATTTCTCTTCGTTAGAAATCACTCCTAGAGAATTTTCCTGAGAAATCTGCCTGATTTTAATAACTGGCATTACAAAAATCCTGCAAATACAGATTAATAGATTCTCGGTGTAAATATGCTTTGTATGGTGGATGAAAGTTCGGTAATCCGCATGCTAACATCTCTGTAGTGAATATTTGTCGAATCCGAGATACATGAAGTGTGTTTGGAACACAGAATATCACGGTGAGCGAATCTATGTAAAATACATGTCTCTTGGGTAGAACTCGCTCCCAGAGATTTTTCTGCGAAATCTGCCTCATTTTCGAAACTGGCGTTTGAAAATCTCTGCAAAAGCAGAGAAAATGCTTCATAGTGTCAATATGCCTTGTATTGTGATGGAAGTTCGTAAAACCACATGCAAATTAATCTGTGGTGAATATTTGTAGAAAGCGTTATGCATGTATCGTGATCGTATCATGGAAAGTCTGCCGATGAAATCTATGTAATCTACACGTCTATAGGTTAAAACTCGCTCCAAAAATTTTTTCCTGAGAAAACGGCCTGATTTTCGAAACTGGCATTAGGTAAAAGCTGCAAATTCAGAGTTAATGTTTCTAGGTGTAAATATGCCATGTATGGTGGATGAAAGTTCTGTAATCTACATGCTCACAACTCATTGGAGAAAGTTTGTTGAAACCTTGATGCATGTAGCGTGTTCGGAAATTGGAATGTCACTGTGAGGGAAACTAAGTAAATTAAATTTCTATTGGGAAGTACTCGCTCCACGAGAATTTTTCTGCGAATCTGCCTCATTTTCAAAACTGGCATTAGGGAAAACTTTTGCAATATGAGAAAATGCGTCAAGGTGTCAATATGGTATTATGGTGGATGAAAGTTCGATAATCATTATGCTAACAACTCTGTAGTGAATATTTTCGAATCCGTGATGCATGTAGCATTTTCGGAACACGGAATTTCACGATGACGGGTTCTATGTAAATTGCATGTCTCTTGGGTAGAACTCACTCCAAGAGCATTTTTCTGTGAAAACTGCATGATTTTAAAAACTGACATTAGTAGAAATCTACTAAATCAGAATAAAACTTTCTATGTATCAATATGCATTGTAAGGTGGATGAAAGTTCGGTAATACAAATGTTCACAACTCATTAAAAACGTTTGTTGAATCCGAATTGCGTGTAACGTGTTCAGAACACGGAATGTCACGGTGAGTGAAACTAGGTAAATTACATATCTTTTGGGTAAAACTCGCTCCAAGAGCATTTTTCTGCCAAATCTGCCTCATTTTCAACACTGGCGTTAAAACTAACCTGTGAAATCTGAGAAAATTCTTCAAAGTGTCAGTAAGCCTTGTATGATGAATGAAAGTGCTGTAATCCACTTGCTAACAACTCTGTAGTGAATATTTGTCGAATCTGAGATGCATGTAATGTGTTCGGAACACGGAATTTCACGGTGAGGGAATCCATGTAAATTACATGTCTATTGGTTAGAACCCGCTCCAAGAGATTTTTGCCGTGAAATCTGTCTCATTTTCGAAACTGGCATTGAAAGATCTGTGAAATCAGAGAAAATGCTTCTAAGCATCAATATGCCTTGTATTGTGATGAAAGTCCTGTAATCCACATGCAAATAAACCTGTAGTTTATATTTGTCGAATAATTTCTGCATGTAGCGTGTTCAAAACACGTAATTACACAGTGGGGGAATTTATGTTATGTACATATCTATTGGGTAGAACACTCTCCAACAGGTTTTTCCTTTGAAAACTGCCTGATTTTCGAAACTGCTATTAGGAAATAGCTGCAAACCCAGTGTAAATACTTCTAGGTTTAAATATGCCTTGTATGGTGGATGAAAGTTCGGTAATCCACATGCTCACACTCATTAAAGAATGTTTGTCGCATTCATGATCCATGTAACGTGTTCGGAATACGGAATGTCATAGTGAATGAAACAATTGAAGTTACAAGTCTATTGGGTAGAACTAGCTTGAAGAGTATTTTTCTGCGCAATGTGCCTCATTTTCAAATCTGCCATTAGGAGAACCCTGTGAAATCTGAGAAAATGCTTCTAAGTGTCAATATGCCTTGAATGGTGAATGGAAGTCCAGTAATCCACAGGTTAATAACAGTCTAGTGATTATTTTTCAAACCGTGATTCATGAAGTGCTTATGGAAAACGGAATTTCACGGTATTGAAACGATGTAAATTACAATTCTATTGGGTAGAACTAGCTAGAATAGAATTTTTCTTCGAAAATTGCATGATTATCGAATGTGAAGTTTGGAAAAAGTTGCAAAATGAGAGTAAATATTTGTAGTTATAAATATGCCATTATGATGGAAAAAAGATCGGTAATCCATATTTTCACAACATATTAAAGAATCGTTTTCTACTACGTGATGCATGGACCGTGTTCGGAACATGGAATTTCACGGTGATTAAAACAATATAAATTACTTCTCTATTGGGTAGAACTCGCTCCAAGAGAATTTTTCTGCGAAAACTGCTTCATTTTTGAAACTGGCGTTTGGAAAACACTGCAAAATCTGAGAAAATATTTCTAAGTATCAATATTCAATCTATTGTAATGAAAGTTCTGTAATCCACATGCTAACAAATCTGGAATGAATATTTGTCGAACGATTAATCATGTAGCATATTCGGAACACGGAATTTCACGGCCAGGTATCTTATGTAAATTACATTTCTCTTCGTTAGAAATCACTCCTAGAGAATTTTCCTGAGAAATCTGCCTGATTTTAATAACTGGCATTACAAAAATCCTGCAAATACAGATTAATAGATTCTCGGTGTAAATATGCTTTGTATGGTGGATGAAAGTTCGGTAATCCGCATGCTAACATCTCTGTAGTGAATATTTGTCGAATCCGAGATACATGAAGTGTGTTTGGAACACAGAATATCACGGTGAGCGAATCTATGTAAAATACATGTCTCTTGGGTAGAACTCGCTCCCAGAGATTTTTCTGCGAAATCTGCCTCATTTTCGAAACTGGCGTTTGAAAATCTCTGCAAAAGCAGAGAAAATGCTTCATAGTGTCAATATGCCTTGTATTGTGATGGAAGTTCGTAAAACCACATGCAAATTAATCTGTGGTGAATATTTGTAGAAAGCGTTATGCATGTATCGTGATCGTATCATGGAAAGTCTGCCGATGAAATCTATGTAATCTACACGTCTATAGGTTAAAACTCGCTCCAAAAATTTTTTCCTGAGAAAACGGCCTGATTTTCGAAACTGGCATTAGGTAAAAGCTGCAAATTCAGAGTTAATGTTTCTAGGTGTAAATATGCCATGTATGGTGGATGAAAGTTCTGTAATCTACATGCTCACAACTCATTGGAGAAAGTTTGTTGAAACCTTGATGCATGTAGCGTGTTCGGAAATTGGAATGTCACTGTGAGGGAAACTAAGTAAATTAAATTTCTATTGGGAAGTACTCGCTCCACGAGAATTTTTCTGCGAATCTGACTCATTTTCAAAACTGGCATTAGGAAAAACTTTTGAAATATGAGAAAATGCGTCAAGGTGTCAATATGGTATTATGGTGGATGAAAGTTCGATAATCATTATGCTAACAACTCTGTAGTGAATATTTTCGAATCCGTGATGCATGTAGCATTTTCGGAACACGGAATTTCACGATGACGGGTTCTATGTAAATTGCATGTCTCTTGGGTAGAACTCACTCCAAGAGCATTTTTCTGTGAAAACTGCATGATTTTAAAAACTGACATTAGTAGAAATCTACTAAATCAGAATAAAACTTTCTATGTATCAATATGCATTGTAAGGTGGATGAAAGTTCGGTAATACAAATGTTCACAACTCATTAAAAACGTTTGTTGAATCCGAATTGCGTGTAACGTGTTCAGAACACGGAATGTCACGGTGAGTGAAACTAGGTAAATTACATATCTTTTGGGTAAAACTCGCTCCAAGAGCATTTTTCTGCCAAATCTGCCTCATTTTCAACACTGGCGTTAAAACTAACCTGTGAAATCTGAGAAAATTCTTCAAAGTGTCAGTAAGCCTTGTATGATGAATGAAAGTGCTGTAATCCACTTGCTAACAACTCTGTAGTGAATATTTGTCGAATCTGAGATGCATGTAATGTGTTCGGAACACGGAATTTCACGGTGAGGGAATCCATGTAAATTACATGTCTATTGGTTAGAACCCGCTCCAAGAGATTTTTGCCGTGAAATCTGTCTCATTTTCGAAACTGGCATTGAAAGATCTGTGAAATCAGAGAAAATGCTTCTAAGCATCAATATGCCTTGTATTGTGATGAAAGTCCTGTAATCCACATGCAAATAAACCTGTAGTTTATATTTGTCGAATAATTTCTGCATGTAGCGTGTTCAAAACACGTAATTACACAGTGGGGGAATTTATGTTATGTACATATCTATTGGGTAGAACACTCTCCAACAGGTTTTTCCTTTGAAAACTGCCTGATTTTCGAAACTGCTATTAGGAAATAGCTGCAAACCCAGTGTAAATACTTCTAGGTTTAAATATGCCTTGTATGGTCGATGAAAGTTCGGTAATCCACATGCTCACACTCATTAAAGAATGTTTGTCGCATTCGTGATCCATGTAACGTGTTCGGAATACGGAATGTCATAGTGAATGAAACAATTGAAGTTACAAGTCTATTGGGTAGAACTAGCTTGAAGAGTATTTTTCTGCGCAATGTGCCTCATTTTCAAATCTGCCATTAGGAGAACCCTGTGAATTCTGAGAAAATGCTTCTAAGTGTCAATATGCCTTGAATGGTGAATGGAAGTCCAGTAATCCACAGGTTAATAACAGTCTAGTGATTATTTTTCAAACCGTGATTCATGAAGTGATTATGGAAAACAGAATTTCACGGTATTGAAACGATGTAAATTACAATTCTATTGGGTAGAACTAGCTAGAATAGAATTTTTCTTCGAAAATTGCATGATTATCGAATGTGAAGTTTGGAAAAAGTTGCAAAATGAGAGTAAATATTTGTAGTTATAAATATGCCATTATGATGGAAAAAAGATCGGTAATCCATATTTTCACAACATATTAAAGAATCGTTTTCTACTACGTGATGCATGGACCGTGTTCGGAACATGGAATTTCACGGTGATTAAAACAATATAAATTACTTCTCTATTGGGTAGAACTCGCTCCAAGAGAATTTTTCTGCGAAAACTGCTTCATTTTTGAAACTGGCGTTTGGAAAACACTGCAAAATCTGAGAAAATATTTCTAAGTATCAATATTCAATCTATTGTAATGAAAGTTCTGTAATCCACATGCTAACAAATCTGGAATGAATATTTGTCGAACGATTAATCATGTAGCATATTCGGAACACGGAATTTCACGGCCAGGTATCTTATGTAAATTACATTTCTCTTCGTTAGAAATCACTCCTAGAGAATTTTCCTGAGAAATCTGCCTGATTTTAATAACTGGCATTACAAAAATCCTGCAAATACAGATTAATAGATTCTCGGTGTAAATATGCTTTGTATGGTGGATGAAAGTTCGGTAATCCGCATGCTAACATCTCTGTAGTGAATATTTGTCGAATCCGAGATACATGAAGTGTGTTTGGAACACAGAATATCACGGTGAGCGAATCTATGTAAAATACATGTCTCTTGGGTAGAACTCGCTCCCAGAGATTTTTCTGCGAAATCTGCCTCATTTTCGAAACTGGCGTTTGAAAATCTCTGCAAAAGCAGAGAAAATGCTTCATAGTGTCAATATGCCTTGTATTGTGATGGAAGTTCGTAAAACCACATGCAAATTAATCTGTGGTGAATATTTGTAGAAAGCGTTATGCATGTATCGTGATCGTATCATGGAAAGTCTGCCGATGAAATCTATGTAATCTACACGTCTATAGGTTAAAACTCGCTCCAAAAATTTTTTCCTGAGAAAACGGCCTGATTTTCGAAACTGGCATTAGGTAAAAGCTGCAAATTCAGAGTTAATGTTTCTAGGTGTAAATATGCCATGTATGGTGGATGAAAGTTCTGTAATCTACATGCTCACAACTCATTGGAGAAAGTTTGTTGAAACCTTGATGCATGTAGCGTGTTCGGAAATTGGAATGTCACTGTGAGGGAAACTAAGTAAATTAAATTTCTATTGGGAAGTACTCGCTCCACGAGAATTTTTCTGCGAATCTGCCTCATTTTCAAAACTGGCATTAGGAAAAACTTTTGAAATATGAGAAAATGCGTCAAGGTGTCAATATGGTATTATGGTGGATGAAAGTTCGATAATCATTATGCTAACAACTCTGTAGTGAATATTTTCGAATCCGTGATGCATGTAGCATTTTCGGAACACGGAATTTCACGATGACGGGTTCTATGTAAATTGCATGTCTCTTGGGTAGAACTCACTCCAAGAGCATTTTTCTGTGAAAACTGCATGATTTTAAAAACTGACATTAGTAGAAATCTACTAAATCAGAATAAAACTTTCTATGTATCAATATGCATTGTAAGGTGGATGAAAGTTCGGTAATACAAATGTTCACAACTCATTAAAAACGTTTGTTGAATCCGAATTGCGTGTAACGTGTTCAGAACACGGAATGTCACGGTGAGTGAAACTAGGTAAATTACATATCTTTTGGGTAAAACTCGCTCCAAGAGCATTTTTCTGCCAAATCTGCCTCATTTTCAACACTGGCGTTAAAACTAACCTGTGAAATCTGAGAAAATTCTTCAAAGTGTCAGTAAGCCTTGTATGATGAATGAAAGTGCTGTAATCCACTTGCTAACAACTCTGTAGTGAATATTTGTCGAATCTGAGATGCATGTAATGTGTTCGGAACACGGAATTTCACGGTGAGGGAATCCATGTAAATTACATGTCTATTGGTTAGAACCCGCTCCAAGAGATTTTTGCCGTGAAATCTGTCTCATTTTCGAAACTGGCATTGAAAGATCTGTGAAATCAGAGAAAATGCTTCTAAGCATCAATATGCCTTGTATTGTGATGAAAGTCCTGTAATCCACATGCAAATAAACCTGTAGTTTATGTTTGTCGAATAATTTCTGCATGTAGCGTGTTCAAAACACGTAATTACACAGTGGGGGAATTTATGTTATGTACATATCTATTGGGTAGAACACTCTCCAACAAGTTTTTCCTTTGAAAACTGCCTGATTTTCGAAACTGCTATTAGGAAATAGCTGCAAACCCAGTGTAAATACTTCTAGGGTTAAATATGCCTTGTATGGTCGATGAAAGTTCGGTAATCCACATGCTCACACTCATTAAAGAATGTTTGTCGCATTCGTGATCCATGTAACGTGTTCGGAATACGGAATGTCATAGTGAATGAAACAATTGAAGTTACAAGTCTATTGGGTAGAACTAGCTTGAAGAGTATTTTTCTGCGCAATGTGCCTCATTTTCAAATCTGCCATTAGGAGAACCCTGTGAATTCTGAGAAAATGCTTCTAAGTGTCAATATGCCTTGAATGGTGAATGGAAGTCCAGTAATCCACAGGTTAATAACAGTCTAGTGATTATTTTTCAAACCGTGATTCATGAAGTGATTATGGAAAACAGAATTTCACGGTATTGAAACGATGTAAATTACAATTCTATTGGGTACAACTAGCTAGAATAGAATTTTTCTTCGAAAATTGCATGATTATCGAATGTGAAGTTTGGAAAAAGTTGCAAAATGAGAGTAAATATTTGTAGTTATAAATATGCCATTATGATGGAAAAAAGATCGGTAATCCATATTTTCACAACATATTAAAGAATCGTTTTCTAATCCGTGATGCATGGACCGTGTTCGGAACATGGAATTTCACGGTGATTAAAACAATATAAATTACTTCTCTATTGGGTAGAACTCGCTCCAAGAGAATTTTTCTGCGAAAACTGCTTCATTTTTGAAACTGGTGTTTGGAAAACACTGCAAAATCTGAGAAAATACTTCTGAGTATCAATATTCAATCTATTGTAATGAAAGTTCTGTAATCCACATGCTAACAAATCTGGAATGAATATTTGTCGAACGATTAATCATGTAGCATATTCGGAACACGGAATTTCACGGCCAGGTATCTTATGTAAATTACATTTCTCTTCGTTAGAAATCACTCCTAGAGAATTTTCCTGAGAAATCTGCCTGATTTTAATAACTGGCATTACAAAAATCCTGCAAATACAGATTAATAGATTCTCGGTGTAAATATGCTTTGTATGGTGGATGAAAGTTCGGTAATCCGCATGCTAACATCTCTGTAGTGAATATTTGTCGAATCCGAGATACATGAAGTGTGTTTGGAACACAGAATATCACGGTGAGCGAATCTATGTAAAATACATGTCTCTTGGGTAGAACTCGCTCCCAGAGATTTTTCTGCGAAATCTGCATCATTTTCGAAACTGGCGTTTGAAAATCTCTGCAAAAGCAGAGAAAATGCTTCATAGTGTCAATATGCCTTGTATTGTGATGGAAGTTCGTAAAACCACATGCAAATTAATCTGTGGTGAATATTTGTAGAAAGCGTTATGCATGTATCGTGATCGTATCATGGAAAGTCTGCCGATGAAATCTATGTAATCTACACGTCTATAGGTTAAAACTCGCTCCAAAAATTTTTTCCTGAGAAAACGGCCTGATTTTCGAAACTGGCATTAGGTAAAAGCTGCAAATTCAGAGTTAATGTTTCTAGGTGTAAATATGCCATGTATGGTGGATGAAAGTTCTGTAATCTACATGCTCACAACTCATTGGAGAAAGTTTGTTGAAACCTTGATGCATGTAGCGTGTTCGGAAATTGGAATGTCACTGTGAGGGAAACTAAGTAAATTAAATTTCTATTGGGAAGTACTCGCTCCACGAGAATTTTTCTGCGAATCTGCCTCATTTTCAAAACTGGCATTAGGAAAAACTTTTGAAATATGAGAAAATGCGTCAAGGTGTCAATATGGTATTATGGTGGATGAAAGTTCGATAATCATTATGCTAACAACTCTGTAGTGAATATTTTCGAATCCGTGATGCATGTAGCATTTTCGGAACACGGAATTTCACGATGACGGGTTCTATGTAAATTGCATGTCTCTTGGGTAGAACTCACTCCAAGAGCATTTTTCTGTGAAAACTGCATGATTTTAAAAACTGACATTAGTAGAAATCTACTAAATCAGAATAAAACTTTCTATGTATCAATATGCATTGTAAGGTGGATGAAAGTTCGGTAATACAAATGTTCACAACTCATTAAAAACGTTTGTTGAATCCGAATTGCGTGTAACGTGTTCAGAACACGGAATGTCACGGTGAGTGAAACTAGGTAAATTACATATCTTTTGGGTAAAACTCGCTCCAAGAGCATTTTTCTGCCAAATCTGCCTCATTTTCAACACTGGCGTTAAAACTAACCTGTGAAATCTGAGAAAATTCTTCAAAGTGTCAGTAAGCCTTGTATGATGAATGAAAGTGCTGTAATCCACTTGCTAACAACTCTGTAGTGAATATTTGTCGAATCTGAGATGCATGTAATGTGTTCGGAACACGGAATTTCACGGTGAGGGAATCCATGTAAATTACATGTCTATTGGTTAGAACCCGCTCCAAGAGATTTTTGCCGTGAAATCTGTCTCATTTTCGAAACTGGCATTGAAAGATCTGTGAAATCAGAGAAAATGCTTCTAAGCATCAATATGCCTTGTATTGTGATGAAAGTCCTGTAATCCACATGCAAATAAACCTGTAGTTTATATTTGTCGAATAATTTCTGCATGTAGCGTGTTCAAAACACGTAATTACACAGTGGGGGAATTTATGTTATGTACATATCTATTGGGTAGAACACTCTCCAACAGGTTTTTCCTTTGAAAACTGCCTGATTTTCGAAACTGCTATTAGGAAATAGCTGCAAACCCAGTGTAAATACTTCTAGGTTTAAATATGCCTTGTATGGTCGATGAAAGTTCGGTAATCCACATGCTCACACTCATTAAAGAATGTTTGTCGCATTCGTGATCCATGTAACGTGTTCGGAATACGGAATGTCATAGTGAATGAAACAATTGAAGTTACAAGTCTATTGGGTAGAACTAGCTTGAAGAGTATTTTTCTGCGCAATGTGCCTCATTTTCAAATCTGCCATTAGGAGAACCCTGTGAATTCTGAGAAAATGCTTCTAAGTGTCAATATGCCTTGAATGGTGAATGGAAGTCCAGTAATCCACAGGTTAATAACAGTCTAGTGATTATTTTTCAAACCGTGATTCATGAAGTGATTATGGAAAACAGAATTTCACGGTATTGAAACGATGTAAATTACAATTCTATTGGGTAGAACTAGCTAGAATAGAATTTTTCTTCGAAAATTGCATGATTATCGAATGTGAAGTTTGGAAAAAGTTGCAAAATGAGAGTAAATATTTGTAGTTATAAATATGCCATTATGATGGAAAAAAGATCGGTAATCCATATTTTCACAACATATTAAAGAATCGTTTTCTAATCCGTGATGCATGGACCGTGTTCGGAACATGGAATTTCACGGTGATTAAAACAATATAAATTACTTCTCTATTGGGTAGAAATCGCTCCAAGAGAATTTTTCTGCGAAAACTGCTTCATTTTTGAAACTGGTGTTTGGAAAACACTGCAAAATCTGAGAAAATACTTCTGAGTATCAATATTCAATCTATTGTAATGAAAGTTCTGTAATCCACATGCTAACAAATCTGGAATGAATATTTGTCGAACGATTAATCATGTAGCATATTCGGAACACGGAATTTCACGGCCAGGTATCTTATGTAAATTACATTTCTCTTCGTTAGAAATCACTCCTAGAGAATTTTCCTGAGAAATCTGCCTGATTTTAATAACTGGCATTACAAAAATCCTGCAAATACAGATTAATAGATTCTCGGTGTAAATATGCTTTGTATGGTGGATGAAAGTTCGGTAATCCGCATGCTAACATCTCTGTAGTGAATATTTGTCGAATCCGAGATACATGAAGTGTGTTTGGAACACAGAATATCACGGTGAGCGAATCTATGTAAAATACATGTCTCTTGGGTAGAACTCGCTCCCAGAGATTTTTCTGCGAAATCTGCCTCATTTTCGAAACTGGCGTTTGAAAATCTCTGCAAAAGCAGAGAAAATGCTTCATAGTGTCAATATGCCTTGTATTGTGATGGAAGTTCGTAAAACCACATGCAAATAAATCTGTGGTGAATATTTGTAGAAAGCGTTATGCATGTATCGTGATCGTATCATGGAAAGTCTGCCGATGAAATCTATGTAATCTACACGTCTATAGGTTAAAACTCGCTCCAAAAATTTTTTCCTGAGAAAACGGCCTGATTTTCGAAACTGGCATTAGGTAAAAGCTGCAAATTCAGAGTTAATGTTTCTAGGTGTAAATATGCCATGTATGGTGGATGAAAGTTCTGTAATCTACATGCTCACAACTCATTGGAGAAAGTTTGTTGAAACCTTGATGCATGTAGCGTGTTCGGAAATTGGAATGTCACTGTGAGGGAAACTAAGTAAATTAAATTTCTATTGGGAAGTACTCGCTCCACGAGAATTTTTCTGCGAATCTGCCTCATTTTCAAAACTGGCATTAGGAAAAACTTTTGAAATATGAGAAAATGCGTCAAGGTGTCAATATGGTATTATGGTGGATGAAAGTTCGATAATCATTATGCTAACAACTCTGTAGTGAATATTTTCGAATCCGTGATGCATGTAGCATTTTCGGAACACGGAATTTCACGATGACGGGTTCTATGTAAATTGCATGTCTCTTGGGTAGAACTCACTCCAAGAGCATTTTTCTGTGAAAACTGCATGATTTTAAAAACTGACATTAGTAGAAATCTACTAAATCAGAATAAAACTTTCTATGTATCAATATGCATTGTAAGGTGGATGAAAGTTCGGTAATACAAATGTTCACAACTCATTAAAAACGTTTGTTGAATCCGAATTGCGTGTAACGTGTTCAGAACACGGAATGTCACGGTGAGTGAAACTAGGTAAATTACATATCTTTTGGGTAAAACTCGCTCCAAGAGCATTTTTCTGCCAAATCTGCCTCATTTTCAACACTGGCGTTAAAACTAACCTGTGAAATCTGAGAAAATTCTTCAAAGTGTCAGTAAGCCTTGTATGATGAATGAAAGTGCTGTAATCCACTTGCTAACAACTCTGTAGTGAATATTTGTCGAATCTGAGATGCATGTAATGTGTTCGGAACACGGAATTTCACGGTGAGGGAATCCATGTAAATTACATGTCTATTGGTTAGAACCCGCTCCAAGAGATTTTTGCCGTGAAATCTGTCTCATTTTCGAAACTGGCATTGAAAGATCTGTGAAATCAGAGAAAATGCTTCTAAGCATCAATATGCCTTGTATTGTGATGAAAGTCCTGTAATCCACATGCAAATAAACCTGTAGTTTATATTTGTCGAATAATTTCTGCATGTAGCGTGTTCAAAACACGTAATTACACAGTGGGGGAATTTATGTTATGTACATATCTATTGGGTAGAACACTCTCCAACAGGTTTTTCCTTTGAAAACTGCCTGATTTT
The DNA here is from genome assembly GCF_048773025.1 of Camelus bactrianus. NCBI lineage: Eukaryota > Metazoa > Chordata > Mammalia > Artiodactyla > Camelidae > Camelus > Camelus bactrianus. The sequence continues at coordinate 43,171,916 of NC_133556.1, forward strand.
CGAAACTGCTATTAGGAAATAGCTGCAAACCCAGTGTAAATACTTCTAGGTTTAAATATGCCTTGTATGGTCGATGAAAGTTCGGTAATCCACATGCTCACACTCATTAAAGAATGTTTGTCGCATTCGTGATCCATGTAACGTGTTCGGAATACGGAATGTCATAGTGAATGAAACAATTGAAGTTACAAGTCTATTGGGTAGAACTAGCTTGAAGAGTATTTTTCTGCGCAATGTGCCTCATTTTCAAATCTGCCATTAGGAGAACCCTGTGAATTCTGAGAAAATGCTTCTAAGTGTCAATATGCCTTGAATGGTGAATGGAAGTCCAGTAATCCACAGGTTAATAACAGTCTAGTGATTATTTTTCAAACCGTGATTCATGAAGTGCTTATGGAAAACAGAATTTCACGGTATTGAAACGATGTAAATTACAATTCTATTGGGTAGAACTAGCTAGAATAGAATTTTTCTTCGAAAATTGCATGATTATCGAATGTGAAGTTTGGAAAAAGTTGCAAAATGAGAGTAAATATTTGTAGTTATAAATATGCCATTATGATGGAAAAAAGATCGGTAATCCATATTTTCACAACATATTAAAGAATCGTTTTCTAATCCGTGATGCATGGACCGTGTTCGGAACATGGAATTTCACGGTGATTAAAACAATATAAATTACTTCTCTATTGGGTAGAAATCGCTCCAAGAGAATTTTTCTGCGAAAACTGCTTCATTTTTGAAACTGGTGTTTGGAAAACACTGCAAAATCTGAGAAAATACTTCTGAGTATCAATATTCAATCTATTGTAATGAAAGTTCTGTAATCCACATGCTAACAAATCTGGAATGAATATTTGTCGAACGATTAATCATGTAGCATATTCGGAACACGGAATTTCACGGCCAGGTATCTTATGTAAATTACATTTCTCTTCGTTAGAAATCACTCCTAGAGAATTTTCCTGAGAAATCTGCCTGATTTTAATAACTGGCATTACAAAAATCCTGCAAATACAGATTAATAGATTCTCGGTGTAAATATGCTTTGTATGGTGGATGAAAGTTCGGTAATCCGCATGCTAACATCTCTGTAGTGAATATTTGTCGAATCCGAGATACATGAAGTGTGTTTGGAACACAGAATATCACGGTGAGCGAATCTATGTAAAATACATGTCTCTTGGGTAGAACTCGCTCCCAGAGATTTTTCTGCGAAATCTGCCTCATTTTCGAAACTGGCGTTTGAAAATCTCTGCAAAAGCAGAGAAAATGCTTCATAGTGTCAATATGCCTTGTATTGTGATGGAAGTTCGTAAAACCACATGCAAATTAATCTGTGGTGAATATTTGTAGAAAGCGTTATGCATGTATCGTGATCGTATCATGGAAAGTCTGCCGATGAAATCTATGTAATCTACACGTCTATAGGTTAAAACTCGCTCCAAAAATTTTTTCCTGAGAAAACGGCCTGATTTTCGAAACTGGCATTAGGTAAAAGCTGCAAATTCAGAGTTAATGTTTCTAGGTGTAAATATGCCATGTATGGTGGATGAAAGTTCTGTAATCTACATGCTCACAACTCATTGGAGAAAGTTTGTTGAAACCTTGATGCATGTAGCGTGTTCGGAAATTGGAATGTCACTGTGAGGGAAACTAAGTAAATTAAATTTCTATTGGGAAGTACTCGCTCCACGAGAATTTTTCTGCGAATCTGCCTCATTTTCAAAACTGGCATTAGGAAAAACTTTTGAAATATGAGAAAATGCGTCAAGGTGTCAATATGGTATTATGGTGGATGAAAGTTCGATAATCATTATGCTAACAACTCTGTAGTGAATATTTTCGAATCCGTGATGCATGTAGCATTTTCGGAACACGGAATTTCACGATGACGGGTTCTATGTAAATTGCATGTCTCTTGGGTAGAACTCACTCCAAGAGCATTTTTCTGTGAAAACTGCATGATTTTAAAAACTGACATTAGTAGAAATCTACTAAATCAGAATAAAACTTTCTATGTATCAATATGCATTGTAAGGTGGATGAAAGTTCGGTAATACAAATGTTCACAACTCATTAAAAACGTTTGTTGAATCCGAATTGCGTGTAACGTGTTCAGAACACGGAATGTCACGGTGAGTGAAACTAGGTAAATTACATATCTTTTGGGTAAAACTCGCTCCAAGAGCATTTTTCTGCCAAATCTGCCTCATTTTCAACACTGGCGTTAAAACTAACCTGTGAAATCTGAGAAAATTCTTCAAAGTGTCAGTAAGCCTTGTATGATGAATGAAAGTGCTGTAATCCACTTGCTAACAACTCTGTAGTGAATATTTGTCGAATCTGAGATGCATGTAATGTGTTCGGAACACGGAATTTCACGGTGAGGGAATCCATGTAAATTACATGTCTATTGGTTAGAACCCGCTCCAAGAGATTTTTGCCGTGAAATCTGTCTCATTTTCGAAACTGGCATTGAAAGATCTGTGAAATCAGAGAAAATGCTTCTAAGCATCAATATGCCTTGTATTGTGATGAAAGTCCTGTAATCCACATGCAAATAAACCTGTAGTTTATATTTGTCGAATAATTTCTGCATGTAGCGTGTTCAAAACACGTAATTACACAGTGGGGGAATTTATGTTATGTACATATCTATTGGGTAGAACACTCTCCAACAGGTTTTTCCTTTGAAAACTGCCTGATTTTCGAAACTGCTATTAGGAAATAGCTGCAAACCCAGTGTAAATACTTCTAGGGTTAAATATGCCTTGTATGGTCGATGAAAGTTCGGTAATCCACATGCTCACACTCATTAAAGAATGTTTGTCGCATTCGTGATCCATGTAACGTGTTCGGAATACGGAATGTCATAGTGAATGAAACAATTGAAGTTACAAGTCTATTGGGTAGAACTAGCTTGAAGAGTATTTTTCTGCGCAATGTGCCTCATTTTCAAATCTGCCATTAGGAGAACCCTGTGAATTCTGAGAAAATGCTTCTAAGTGTCAATATGCCTTGAATGGTGAATGGAAGTCCAGTAATCCACAGGTTAATAACAGTCTAGTGATTATTTTTCAAACCGTGATTCATGAAGTGCTTATGGAAAACAGAATTTCACGGTATTGAAACGATGTAAATTACAATTCTATTGGGTACAACTAGCTAGAATAGAATTTTTCTTCGAAAATTGCATGATTATCGAATGTGAAGTTTGGAAAAAGTTGCAAAATGAGAGTAAATATTTGTAGTTATAAATATGCCATTATGATGGAAAAAAGATCGGTAATCCATATTTTCACAACATATTAAAGAATCGTTTTCTAATCCGTGATGCATGGACCGTGTTCGGAACATGGAATTTCACGGTGATTAAAACAATATAAATTACTTCTCTATTGGGTAGAAATCGCTCCAAGAGAATTTTTCTGCGAAAACTGCTTCATTTTTGAAACTGGTGTTTGGAAAACACTGCAAAATCTGAGAAAATACTTCTGAGTATCAATATTCAATCTATTGTAATGAAAGTTCTGTAATCCACATGCTAACAAATCTGGAATGAATATTTGTCGAACGATTAATCATGTAGCATATTCGGAACACGGAATTTCACGGCCAGGTATCTTATGTAAATTACATTTCTCTTCGTTAGAAATCACTCCTAGAGAATTTTCCTGAGAAATCTGCCTGATTTTAATAACTGGCATTACAAAAATCCTGCAAATACAGATTAATAGATTCTCGGTGTAAATATGCTTTGTATGGTGGATGAAAGTTCGGTAATCCGCATGCTAACATCTCTGTAGTGAATATTTGTCGAATCCGAGATACATGAAGTGTGTTTGGAACACAGAATATCACGGTGAGCGAATCTATGTAAAATACATGTCTCTTGGGTAGAACTCGCTCCCAGAGATTTTTCTGCGAAATCTGCCTCATTTTCGAAACTGGCGTTTGAAAATCTCTGCAAAAGCAGAGAAAATGCTTCATAGTGTCAATATGCCTTGTATTGTGATGGAAGTTCGTAAAACCACATGCAAATTAATCTGTGGTGAATATTTGTAGAAAGCGTTATGCATGTATCGTGATCGTATCATGGAAAGTCTGCCGATGAAATCTATGTAATCTACACGTCTATAGGTTAAAACTCGCTCCAAAAATTTTTTCCTGAGAAAACGGCCTGATTTTCGAAACTGGCATTAGGTAAAAGCTGCAAATTCAGAGTTAATGTTTCTAGGTGTAAATATGCCATGTATGGTGGATGAAAGTTCTGTAATCTACATGCTCACAACTCATTGGAGAAAGTTTGTTGAAACCTTGATGCATGTAGCGTGTTCGGAAATTGGAATGTCACTGTGAGGGAAACTAAGTAAATTAAATTTCTATTGGGAAGTACTCGCTCCACGAGAATTTTTCTGCGAATCTGCCTCATTTTCAAAACTGGCATTAGGAAAAACTTTTGAAATATGAGAAAATGCGTCAAGGTGTCAATATGGTATTATGGTGGATGAAAGTTCGATAATCATTATGCTAACAATTCTGTAGTGAATAGTTTCGAATCCGTGATGCATGTAGCATTTTCGGAACACGGAATTTCACGATGACGGGTTCTATGTAAATTGCATGTCTCTTGGGTAGAACTCACTCCAAGAGCATTTTTCTGTGAAAACTGCATGATTTTAAAAACTGACATTAGTAGAAATCTACTAAATCAGAATAAAACTTTCTATGTATCAATATGCATTGTAAGGTGGATGAAAGTTCGGTAATACAAATGTTCACAACTCATTAAAAACGTTTGTTGAATCCGAATTGCGTGTAACGTGTTCAGAACACGGAATGTCACGGTGAGTGAAACTAGGTAAATTACATATCTTTTGGGTAAAACTCGCTCCAAGAGCATTTTTCTGCCAAATCTGCCTCATTTTCAACACTGGCGTTAAAACTAACCTGTGAAATCTGAGAAAATTCTTCAAAGTGTCAGTAAGCCTTGTATGATGAATGAAAGTGCTGTAATCCACTTGCTAACAACTCTGTAGTGAATATTTGTCGAATCTGAGATGCATGTAATGTGTTCAGAACACGGAATTTCACGGTGAGGGAATCCATGTAAATTACATGTCTATTGGTTAGAACCCGCTCCAAGAGATTTTTGCCGTGAAATCTGTCTCATTTTCGAAACTGGCATTGAAAGATCTGTGAAATCAGAGAAAATGCTTCTAAGCATCAATATGCCTTGTATTGTGATGAAAGTCCTGTAATCCACATGCAAATAAACCTGTAGTTTATATTTGTCGAATAATTTCTGCATGTAGCGTGTTCAAAACACGTAATTACACAGTGGGGGAATTTATGTTATGTACATATCTATTGGGTAGAACACTCTCCAACAGGTTTTTCCTTTGAAAACTGCCTGATTTTCGAAACTGCTATTAGGAAATAGCTGCAAACCCAGTGTAAATACTTCTAGGGTTAAATATGCCTTGTATGGTCGATGAAAGTTCGGTAATCCACATGCTCACACTCATTAAAGAATGTTTGTCGCATTCGTGATCCATGTAACGTGTTCGGAATACGGAATGTCATAGTGAATGAAACAATTGAAGTTACAAGTCTATTGGGTAGAACTAGCTTGAAGAGTATTTTTCTGCGCAATGTGCCTCATTTTCAAATCTGCCATTAGGAGAACCCTGTGAATTCTGAGAAAATGCTTCTAAGTGTCAATATGCCTTGAATGGTGAATGGAAGTCCAGTAATCCACAGGTTAATAACAGTCTAGTGATTATTTTTCAAACCGTGATTCATGAAGTGCTTATGGAAAACAGAATTTCACGGTATTGAAACGATGTAAATTACAATTCTATTGGGTACAACTAGCTAGAATAGAATTTTTCTTCGAAAATTGCATGATTATCGAATGTGAAGTTTGGAAAAAGTTGCAAAATGAGAGTAAATATTTGTAGTTATAAATATGCCATTATGATGGAAAAAAGATCGGTAATCCATATTTTCACAACATATTAAAGAATCGTTTTCTAATCCGTGATGCATGGACCGTGTTCGGAACATGGAATTTCACGGTGATTAAAACAATATAAATTACTTCTCTATTGGGTAGAAATCGCTCCAAGAGAATTTTTCTGCGAAAACTGCTTCATTTTTGAAACTGGTGTTTGGAAAACACTGCAAAATCTGAGAAAATACTTCTGAGTATCAATATTCAATCTATTGTAATGAAAGTTCTGTAATCCACATGCTAACAAATCTGGAATGAATATTTGTCGAACGATTAATCATGTAGCATATTCGGAACACGGAATTTCACGGCCAGGTATCTTATGTAAATTACATTTCTCTTCGTTAGAAATCACTCCTAGAGAATTTTCCTGAGAAATCTGCCTGATTTTAATAACTGGCATTACAAAAATCCTGCAAATACAGATTAATAGATTCTCGGTGTAAATATGCTTTGTATGGTGGATGAAAGTTCGGTAATCCGCATGCTAACATCTCTGTAGTGAATATTTGTCGAATCCGAGATACATGAAGTGTGCTTGGAACACAGAATATCACGGTGAGCGAATCTATGTAAAATACATGTCTCTTGGGTAGAACTCGCTCCCAGAGATTTTTCTGCGAAATCTGCCTCATTTTCGAAACTGGCGTTTGAAAATCTCTGCAAAAGCAGAGAAAATGCTTCATAGTGTCAATATGCCTTGTATTGTGATGGAAGTTCGTAAAACCACATGCAAATTAATCTGTGGTGAATATTTGTAGAAAGCGTTATGCATGTATCGTGATCGTATCATGGAAAGTCTGCCGATGAAATCTATGTAATCTACACGTCTATAGGTTAAAACTCGCTCCAAAAATTTTTTCCTGAGAAAACGGCCTGATTTTCGAAACTGGCATTAGGTAAAAGCTGCAAATTCAGAGTTAATGTTTCTAGGTGTAAATATGCCATGTATGGTGGATGAAAGTTCTGTAATCTACATGCTCACAACTCATTGGAGAAAGTTTGTTGAAACCTTGATGCATGTAGCGTGTTCGGAAATTGGAATGTCACTGTGAGGGAAACTAAGTAAATTAAATTTCTATTGGGAAGTACTTGCTCCACGAGAATTTTTCTGCGAATCTGCCTCATTTTCAAAACTGGCATTAGGAAAAACTTTTGAAATATGAGAAAATGCGTCAAGGTGTCAATATGGTATTATGGTGGATGAAAGTTCGATAATCATTATGCTAACAATTCTGTAGTGAATAGTTTCGAATCCGTGATGCATGTAGCATTTTCGGAACACGGAATTTCACGATGACGGGTTCTATGTAAATTGCATGTCTCTTGGGTAGAACTCACTCCAAGAGCATTTTTCTGTGAAAACTGCATGATTTTAAAAACTGACATTAGTAGAAATCTACTAAATCAGAATAAAACTTTCTATGTATCAATATGCATTGTAAGGTGGATGAAAGTTCGGTAATACAAATGTTCACAACTCATTAAAAACGTTTGTTGAATCCGAATTGCGTGTAACGTGTTCAGAACACGGAATGTCACGGTGAGTGAAACTAGGTAAATTACATATCTTTTGGGTAAAACTCGCTCCAAGAGCATTTTTCTGCCAAATCTGCCTCATTTTCAACACTGGCGTTAAAACTAACCTGTGAAATCTGAGAAAATTCTTCAAAGTGTCAGTAAGCCTTGTATGATGAATGAAAGTGCTGTAATCCACTTGCTAACAACTCTGTAGTGAATATTTGTCGAATCTGAGATGCATGTAATGTGTTCAGAACACGGAATTTCACGGTGAGGGAATCCATGTAAATTACATGTCTATTGGTTAGAACCCGCTCCAAGAGATTTTTGCCGTGAAATCTGTCTCATTTTCGAAACTGGCATTGAAAGATCTGTGAAATCAGAGAAAATGCTTCTAAGCATCAATATGCCTTGTATTGTGATGAAAGTCCTGTAATCCACATGCAAATAAACCTGTAGTTTATATTTGTCGAATAATTTCTGCATGTAGCGTGTTCAAAACACGTAATTACACAGTGGGGGAATTTATGTTATGTACATATCTATTGGGTAGAACACTCTCCAACAGGTTTTTCCTTTGAAAACTGCCTGATTTTCGAAACTGCTATTAGGAAATAGCTGCAAACCCAGTGTAAATACTTCTAGGTTTAAATATGCCTTGTATGGTCGATGAAAGTTCGGTAATCCACATGCTCACACTCATTAAAGAATGTTTGTCGCATTCGTGATCCATGTAACGTGTTCGGAATACGGAATGTCATAGTGAATGAAACAATTGAAGTTACAAGTCTATTGGGTAGAACTAGCTTGAAGAGTATTTTTCTGCGCAATGTGCCTCATTTTCAAATCTGCCATTAGGAGAACCCTGTGAATTCTGAGAAAATGCTTCTAAGTGTCAATATGCCTTGAATGGTGAATGGAAGTCCAGTAATCCACAGGTTAATAACAGTCTAGTGATTATTTTTCAAACCGTGATTCATGAAGTGCTTATGGAAAACAGAATTTCACGGTATTGAAACGATGTAAATTACAATTCTATTGGGTACAACTAGCTAGAATAGAATTTTTCTTCGAAAATTGCATGATTATCGAATGTGAAGTTTGGAAAAAGTTGCAAAATGAGAGTAAATATTTGTAGTTATAAATATGCCATTATGATGGAAAAAAGATCGGTAATCCATATTTTCACAACATATTAAACAATCGTTTTCTAATCCGTGATGCATGGACCGTGTTCGGAACATGGAATTTCACGGTGATTAAAACAATATAAATTACTTCTCTATTGGGTAGAAATCGCTCCAAGAGAATTTTTCTGCGAAAACTGCTTCATTTTTGAAACTGGTGTTTGGAAAACACTGCAAAATCTGAGAAAATACTTCTGAGTATCAATATTCAATCTATTGTAATGAAAGTTCTGTAATCCACATGCTAACAAATCTGGAATGAATATTTGTCGAACGATTAATCATGTAGCATATTCGGAACACGGAATTTCACGGCCAGGTATCTTATGTAAATTACATTTCTCTTCGTTAGAAATCACTCCTAGAGGATTTTCCTGAGAAATCTGCCTGATTTTAATAACTGGCATTACAAAAATCCTGCAAATACAGATTAATAGATTCTCGGTGTAAATATGCTTTGTATGGTGGATGAAAGTTCGGTAATCCGCATGCTAACATCTCTGTAGTGAATATTTGTCGAATCCGAGATACATGAAGTGTGTTTGGAACACAGAATATCACGGTGAGCGAATCTATGTAAAATACATGTCTCTTGGGTAGAACTCGCTCCCAGAGATTTTTCTGCGAAATCTGCCTCATTTTCGAAACTGGCGTTTGAAAATCTCTGCAAAAGCAGAGAAAATGCTTCATAGTGTCAATATGCCTTGTATTGTGATGGAAGTTCGTAAAACCACATGCAAATTAATCTGTGGTGAATATTTGTAGAAAGCGTTATGCATGTATCGTGATCGTATCATGGAAAGTCTGCCGATGAAATCTATGTAATCTACACGTCTATAGGTTAAAACTCGCTCCAAAAATGTTTTCCTGAGAAAACGGCCTGATTTTCGAAACTGGCATTAGGTAAAAGCTGCAAATTCAGAGTTAATGTTTCTAGGTGTAAATATGCTATGTATGGTGGATGAAAGTTCTGTAATCTACATGCTCACAACTCATTGGAGAAAGTTTGTTGAAACCTTGATGCATGTAGCGTGTTCGGAAATTGGAATGTCACTGTGAGGGAAACTAAGTAAATTAAATTTCTATTGGGAAGTACTCGCTCCACGAGAATTTTTCTGCGAATCTGCCTCATTTTCAAAACTGGCATTAGGAAAAACTTTTGAAATATGAGAAAATGCGTCAAGGTGTCAATATGGTATTATGGTGGATGAAAGTTCGATAATCATTATGCTAACAACTCTGTAGTGAATAGTTTCGAATCCGTGATGCATGTAGCATTTTCGGAACACGGAATTTCACGATGACGGGTTCTATGTAAATTGCATGTCTCTTGGGTAGAACTCACTCCAAGAGCATTTTTCTGTGAAAACTGCATGATTTTAAAAACTGACATTAGTAGAAATCTACTAAATCAGAATAAAACTTTCTATGTATCAATATGCATTGTAAGGTGGATGAAAGTTCGGTAATACAAATGTTCACAACTCATTAAAAACGTTTGTTGAATCCGAATTGCGTGTAACGTGTTCAGAACACGGAATGTCACGGTGAGTGAAACTAGGTAAATTACATATCTTTTGGGTAAAACTCGCTCCAAGAGCATTTTTCTGCCAAATCTGCCTCATTTTCAACACTGGCGTTAAAACTAACCTGTGAAATCTGAGAAAATTCTTCAAAGTGTCAGTAAGCCTTGTATGATGAATGAAAGTGCTGTAATCCACTTGCTAACAACTCTGTAGTGAATATTTGTCGAATCTGAGATGCATGTAATGTGTTCAGAACACGGAATTTCACGGTGAGGGAATCCATGTAAATTACATGTCTATTGGTTAGAACCCGCTCCAAGAGATTTTTGCCGTGAAATCTGTCTCATTTTCGAAACTGGCATTGAAAGATCTGTGAAATCAGAGAAAATGCTTCTAAGCATCAATATGCCTTGTATTGTGATGAAAGTCCTGTAATCCACATGCAAATAAACCTGTAGTTTATATTTGTCGAATAATTTCTGCATGTAGCGTGTTCAAAACACGTAATTACACAGTGGGGGAATTTATGTTATGTACATATCTATTGGGTAGAACACTCTCCAACAGGTTTTTCCTTTGAAAACTGCCTGATTTTCGAAACTGCTATTAGGAAATAGCTGCAAACCCAGTGTAAATACTTCTAGGTTTAAATATGCCTTGTATGGTCGATGAAAGTTCGGTAATCCACATGCTCACACTCATTAAAGAATGTTTGTCGCATTCGTGATCCATGTAACGTGTTCGGAATACGGAATGTCATAGTGAATGAAACAATTGAAGTTACAAGTCTATTGGGTAGAACTAGCTTGAAGAGTATTTTTCTGCGCAATGTGCCTCATTTTCAAATCTGCCATTAGGAGAACCCTGTGAATTCTGAGAAAATGCTTCTAAGTGTCAATATGCCTTGAATGGTGAATGGAAGTCCAGTAATCCACAGGTTAATAACAGTCTAGTGATTATTTTTCAAACCGTGATTCATGAAGTGATTATGGAAAACAGAATTTCACGGTATTGAAACGATGTAAATTACAATTCTATTGGGTACAACTAGCTAGAATAGAATTTTTCTTCGAAAATTGCATGATTATCGAATGTGAAGTTTGGAAAAAGTTGCAAAATGAGAGTAAATATTTGTAGTTATAAATATGCCATTATGATGGAAAAAAGATCGGTAATCCATATTTTCACAACATATTAAAGAATCGTTTTCTAATCCGTGATGCATGGACCGTGTTCGGAACATGGAATTTCACGGTGATTAAAACAATATAAATTACTTCTCTATTGGGTAGAAATCGCTCCAAGAGAATTTTTCTGCGAAAACTGCTTCATTTTTGAAACTGGTGTTTGGAAAACACTGCAAAATCTGAGAAAATACTTCTGAGTATCAATATTCAATCTATTGTAATGAAAGTTCTGTAATCCACATGCTAACAAATCTGGAATGAATATTTGTCGAACGATTAATCATGTAGCATATTCGGAACACGGAATTTCACGGCCAGGTATCTTATGTAAATTACATTTCTCTTCGTTAGAAATCACTCCTAGAGAATTTTCCTGAGAAATCTGCCTGATTTTAATAACTGGCATTACAAAAATCCTGCAAATACAGATTAATAGATTCTCGGTGTAAATATGCTTTGTATGGTGGATGAAAGTTCGGTAATCCGCATGCTAACATCTCTGTAGTGAATATTTGTCGAATCCGAGATACATGAAGTGTGTTTGGAACACAGAATATCACGGTGAGCGAATCTATGTAAAATACATGTCTCTTGGGTAGAACTCGCTCCCAGAGATTTTTCTGCGAAATCTGCCTCATTTTCGAAACTGGCGTTTGAAAATCTCTGCAAAAGCAGAGAAAATGCTTCATAGTGTCAATATGCCTTGTATTGTGATGGAAGTTCGTAAAACCACATGCAAATTAATCTGTGGTGAATATTTGTAGAAAGCGTTATGCATGTATCGTGATCGTATCATGGAAAGTCTGCCGATGAAATCTATGTAATCTACACGTCTATAGGTTAAAACTCGCTCCAAAAATTTTTTCCTGAGAAAACGGCCTGATTTTCGAAACTGGCATTAGGTAAAAGCTGCAAATTCAGAGTTAATGTTTCTAGGTGTAAATATGCCATGTATGGTGGATGAAAGTTCTGTAATCTACATGCTCACAACTCATTGGAGAAAGTTTGTTGAAACCTTGATGCATGTAGCGTGTTCGGAAATTGGAATGTCACTGTGAGGGAAACTAAGTAAATTAAATTTCTATTGGGAAGTACTCGCTCCACGAGAATTTTTCTGCGAATCTGCCTCATTTTCAAAACTGGCATTAGGAAAAACTTTTGAAATATGAGAAAATGCGTCAAGGTGTCAATATGGTATTATGGTGGATGAAAGTTCGATAATCATTATGCTAACAACTCTGTAGTGAATATTTTCGAATCCGTGATGCATGTAGCATTTTCGGAACACGGAATTTCACGATGACGGGTTCTATGTAAATTGCATGTCTCTTGGGTAGAACTCACTCCAAGAGCATTTTTCTGTGAAAACTGCATGATTTTAAAAACTGACATTAGTAGAAATCTACTAAATCAGAATAAAACTTTCTATGTATCAATATGCATTGTAAGGTGGATGAAAGTTCGGTAATACAAATGTTCACAACTCATTAAAAACGTTTGTTGAATCCGAATTGCGTGTAACGTGTTCAGAACACGGAATGTCACGGTGAGTGAAACTAGGTAAATTACATATCTTTTGGGTAAAACTCGCTCCAAGAGCATTTTTCTGCCAAATCTGCCTCATTTTCAACACTGGCGTTAAAACTAACCTGTGAAATCTGAGAAAATTCTTCAAAGTGTCAGTAAGCCTTGTATGATGAATGAAAGTGCTGTAATCCACTTGCTAACAACTCTGTAGTGAATATTTGTCGAATCTGAGATGCATGTAATGTGTTCGGAACACGGAATTTCACGGTGAGGGAATCCATGTAAATTACATGTCTATTGGTTAGAACCCGCTCCAAGAGATTTTTGCCGTGAAATCTGTCTCATTTTCGAAACTGGCATTGAAAGATCTGTGAAATCAGAGAAAATGCTTCTAAGCATCAATATGCCTTGTATTGTGATGAAAGTCCTGTAATCCACATGCAAATAAACCTGTAGTTTATATTTGTCGAATAATTTCTGCATGTAGCGTGTTCAAAACACGTAATTACACAGTGGGGGAATTTATGTTATGTACATATCTATTGGGTAGAACACTCTCCAACAGGTTTTTCCTTTGAAAACTGCCTGATTTTCGAAACTGCTATTAGGAAATAGCTGCAAACCCAGTGTAAATACTTCTAGGTTTAAATATGCCTTGTATGGTCGATGAAAGTTCGGTAATCCACATGCTCACACTCATTAAAGAATGTTTGTCGCATTCGTGATCCATGTAACGTGTTCGGAATACGGAATGTCATAGTGAATGAAACAATTGAAGTTACAAGTCTATTGGGTAGAACTAGCTTGAAGAGTATTTTTCTGCGCAATGTGCCTCATTTTCAAATCTGCCATTAGGAGAACCCTGTGAATTCTGAGAAAATGCTTCTAAGTGTCAATATGCCTTGAATGGTGAATGGAAGTCCAGTAATCCACAGGTTAATAACAGTCTAGTGATTATTTTTCAAACCGTGATTCATGAAGTGATTATGGAAAACAGAATTTCACGGTATTGAAACGATGTAAATTACAATTCTATTGGGTACAACTAGCTAGAATAGAATTTTTCTTCGAAAATTGCATGATTATCGAATGTGAAGTTTGGAAAAAGTTGCAAAATGAGAGTAAATATTTGTAGTTATAAATATGCCATTATGATGGAAAAAAGATCGGTAATCCATATTTTCACAACATATTAAAGAATCGTTTTCTAATCCGTGATGCATGGACCGTGTTCGGAACATGGAATTTCACGGTGATTAAAACAATATAAATTACTTCTCTATTGGGTAGAAATCGCTCCAAGAGAATTTTTCTGCGAAAACTGCTTCATTTTTGAAACTGGTGTTTGGAAAACACTGCAAAATCTGAGAAAATACTTCTGAGTATCAATATTCAATCTATTGTAATGAAAGTTCTGTAATCCACATGCTAACAAATCTGGAATGAATATTTGTCGAACGATTAATCATGTAGCATATTCGGAACACGGAATTTCACGGCCAGGTATCTTATGTAAATTACATTTCTCTTCGTTAGAAATCACTCCTAGAGAATTTTCCTGAGAAATCTGCCTGATTTTAATAACTGGCATTACAAAAATCCTGCAAATACAGATTAATAGATTCTCGGTGTAAATATGCTTTGTATGGTGGATGAAAGTTCGGTAATCCGCATGCTAACATCTCTGTAGTGAATATTTGTCGAATCCGAGATACATGAAGTGTGTTTGGAACACAGAATATCACGGTGAGCGAATCTATGTAAAATACATGTCTCTTGGGTAGAACTCGCTCCCAGAGATTTTTCTGCGAAATCTGCCTCATTTTCGAAACTGGCGTTTGAAAATCTCTGCAAAAGCAGAGAAAATGCTTCATAGTGTCAATATGCCTTGTATTGTGATGGAAGTTCGTAAAACCACATGCAAATTAATCTGTGGTGAATATTTGTAGAAAGCGTTATGCATGTATCGTGATCGTATCATGGAAAGTCTGCCGATGAAATCTATGTAATCTACACGTCTATAGGTTAAAACTCGCTCCAAAAATTTTTTCCTGAGAAAACGGCCTGATTTTCGAAACTGGCATTAGGTAAAAGCTGCAAATTCAGAGTTAATGTTTCTAGGTGTAAATATGCCATGTATGGTGGATGAAAGTTCTGTAATCTACATGCTCACAACTCATTGGAGAAAGTTTGTTGAAACCTTGATGCATGTAGCGTGTTCGGAAATTGGAATGTCACTGTGAGGGAAACTAAGTAAATTAAATTTCTATTGGGAAGTACTCGCTCCACGAGAATTTTTCTGCGAATCTGCCTCATTTTCAAAACTGGCATTAGGAAAAACTTTTGAAATATGAGAAAATGCGTCAAGGTGTCAATATGGTATTATGGTGGATGAAAGTTCGATAATCATTATGCTAACAACTCTGTAGTGAATATTTTCGAATCCGTGATGCATGTAGCATTTTCGGAACACGGAATTTCACGATGACGGGTTCTATGTAAATTGCATGTCTCTTGGGTAGAACTCACTCCAAGAGCATTTTTCTGTGAAAACTGCATGATTTTAAAAACTGACATTAGTAGAAATCTACTAAATCAGAATAAAACTTTCTATGTATCAATATGCATTGTAAGGTGGATGAAAGTTCGGTAATACAAATGTTCACAACTCATTAAAAACGTTTGTTGAATCCGAATTGCGTGTAACGTGTTCAGAACACGGAATGTCACGGTGAGTGAAACTAGGTAAATTACATATCTTTTGGGTAAAACTCGCTCCAAGAGCATTTTTCTGCCAAATCTGCCTCATTTTCAACACTGGCGTTAAAACTAACCTGTGAAATCTGAGAAAATTCTTCAAAGTGTCAGTAAGCCTTGTATGATGAATGAAAGTGCTGTAATCCACTTGCTAACAACTCTGTAGTGAATATTTGTCGAATCTGAGATGCATGTAATGTGTTCGGAACACGGAATTTCACGGTGAGGGAATCCATGTAAATTACATGTCTATTGGTTAGAACCCGCTCCAAGAGATTTTTGCCGTGAAATCTGTCTCATTTTCGAAACTGGCATTGAAAGATCTGTGAAATCAGAGAAAATGCTTCTAAGCATCAATATGCCTTGTATTGTGATGAAAGTCCTGTAATCCACATGCAAATAAACCTGTAGTTTATATTTGTCGAATAATTTCTGCATGTAGCGTGTTCAAAACACGTAATTACACAGTGGGGGAATTTATGTTATGTACATATCTATTGGGTAGAACACTCTCCAACAGGTTTTTCCTTTGAAAACTGCCTGATTTTCGAAACTGCTATTAGGAAATAGCTGCAAACCCAGTGTAAATACTTCTAGGGTTAAATATGCCTTGTATGGTCGATGAAAGTTCGGTAATCCACATGCTCACACTCATTAAAGAATGTTTGTCGCATTCGTGATCCATGTAACGTGTTCGGAATACGGAATGTCATAGTGAATGAAACAATTGAAGTTACAAGTCTATTGGGTAGAACTAGCTTGAAGAGTATTTTTCTGCGCAATGTGCCTCATTTTCAAATCTGCCATTAGGAGAACCCTGTGAATTCTGAGAAAATGCTTCTAAGTGTCAATATGCCTTGAATGGTGAATGGAAGTCCAGTAATCCACAGGTTAATAACAGTCTAGTGATTATTTTTCAAACCGTGATTCATGAAGTGCTTATGGAAAACAGAATTTCACGGTATTGAAACGATGTAAATTACAATTCTATTGGGTACAACTAGCTAGAATAGAATTTTTCTTCGAAAATTGCATGATTATCGAATGTGAAGTTTGGAAAAAGTTGCAAAATGAGAGTAAATATTTGTAGTTATAAATATGCCATTATGATGGAAAAAAGATCGGTAATCCATATTTTCACAACATATTAAACAATCGTTTTCTAATACGTGATGCATGGACCGTGTTCGGAACATGGAATTTCACGGTGATTAAAACAATATAAATTACTTCTCTATTGGGTAGAAATCGCTCCAAGAGAATTTTTCTGCGAAAACTGCTTCATTTTTGAAACTGGTGTTTGGAAAACACTGCAAAATCTGAGAAAATACTTCTGAGTATCAATATTCAATCTATTGTAATGAAAGTTCTGTAATCCACATGCTAACAAATCTGGAATGAATATTTGTCGAACGATTAATCATGTAGCATATTCGGAACACGGAATTTCACGGCCAGGTATCTTATGTAAATTACATTTCTCTTCGTTAGAAATCACTCCTAGAGATTTTTCCTGAGAAATCTGCCTGATTTTAGTAACTGGCATTACAAAAATCCTGCGAATACAGATTAATAGATTCTCGGTGTAAATATGCTTTGTATGGTGGATGAAATTTCGGTAATCCGCATGCTAACATCTCTGTAGTGAATATTTGTCGAATCAGAGATACATGAAGTGTGCTTCGAACACAGAATTTCACGGTGAGCGAATCTATGTAAAATACATGTCTCTTGGGTAGAACTCACTCCCAGAGATTTTTCTGCGAAATCTGCCTCATTTTTGAAACTGGCGTTTGAAAAATCTCTGCAAAAGCAGAGAAAATGCTTCATAGTGTCAATATGCCTTTTATTGTGATGGAAGTTCGTAAAACCACATGCAAATAAATCTGTGGTGAATATTTGTTGAAAGCGTTATGCATGTAGCGTGATCGTATCACGGAAATACCCGGCGATGGAATCTATGTAAACTACACGTCTATAGGGTAGAACTCGCTCCAAAAATTTTTTCTTGAGGAAACCGCCTGATTTTCGAAACTGGCATTAGGTAAAAGCTGCAAATTCAGAGTTAATATTTCTAGGTGTATATATGCCATGTATGGTGGATGAAAGTTCTGTAAACTACATGCTCACAACTCGTTTCAGAAAGTTTGTTGAAACCTTGATGCATGTAGCGTGTTCGGAAATTGGAATGTCACTGTGAGGGAAACTAAGTAAATTAAATTTCTATTGGGAAGTACTCGCTCCACGAGTATTTTTCTGCGAATCTGCCTCATTTTCAAAACTGGCATTAGGAAAAACTTTTGAAATATGAGAAAATGCGTCAAGGTGTCAATATGGTATTATGGTGGATAAAAGTTCGATAATCATTATGCTAACAATTCTGTAGTGAATAGTTTCGAATCCGTGATGCATGTAGCATTTTCGGAACACGGAATTTCACGATGACGGGTTCTATGTAAATTGCATGTCTCTTGGGTAGAACTAACTCCAAGAGCATTTTTCTGCGAAAACTGTATGATTTTTAAAACTGACATTAGGAGAAATTTACTAAATCAGAATAAAACATTCTATGTATCAATATGCATTGTAAGGTGGATGAAAGTTCGGTAATACAAATGTTCACAACTCATTAAAAATATTTGTTGAATCCGAAATGCGTGTAACGAGTTCAGAACACGGAATGTCACGGTGAATGAAACTAGGTAAGTTACATATCTTTTGGGTAAAACTCGCTCCAAGAGCATTTTTCTGCCAAATCTGCCTCATTTTCAAAACTGGCGTTAAAACTAACCTGTGAAATCTGAGAAAATTCTTCAAAGTCTCAGTAAGCCTTGTATGGTGAATGAAAGTGCTGTAATCCACTTGCTAACAACTCTGTAGTGAATATTTGTCGAATCCGAGATGCATGTTACGTGTTCGTAACACGGAAATTCACGGTGAGGGAATCCATGTAAATTACATGTCTATTGGGTAGAACCCGCTCCAAGAGATTTTTGCCGTGAAATCTGTCTCATTTTCGAAACTGGCGTTGAAAGATCTGTGAAATCAGAGAAAATGCTTCTAAGCATCAATATGCCTTGTATTGTGATGAATGTCCTGTAATCCACATGCAAATAAACCTGTAGTTTATATTTGTCGAATAATTTCTGCATGTAGCGTGTTCAAAACACGTAAATACACAGTGGGGGAATTTATGTTATGTACATATCTATTGGGTAGAACACTCTCCAACAGGTTTTTCCTTTGAAAACTGCCTGATTTTCGAAACTGCTATTAGGAAATAGCTGCAAACCCAGTGTAAATACTTCTAGGTTTAAATATGCCTTCTATGGTGGATGAAAGTTCGGTAATCCACATGCTCACACTCATTAAAGAATGTTTGTTGAATTCGTGATCCATGTAACGTGTTCGGAATACAGAATGTCATAGTGAATGAAACAATGGAAGTTACAAGTCTATTGGGTAGAACTCGCTTGAAGAGAATTTTTCTGCGAAATGTGCCTCATTTTCAAATCTGCCATTAGGAGAACCCTGTGAAATCTGAGAAAATGCTTCTAAGTGTCAATATGCCTTGAATGGTGAATGAAAGTCCAGTAATCCACAGGTTAATAACAGTCTAGTGATTACTTTTCAAACCGTGATTCATGTAGCGCTTATGGAAAACTGAATTTCACGGTAATGAAATGATGTAAATTACAATTGTATTGTGTAGAACTAGCTAGAATAGAATTTTCCTGCGAAAATTTCATGATTATCGAATGTGAAGTTTGGAAACAGTTGCAAAATGAGAGTAAATATTTGTAGTTGTAAATATGCCATTATGATGGAAAAAAGATCGGTAATCCATATTTTCACAGCATATTAAAAAATCATTTTTTAATCCGTGATGCATGGACCGTGTTCGGAACATGGAATTTCACGGTGATTAAAACAATGTAAATTAATCCTCAATTGGGAAGAACTCGTTCCAAGAGTATTTTTCTGCGAAAACTGCTTCATTTTTGAAATTGACGTTGGGAAATCGCTGCAAAATCTGAGAAAATGCATCTAAGTATCAATATTCAATCTATTGTAATGAAAGTTCTGTAATCCACATGCTAACAAATCTGGAATGAATATTTGTCGAACCATTAATCATGTAGCATATTCGGTACACGGAATTTCACGGCCAGGTATCTTATGTAAATTACATTTCTCTTCGTTAGAAATCACTCCAAGAGATTTTTCCTGAGAAATCTGCCTGATTTTCGAATCTTGTGTTACGAAAACCCTGCGAACTCAGATTAATAGATTCTCGGTGTAAATATGCCTTGTATGGTGGATGAAATTTCGGTAATCCGCATGATAAAACTCTGTAGTGAATATTTGTCGAATCCGAGATACATGAAGTGTGCTTGGAACACAGAATATCACGGTGAGCAAATCTATATAAAATACATGTCTCTTGGGTAGAACATGCTCCCAGAGATTTTTCTGTGAAATCTGCCTCATTTTCGAAACTGGCGTTTGAAAATCTCTGCAAAAGCAGAGAAAATGCTTCATAGTGTCAATATGCCTTGTATTGTGATGGAAGTTCATAAATCCACATGCAAATAAATCTGTGGTGAATATTTGTAGAAAGCGTTATGCATGTAGCGTGATCGTATCACGGAAATTCCCGGCGATGGAATCTATGTAAACTACATGTCTATAGGTTAGAACTCGCTCCAAAATTTTTTTCCTGAGAAAACGGCCTGATTTTCGAAACTGGCATTAGGTAAAACTGCAAATTCAGAGTTAATATTTCTAGGTGTAAATATGCCTTGTATGATGGATGAAACATCGGTAATCCTCATGCTAAAAACTCTGTAGTGAATATTTGTCGAATCCGAGATACATGAAGTGTGCTTGGAACACAGAATATCACAGAGAGCAAATCTATATAAAATACATGTCTCTTGGGTAGAACACGCTCCCAGAGATTTTTCTGCGAAATCTGCCTCATTTTCGAAACTGGCGTTTGAAAATCTCTGCAAAAGCAGAGATAATTCTTCATAGTGTCAATATGCCTTGTATTGTGATGCAAGTTCGTAAAACCTCATGCAAATAAATCTGTGGTGAATATTTGTTGAAAGCGTTATGCATGTAGCGTGATCGTATCACGGAAACACCCGGCGATGGAATCTATGTAACCTACAAGTCTATAGGGTAGAACTCGCTCCAAAAATTTTTTCTTGAGGAAACAGCCTGATTTTCGAAACTGGCATTAGGTAAAAGCTGCAAATTCAGAGTTAATGTTTCTAGGTGTAAATATGCCATGTATGGTGGATGAAAGTTCTGTAATCTACATGCTCACAACTCATTAGAGAATGTTTGTTGAAACCTTGATGCATGTAGCGTGTTCGGAAATTTGAATGTCACTGTGAGGGAAACCAAGTAAATTAAATTTCTATTGGGAAGTACTCGCTCCACGAGAATTTTTCTGCGAATCTGCCTCATTTTGAAAACTGGCATTAGGAAAAACTTTTGAAATATGTGAAAATGCGTCAAGGTGTCAATGTGGTATTATGGTGGATGAAAGTTCGATAATCTTTATGCTAACAACTCTGTAGTGAATATTTTCGTATCCGTGATGCATGTAGCATTTTCGGAACACGGAATTTCACGATGACAGGTTCTATGTAAATTGCATGTCTCTTGGGTAGAACTCACTCCAAGAGCATTTTTCTGCGAAAACTGCATGATTTTAAAAACTGACATTAGGAGAAATCTACTAAATCAGAATAAAACTTTCTATGTATCAATATGCATTGTAAGGTGGATGAAAGTTCGGTAATACAAATGTTCACAACTCATTAAAAATGTTTGTAGAATCCGAAATGCGTGTAACGAGTTCAGAACACGGAATGTCACGGTGAGTGAAACTAGGTAAATAACATATCTTTTGGGTAAAACTCGCTCCAAGAGCATTTTTCTGCCAAATCTGCCTCATTTTCAAAACTGGCATAAAAAATAAACTTTGAAATCTGAGAAAATTTTTCAAAGTGTCAGTAAGCCTTCTATGGTGGGTGAAAGTGCTGTAATCCACTTGCTAACAACTATGTAGTGAATATTTATCGAATCCGAGTTGCATGTAACGTGTTCGGAACACGGAATTTCACGGTGAGGGAATCCATGTAAATTACATGTCTATTTATTAGAACCTGCTCCAAGAGTTTTTTGCCGTGAAATCTGTCTCACTTTGGAAACTGGCTTTGAAAGATCTGTGAAATCAGAGAAAATGCTTCTAAGCATCAATATGCCTTGTATTGTGATGAAAGTCCTGTAATCCACATGCAAATAAACCTGTAGTTTATATTTGTCGAATAATTTCTGCATGTAGCGTGTTCAAAACACGTAATTACACAGTGGGGGAATTTATGTTATGTACATATCTATTGGGTAGAACACTCTCCAACAGGTTTTTCCTTTGAAAACTGCCTGATTTTCGAAACTGCTATTAGGAAATAGCTGCAAACCCAGTGTAAATACTTCTAGGTTTAAATATGCCTTCTATGGTGGATGAAAGTTCGGTAATCCACATGCTCACACTCATTAAAGAATGTTTGTCGAATTCGTGATCCATGTAACGTGTTCGGAATACGGAATGTCATAGTGAATGAAACAATGTAAGTTACAAGGCTATTGGGTAGAACTTGCTTGAAGAGAATTTTTCTGCGAAATGTGCCTCATTTTCAAATCTGCCAATAGGAGAACCCTGTGAAATCTGAGAAAATGCTTCTAAGTGTCAATATGCCTTGAATGGTGAATGAAAGTCCAGTAATGCACAGGTTAATAACAGTCTAGTGATTATTTTTCAAACCGTGATTCATGTAGCGCTTATGGAAAACGGAATTTCACGGTAGTGAAACGATGTAAATTACAAATCTATTGGGTAGAACTAGCTAGAATAGAATTTTCCTGCGAAAATTGCATGATTATCGAATGTGAAGTTTGGAAAAAGTTGCAAAATGAGAGTAAATATTTGTAGTTGTAAATATGCCATTATGATGGAAAAAAGATCGGTAATCCATATTTTCACAACACATTAAAGAATCGTTTTCTAATCTGTGATGCATAGACCGTGTTCAGAACATGGAATTTCACGGTGATTAAAACAATGTAAATTACTTCTCTATTGGGTAGAACTCGCTCCAAGAGAATTTTTCTGCGAAAACTGTTTCATTTTTGAAACTGGCGTTGTGAAAACGCTGCAAAATCTGAGAAAATGCATCTAAGTATCAATATTCAAATTATTGTAATGAAAGTTCTGTAATCCACATGCTAACAAATCTGGAATGAATATTTGTCGAACCATTAATCATGTAGCATATTCGGAACACGGAATTTCACGACCAGGTATCTTATTTAAATTACATTTCTCTTCATTAGAAATCACTCCAAGAGATTTTTCCTGAGAAATATGCCTGATTTTCGAATCTTGCATTACGAAAACCCTGCAAACTCAGATTAATAGATTCTCGGTGTAAATATGCCTTGTATGGTGGATGAAAGTTCGGTAAGCTGCATGCTAACAACTCTGTAGTGATTATTTGTCGAATCCGAGATACATGAAGTGTGTTTGGAACACAGAATATCACGGTGTGCGAATCTATGTAAAATACATGTCTCTTGGGTAGAACTCGCTCCCAGAGATTTTTCTGCGAAATCTGCATCATTTTCGAAACTGGCGTTTGAAAATCTCTGCAAAAGCAGAGAAAATGCTTCATAGTGTCAATATGCCTTGTATTGTGATGGAAGTTCGTAAAACCACATGCAAATAAATCTGTGGTGAATATTTGTAGAAAGCGTTATGCATGTAGCGTGATCGTATCACGGAAATTCCCGGCGATGGTATCTATGTAAACTACACGTCTATAGGTTAGAACTCGCTCCAAAATATTTTCCTGAGAACGGCCTGATTTTTGAAACTGGCATTAGGTAAAGCTGCAAATTCAGAGTTAATGTTTCTAGGTGTAAATATGCCATGTATGGTGGATGAAAGTTCTGTAACCTACATGCTCACAACTCATTGGAGAAAGTTTGTTGAAACCTTGATGCATGTAGCGTGTTCAGAAATTGGAATGTCACTGTGAGGGAAACTATGTAAATTACATTTCTATTGGGAAGTACTCGCTCCGCGAGAATTTATCTGCGAATCTGCCTCATTTTCAAAACTGGCATTAGGAAAAACTTTCAAAATATGAGTAAATGCTTCAAGGTGTCAATATGTCTTTTATGGTGAATGAAAGTTCGATAATCATTATGCTAACAACTCTGTAGTGAATATTTTCGAATCTGTGATGCATGTAGCATTTTCGGAACACGGAATTTCACGATGACGGGTTCTATGTAAATTGCATGTCTCTTGGGTAGTACTCGCTCCAAGAGCATTTTTCTGTGAAAACTGCATGGTTTTAGAAACTGACATTAGGAGAAATCTACTAAATCAGAATAAAACTTTCTATTTATAAATATGCATTGTAAGGTGGATTAAAGTTTGGTAATACACATGTTCACAACTCATTAAAGAATGTTTGTCGAATCCGTGATGCATGTAACGTGTTCAGAACACGAATGTCACGGTGAGTGAAACTCGGTAAATTTCAAATCTTTTGGTTAGAACTCGCTCCAAGAGCATTTTCCTGCCAAATCGGCCACATTTTCAAACCTCGCATTAAAACTAACCTGTGAAATCTGAGAAAATTTTTCAAAGTGTCAGTAAGCCATGTATGGTGGATGAAAGTGCTGTAATCCACTTGCTAACAACACTGTAGTGAATATTTGTCGAATCCGTGATGCATGTAGCGTGTTCGGAACATGGAAATTCATGGTGAGCGAATCCATCTAAATTACATGTCTATTGTTTTGAACCCACTCCAAGAGGATTTTGCCGTGAAATCTGCCTCAGTTTCAAAACTGGCGTTTGGAAATTTCTGTGAAATCACAGAAAATGCTTCTAAGCATCCATATGCCTTGTATTGTGATGAAAGTCCTGTAATCCACATGCAAACAACTCTACAGTGAATATTTGTCAAATCCTATCTGCATGTAGCGTGTTCGAAACACGGAACTTCACAGCGGGAGAATCTATGTAATTTACATATCTTTTGGGTAGAACACGCTCCAACAGTTTTTTCCTTTGAAAACTGCCTGATTTTCGAAACTGCTATTAGGAAATAGGTGCGAACTCAGTGTAAATAACTCTAGGTTTAAATATGCCTTGTATGGTGGATGAAAGTTCTGTAATACACATGTACACAACTCATTAAAAATGTTTCTCATAACCATGATGAATGTAGTGTATTTGGAACACGGAATGTCAAGTTGAGGGAAACTATGTAAATTACATATCTATAAGTTAGAACCCATTCCAGGAGCATTTTACTGAAAAATCAGCCTCAGTTTTGAAACTGGTGTTATGAAAATGCTGCAAAATCTTAGTAAATGCTTTAAGGTGAAAATATATCTTCAATGGTTTATTAAAGATGTATAATCCGCATGCTAACAACTCAGAAGTGAATATTTGTATAATCCGTTGTGCATGTACCTTTTTCAGAACACGGAATGTTACGGGGACAGAGTCTACAAAATGAGATTTATATTGGATAGATCATGCACCAAGAGAATTTTGCTGCGAATACTCCATGATTTTCATAACTGACGTTAGGAAAAATCTGTGAAATATAAGTAAATGTTTCTAGGTGTAAATATGCCTTGTATTGTGGTTGAAAAATCTGTAATCCATATGCTCACGGTCATTAAATCATGTTTGTTGAAGCCGTGATGAATGTAACGTTGGAACACGGAATGTATCGGTGAGTGAAACTATGAAAATAACAACTCTACTGGATAGGACTCGCTTGAATTGAATTTTTCTGTGAAATTTTCATGATTTTCGAAACTGGATGTTAGGAAAAACCTGCGAAATCAGAATAAATACTTCTAGGTTTAAATATGCCTTTTATGGTGGATGAAATTTCGGTAAACCACATGATCACACTCATTAAAGGATGTTTGTCGAATTCGTGATCCATGTAACGTGTTCGGAATACGGAATGTCATAGTGAATGAAACAATGTAAGTTACAAGTCTATTGGGTAGAACTCGCTTGAAGAGAATTTTTCTGCGAAATGTTCCTCATTTTCAAATCTGCCATTAGGAGAACCCTGTGAAATCTGAGAAAATGCTTCTAAGTGTCAATATGCCTTGGATGGTGAATGAAAGTCCAGTAATCCACAGGTTAATAACAGTCTAGTGATTATTTTTCAAACCATGATTCATGTAGCGCTTATGGAAAGCGGAAATTCACGGTAATGAAATGATGTAAATTACAATAATTTTGGGTAGAACTAGCTAGAATAGAAGTTTTCTGCGAAAATTTCATTATTATCGAATGTGAAGTTTGGAAAAAGTTGCAAAATGAGAGTAAATATTTGTAGCTGTAAATATGCCTTTATGATGGAAAAAAGATCGGTAATCCATATTTTCACAACATACTAAAAAATCGTTTTCTAATCCGTGATGCATGGACCGTGTTCGGAACATGGAATTTAACGGTGATTAAAACAATGTAAATTACTTCTCTATTGGGTAGAAATCGCTGCAAGAGAATTTTTATGCGAAAACTTCTTCATTTTTGAAACTGGCGTTTGGAAAACACTGCAAAATCTGAGAAAATATTTCTAAGTATCAATATTCAATGTATTGTGATGAAAGTTTGTTAAATCACATGCTAAAAAATCTGGAGTGAATATTTGTCGAACCATTAATCATGTAGCATGTTCGGAACACAGAATTTCACGGCCAGGGAATTTATGTAAATTACATTTCTCTTCGTTAGAAATCACTCCAAGAGATTTTTCCTGAGAAATCTGCCTGATTTTCGAATCTTGCGTTACGAAAAACCTGCGAACTCAGATTAATAGATTCTCGGGGTAAATATGCCTTGTATGGTGGATGAAAGATCGGTAATCTGCATGCTAAAACCTCTGAAGTGAATATTTGTCGAATCCGAGATACATGAAATGTGTTTGGAACACAGAATATCACGGTGTGCGAATCTATGTAAAATACATGTCTCTTGGGTAGAACTCGCTCCCAGAGGATTTTCTGCGAAATCTGCCTCATTTTAGAAACTGGCGTTTGAAAATCTCTGCAAAAGCAGAGAAAAAACTTCATAGTGTCAATATGCCTTGTATTGTGATGGAAGTTCGTAAATCCACATGCAAATAAATCTGTGGTGAATATTTGTAGAAAGCGTTATGCATGTAACGTGATATTATCATGGAAATTCTGGCGATGGAATCTATGTAAACTACATGTCTATAGGTTAGAACTCGCTCCAAAAATTTTTTCCTGAGAAAACGGCCTGATTTTCGAAACTGGCATTAGGTAAAAGCTGCAAATTCAGAGTTAATATTTTTAGGTGTAAATATGCCTTGTATGATGGATGAAACTTCGGTAATCCGCATGCTAACAACTCTGTAGTGAATATTTGTCGAATCCGAGATACATGAAGTGTGCTTGGAACACAGAATATCACAGAGAGCAAATCTATATAAAATAAATTTCTCTTGGTTAGAACACGCTCCCAGAGATTTTTCTGCGAAATCTGCCTCATTTTCGAAACTAGCGTTGGAAAATCTCGGCAAAAGCAGAGAAAATGCTTCATAGTGTCAATATTCCTTGTATTGTGATGGAAGTTCGTAAATCCACATGCAAATAAATCTGTGGTGAATATTTGTTGAAAGCGTTATGCATGTAGCGTGATCGTATCACGGAAATACCCGGCGATGGAATCTATGTAAACTACACGTCTATAGGGTAGAACTCGCTCCAAAAATTTTTTCCTGAGAGAACGGCCTGAATTTCGAAACTGGCATTAGTTAAAAGCTGCAAATTCAGAGTTAATATTTCTAGGTGTAAATATGCCATGTATGGCGGATGAAAGTTCTGTAATCTACATGCTCACAACTCATTAGAGAATGTTTGTTGAAACCTTGATGCATGTAGCGTGTTCGAAAATTTGAATGTCACTGTGAGGGAAACTAAGTAAATTAAATTTCTATTGGGAAGTACTCGCTCCACGAGAATTTTTCTGCGAATCTGCCTCATTTTGAAAACTGGCATTAGGAAAAACTTTTGAAATATGAGAAAATGCGTCAAGGTGTCAATATGGTATTATGGTGGATGAAAGTTCGATAATGATTATGCTAACAACTCTGTAGTGAATATTTTCGAATCCGTGATGCATGTAGCATTTTCGGAACACGGAATTTCACGATGACGGGTTCTATGTAAATTGCATGTCTCTTGGGTAGAACTCACTCCAAGAGCATTTTTCTGCAAAAACTGCATGATTTTAAAAACTGACATTAGGAGAAATCTACTAAATCAGAATAAAACTTTCTATGTATCAATATGCATTGTAAGGTGGATGAAAGTTCGGTAATACAAATGTTCACAACTCATTAAAAATGTTTGTTGAATCCGAAATGCGTGTAACGTGTTCAGAACACGGAATGTCACGGTGAGTGAAACTAGGTAAATTACATATCTTTTGGTTAGAATTCGCTCCAAGAGCATTTTTCTGACAAATCTGCCTCATTTTCAAAACTGGCATAAAAACTAACCTGTGAAATCTGAGAAAATTCTTCAAAGTGTCAGTAAGCCTTGTATGGTGAATGAAAGTGCTGTAATCCACTTGCTAACATCTCTGTAGTGAATATTTGTCGAATCCGAGATGCATGTAACGTGTTCGGAACACGGAATTTCACGGTGAGGGAATCCATGTAAATTACATGTCTATTGGTTAGAACCCGCTCCAAGAGTTTTTTGCCGTGAAATCTGTCTCACTTTGGAAACTGGCTTTGAAAGATCTGTGAAATCAGAGAAAATGTTTCTAAGCATCAATTTGCCTTGTATTGTGATGAAAGTCCTGTAATCCACATGCAAATAAACCTGTAGTTTATATTTGTCGAATAATTTCTGCATGTAGCGTGTTCAAAACACATAATTACACAGTGGGGGAATTTATGTTATGTACATATCTATTGGGTAGAACACTCTCCAACAGGTTTTTCCTTTGAAAACTGCCTGATTTTCGAAACTGCTATTAGGAAATAGCTGCAAACCCAGTGTAAATACTTCTAGGTTTAAATATGACTTGTATGGTGGATGAAAGTTCGGTAATCCACATGCTCACACTCATTAAAGAATGTTTGTCGAATTCGTGATCCATGTAACGTGTTCGGAATACAGAATGTCATAGTGAATGAAACAATGGAAGTTACAAGTCTATTGGGTAGAACTCGCTTGAAGAGAATTTTTCTGCGAAATGTGCCTCATTTTCAAATCTGCCATTAGGAGAACCCTGTGAAATCTGAGAAAATGCTTCTAAGTGTCAATATGCCTTGAATGGTGAATGAAAGTCCAGTAATCCACAGGTTAATAACAGTCTAGTGATTATTTTTCAAACCGTGATTCATGTAGCGCTTATGGAAAACGGAATTTCACGGTAATGAAACGATGTAAATTAAAATTCTATTGGGTAGAACTAGCTAGAATAGAATTTTTCTGCAAAAATTGCATGATTATCGAATCTGAAGTTTGGAAAAAGTTGCAAAATGAGAGTAAATATTTGTAGTTGTAAATATGCCATTATGATGGAAAAAAGATCGGTAATCCATATTTTCACAGCATATTAAAAAATCATTTTCTAATCCGTGATGCATGGACCGTGTTCGGAACATGGAATTTCACGGTGATTAAAACAATGTAAATTACTTCTCTATTGGGTAGAACTCGCTCCAAGAGAATTTTTGTGCGAAAACTGCTTCATTTTTGAAATTGACGTTGGGAAAACGCTGCAAAATCTGAGAAAATGCATCTAAGTATCAATATTCAATCTATTGTAATGAAAGTTCTGTAATCCACATGCTAACAAATCTGGAATGAATATTTGTCGAACCATTAATCATGTAGCATATTCGGAACACGGAATTTCACGGCCAGGTATCTTATGTAAATTACATTTCTCTTCGTTAGAAATCACTCCAAGAGATTTTTCCTGAGAAATCTGCCTGATTTTAGTAACTGGCATTACAAAAATCCTGCGAATACAGATTAATAGATTCTTGGTGTAAATATGCCTTGTATGGTGGATGAAAGATCGGTAATCCGCATGCTAAAAACTCTGTAGTGAATATTTGTTGAATCCGAGATACATGAAGTGTGCTTGGAACACAGAATATCACGGTGAGCAAATGTATATAAAATACATGTCTCTTGGGTAGAACACGCTCCGAGAGATTTTTCTGAGAAATCTGCCTCATTTTCGAAACTGGCGTTTGAAAATCTCTGCAAAAGCAGAGAAAATGCTTCATAGTGTCAATATGCCTTATATTGTGATGGAAGTTCGTAAAACCACATGCAAATAAATCTGTGGTGAATATTTGTAGAAAGCGTTATGCATGTAGCGTGATCGTATCACGGAAATACCCGGCGATGGAATCTATGTAACCTACAAGTCTATAGGGTAGAACTCGCTCCAAAACTTTTTTCCTGAGAGAACGGCCTGAATTTCGAAACTGGCATTAGTTAAAAGCTGCAAATTCAGACTTAATATTTCTAGGTGTAAATATGCCATGTATGGTGGATGAAAGTTCTGTAATCTACATGCTCACAACTCATTAGAGAATGTTTGTTGAAACCTTGATGCATGTAGCGTGTTCGGAAATTTGAATGTCACTGTGAGGGAAACCAAGTAAATTAAATTTCTATTGGGAAGTACTCGTTCCACGAGAATTTTTCTGCGAATCTGCCTCATTTTGAAAACTGGCATTAGGAAAAACTTTTGAAATATGAGAAAATGCGTCAAGGTGTCAATATGGTATTATGGTGGATGAAAGTTCGATAATCATTATGCTAACAACTCTGTAGTGAATATTTTCGAATCCGTGATGCATGTAGCATTTTCGGAACACGGAATTTCACGATGACGGGTTCTATGTAAATTGCATGTCTCTTGGGTAGAACTCACTCCAAGAGCATTTTTCTGCAAAAACTGCATGATTTTAAAAACTGACATTAGGAGAAATCTACTAAATCAGAATAAAACTTTGTATTTATAAATATGAATTGTAAGGTGGATTAAAGTTTGGTAATACACATGTTCACAACTCATTAAAGAATGTTTGTCGAATCCGTGATGCGTGTAACGTGTTCAGAACACGGAATGTCACGGTGAGTGAAAATAGGTAAATTACATATCTTTTGGTTAGAACTCGCTCCAAGAGCATTTTCCTGCCAAATCGGCCTCATTTTCAAACCTCGCATTAAAACTAACCTGTGAAATCTGAGAAAATTCTTCAAAGTGTCAGTAAGCCATGTATGGTGGATGAAAGTGCTGTAATCCACTTGCTAACAACCCTGTAGTGAATATTTGTCGAATCCATGATGCATGTAGCGTGTTCGGAACATGGAATTTCACGGTGAGCGAATCCATCTAAATTACATGTCTATTGTTTTGAACCCGCTCCAAGAGTATTTTGCGGTGAAATCTGCCTCAGTTTCAAAACTGGCGTTTGGAAAGTTCTGTGAAATCACAGAAAATGCTTCTAAGCATCCATATGCCTTGTATTGTGATGAAAGTCCTGTAATCCACATGCAAACAACTCTACAGTGAATTTTTGTCGAATCCTATCTGCATGTAGAATGTTCGAAACACGGAATTTCACAGCAGGAGAATCTATGTAATTTACATATCTTTTGGGTAGAACACGCTCCAACAGTTTTTTCCTTTGAAAACTGCCTGATTTTCGAAACTGCTATTAGGAAATAGGTGCGAACTCAGTGTAAATAATTCTAGGTTTAAATATGCCTTGTATGGTGGATGAAAGTTCTGTAATACACATGTACACAACTCATTAAAAATATTTCTCATAACCATGATGAATGTAGTGTGTTTGGAACACGGAATGTCACGTTGAGGGAAACTATGTAAACTACATATCTATAGGTTAGAACCAACTCCAGGAGCTTTTTACTGAAAAATCAGCATCAGCTTTGAAACTGGTGTTATGAAAAGGCTGCAAAATCTTAGTAAATGCTTTAAATTGAAAATATATCTTCAATGGTTTATTAAAGATGTATAATCCGCGTGCTAACAACTCAGAAGTGAATATTTGTTGAATCCGTTGTGCATGTACCATTTTCGGAACACGGAATGTTACGGGGACGGTGTCTACAAAATGAGATTTATATTGGATAGATCATGCACCAAGAGAATTTTGCTGCGAATATTCCATGATTTTCATAACTGACGTTAGTAAAAAGCTGTGAAATCTAAGTAAATGTTTCTAGATGTAAATATGCCTTGTATTGTGGTTGAAAAATCTGTAATCCACATGCTCACGGTCATTAAATCATGTTTGTCCAAGCCGTGATGAATATAACGTTGGAGCACGGAATGTATCGGTGAGTGAAGCTATGAAAATAACAACTCTACTGGATTGGACTCGCTTGAATTGAATTTTTCTGTGAAAATTTCATGATTTTCGAAACTGGATTTTAGGAAAAACCTGCGAAATCAGAATAAATACTTCTGGGTGTAAATATGCCTTGTATGGTTGTTGAAAGTTCGGTAATACACATGCTCACACTCTTTAAAGAATGTTTGTCGAATTCGTGATCCATGTAACGTGTTCGGAATACGGAATGTCATAGTGAACGAAAAAATGTAAGTTACAATTCTATTGGGTAGAACTCGCTTGAAGAGAATTTTTCTGCGAAATGTGCCTCATTTTCAAATCTGCCATTAGGAGAACCCTGTGAAATCTGAGAAAATGCTTCTAAGTGTCAATATGCCTTGAATGGTGAATGAAAGTCCAGTAATCCACAGGTTAATAACAGTCTAGTGATTATTTTTCAAACCGTGATTC
The DNA here is from genome assembly GCF_048773025.1 of Camelus bactrianus. Classification (NCBI taxonomy): domain Eukaryota; kingdom Metazoa; phylum Chordata; class Mammalia; order Artiodactyla; family Camelidae; genus Camelus; species Camelus bactrianus. The sequence continues at coordinate 43,204,601 of NC_133556.1, forward strand.
ATGTAGCGCTTATGGAAAGCGGAATTTCACGGTAATGGAATGATGTAAATTATAATAATATTGGGTAGAACTAGCTAGAATAGAATTTTTCTGCGAAAATTGCATGATTATCGAATCTGAAGTTTGGAAAAAGTTGCAAAATGAGAGTAAATTTTTGTAGTTGTAAATATGCCATTATAATGGAAAAAAGATCGGTAATCCATATTTTCACAGCATATTAAAAAATCATTTTCTAATCCGTGATGCATGGACCGTGTTCGGAACATGGAATTTCACGGTGATTAAAACAATGTAAATTACTTCTCTATTGGGTGGAACTCGCTCCAAGAGAATTTTTGTGCGAAAACTGCTTCATTTTTGAAATTGACGTTGGGAAAACGCTGCAAAATCTGAGAAAATGCATCTAAGTATCAATATTCAATCTATTGTAATGAAAGTTCTGTAATCCACATGCTAACAAATCTGGAATGAATATTTGTCGAACCATTAATCATGTAGCATATTCGGAACACGGAATTTCACGGCCAGGTATCTTATGTAAATTACATTTCTCTTCGTTAGAAATCACTCCAAGAGATTTTTCCTGAGAAATCTGCCTGATTTTAGTAACTGGCATTACAAAAATCCTGCGAATACAGATTAATAGATTCTTGGTGTAAATATGCCTTGTATGGTGGATGAAAGATCGGTAATCCGCATGCTAAAAACTCTGTAGTGAATATTTGTTGAATCCGAGATACATGAAGTGTGCTTGGAACACAGAATATCACGGTGAGCAAATGTATATAAAATACATGTCTCTTGGGTAGAACACGCTCCGAGAGATTTTTCTGAGAAATCTGCCTCATTTTCGAAACTGGCGTTTGAAAATCTCTGCAAAAGCAGAGAAAATGCTTCATAGTGTCAATATGCCTTATATTGTGATGGAAGTTCGTAAAACCACATGCAAATAAATCTGTGGTGAATATTTGTAGAAAGCGTTATGCATGTAGCGTGATCGTATCACGGAAATACCCGGCGATGGAATCTATGTAACCTACAAGTCTATAGGGTAGAACTCGCTCCAAAACTTTTTTCCTGAGAGAACGGCCTGAATTTCGAAACTGGCATTAGTTAAAAGCTGCAAATTCAGACTTAATATTTCTAGGTGTAAATATGCCATGTATGGTGGATGAAAGTTCTGTAATCTACATGCTCACAACTCATTAGAGAATGTTTGTTGAAACCTTGATGCATGTAGCGTGTTCGGAAATTTGAATGTCACTGTGAGGGAAACCAAGTAAATTAAATTTCTATTGGGAAGTACTCGTTCCACGAGAATTTTTCTGCGAATCTGCCTCATTTTGAAAACTGGCATTAGGAAAAACTTTTGAAATATGAGAAAATGCGTCAAGGTGTCAATATGGTATTATGGTGGATGAAAGTTCGATAATCATTATGCTAACAACTCTGTAGTGAATATTTTCGAATCCGTGATGCATGTAGCATTTTCGGAACACGGAATTTCACGATGACGGGTTCTATGTAAATTGCATGTCTCTTGGGTAGAACTCACTCCAAGAGCATTTTTCTGCAAAAACTGCATGATTATAAAAACTGACATTAGGAGAAATCTACTAAATCAGAATAAAACTTTCTATTTATAAATATGAATTGTAAGGTGGATTAAAGTTTGGTAATAAACATGTTCACAACTCATTAAAGAATGTTTGTCGAATCCGTGATGCATGTAATGTGTTCAGAACACGGAATGTCACGGTGAGTGAAAATAGGTAAATTACATATCTTTTGGTTAGAACTCGCTCCAAGAGCATTTTCCTGCCAAATCGGCCTCATTTTCAAACCTCGCATTAAAACTAACCTGTGAAATCTGAGAAAATTCTTCAAAGTGTCAGTAAGCCATGTATGGTGGATGAAAGTGCTGTAATCCACTTGCTAACAACCCTGTAGTGAATATTTGTCGAATCCATGATGCATGTAGCGTGTTCGGAACATGGAATTTCACGGTGAGCGAATCCATCTTAATTACATGTCTATTGTTTTGAACCCGCTCCAAGAGTATTTTGCGGTGAAATCTGCCTCAGTTTCAAAACTGGCGTTTGGAAAGTTCTGTGAAATCACAGAAAAAGCTTCTAAGCATCCATATGCCTTGTATTGTGATGAAAGTCCTGTAATCCACATGCAAACAACTCTACAGTGAATTTTTGTCGAATCCTATCTGCATGTAGCATGTTCGAAACACGGAATTTCACAGCAGGAGAATCTATGTAATTTACATATCTTTTGGGTAGAAAACGCTCCAACAGTTTTTTCCTTTGAAAACTGCCTGATTTTCGAAACTGCTATTAGGAAATAGGTGCGAACTCAGTGTAAATAATTCTAGGTTTAAATATGCCTTGTATGGTGGATGAAAGTTCTGTAATACACATGTACACAACTCATTAAAAATATTTCTCATAACCATGATGAATGTAGTGTGTTTGGAACACGGAATGTCACGTTGAGGGAAACTATGTAAACTACATATCTATAGGTTAGAGCCAACTCCAGGAGCTTTTTACTGAAAAATCAGCATCAGCTTTGAAACTGGTGTTATGAAAAGGCTGCAAAATCTTAGTAAATGCTTTAAATTGAAAATATATCTTCAATGGTTTATTAATGATGTATAATCCGCGTGCTAACAACTCAGAAGTGAATATTTGTTGAATCCGTGCTGCATGTACCATTTTCGGAACACGGAATGTTACGGGGACGGTGTCTACAAAATGAGATTTATATTGGATAGATCATGCACCAAGAGAATTTTGCTGTGAATATTCCATGATTTTCATAACTGACGTTAGTAAAAATCTGCGAAATCTAAGTAAATGTTTCTAGGTGTAAATATGCCTTGTATTGTGGTTGAATAATTTGTAATCCACATGCTCACGGTCATTAAATCATGTTTGTCCAAGCCGTGATGAATATAACGTTGGAGCACGGAATGTATCGGTGAGTGAAGCTATGAAAATAAAAACTCTACTGGATTGGACTCGCTTGAATTGAATTTTTCTGTGAAAATTTCATGATTTTCGAAACTGGATTTTAGGAAAAACCTGCGAAATCAGAATAAATACTTCTGGGTATAATATGCCTTGTATGGTTGTTGAAAGTTCGGTAATCCACATGCTCACACTCTTTAAAGAATGTTTGTCGAATTCGTGATGCATGTAACGTGTTCGGATTACGGAATGTCATAGTGAATGAAAAAATGTAAGTTACAATTCTATTGGGTAGAACTCGCTTGAAGAGAATTTTTCTGCGAAATGTGCCTCATTTTCAAATCTGCCATTAGGAGAACCCTGTGAAATCTGAGAAAATGCTTCTAAGTGTCAATATGCCTTGAATGGTGAATGAAAGTCCAGTAATCCACAGGTTAATAACAGTCTAGTGATTATTTTTCAAACCGTGATTCATGTAGCGCTTATGGAAAGCGGAATTTCACGGTAATGGAATGATGTAAATTATAATAATATTGGGTAGAACTAGCTAGAATAGAATTTTTCTGCGAAAATTGCATGATTATCGAATCTGAAGTTTGGAAAAAGTTGCAAAATGAGAGTAAATATTTGTAGTTGTAAATATGCCATTATAATGGAAAAAAGATCGGTAATCCATATTTTCACAGCATATTAAAAAATCATTTTCTAATCCGTGATGCATGGACCGTGTTCGGAACATGGAATTTCACGGTGATTAAAACAATGTAAATTACTTCTCTATTGGGTAGAACTCGCTCCAAGAGAATTTTTGTGCGAAAACTGCTTCATTTTTGAAATTGACGTTGGGAAAACGCTGCAAAATCTGAGAAAATGCATCTAAGTATCAATATTCAATCTATTGTAATGAAAGTTCTGTAATCCACATGCTAACAAATCTGGAATGAATATTTGTCGAACCATTAATCATGTAGCATATTCGGAACACGGAATTTCACGGCCAGGTATCTTATGTAAATTACATTTCTCTTCGTTAGAAATCACTCCAAGAGATTTTTCCTGAGAAATCTGCCTGATTTTAGTAACTGGCATTACAAAAATCCTGCGAATACAGATTAATAGATTCTTGGTATAAATATGCCTTGTATGGTGGATGAAAGATCGGTAATCCGCATGCTAAAAACTCTGTAGTGAATATTTGTTGAATCCGAGATACATGAAGTGTGCTTGGAACACAGAATATCACGGTGAGCAAATCTATATAAAATACATGTCTCTTGGGTAGAACACGCTCCGAGAGATTTTTCTGAGAAATCTGCCTCATTTTCGAAACTGGCGTTTGAAAATCTCTGCAAAAGCAGAGAAAATGCTTCATAGTGTCAATATGCCTTATATTGTGATGGAAGTTCGTAAAACCACATGCAAATAAATCTGTGGTGAATATTTGTAGAAAGCGTTATGCATGTAGCGTGATCGTATCACGGAAATACCCGGCGATGGAATCTATGTAACCTACAAGTCTATAGGGTAGAACTCGCTCCAAAAATTTTTTCCTGAGAGAACGGCCTGAATTTCGAAACTGGCATTAGTTAAAAGCTGCAAATTCAGACTTAATATTTCTAGGTGTAAATATGCCATGTATGGTGGATGAAAGTTCCGTAATCTACATGCTCACAACTCATTAGAGAATGTTTGTTGAAACCTTGATGCATGTAGCGTGTTCGGAAATTTGAATGTCACTGTGAGGGAAACCAAGTAAATTAAATTTCTATTGGGAAGTACTCGTTCCACGAGAATTTTTCTGCGAATCTGCCTCATTTTGAAAACTGGCATTAGGAAAAACTTTTGAAATATGAGAAAATGCGTCAAGGTGTCAATATGGTATTATGGTGGATGAAAGTTCGATAATCATTATGCTAACAACTCTGTAGTGAATATTTTCGAATCCGTGATGCATGTAGCATTTTCGGAACACGGAATTTCACGATGACGGGTTCTATGTAAATTGCATGTCTCTTGGGTAGAACTCACTCCAAGAGCATTTTTCTGCAAAAACTGCATGATTTTAAAAACTGACATTAGGAGAAATCTACTAAATCAGAATAAAACTTTGTATTTATAAATATGAATTGTAAGGTGGATTAAAGTTTGGTAATACACATGTTCACAACTCATTAAAGAATGTTTGTCGAATCCGTGATGCATGTAATGTGTTCAGAACACGGAATGTCACGGTGAGTTAAAATAGGTAAATTACATATCTTTTGGTTAGAACTCGCTCCAAGAGCATTTTCCTGCCAAATCGGCCTCATTTTCAAACCTCGCATTAAAACTAACCTGTGAAATCTGAGAAAATTTTTCAAAGTGCCAGTAAGCCATGTATGGTGGATGAAAGTGCTGTAATCCACTTGCTAACAACCCTGTAGTGAATATTTGTCGAATCCATGATGCATGTAGCGTGTTCGGAACATGGAATTTCACGGTGAGCGAATCCATCTAAATTACATGTCTATTGTTTTGAAACCGCTCCAAGAGTATTTTGCGGTGAAATCTGCCTCAGTTTCAAAACTGGAGTTTGGAAAGTTCTGTGAAATCACAGAAAATGCTTCTAAGCATCCATATGCCTTTTATTGTGATGAAAGTCCTGTAATCCACATGCAAACAACTCTACAGTGAATTTTTGTCGAATCCTATCTGCATGTAGCATGTTCGAAACACGGAATTTCACAGCAGGAGAATCTATGTAATTTACATATCTTTTGGGTAGAACACGCTCCAACAGTTTTTTCCTTTGAAAACTGCCTGATTTTCGAAACTGCTATTAGGAAATAGGTGCGAACTCAGTGTAAATAATTCTAGGTTTAAATATGCCTTGTATGGTGGATGAAAGTTCTGTAATACACATGTACACAACTCATTAAAAATATTTCTCATAAACGTGATGAATGTAGTGTGTTTGGAACACGGAATGTCACGTTGAGGGAAACTATGTAAACTACATATCTATAGGTTAGAACCAACTCCAGGAGCTTTTTACTGAAAAATCAGCATCAGCTTTGAAACTGGTGTTATGAAAAGGCTGCAAAATCTTAGTAAATGCTTTAAATTGAAAATATATCTTCAATGGTTTATTAAAGATGTATAATCCGCGTGCTAACAACTCAGAAGTGAATATTTGTTGAATCCGTGGTGCATGTACCATTTTCGGAACATGGAATGTTACGGGGACGGTGTCTACAAAATGAGATTTATATTGGATAGATCATGCACCAAGAGAATTTTGCTGCGAATATTCCATGATTTTCATAACTGACGTTAGTAAAAATCTGCAAAATCAAAGTAAATGTTTCTAGGTGAAAATATGCCTTGTATTGTGGTTGAAAAATTTGTAATCCACATGCTCACAGTCATTAAATCATGTTTGTCCAAGCCGTGATGAATATAACGTTGGAGCACGGAATGTATCGGTGAGTGAAACTATGAAAATAACAACTCTACTGGATAGGACTCGCTTGAATTGAATTTTTCTGTGAAAATTTCATGATTTTCGAAACTGGATTTTAGGAAAAACCTGCGAAATCAGAATAAATACTTCTGGGTGTAAATATGCCTTGTATGGTGGATGAAAGTTCGGTAATCTGCATGCTAAAAACTCTTTAGTTAATATTTGTCGAATCCGAGATACATGAAGTGTGTTTGGAACACAGAATATCACGGTGTGCGAATCTATGTAAAATACATGTCTCTTGTGTAGAACTCGCTCCCAGAGATTTTTCTGCGAAATCTGCCTCATTTTCGAAACTGGCGTTTGAAAATCTCTGCAAAAGCAGAGAAAATGCTTCATAGTGTCAATATGCCTTGTATTGTGATGGAAGTTCGTAAAACCACATGCAAATAAATCTGTGGTGAATATTTGTAGAAAGCGTTATGCATGTAGCGTGATCGTATCACGGAAATTCCCAGCGATGGAATCTATGTAAACTGAACATCTATAGGGTAGAACTCACTCCAAAATATTTTCCTGAGATAACGGCCTGATTTTTGAAACTGGCATTAGTTAAAAGCTGCAAATTCAGGGTTAATGTTTCTAGGTGTAAATATGCCATGTATGGTGGATGAAAGTTCTGTAATCTTCATGCTCACAACTCATTGGAGAAAGTTTGTTGAAACCTTGATGCATGAAGCGTGTTCAGAAATTGGAATGTCACTGTGAGGGAAACTATGTAAATTACATTTCTATTGGGAAGTACTCGCTCCACGAGAATATTTCTGCGAATCTGCCTCATTTTCAAAACTGGCATTAGGAAAAACTTTCACAATATGAGTAAATGCTTCAAGGTATCAATATGGCTTTTATGGTGGATGAAAGTTCGATAATCATTATGCTAACAACTCTGTAGTGAATATTTTCGAATCCGTGATGCATGTAGCATTTTCTGAACACGGAATTTCATGATGACGGGTTCTATGTAAATTGCATGTCTCTTGGGTAGTACTCGCTCCAAGAGCATTTTTTGTGAAAACTGCATGGTTTTAGAAACTGACATTAGGAGAAATCTACTAAATCAGAATAAAACTTTCTATTTATAAATATGCATTGTAAGGTGGATTAAAGTTTGGTAATACACATGTTCACAACTCATTAAAGAATGTTTGTCGAATCCGTGATGCATGTAACGTGTTCAGAACACGGAATGTCACGGTGAGTGAAAATAGGTAAATTACATATCTTTTGGTTAGAACTCGCTCCAAGAGCATTTTCCTGCCAAATTGGCCTCATTTTCATACCTGGCATAAAAACTAAACTGTGAAATCTGAGAAAATTCTTCAAAGTGTCAGTAAGCCATGTATGGTGGATGAAAGTGCTGTAATCAACTTGCTAACAACTCTGTAGTGAATATTTGTCGAATCTGAGATGTATGTAGCGTGTTCGGAACATGGAACTTCACGGTGAGCGAATCCATCTAAATTACATGTCTAGTGTTTTGAACCCGCTCCAAGAGGATTTTGCCGTGAAATCTCCCTCAGTTTCGAAACTAGCATTTGGAAAGCTCTGTGAAATCACAGAAAATGCTTCTAAGCATCCATATGCCTTGTATGTGATGAAAGTCCTGTAATCCACATGCAAACAACTCTATAGTGAATTTTTGTCGAATCCTATCTGCATGTTGCGTGTTCAAAACACGGAATTTCACAGCGGGAGAATCTATGTAATTTACATATCTTTTGGGTAGAACACGCTCCAACAGTTTTTTCCTTTGAAAACTGCCTGATTTTCGAAACTGCTATTAGGAAATAGGTGCGAACTCAGTGTAAATTATTCTAGGTTTAAGTATGCCTTGTATGGTGGATGAAAGTTCTGTAATACACATGTACACAACTCATTAAAAATGTTTCTCATAACCATGATGAATGTAGTGTGTTTGGAACACGGAATGTCACGTTGAGGGAAACTATGTAAATTACATATCTATAGGTTACAACCCATTCCAGGAGCATTTTACTGAAAAATCAGCCTCAGCTTTGAAACTGGTGTTATGAAAATGCTGCAAAATATTAGTAAATGCTTTAAATTGAAAATATATCTTCAATGGTTTATTAAAGATTTATAATCTGCATGCTAACAACTCAGAAGTGAATAATTGTTGAATCCGTGGTGCATGTACCATTTTTGGAACACGGAATGTTAAGGGGACGGTTTCTACAAAATGATATTTCTATGGGATAGATCATGCACCAAGAGAATTTTGCTGCGAATACTGCATGATTTTCATAACTGAGGTAAGGAAAAAGCTGTGAAATCTAAGTAAATGTTTCTAGGTGTAAATATGCCTTGTATTGTGGTTGAAAAATCTGTAATCCACATGCTCACAGTCATTAAATCATGTTTGTCCAAGCCGTGATGAATGTAACGTTGGAACACGGAATGTATCGGTGAGTGAAACTATGAAAATAACAACTCTACTGGATAGGACTCGCTTGAATTAAATTTTTCTGTGAAAATTTCATGATTTTCGAAACTGGATGTTAGGAAAAACCTGCGAAATCAGAATAAATACTTCTGGGTGTAAATATGCCTTGTATGGTGGATGAAATTTCGGTAATCCACATGATCACACTCAGTAAATGATGTTTGTCGAATTCGTGATCCATGTAACGTGTTCGGAATATGGAATGTCATAGTGAATGAAACAATGTAAGTTACAAGTCTATTGGGTAGAACTCGCTTGAAGAGAATTTTTCTGCGAAATGTGCCTCATTTTCAAATCTGCCATTAGGAAAACCCTGTGAAATCTGAGAAAATGCTTCTAAGTGTCAATATGCCTTGGATGGTGAATGAAAGTCCAGTAATCCACAGGTTAATAACAGTCTAGTGATTATTTTACAAACCGTGATTCATGTAGCGCTTATGGAAAACGGAATTTCACGGTAATGAAATGATGTAAATTACAATAATTTTGGGTAGAACTAGCTAGAATAGAATTTTTCTGCGAAAATTGCATGATTATCGAATCTGAAGTTTGGAAAAAGTTGCAAAATGAGAGTAAATATTTGTAGCTGTAAATATGCCTTTATGATGGAAAAAAGATCGGTAATCCATATTTTCACAACATATTAAAAATCGTTTTCTAATCCATGATGCATGGACCGTGTTCGGAACATGGAATTTCACGGTGATTAAAACAATGTAAATTACTTCTCTATTGGGTAGAAATCGCTGCAAGAGAATTTTTGTGCGAAAACTGCTTCATTTTTGAAACTGGCGTTTGGAAAACACTGCAAAATCTGAGAAAATATTTCTAAGTATCAATATTCAATGTATTGTGATGAAAGTTTGGTAAATCACATGCTAAAAAATCTGGAGTGAATATTTGTCGAACCATTAATCATGTAGCATGTTCGGAACACGGAATTTCACGGCCAGGGATTTTATGTAAATTACATTTCTCTTCGTTAGAAATCACTCCAAGAGATTTTTCCTGAGAAATCTGCCTGATTTTCAAATCTTGCGTTACGAAAACCTGCAAACTCAGATTAATAGATTCTCGGGGTAAATATGCCTTTTATGGTGTATGAAAGTTCGGTAATCTGCATGCTAAAACCTCTGAAGTGAATATTTGTCGAATCCGAGATCCATGAAGTGTGTTTGGAACACAGAATATCACGGTGTGCGAATCTATGTAAAATACATGTCTCTTAGGTAGAACTCGCTCCCAGAGGATTTTCTGCGAAATCTGCCTCATTTTAGAAACTGGCGTTTGAAAATCTCTGCAAAAGCAGAGAAAATGCTTCATAGTGTCAATATGCCTTGTATTGTGATGGAAGTTCGTAAAACCACATGCAAATAAATCTGTGGTGAATATTTGTAGAAAGCGTTATGCATGTAGCGTGATCGTATCACGGAAATTCCCGACGATGGAATCTATATAAACTACACGTCTATAGGGTAGAACTCACTCCAAAATATTTTCCTGAGATAACGGCCTGATTTTTGAAACTGGCATTAGGTAAAAGCTGCAAATTCAGAGTTAATGTTTCTAGGTGTAAATATGCCATGTATGGTGGATGAAAGTTCTGTAATCTACATGCTCACAACTCATTGGAGAAAGTTTGTTGAAACCTTGATGCATGTTGCGTGTTCTAAAATTGGAATGTCACTGTGAGGGAAACTATGTAAATTACATTTCTATAGGGAAGTACTCGCTCCATGAGAATTTTTCTGCGAATCTGCCTCATTTTCAAAACTGGCATTAGGAAAAACTTTCAAAATATGAGTAAATGCTTCAAGGTGTCAATATGGCTTTTATGGTGGATGAAAGTTCAATAATCATTATGCTAACAACTCTGTAGTTAATATTTTCAAATCCGTGATGCATGTAGCATTTTCGGAACACGGAATTTCACGATGACGGGTTCTATGTAAATTGCATGTCTCTTGGGTAGTACTCGCACCAAGAGCATTTTTCTGTGAAAACTGCATGGTTTTAGAAACTGACATTAGGAGAAATCTACTAAATCAGAATAAAACTTTTTATTTATAAATATGCATTGTAAGGTGGATTAAAGTTTGGTAATACACATGTTCACAACTCATTAAAGAATGTTTGTCGAATCCGTGATGCATGTAACGTGTTCAGAACACGGAATGTCACGGTGAGTGAAAATAGGTAAATTACAAATCTTTTGGTTATAACTCGCTCCAAGAGCATTTTCCTGCCAAATCTGCCTCATTTTCAAACCTGGCATTAAAACTAAACTGTGAAATCTGAGAAAATTCTTCAAAGTCTCAGTAAGCCATGTATGGTTAATGAAAGTGCTGTAATACACTTGCTAACAACTCTGTAGTGAATATTTGTCGAATCTGAGATGCATGTAGCGTGTTCGGAACATGGAAATTCACGGTGAGTGAATCCATCTAAATTACATGTCTATTGTTTTGAACCCGCTCCAAGAGGATTTTGCCGTGAAATCTCCCTCAGTTTCGAAACTAGCATTTGGAAAGCTCTGTGAAATCACAGAAAATGCTTCTAAGCATCCATATGCCTTGTATGTGATGAAAGTCCTGTAATCCACATGCAAACATCTCTATAGTGAATTTTTGTCGAATCCTATCTGCATGTTGCGAGTTCAAAACACAGAATTTCACAGCGGGAGAATCTATGTAATTTACATATCTTTTGGGTAGAACACGCTCCAACAGTTTTTTCCTTTGAAAACTGCCTGATTTTCGAAACTGCTATTAGGAAATAGGTGCGAACTCAGTGTAAATTATTCTAGGTTTAAGTATGCCTTGTATGGTGGATGAAAGTTCTGTAATACACATGTACACAACTCATTAAAAATATTTCTCATAACCATGATGAATGTAGTGTGTTTGGAACACGGAAAGTCACGTTGAGGGAAACTATGTAAATTACATATCTATAGGTTACAACCCATTCCAGGAGCATTTTACTGAAAAATCAGCCTCAGCTTTGAAACTGGTGTTATGAAAATGCTGCAAAATCTTAGTAAATGCTTTAAATTGAAAATATATCTTCAATGGTTTATTAAAGACGTATAATCCGCATGCTAACAACTCAGAAGTGAATAATTGTTGAATCCGTGGTGCATGTACCATTTTTGGAACACAGAATGTTACAGGGACGGTTTCTACAAAGTGAGATTTATATTGGATAGATCATGCACCAAGAGAATTTTGCTGCGAATACTGCATGATTTTCATAACTGACGGAAGGAAAAATCTGTGAAATCTAAGTAAATGTTTCTAGGTGTATTTATGCCTTGTATTGTGGATGAAAAATCTGTAATCCACATGCTCACGGTCATTAAATCATGTTTGTCAAAGCCATGATGAATGTAACGTTGGAACACGGAATGTATCTGTGAGTGAAAGTATGAAAATAACAACTCTACTGGATAGGACTCGCTTGAATTGAATTTTTCTGTGAAAATTTCATGATTTTCAAAACTGGATGTTGGGAAAAACCTGCGAAATCAGAATAAATACTTCTAGGTTTAAATATGCCTTGTATGATGGATGAAAGTTCGGTAATCCACATGATCTCACTCATTAAAGAATGTTTGTGGAATTCGTGATCCATGTAACGTGTTCGGAATACGGAATGTCATAGTGAATGAAATAATATAAGTTACAATTCTATTGGGTAGAACTCGCTTGAAGAGAATTTTTCTGCAAAATGTGCCTCATTTTCAAATCTGCCGTTAGGAGAACACTGTGAAATCTGAGAAAATGCTTCTAAGTGTCAATATGCCTTGAATGGTGAATGAAAATCCAGTAATCCACAGGTTAATAACAGTCTAGTGATTATTTTTCAAACCGTGATTCATGTAGCGCTTATGGAAAATGAAATTTCACGGTAATGAAACAATGTAAATTACAATTCTAATGGGTAGAACTAGCTAGAACAGAATTTTTCTGTGAAAATTGCATGATTATCGAATCTGAAGTTTGGAAAAGTTGCAAAATTAGAGTAAATATTTGTAGTTGTAAATATGCGTTTATGATGGAAAAAGATCGGTAATCCATATTTTCACAACATATTAAAGAATCGTTTTCTAATCCGTGATGCATGGACCGTGTTCGGAACATGGAATTTCACAGTGATTAAAACAATGTAAATTACTTCTCTATTGGGTAGAACTCGCTGCAAGAGTATTTTTCTGCGAAAACTGCTTCATTTATGAAACTGGCGTTTGGAAAACTCTGCAAAATCTGAGAAAATATTTCTAAGTATCAGTATTCAATGTATTGTGATGAAAGTTTGGTAAATCACATGCTAAAAAATCTGGTGTGAATATTTGTCGAAACATTAATCATGTAGCATGTTGGGAACACGGAATTTCACTGCCAGGGAATATATTTAAATTTCATTTCTCTTCGTTTTAAAACACTCCAAGAGATTTTTCCTGAGAAATCTGCCTGATTTTCGAATCTTGAGTTACGAAAACCCTGCGAACTCAGATTAATAGATTCTTGGTGTAAATATGCCTTGTATGGTGTATGAAAGTTCGGTAATCTGCATGCTTACAACTCTGTAGTGAATATTTGTCGAATTCGAGATACATGAAGTGTGTTTGGAACACAGAATATCACGGTGTGTGAATCTATGTAAAATACATGTCTCTTGGGTAGAACTCGCTCCCAGAGATTTTTCTGCGAAATCTGCCTCATTTTAAAAACTGGCGATTGAAAATCTCTGCAAAAGCAGAGAAAATGCTTCATAGTGTCAATATGCCTTTTATTGTGATGGAAGTTCGTAAAACCACATGCAAATAAATCTGTGGTGATTATTTGTAGAAAGCGTTATGCATATATCGTGATCATATCAGGGAAATACCCGGCGATTGATTCTATGTAACATACACGTCTATAGGGTAGAACTCACTCCAAAATATTTTCCTGAGATAACGGCCTGATTTTTGAAACTCATTAGCTAAAAGCTGCCAATTCAGGGTTAATGTTTCTAGGTGTAAATATGCCATGTGTGGTGGATGAAAGTTCTGTAATCCACTTGCTAACAACTCTGTAGTGAATATTTGTCGAATCTGAGATGCATGTAGCGTGTTCGGTACATGGAACTTCACGGTGCGCGAATCCATCTAAATTACATGTCTAGTGTTTTGAACCCGCTCCAAGAGGATTTTGCCGTGAAATCTCCCTCAGTTTCGAAACTAGCATTTGGAAAGCTCTGTGAAATCACAGAAAATGCTTCTAAGCATCCATGTGCCTTGTATGTTATGAAAGTCCTGTAATCCAAATGCAAACATCTCTATAGTGAATTTTTGTCGAATCCTATCTGCATGTTGCGAGTTCAAAACACAGAATTTCACAGCGGGAGAATCTATGTAATTTACATTTCTTTTGGGTAGAACACGCTCCAAAAGTTTTTTCCTTTGAAAACTGCCTGATTTTCAAAACTGCTATTAGGAAATAGGTGCGAACTCAGTGTAAATTATTCTAGGTTTAAGTATGCCTTGTATGGTGGATGAAAGTTCTGTAATACACATGTACACAACTCATTAAAAATGTTTCTCATAACCATGATGAATGTAGTGTGTTTGGAACACGGAATGTCACGTTGAGGGAAACTATGTAAATTAGATATCTATAGGTTACAACCCAATCCAGGAGCATTTAACTGAAAAATCAGCCTCAGCTTTGAAACTGGTGTTATGAAAATGCTGCAAAATCTTAGTAAATGCTTTAAATTGAAAATATATTTTCAATGGTTTATTAAAGATGCATAATCTGCATGCTAACAACTCAGAAGTGAATAATTGTTGAATCCGTGGTGCATGTACCATTTTTGGAACACGGAATGTTACGGGGACGGTTTCTACAAAATGAGATTTATAATGGATAGATCATGCACCAAGAGAATTTTGCTGCGAATACTGCATGATTTTCATAACTGAGGTAAGGAAAAATCTGTGAAATCTAAGAAAATGTTTCTAGGTGTAAATATGCCTTGTATTGTGGTTGAAAAATCTGTAATCCACATGCTCACAGTCATTAAATCATGTTTGTCCAAGCCATGATGAATGTAACGTTGGAACACGGAATGTATCGGTGAGTGAAACTATGAAAATAACAACTCTACTGGATAGGACTCGCTTGAATTGAATTTTTCTGTGAAAATTTCATGATTTTCGAAACTGGATGTTGGGAAAAACCTGCGAAATCAGAATAAATAGTTCTAGGTTTAAATATGCCTTGTATGGTGGATGAAAGTTCGGTAATCCACATGCTCTCACTCATTAAAGAATGATTGTGGAATTCGTGATCCATGAAACGTGTTCGGAATACGGAATGTCATAGTGAATGAAACAATGTAAGTTACAATTCTATTGGGTAGAACTCGCTTGAAGAGAATTTTTCTGCGTAATGTGCCTCATTTTCAAATCTGCCATTAGGAGAACCCTGTGAAATCTGAGAGAATGCTTCTAAGTGTCAATATGCCTTGAATGGTGAATGAAAGTCCAGTAATCCACAGGTTAATAACAGTCTAGTGATTATTTTTCAAACCGTGATTCATGTAGCGCTTATGGAAAACGGAATTTCACGGTAATGAAACGATGTAAATTACAATTCTTTTGGGTAGAACTAGCTAGAATAGAATTTTTCTGCGAAAATTGCATGATTATCGAATCTGAAGTTTGGAAAAAGTTGCAAAATGAGAGTAAATATTTGTAGTTTTAAATACGCGTTTATGATGGAAAAAGATCGTTAATCCATATTTTCACAACATATTAAAGAATCGTTTTCTAATCCATGATGCATGGACCGTGTTCGGAACATGGAATTTCACAGTGATTAAAACAATGTAAATTACTACTCTATTGGGTAGAACTCTCTGCAAGAGAATTTTTCTGCGAAAACTGCTTCATTTTTGAAACTGGCGTTTGGAAAACTCTGCAAAATCTGAGAAAATATTTCTAAGTATCAATATTCAAACTATTGTGATGAAAGTTTGGTAAATCACATGCTAAAAAATCTGGAGTGAATATTTGTCGAACCATTAATCATGTAGCATGTTCAGAACACTGAATTTCACGGCCAGGGAATATATGTAAATTTCATTTCTCTTCGTTAGAAATCACTCCAAGAGATTTTTCCTGAGAAATCTGCCTGATTTTCGAATCTTGCGTTACGAAAAACCTGCAAACTCAAATTAATAGATTCTCGGTGTAAATATGCCTTGTATGGTGGATGAAAGTTCGGTAATCTGCATGCTAACAACTCTGTAGAGAATATTTGTCGAATCCGAGATACATGAAGTGTGTTTGGAACACAGAATATCACGGTGTGCGAATCGATGTAAAATACATGTCTCTTGGGTAGAACTCGCTCCCAGAGATTTTTCTGCTAAATTTGCCTCATTTTCGAAACTGACGCTTGAAAATTTCTGCAAAAGCAGAGAAAATGCTTCATAGTGTCAATATGCCTTGTATTGTGATGGAAGTTCGTAAAACTACATGCAAATAAATATGTGGTGAATATTTGTAGAAAGCGTTATGCATGTAGCGTGATCATATCAGGGAAATACCCGGCGATGGAATCTATGTAAACTACACGTCTATAGGGTAGAACTCACTCCAAAATAATTTCCTGAGATAACGGCCCGATTTTTGAAACTGGCATTATGTAAAAGCTGCAAATTCAGAGTTAATGTTTCTAGGTGTAAATATGCCATGTATGGTGGATGAAAGTTCTGTAATCTTCATGCTCACAACTCATTGGAGAAAGTTTGTTAAAACATTGATGCATGTAGCGTGTACAGAAATTTGAATGTCACTGTGAGGGAAACTATGTAAATTACATTTCTATTGGGAAGTACTCGCTCCACGAGAATTTTTCTGCGAATTTTCCTCATTTTCAAAACTGGCATTAGGAAAATCTTTCAAAATATGAGTAAATGCTTCAAGGTGTCAATATGGCTTTTATGGTGGATGAAAGTTCGATAATCATTATGCTAACAACTCTGTAGTGAATATTTTCGAATCCGTGATGCATGAAGCATTTTCGGAATACGGAATTTCACGATGACTTGTTCTATGTAAGTTGCATGTCTCTTGGGTAGTACTCGCTCCAAGAGCATTTTTCTGTGAAAACTGCATGGTTTTAGAAACTGACATTAGGAGAAATCAACTAAATCAGAATAAAACTTTCTATTTATAAATATGCATTGTAAGGTGTATTAAAGATTGGTAATACACATTTTCACAACTCATTAAAGAATGTTTCTCGAATCCGTGATGCATGTAACGTGTTCAGAACACGGAATGTCACGGTGAGTGAAAATAGGTAAATTACAAATCTTTTGTTTAGAACTAGCTCCAAGAGCATTTTCCTGCCAATTCGGCCTCATTTCCAAACCTGGCATTAATACTAAATTGTGAAATCTGAGAAAATTGTTCAAAGTCTCAGTAAGCCATGTATGGTGGATGAAAGTGCTGTAATACACTTGCTAACAACTCTGTAGTGAATATTTGTCGAATCTGAGATGCATGTAGCGTGTTCGGAACATGGAACTTCACGGTGAGTGAATCCATCTAAATTACATGTCTATTGTTTTGAACCCGCTCCAAGAGGATTTTGCCGTGAAATCTCCCTCAGTTTCGAAACTAGCATTTGGAAAGCTCTGTGAAATCACAGAAAATGCTTCTAAGTATCCATATGCCTTGTATGTGATGAAAGTTCTGTAATCCACATGCAAACAACTCTATAGTGAATTTTTGTCGAATCCTATCTGCATGTTGCGTGTTCGAAACACGGAATTTCACAGCGGGAGAATCTATGTAATTCACATATCTTTTGAGTAGAACACGCTCCAAAAGTTTTTTCCTTTGAAAACTGCCTGATTTTCGAAACTGCTATTAGGAAATAGGTGCGAACTCAGTGTAAATTATTCTAGGTTTAAGTATGCCTTGTATGGTGGATGAAAGTTCTGTAATACACATGTACACAACTCATTAAAAATGTTTCTCATAACCATGATGAATGTAGTGTGTTTGGAACACGGAATGTCACGTTGAGGGAAACTATGTAAATTAAATATCTATAGGTTAGAACCAAATCCAGGAGCATTTAACTGAAAAATCAGCCTCAGCTTTGAAACTGGTGTTATGAAAATGCTGCAAAATCTTAGTAAATGCTTTAAATTGAAAATATATCTTCAATGGTTTATTAAAGACGTATAATCCGCATGCTAACAACTCAGAAGTGAATAATTGTTGAATCCGTGGTGCATGTACCATTTTTGGAACACGGAATGTTACGGGGACGGTTTCTACAAAATAAGATTTATATTGGATAGATCATGCACCAAGAGAATTTTGCTGCGTATACTGCATGATTTTCATAACTGACGGTAGGAAAAATCTGTGAAATCTAAGTAAATGTTTCTAGGTGTATATATGCCTTGTATTGTGGATGAAAAATCTGTAATCCACATGCTCACGGTCATTATCATGTTTGTCGAAGCCGTGATGAATGTAACGTTGGAACACGGAATGTATCGGTGAGTGAAACTATGAAAATAACAACTCTACTGGATAGGACTCGCTTGAATTGAATTTTTCTGTGAAAATTTCATGATTTTCAAAACTGGATGTTGGGAAAAACCTGCAAAATCAGAATAAATACTTCTAGGTTTAAATATGCCTCGTATGGTGGATGAAATTTCGGTAATCCACATGCTCACACTCATTAAAGAATGTTTGTGGAATTCGTTATCCATGTAACGTGTTCGGAATACGGAATGTCATAGTGAATGAAACAATGTAAGTTACATGTCTGTTTGGTAGAACTCGCTTGAAGAGTATTTTTCTGCAAAATGTGACTCATTTTCTAATCTGCCTTTAGGAGAACACTGTGAAATCTGAGAAAATGCTTCTAAGTGTCAATATGCCTTGAATGGTGAATGAAAGTCCAGTAATCCACAGGTTAATAACAGTCTAGTGATTATTTTTCAAACCGTGATTCATGTAGCGCTTATGGAAAACGGAATTTCACGGTAATGAAATGATTTAAATTACAATTCTAATCGGTAGAACTAGCTAGAATAGAATTTTTCTGTGAAAATTGCATGATTATCGAATCTGAAGTTTGGAAAAAGTTGCAAAATGAGAGTAAATATTTGTAGTTTTAAATATGTGTTTATGATGGAAAAAGATCGGTAATCCATATTTTCACAACATATTAAAGAATCGTTTTCTAATCCGTGATGCATGGACCGTGTTCGGAACATGGAATTTCACAGTGATTAAAACAATGTAAATTACTTCTCTATTGGGTAGAACTCGCTGCAAGAGAATTTTTCTGCGAAAACTGCTTCATTTTTGAAACAGGCGTTTGGAAATCTCTGCAAAATCAGAGAAAATATTTCTAAGTATCAGTATTCAATGTATTGTGATGAAAGTTTGGTAAATCACATGCTAAAAAATCTGGTGTGAATATTTGTCGAAACATTAATCACGTAGCATGTTGGGAACACGGAATTTCACGGCCAGGGAATTTATGTAAATTACATTTCTCTTCGTTAGAAATCACTCCAAGAGATTTTTCCTGAGAAATCTGCCTGATTTTCGAATCTTGCGTTACGAAAACCCTGCGAACTCAGATTAATAGATTCTCGATGTAAATATGCCTTGTATGGTGGATGAAAGTTCGGTAATCTGCATGCTAACAACTCTTTAGTGAATATTTGTCGAATCCGAGATACATGAAGTGTGTTTGGAACACAGAATATCACGGTGTGCGAAACTATGTAAAATACATGTCTCTTGGGTAGAACTCGCTCCCAGAGATTTTTCTGCGAAATCTGCCTGATTGTAGAAACTGGCGTTTGAAAATCTGCAAAAGCAGAGAAAATGCTTCATAGTGTCAATATGCCTTGTACTGTGATGGAAGTTCGTAAAACCACATGCAAATAAATCTGTGGTGAATATTTGTAGGAAGCGTTATGCATGTAGCGTGATCGTATCACGGAAATTCCCGGCAATGGATTCTATGTAAACTACACGTCTATAGGGTAGAACTCACTCCAAAATATTTTACTGAGATAACGGCCTGATTTTCGAAACTGGCATTAGTTAAAAGCTGCAAATTCAGAGTTAATGTTTCTAGGTGTAAATATGCCATGTATGGTGGATGAAAGTTCTGTAATCTACATGCTCACAACTCTTTGGAGAAAGTTTGTTGAAACCTTGATGCATGTAGCGTGTTCAGAAATTGGAATGTCACTGTGAGGGAAACTATGTAAATTACATTTCTATTGGGAAGTACTCACTCCACCAGAATTTTTCTTCGAATCTGCCTCATTTTCATAACTGGCATTAGGAAAAACTTTCAAAATATGAGTAAATGCTTCAAGGTGTCAATATGGCTTTTATGGTGGATGAAAGTTCGATAATCATTATGCTAACAACTCTGTAGTGAATATTTTCGAATCCGTGATGCATGTAGCATTTTCGGAACACGGAATTTCACGATGACGGGTTCTATGTAAATTGCAGGTCTCTTGGGTTGTACTCGCTCCAAGATCATTTTTATGTGAAAACTGCATGGTTTTAGAAACTGACATTAGGAGAAATCTACTAAATCAGAATAAAATTTTCTATTTATAAATATGCATTGTAAGGTGGATTAAAGTTTGGTAATACACATGTTCACAACTCATTAAAGAATGTTTATCGAATCCGTGATGCATGTAACGTGTTCAGAACACGGAATGTCACGGTGAGTGAAAATAGGTAAATTACAAATCTTTAGGTTAGAACTCGCTCCAAGAGCATTTTCCTGCCAAATCTGCCTCATTTTCAAACCTGGCATTAAAACCTGTGAAATCTGAGAAAATTCTTCAAAGTGTCAGTAAGCCATGTATGGTGGATGAAAGTGC
This sequence comes from Camelus bactrianus, assembly GCF_048773025.1. Taxonomy (NCBI): domain Eukaryota; kingdom Metazoa; phylum Chordata; class Mammalia; order Artiodactyla; family Camelidae; genus Camelus; species Camelus bactrianus. The sequence continues at coordinate 43,225,503 of NC_133556.1, forward strand.
TGTAATCCACTTGCTAACAACCCTGTAGTGAATATTTGTCGAATCCGAGATGCATGTAGCGTGTTCGGAACATGGAATTTCACGGTCAGCGAATCCATGTAAATTACATGTCTAATGATTTCAACACGCTCCAAGAGAATTTTGTCGTGAAATCTGCCTCAGTTTCGAAACTGGCTTTTGGAAAGCTCTGTGAAATCACAGAAAATGCTTCTAAGCATCCATTCGCCTTGTGTTGTGATGAAAGTCCTGTAATCCACATGCAAACAACTCTATAGTGAATGTTTGTCGAATCCTATCTGCATGTAGCGTGTTCGAAACACGGAACTTCACAGCGGGAGAATCTATGTAATTTACATATCTTTTGGGTAGAACACGCTCCAAAACTTTTTTCCTTGAAAACTGCCTAAGTTTCGAAACTCCTATTAGGAAATAGGTCCGAACTCAGTGTAAATTATTCTAGGTTTAAGTATGCCTTGTATGGTGGATGAAAGTTCTGTAATACACATGTACACAAGTCATTAAAAATGTTTCTCATAACCATGATGAATGTAGTGTGTTTGGAACACGGAATGTCACGTTGAGGGAAACTATTTAAATTATATATCTATAGGTTAGAACCAAATCCAGGAGCATTTTACTGAAAAATCAGCCTCAGCTTTGAAACTGGTGTTATGAAAATGCTGCAAAATCTTAGTAAATGCTTTAAATTGAAAATATATCTTCAATGATTTATTAAAGATGTATAATCCACATGCTAACATCTCAGAAGTGAATATTTGTTGAATCCGTGGTGCATGTACCATTTTCGGAACACGGAATGTTACGGGGACGGTGTCTACAAAATGAGATTTATATTGGATAGATCATGCACCAAGAGAATTTTGCTGCGAATACTCCATGATTTTCATAACTGACGTAAGGAAAAATCTGTGAAATCTAAGTAAATGTTTCTAGGTGTAAATATGCCTTGTATTGTGGATGAAAAATGTGTAATCCACATGCTCACGGTCATTAAATCATGTTTGTCGAAGCCGTGATGAATGTAACATTGGAACATGGAATGTATCGGTGAGTGAAACTATGAAAATAACAACTCTACTGGATTGGACTCGCTTGAATTGAATTTTTCTGTGAAAATTTCAAGATTTTCGAAACTGGATGTTAGGAAAAACTTGTGAAATCAGAATAAATACTTCTAGGTTTAAATATGCCTTGTATGGTGGATGAAAGTTCGGTAATACACATGCTCACTCATTAAAGGATGTTTGTCAAATTCGTGATCCATGTAACGTGTTCGGAATACGGAATGTCATAGTGAATGAAAAAATGTAAGTTACAAGTCTATTGGGTAGAACTCGCTTGAAGACAATTTTTCTGCGAAATGTGCCTCATTTTCAAATCTGCCATTAGGAGAACCATGTGAAATCTGAGAAAATGCTTCTAAGTGTCAATATGCCTTGAATGGTGAATGAAAGTCCAGTTATCCACAGGTTAATAACAGTCTAGTGATTATTTTTCAAACCGTGATTCATGTAGAGCTTATGGAAAACGGAATTTCACGGTAATGAAATGATTTAAATTACAATTCTATTGGGTAGAACTAGCTAGAATAGAATTTTTCTGCGAAAATTGCATGATTATCGAATCTGAAGTTTGGAAGAAGTTGCAAAATGAGAGTAAATGTTTGTAGTTGTAAATATGCCTTTATGATGAAAAAAAGATCGGTAATCCATTTTTTCACAACATATTAAAGAATCGTTTTCTAATCCGTGATGCATGGACCGTGTTCGGAACATGGAATTTCACGGTGATTAAAACAATTTAAATTACTTCTCTATTGGGTAGAAATCGCTGCAAGAGTATTTTTGTGCGAAAACTGCTTCATTTTTGAAACTGGCGTTTGGTAAACGCTGCAAAATCTGAGAAAATATTTCTAAGTATCAGTATTCAATGTATTGTGATGAAATTTTGGTAAATCACATGCTAAAAAATCTGGAGTGAATATTTGTCGAACCATTAATCATGTAGCATGTTCAGAACACAGAATTTCATAGCCAGGGAATTTATGTAAATTACATTTCTCTTCGTTAGAAATCACTCCAAGAGATTTTTCCTGAGAAATCTGCCTGATTTTCGAATCTTGTGTTACGAAAACCCTGCGAACTCAGATTAATAGATTCTCGGTATAAATATGTCTTGTATGGTGGATGAAAGTTCGGTAATCTGCATGCTAACAACTCTGTAGTGAATATTTGTCGAATCCGAGATACATGAAGTGTGTTTGGAACACAGAATATCACGCTGTGCGAATCTATGTAAAATACATGTCTCTTGGGTAGAACTCGCTCCCAGAGATTTTTCTGCGAAATCTGCCTCATTTTAGAAACTGGCGTTTGAAAATCTCTGCAAAAGCAGAGAAAATGCTTCATACTGTCAATATGCCTTGTACTGTGATGGAAGTTCGTAAAACCACATGCAAATAAATCTGTGGTGAATATTTGTAGAAAGCGTTATGCATGTAGCGTGATCGTATCAAGGAAATTCCCGATTATGGAATCTATGTAAACTACACGTCTAAAGGGTAGAACTCACTCCAAAATATTTTCCTGAGATAATGGCCTGATTTTTGACACTGTCATTAGGTAAAAGCTGCAAATTCAGAGTTAATGTTTCTAGGTGTAAATATGCCATGTATGGTGGATGAAAGTTCTGTAATCTTCATGCTCACAACTCATTGGAGAAAGTTTGTTGAAACCTTGATGCATGTAGCGTGTTCAGAAATTGGAATGTCACTGTGAGGGAATCTATGAAAATTTCATTTCTATTGGGAAGTACTCGCTCCACGAGTATTTTTCTGCGAATCTTCCTCATTTTCAAAACTGGCATTAGGAAAAACTTTCAAAATATGAGTAAATGCTTCAAGGTGTCAATATGGCTTTTTGGTGGATGAAAGTTCGATAATCATTATGCTAACAACTCTGTAGTGAATATTTTCGACTCCGTGATGCATGTAGAATTTTCAGAAAGTGGAATTTCACGATGACGGGTTCTAAGTAAATTGCATGTCTCTTGGGTAGTACTCGCTCCAAGAGCATTTTTCTGTGAAAACTGCACGGTTTTAGAAACTGACATTAGGAGGAATCTACTAAATCAGAATAAAACATTCTATTTATATATATGCATTGTAAGGTGGATTAAAGTTTGGTAATACACATGTTCACAACTCATTAAAGAATGTTTGTCGAATCCGTGATGCATGTAACGTGTTCAGAACACGGAATGTCACGGTCAATGAAAATAGGTAAATTACAAATCTTTAGGTTAGAACTCGCTCCAAGAGCATTTTCCTGCCAAATCTGCCTCATTTTCAAATCTGGCTTTAAAACTAACATGTGAAATCTGAGAAAATTCTTCAAAGTGTCAGTAAGCCATGTATGGTGGATGAAAGTGCTGTAATCCACTTGCTAACAACCCTGTAGTGAATTTTTGTCGAATCCGAGATGCATGTAGCGTGTTCGAAACATGGAATTTCACGGTGAGCGAATCGATCTAAATTTCATGTCTATTGTTTTGAACCCGCTCCAAGAGGATTTTGCCGTGAAATCTGCCTCAGTTTCGAAACTGGCGTTTGGAAAGCTCTGTGAAATCACAGAAAATGCTTCTAAGCATCCATATGCCTTGTATTGTGATGAAAGTCCTGTAATCCACATGCAAACAACTCTATAGTGAATTTTTGTCGAATCCTATCTGCATGTAGCGTGTTCGAAACACGGAACTTCAAAGTGGGGGAATTTATTTTATGTACATATCTATTTGTTAGAAAAAGCTCCTACAGTTTTTTCCTTTGAAAACTGCCTGATTTTCGAAACTGCAATTAGGAAATAGGTACGAACTCAATATAAATAATTCTAGGTTTAAATATGCCTTGTATGGTTGATGAAAGTTCTGTAATACACATGTACACAACTCAGTAAAAATGTTTCTCATAACCATGATGAATTTAGTGTGTTTGGAACACGGAATGTCTCTTTGAGTGAAACTATGTAAATTACATATCTATAGGTTAGAACCGAATGCAGGAGCATTTTACTGAAAAATCAGCCTCAGCTTTGAAACTGGTGTTATGAAAATGCTGCAAAATCTTAGTAAATGCTTTAAGGTGAAAATATATCTTCAATGGTTTATTAAAGATGTATAATCCGCATGCTAACATCTCAGAAGTGAATATTTGTTGAATCCGTGGTGCATGTACCATTTTCCGAACACGGAATTTTACGGGGACGGTGTCTACAAAATGAGATTTATATTGGATAGATCATGCACCAAGAGAATTTTGCTGCGAATACTCCATGATTTTCAAAACTGACGTTAGGAAAAAGCTGTGAAATCTAAGTAAATGTTTCTAGGTGTAAATATGCCTTGTATTGTGGTTGAAAAATCTGTAATCCACATGCTCACGGTCATTAAATCATGTTTGTCGAAGCCGTGATGAATGTAACGTTGGAACACAGAATGTATCGGTGAGTGAAACTATGAAAATAATAACTCTACTGGATAGGACTCGCTTGACTTGAATTTTTCTGTGAAAATTTCATGATTTTCGAAACTTGATGTTAGGAAAAACCTGTGAAATCAGAATAAACACTTCTAGGTTTAAATATGCCTTGTATGGTGGATGAAATTTCGGTAATCCACATGCTCACACTCATTAAAGGATGTTTGTCGAATTCGTGATCCATGTAATGTGTTCGGAATACGGAATGTCATAGTGAATGAAACAATGTAAGTTACAAGTCTATTGGGTAGAACTCGCTTGAAGACAATTTTTCTGCGAAATGTGCCTCATTTCCAAATCTGCCATTAGGAGAACCCTGTGAAATCTGAGAAAATGCTTCTAAGTTCCAATATGCCTTGAATGGTGAATGAAAGTCCAGTAATCCACAGGTTAATAACAGTCTAGTGATTATTTTTCAAACCGTTATTCATGTAGCGCTTTTGGAAAACGGAATTTCACGGTAATGAAACGATGTAAATTACAATTCTATTGGGTAGAACTAGCTAGAATAGAATTTTTCTGCGAAAATTGCATGATTATCGAATCTGAAGTTTGGAAAAAGTTGCAAAATGAGAGTAACTGTTTGTAGTTGTAAATATGCTTTTCTGATGGAAAAAAGATCGGTAATCCATATTTTCACAACATATTAAAGAATCGTTTTCTAATCGGTGATGCATGGACCGTGTTCGGAACATGGAATTTCACGGTGATTAAAACAATGTAAATTACTTCTCTATTGGGTAGAAATCGCTGGAAGAGAGTTTTTGTGCGAAAACTGCTTCATTTTTGAAACTGGCGTTTGGAAAACACTGCAAAATCTGAGAAAATATTTCTAAGTATCAATATTCAATGTATTGTGATGAAAGTGTGGTAAATCACATGCTAAAAAATCTGGAGTGAATATTTGTCGAACCATTAATCATGTAGCATGTTCGGAACACGGAATTTCACGGCCAGGGAATTTATGTAAATTACATTTCTCTTCGTTAGAAATCACTCCAAGAGATTTTTCCTGAGAAATCTGCCTGACTTTCGAATCTTGTGTTACGAAAACACTGCGAACCAATATTAATAGATTCTCGGTGTAAATATGCCTTGTATGGTGAATGAAAGTTCTGTAATCTGCATGCTAACAACTCTGTAGTGAATATTTGTCGAATCCAAGATACATGAAGTGTGTTTGGAACACAGAATATCACGGTGTGCGAATCTATGTAAAATACATGTCTCTTGGTTAGAACTCGCTCCCAGAGGTTTTTCTGCGAAATCTGCCTCATTGTAGAAACTGGCGTTTGAAAATCTCTGCAAAAGCAGAGATAATGCTTCATAGTGTCAAAATGCCTTGTACTGTGATGGAAGATCGTAAAACCACATGCAAATAAATCTGTGGTGAATATTTGTAGAAAGTGTTATGCATGTAGCGTGATCGTATCACGGAAAATCCCGGCGATGGAATCTATGTAAACTACACGTCTATAGGGTAGAACTCACTCCAAAATATTTTACTGAGATAACGGCCTGATTTTCGAAACTGGCATTAGTTAAAAGCTGCAAATTCAGAGTTAATGTTTCTAGGTGTAAATATGCCATGTATGGTGGATGAAAGTTCTGTAATCTACATGCTCACAACTCATTGGAGAAAGTTAGTTGAAACCTTGATGCATGTAGCGTGTTCAGAAATTGGAATGTCACTGTGAGGGAAACTATGTAAATTACATTTCTATTGGGAAGTACTCACTCCACGAGAATTTTTCTTCGAATCTTACTCATTTTCAAAACTGGCATTAAGAAAATCTTTCAAAATATGAGTAAATGCTTCAAGGTGTCAATATGGCTTTTATGGTGGATGAAAGTTCGATAATCATTATGCTAACAACTCTGTAGTGAATATTTTCGACTCCGTGATGCATGTAGCATTTTCGGAAAACGGAATTTCTCGATGACGGGTTCTATTTAAATTTCATGTCTCTTGGGTAGTACTCGCTCCAAGAGCATTTTTCTGTGAAAACTGCATGGTTTTTGAAACTGACATTAGGAGAAATCTACTAAATCAGAATAAAACTTTCTATTTATAAATATGCATTGTAAGGTGGATTAAAGTTTGGTAATACACATGTTCACAACTCATTAAAGAATGTTTGTCGAATCCGTGATGGATGTAATGTGTTCCGAACACGGAATGTCACGGTGACTGAAAATAGGTAAATTACAAATCTTTTGGTTAGAACTCGCTCCAAGAGCATTTTCCTGCCAAATCTGCCTCATTTTCAAACCTGGCATTAAAACTAACCTGTGAAATCTGAGAAAATTCTTCAAAGTGTCAGTAAGCCATGTATGGTGGATGAAAGTGCTGTAATCCATTTGCTAACAACCCTGTAGTGAATATTTGTCGAATCCGAGATGCATGTAGCGTGTTCGGAACATGGAATTTCACGGTGAGCGAATCCGTCTAAATTACATGTCTATTGTTTTGAACTCACTCCAAGAGGATTTTGCCGTGAAATCTGTCTCAGTTCCGAAACTGGCGTTTGGAAAGCTCTGTGAAATCACAGAAAATGCTTCTAAGCATCCATATGCCTTGTATTGTGTTGAAAGACCTGTAATCCACATGCAAACAACTCTATAGTGAATTTTTGTCGAATCCTATCTGCATGTAGCGTGTTCGAAACACGGAATTTCACAGTGGGTGAATTTATATTATGTACATATCTATTAGTTAGAACACTCTCCAACAGGTTTTTCCTTTGAAAACTGTCTGATTTTTGAAACTGCTATAAGGAAATTGCTGCAAACTCAGTGTAAATTATTCAAGGTATAAATATGCCTTGTATGGTGGATGAAAGTTCTGTAATACACATGTACACAACTCAGTAAAAATGTTTCTCATAACCATGATGAATGTAGTGTGTTTGGAACACGGAATGTCACGTTCAGGGAATCTATGTAAATTACATATCTATAAGTTAGAACCCAATCCAGGAGCATTTTACTGAAAAATCAGCCCCAGCTTTGAAACTGGTGTTATGAAAATGCTGCAAAATCTTAGTAAATGCTTTAAGGTGAAAATATATCTTCAATGGTTTATTAAAGATGTATAATCCGCATGCTAACAACTCAGAAGTGAATATTTGTTGAATCCGTGGTGCATGTACCATTTTCGGAACACGGAATGTTACGGGGACAGAGTCTACAAAATGAGATTTATATTGGATAGATCATGCACCAAGAGAATTTTGCTGCGAATACTCCATGATTTTCATAACTGACGTTAGGAAAAAGCTGTGAAATCTAAGTAAATGTTTCTAGGTGTAAATATGCCTTGTATTGTGGTTGAAAAATCTGTAATCCACATGCTCACGGTCATTAAATCATGTTTGTCGAAGCCGTGATGAATGTAACGTTGGAACACAGAATGTATCGGTGAGTGAAACTATGAAAATAATAACTCTACTGGATAGGACTCGCTTGACTTGAATTTTTCTGTGAAAATTTCATGATTTTCGAAACTTGATGTTAGGAAAAACCTGTGAAATCAGAATAAACACTTCTAGGTTTAAATATGCCTTGTATGGTGGATGAAATTTCGGTAATCCACATGCTCACACTCATTAAAGGATGTTTGTCGAATTCGTGATCCATGTAATGTGTTCGGAATACGGAATGTCATAGTGAATGAAACAATGTAAGTTACAAGTCTATTGGGTAGAACTCGCTTGAAGACAATTTTTCTGCGAAATGTGCCTCATTTCCAAATCTGCCATTAGGAGAACCCTGTGAAATCTGAGAAAATGCTTCTAAGTTCCAATATGCCTTGAATGGTGAATGAAAGTCCAGTAATCCACAGGTTAATAACAGTCTAGTGATTATTTTTCAAACCGTTATTCATGTAGCGCTTTTGGAAAACGGAATTTCACGGTAATGAAACGATGTAAATTACAATTCTATTGGGTAGAACTAGCTAGAATAGAATTTTTCTGCGAAAATTGCATGATTATCGAATCTGAAGTTTGGAAAAAGTTGCAAAATGAGAGTAACTGTTTGTAGTTGTAAATATGCTTTTCTGATGGAAAAAAGATCGGTAATCCATATTTTCACAACATATTAAAGAATCGTTTTCTAATCGGTGATGCATGGACCGTGTTCGGAACATGGAATTTCACGGTGATTAAAACAATGTAAATTACTTCTCTATTGGGTAGAAATCGCTGGAAGAGAGTTTTTGTGCGAAAACTGCTTCATTTTTGAAACTGGCGTTTGGAAAACACTGCAAAATCTGAGAAAATATTTCTAAGTATCAATATTCAATGTATTGTGATGAAAGTGTGGTAAATCACATGCTAAAAAATCTGGAGTGAATATTTGTCGAACCATTAATCATGTAGCATGTTCGGAACACGGAATTTCACGGCCAGGGAATTTATGTAAATTACATTTCTCTTCGTTAGAAATCACTCCAAGAGATTTTTCCTGAGAAATCTGCCTGACTTTCGAATCTTGTGTTACGAAAACACTGCGAACCAATATTAATAGATTCTCGGTGTAAATATGCCTTGTATGGTGAATGAAAGTTCTGTAATCTGCATGCTAACAACTCTGTAGTGAATATTTGTCGAATCCAAGATACATGAAGTGTGTTTGGAACACAGAATATCACGGTGTGCGAATCTATGTAAAATACATGTCTCTTGGTTAGAACTCGCTCCCAGAGGTTTTTCTGCGAAATCTGCCTCATTGTAGAAACTGGCGTTTGAAAATCTCTGCAAAAGCAGAGATAATGCTTCATAGTGTCAAAATGCCTTGTACTGTGATGGAAGATCGTAAAACCACATGCAAATAAATCTGTGGTGAATATTTGTAGAAAGTGTTATGCATGTAGCGTGATCGTATCACGGAAAATCCCGGCGATGGAATCTATGTAAACTACACGTCTATAGGGTAGAACTCACTCCAAAATATTTTACTGAGATAACGGCCTGATTTTCGAAACTGGCATTAGTTAAAAGCTGCAAATTCAGAGTTAATGTTTCTAGGTGTAAATATGCCATGTATGGTGGATGAAAGTTCTGTAATCTACATGCTCACAACTCATTGGAGAAAGTTAGTTGAAACCTTGATGCATGTAGCGTGTTCAGAAATTGGAATGTCACTGTGAGGGAAACTATGTAAATTACATTTCTATTGGGAAGTACTCACTCCACGAGAATTTTTCTTCGAATCTTACTCATTTTCAAAACTGGCATTAAGAAAATCTTTCAAAATATGAGTAAATGCTTCAAGGTGTCAATATGGCTTTTATGGTGGATGAAAGTTCGATAATCATTATGCTAACAACTCTGTAGTGAATATTTTCGACTCCGTGATGCATGTAGCATTTTCGGAAAACGGAATTTCTCGATGACGGGTTCTATTTAAATTTCATGTCTCTTGGGTAGTACTCGCTCCAAGAGCATTTTTCTGTGAAAACTGCATGGTTTTTGAAACTGACATTAGGAGAAATCTACTAAATCAGAATAAAACTTTCTATTTATAAATATGCATTGTAAGGTGGATTAAAGTTTGGTAATACACATGTTCACAACTCATTAAAGAATCTTTGTCGAATCCGTGATGGATGTAATGTGTTCCGAACACGGAATGTCACGGTGACTGAAAATAGGTAAATTACAAATCTTTTGGTTAGAACTCGCTCCAAGAGCATTTTCCTGCCAAATCTGCCTCATTTTCAAACCTGGCATTAAAACTAACCTGTGAAATCTGAGAAAATTCTTCAAAGTGTCAGTAAGCCATGTATGGTGGATGAAAGTGCTGTAATCCATTTGCTAACAACCCTGTAGTGAATATTTGTCGAATCCGAGATGCATGTAGCGTGTTCGGAACATGGAATTTCACGGTGAGCGAATCCGTCTAAATTACATGTCTATTGTTTTGAACTCACTCCAAGAGGATTTTGCCGTGAAATCTGTCTCAGTTCCGAAACTGGCGTTTGGAAAGCTCTGTGAAATCACAGAAAATGCTTCTAAGCATCCATATGCCTTGTATTGTGTTGAAAGGCCTGTAATCCACATGCAAACAACTCTATAGTGAATTTTTGTCGAATCCTATCTGCATGTAGCGTGTTCGAAACACGGAATTTCACAGTGGGTGAATTTATATTATGTACATATCTATTAGTTAGAACACTCTCCAACAGGTTTTTCCTTTGAAAACTGTCTGATTTTTGAAACTGCTATAAGGAAATTGCTGCAAACTCAGTGTAAATTATTCAAGGTATAAATATGCCTTGTATGGTGGATGAAAGTTCTGTAATACACATGTACACAACTCAGTAAAAATGTTTCTCATAACCATGATGAATGTAGTGTGTTTGGAACACGGAATGTCACGTTCAGGGAATCTATGTAAATTACATATCTATAAGTTAGAACCCAATCCAGGAGCATTTTACTGAAAAATCAGCCCCAGCTTTGAAACTGGTGTTATGAAAATGCTGCAAAATCTTAGTAAATGCTTTAAGGTGAAAATATATCTTCAATGGTTTATTAAAGATGTATAATCCGCATGCTAACAACTCAGAAGTGAATATTTGTTGAATCCGTGGTGCATGTACCATTTTCGGAACACGGAATGTTACGGGGACAGAGTCTACAAAATGAGATTTATATTGGATAGATCATGCACCAAGAGAATTTTGCTGCGAATACTCCATGATTTTCATAACTGACGTTAGGAAAAAGCTGTGAAATCTAAGTAAATGTTTCTAGGTGTAAATATGCCTTGTATTGTGGTTGAAAAATCTGTAATCCATATGCTCACGGTCATTAAATCATGTTTGTCGAAGCCGTGATGAATGTAACGTTGGAACACGGAATGTATCGGTGAGTGAAACTATGAAAATAACAACTCTACTGGATAGGACTCGCTTGAATTGAATTTTTCTGTGAAAATTTCATGATTTTCGAAACTTGATGTTAGGAAAAACCTGCGAAATCAGAATACATACTTCTAGGTGTAAATATGCCTTGTATGGTGGATGAAAGTTCGGTAATCCACATGCTCACACTCATTAAAGAATATTTGTCGAATTCGTGATCCATGTAACGTGTTCGGAATACGGAATGTCATAGTGAATGAAACAATGTAAGTTACAAGTCTACTGGGTAGAACTCGTTTGACGAGAATTTTTCTGCGAAATGTGCCTCATTTTCCAATCTGCCATTAGGAGAACCCTGTGAAATCTGAGAAAATGCTTCTAAGTGTCAATGTGCCTTGAATGGTGAATGAAAGTCCAGTAATTCACAGGTTAATAACAGTCTAGTGATTATTTTTCAAACCGTGATTCATGTAGCGCTTACGGAAAACGGAATTTCACGGTAATGAAACGATGTAAATTACAATTCTATTGGGTAGAACTAGCTAGAATAGAATTTTTCTGCGAAAATTGCATGATTATCGAATCTGAAGTTTGGAGAAAGCTTCAAAATGAGAGTAAATATTTGTAGTTGCAAATATGCCCTTATGATGGAAAAAAGATCGGTAATCCATATTTTCACAACATATTAAAGAATCGTTTTCTAATCCGTGATGCATGGACCGTGTTCAGAACATGGAATTTCACGGTGATTAAAACAATGTAAATTACTTCTCTATTGGGTAGAAATCGCTGCAAGAGAGTTTTTGTGCGAAAACTGCTTCATTTTTGAAACTGGCGTTTGGAAAACACTGCAAAATCTGAGAAAATACTTCTAAGTATCAATATTCAATGTATTGTGATGAAAGTGTGGTAAATCACATGCTAAAATATCTGGAGGGAATATTTGTCGAACCATTAATCATGTAGGATTTTCGGAACACGGAATTTCACGGCCAGGGAATTTATGTAAATTACATTTCTCTTCGTTAGAAATCACTCCAAGAGATTTTTCCTGAGAAATCTGCCTGATTTTCGAATCTTGCCTTACGAAAACCCTGCAAACACAGATTAATAGATTCTCATTTAAATATGCCTTGTATGGTGGATGAACATTTTGTAATCTGCATGCTAACAACTCTGTAGTGAATATTTGTCGAATCCAAGATACATGAAGTGTGTTTGGAACACAGAATATCACGGTTTGCGAATCTATATAAAATACATATCTCTTGGGTAGAACTCGCTCCCAGAGATTTTTCTGCGAAATCTGCCTCATTGTAGAAACTGGCGTTTGAAAATCTCTGCAAAAGCAGAGATAATGCTTCATAGTGTCAATATGCCTTGTACTGTGATGGAAGTTCGTAAAGCAACATGCAAATAAATCTGTGGTGAATATTTGTAGAAAGTGTTATGCATGTAGCGTGATCGTATCACGGAAAATCCCGGCGATGGAATCTATGTAAACTACACGTCTATAGGGTAGAACTCACTCCAAAATATTTTCCTGAGATAATGGCCTGATTTTTGAAACTGGCATTAGGTAAAAGCTGCAAATTCAGAGTTAATGTTTCTAGGTGTAAATATGCCATGTATGGTGGATGAAAGTTCTGTAATCTACATGCTCACAAGTCATTGGAGAAAGTTTGTTGAAACCTTGATGCATGTAGCGTGTTCAAAAATTGGAATATCACTGAAAGGGAAACTATGTAAATTACATTTCTATTGGGAAGTACTCGCTCCACGAGAATTTTTCTGCATATCTTCCTCATTTTCAAAACTGGTATTAAGAAATACTTTCAAAATATGAGTAAATGCTTCAAGGTGTCAATATGGCTTTTTTGGTGGATGAAAGTTCGATAATCATTATGCTAACAACTCTGTAGTGAATATTTTCGACTCCGTGATGCATGTAGCATTTTCAGAAAATGGAATTTCACGATGACGAGTTCTAAGTAAATTGCATGTCTCTTTGGTAGTACTCGCTCCAAGAGCATTTTTCTGTGAAAACTGCATGGTTTTAGAAACTGACATTAGGGGGAATCTACTAAATCAGAATAAAACTTTCTATTTATAAATATGCATTGTAAGGTGGATTAAAGTTTGGTAATACACATGTTCACAACTCATTAAAGAATGTTTGTCGAATCCGTGATGCATGTAACGTGTTCAGAACACGGAATGTCACGGTGAGTGAAAATAGGTAAATTACAAATCTTTTGTTAGAACTCGCTCCAAGAGCATTTTCTTGCCAAATCTGCCTCATTTTCAAACCTGGCATTAAAACTAACCTGTGAAATCTGAGAAAATTCTTCAAAGTGTCAGTAAGCCATGTATGGTGGTTGAAAGTGTTGTAATCCACTTGCTAACAACCCAGTAGTGAATTTTTGTCGAATCCGAGATGCATGTAGCGTGTTCGGAACATGGAATTTCACGGTGAGCGAATCCATCTAAATTACATGTCTATTGTTTTGAACCCGCTCCAAGAGGATTTTGCCGTGAAATCTGCCTCAGTTTCGAAACTGGCGTTTGGAAAGCTCTGTGAAATCACAGAAAATGCTTCTAAGCATCCATATGCCTTGTATTGTGATGAAAGTCCTGTAATCCACATGCAAACAACTCTATAGTGAATTTTTGTCGAATCCTATCTGCATGTAGCGTGTTCGAAACACGGAATTTCACAGTGGGGGAATTTATATTATGTACATATCTATTTGTTAGAAAACGCTCCTACAGTTTTTTCCTTTGAAAACTGCCTGATTTTCGAAACTGCAATTAGGAAATAGGAGCGAACTCAATATAAATAATTCTAGGTTTAAATATGCCTTGTATGGTTGATGAAAGTTCTGTAATACACATGTACACAACTCAGTAAAAATGTTTCTCATAATCATGATGAATTTAGTGTGTTTGGAACACGGAATGTCACTTTGAGGGAAACTATGTAAATTACATATCTATAGGTTAGAACCGAATGCAGGAGCATTTTACTGAAAAAGCAGCCTCAGCTTTGAAACTGGTGTTATGAAAATGCTGCAAAATCTTAGTAAATGCTTTAAGGTGAAAATATATATTCAATGGTTTATTAAAGATGTATAATCCGCATGCTAACATCTCAGAAGTGAATATTTGTTGCATCCGTGGTGCATGTACCATTTTCCGAACACGGAATGTTACGGGGACGGTGTCTACAAAATGAGATTTATATTGGATAGATCATGCACCAAGAGAATTTTGCTGCGAATACTCCATGATTTTCAAAACTGACGTTAGGAAAAAGCTGTGAAATCTAAGTAAATGTTTCTAGGTGTAAATATGCCTTGTATTGTGGTTGAAAAATCTGTAATCCACATGCTCACGGTCATTAAATCATGTTTGTCGAAGCCGTGATGAATGTAACGTTGGAACACGGAATGTATCGGTGAGTGAAACTATGAAAATAATAACTCTACTGGATAGGACTCGCTTGAATTAAATTTTTCTGTGAAAATTTCATGATTTTCGAAACTTGATGTTAGGAAAAACCTGTGAAATCAGAATAAACACTTCTAGGTTTAAATATGCCTTGTATGGTGGATGAAAGTTCGGTAATCCACATGCTCACACTCATTAAAGGATGTTTGTCGAATTCGTGATCCATGTAATGTGTTCGGAATACGGAATGTCATAGTTAATGAAACAATGTAAGTTACAAGTCTATTGGGTAGAACTCGCTTGAAGACAATTTTTCTGCGAAATGTGCCTCATTTCCAAATCTGCCATTAGGAGAACCCTGTGAAATCTGAGAAAATGCTTCTAAGTGTCAATATGCCTTGAATGGTGAATGAAAGTCCAGTAATCCACATGTTATTAGCACTCTAGTGATTATTTTTCAAACCGTGATTCATGTAGCGCTTTTGGAAAATGGAATTTCACGGTAATGAAACGATGTAAATTACAATTCTATTGGGTAGAACTAGCTAGAATAGAATTATTCTGCGAAAATTGCATGATTATCGAATCTGAAGTTTGGAAAAAGTTGCAAAATGAGAGTAAATATTTGTAGTTGTAAATATGCCCTTATGATGGAAAAAAGATCGGTAATCCATATTTTCATAACATATTAAAGAATCGTTTTCTAATCCGTGATGCATGGACCGTGTTCGGAACATGGAATTTCACGGTGATTAAAACAATGTAAATTACTTCTCTATTGGGTAGAAATCGCTGGAAGAGAGTTTTTGTGCGAAAACTGCTTCATTTATGAAACTGGCGTTTGGAAAACCCTGCAAAATTTGAGAAAATACTTCTAAGTATCAATATTCAATGTATTGTGATGAAATTGTGGTAAATCACATGCTAAAATATCTGGAGGGAATATTTGTCGAACCATTAATCATGTAGGATGTTCGGAACACGGAATTTCACGGCCAGGGAATTTATGTAAATTACATTTCTCTTCGTTAGAAATCACTCCAAGAGATTTTTCCTGAGAAATCTGCCTGACTTTCGAATCTTGTGTTACGAAAACACTGCGAACACATATTAATAGATTCTCAGTGTAAATATGCCTTGTATGGTGAATGAAAGTTCGGTAATCTGCATGCTAACAACTCTGTAGTGAATATTTGTCGAATCCAAGATACATGAAGTGTGTTTGGAACACAGAATATCACGGTGTGCGAATCTATGTAAAATACATGTCTCTTGGGTAGAACTCGCTCCCAGAGATTTTTCTGCGAAATCTGCCTCATTGTAGAAACTGGCGTTTGAAAATCTCTGCAAAAGCAGAGATAATGCTTCATAGTGTCAAAATGCCTTGTACTGTGATGGAAGTTCGTAAAACCACATGCAAATAAATCTGTGGTGAATATTTGTAGAAAGTGTTATGCATGTAGCGTGATCGTATCACGGAAAATCCCGGCGATGGAATCTATGTAAACTACACGTCTATAGGGTAGAACTCACTCCAAAATATTTTCCTGAGATAAAGGCCTGATTTTTGAAACTGGCATTAGGTAAAAGCTGCAAATTCAGAGTTAATGTTTCTAGGTGTAAATATGACATGTATGGTGGATGAAAGTTCTGTAATCTACATGCTCACACCTCATTGGAGAAAGTTTGTTGAAACCTTGATGCATGTAACTTGTTCAGAAATTGGAATGTCACTGTGAGGGAAACTATGTAAATTACATTTCTATTGGGAAGTACTCGCTCCACGAGAATTTTTCTGCGAATCTTACTCATTTTCAAAACTGGCATTAAGAAAATCTTTCAAAATATGAGTAAATGCTTCAAGGTGTCAATATGGCTTTTATGGTGGATGAAAGTTCGATAATCATTATGCTAACAACTCTGTAGTGAATATTTTTGACTCCGTGATGCATGTAGCATTTTCGGAAAACGGAATTTCTCGATGACGGGTTCTATGTAAATTGCATGTCTCTTGGGTAGTACTCGCTCCAAGAGCATTTTTCTGTGAAAACTGCATGGTTTTAGAAACTGACATTAGGAGAAATCTACTAAATCAGAATAAAACTTTCTATTTATAAATATGCATTGTAAGGTGGATTAAAGTTTGGTAATACACATGTTCACAACTCATTAAAGAATGTTTGTCGAATCCTTGATGCATGTAACGTGTTCAGATCACAGAATGTCTCGGTGAGTGAAACTAGTTAAATTACATATCTTTTGGATAGATCTCGCTCCAAGAGCATTTTCCTGCCAAATCTGCCTCATTTTCAAACCTGGCATTAAAACTAACCTGTGAAATCTGAGACAATTCTTCAAAGTGTCAGTAAGCCATGTATGGTGAATGAAAGTGCTGTAATCCATTTGCTAACAACCCTGTAGTGAATATTTGTCGAAACCGAGATGCATGTAGCGTGTTCGGAACATGGAATTTCACAGTGAGCGAATCCATCTAAATTACATGTCTATTGTATCTGTCTCAGTTCCGAAACTGGCGTTTGTAAAGCTCTTTGAAATCACAGAAAATGCTTCTAAGCATCCATATGCCTTGTAATGTGTTGAAAGTCCTGTAATCCACATACAAACAACTCTATAGTGAATTTTTGTCGAATCCTATCTGCATGTAGCGTGTTCGAAACACGGAATTTCACAGTGGGGGAATTTATGTTATGTACATATCTATTGGTTAGAACACTCTCCAACAGGTTTTTCCTTTGAAAACTGTCTGATTTTTGAAACTGCTCTTAGGAAAATGCTTCAAACTTAGAGTTAAGGTTTCTAGATTTAAATATGCCTTGTATGGTGGATGAAAGTTCTGTAATACATATGTACACAACTCATTAAAAATGTTTCTCAAATCCTTGATCTATGTAGTGTGTTCGGAACATGGAATGTCACATTGAAGGAGACTATGTAAATTACATATCTATTGGTGAGAACCCGCTCCAGGAGAATTTTACTGTAAAATCTACCTCTGTTTCGAAACTGCAGTTATGAAAACGCTGCAAAATCTGAGCAAATGCTTTAAGGTGACAATATGTCTTCAATGGTTTATTAAAGACGTATAATTCAAATTTTAACAACTCAGCTGTAAAGATTTGTTGAATCCATGCTGCATGTAACTTTTTTGGAACACGGAATGTTACGGTGACGGTATCTATCAAAATGGGATGTCTATTGGATCGAACATGCAGCAAGAAAACTTTTCTGTGTAAACTGCCTGATTTTCATACCTGACGTTAGGAAAAATCTGCGGAATCTAAGTAAATATTTCTAGGTGTAAATATGCCTTGTATTGTGGTTGAAATATCAATAATCCACATGCCCAACGGTCATTCAATAATGTTTGTCGAAGCCGTGATGAATGTAATGTTTTCGGAACACGTAATATCTCGTTGAGTTAAACTAGGAAAATAATAGTTCTACTGGATAGAACTCGCTTGAGTTGAATTTTTCTGCGAAATTTTCATGATTTTTGAAACTGGATGTTAGGAAAAACCTGCGAAATCAGAATAACTACTTCTAGGTGTAAAAATGCCTTGTATGGTGGATGAAAGTTCGGTAATCCACATGCTCCCACTCATTAAAGAATGTGTGTCGAATTCGTGATGCACGTAACGTGTTCGGTGTACGGAATGTCATATTGAAGGAAACAATGTAAATTACATGTCTTTTGGGTAGAACTCGCTTGAAGAGAATTTTTCTGCGAAATGTGCCTCATTTTCAAAACTGCCATTAGGAGAACCCTGTGAAATCTGAGAAAATGCTTCTAAGTGTCAATATGCCTTGAATGGTGAATGAAAGTCCGATAATCCACATGTTAATAACAGTGTAGTAATTATTTTTCAAACCGTGATACATGGAGCGCTTTTGGAAAACGGAATTTCAGCGTAATGAAACGATGTAAATTACAATTCTATTGGGTAGAAGTAGCTAGAATATAATTTATCTGTGAAAATTGCATGATTATCGAATCTGAAGTTTGGAGAAAGCTTCAAAATGAGTGTAAATATTTCTAGGTGTAAATATGCCTTTATGTTGGAAGAAAGTTTGGTAATCCACATTTTCACAACATATTAAAGAATCTTTTTCTAATCCGTGATGAATATACCGTGTTCGGATCGTGGAATTTCACGGTGATTGAAACAATGTAAATTAATTCTCTATTGGGTAGAACTCACTCCAAGAGAATTTTTCTGCGAAAACTGCTTCATTCTTGAAACTGGCGTTTGGAAAACGCTGCAAAATCTGAGAAAATACTTCTAAGTATCAATATTCAATCTATTGTGATGAAGGTTCGGTAATCCACATGCTAACAAATCTGTAGTGAATATTTGTCGCATCCAATATGCATGTAGCATGTATGGAACACGGAATTTCTTGGCGAGGGAGTTTATGTAAATTGCATATCTCTTGGTTAGAAATCACTCCAACAGAATATTCATGAGAAATCTGCCTCATTTTCAAAACTGGCATTACGAAAACATACGAAGTATGAGAAAATGCTTCAAAGTGTCAATATGGCTTTTTTGGTGGATGAAAGTGTGTTAATCCTTATGCTAACAACTCTGTAGTGAACATTAGTCAAATCTGTGATGCATGTAGCATGTTCGGAACACGGAATTTCATGGCCAGGGATTTTAAGTAAATTGCATTTCTCTTGGTTAGAAATCACTTCAACAGATTATTCATGATATATCTGCCTAATTTTCGAAACTGGCATTAGGAAAACTCTGTGAACTCAGATGAATAGATTCTTGGTGTAAATATGCCTTGTAGGGTGGATGAAAGTTATGTAATCCGCATGCTAGCAACTCTGTAGTGAATATTGGTTGAATCCGAGATACATGAAGCGTGCTCGGAACACAGAATATCACGGTGAGCGAATCTATGTAAAATACATGTCTCTTGGTTAGAACTCGCTCCAAGAGCTTTTTCTGCGAATTCTGCCTCATTTTCAAAACTGGCATTAGGAAAAAATATCGAAATAAGCGAAAATTCTACAAAATGTCAATATGGCTTTTATGGTGGATGAAAGTCCAGTAATCCTTATTCAAACAAATCTGTAGTGAATATTTGTCGAATCCGTGATGCATGTAGCTTTATCAGGAAACGGAATTTTACGATGACCGGTACTATGTAAATTGCATGTCTATTTTGTAGAACTCGCTCCAAGAGGATTTTTCTGTGAAAACTGCATGATTTAAAAACTGACATTAGGAGAAATTTACAAAATCAGAAAAAAATTTCTATGTATAAATATGCATTGTAAGGTGGATGAAAGTTTGGTAATACAGATGTTCACAACTCATTAAAGAATGTTTGTCGAATCCTTGATGTATGTAACGTGTTCAGAACACGGAATGTCTCGGTGAGTGAAACTAGTTAAATTACATATCTTTAGGATAGATCTCGCTCCAAGAGCATTTTCCTGCCAAATCTGCCTCATTTTCAAACCTGGCATTAAAACTAACCTGTGAAATCTCAGAAAATTCTTCAAAGTGTGTGTAAGCCACGTATGGTGGATGACAGTGCTGTAATCCACTTGCTAACAACTCTGTAGTGAGTATTTGTCGAATCTGAGATGCATGTAGAGTGTTCAGAACACGGAATTTCACAGTGAGTGAATCCATGTAAATTACATTTCTATTGTTTTTAACCCACTAAAAGATGTTTTTGACGTGAAATCTGCCTCAGTTTCCAAACTGGCGTTTGGAAAGCTATGTGAAATCTGAGAAAATGCTTCTAAGCAACAATATGCCTTGTATTCTGATGAAAGTCCTGTAATCCACATGCAAACAACAATGTAGTGTATTTTTGTCGAAACCTATCTGCATGTAGCGTGTTCAAAACACGGAATTTCACAGCGGGAGAATCTATTTAATTTACATATTTATTGGGTAGAATACTCTCCAATAGTTATTTCCTTAGGAAACTGCCTGATTTTTGAAACTGCTATTAGGAAAAGCTGCAAACTCAGAGTTAATGTTTCTAGGTGTAAATATTCCTTGTAAGGTGGATGAAAGTTCTGTAATACACATGTACACAACTGATTAAAAATGTTTCTCAAATCCGTGATGTATGTAGTGTGTTCGGAACACGGAATGTCACGTTGAAGGAAACTATGTAAATTACATATCTATTGGTGAGAACCCGCTCCAGGAGCATTTTACGGTAAAATCTACCTCTGTTCGAAACTGGTGTTATGAAAACGCTGCAAAATTTGAGCAAATGATTTAAGGTGACAATATGTCTTCAATGGTTTTTTAAAGAAGTTTAATTCACATTTTAAGAACTCAGCTGTGAATATTGGTTGAATCCATGGTGCATGTATCTTTTTTGGAACACGGAATGTTACAGTGAAGATATCTAAGAAAATGGGATGTCTATTGGATCGAACATGAAGCAAGAGGATTTTTCTGCGAAAACTACCTGATTTTCGTAACTGACGTTAGGAAAATCTGCGAAAACTAAGTAAATATTTCTAGGTGTAAATATGCCTTGTATTGTGGTTGAAACATCGGTAATCCACATGCTCACGGTCATTCAATAAAGTTTGTCGAAGCCGTGATGAATGTAACTTTTTCGGAACACAGATAGTCTCGTTGAGTGAAACACGGAAAATAACAATTCTACTGGATAGAACTCGCTTGAGTTGAATTTTTCTGCGAAAATTTCATGATTTTCGAAACAGGATGTTAGGAAAAACCTGCGAAATGAGAATAAATACTTCTAGGTGTAAATATGCCTTTTATGGTGGATGAAAGTTCGGTAATCCACATGCTCCCACTCATTAAAGAATGTTTGTCGAATTCGTGATGCATGTAACGTGTTCGGAATACGGAATGTCATATTGAAGGAAACAATGTAAATTACATGTCTATTGGGTAGAACTCGCTTGAAGAGAATTTTTCTGTGAAATGTGCCTCATTTTCAAAACTGCCATTAG
The DNA here is from genome assembly GCF_048773025.1 of Camelus bactrianus. Lineage (NCBI taxonomy): Eukaryota > Metazoa > Chordata > Mammalia > Artiodactyla > Camelidae > Camelus > Camelus bactrianus. Next base: position 43,247,367 of record NC_133556.1, read on the forward strand.
GAGAACCCTGTAAAATCTGAGAAAATGCTTCTAAGTGTCACTATGCCTTGAATGGTGAATGAAAGTCCGATAATCCACATGTTAATAACAGTGTAGTAAATATTTTTCAAACCGTGATACATGGAGCGCTTTTGGAAAACGGAATTTCAGCGTAATGAAACAATGAAAATTACAATTCTATAGTGTAGAACCAGCTAGAATAGAATTTATCTGTGAAAATTGCATGATTATCGAATCTGAAATTTGGAGAAAGCTTCAAAATGAGAGTAAATATTTCTGGGTGTAAATATGCCTTTATGTTGGAAGAAAGTTCGTTAATCCATAATTTCTCAACATATTTAAGAATCTTTCTCTAATCCGTGATGAATATACCGCGTTCAGATCGTGGAATTTCACAGTGATTGAAGCAATGTAAATTACTTCTCTATTGGGTTGAACTCGCTCCAAGAGAATTTTTCTGCGATAACTGCTTCATTTTTGAAACTGGCGTTTGGAAAACGCTGCAAAATCTGAGAAAATACTTCTACGTATCAATATTCAATCTATTGTGATGAAAGTTCGGTAATCCACATGCTAACAAACCTGTAGTGAATATTTGTCGAAACCATTATGCCTGTAGCATGTTGGGAACACGGAATTTCATGGCCAGGGAGTTTATTTAAATTGCATTTCTCTTGGTTAGAAATCACTCCAACAGAGTTTTCATGAGAAACCGGCCTCATTTTCAAAACTGGCATTACGAAAAACTTTCGAAGAATGAGAAAATGCTTCAAAGTGTCAATATGGCTTTTTTGGTGGATGAAAGTGCGGTAATCCTTATGCTAACAACTCTGTATTGAATATATGTCGAATCCGTGATGCATGTATCTTTATCGGAACACGGAACTTCACGATGACTGATTCTATGTAAATTGCATGTCTATAGGTTAGAACTCGATCCAAGAGGATTTTTCTGCGAAAACTGCATGATTTAAAACTGACATTAGGAGAAATTTACAAAATCAGTAAAAACTATCTATGTATCAATATGCATTTTAAGGTGGATGAAATTTCGGTAATACACATGTCCACAACTCATTAAAGAATGTTTTTCGAATCCGTGATGCATGTAAAGTGTTCAGAACACGGAAAGTCACGGTGAGTGAAAATAGGTAAATTACATATCTTTTGGGTAGAAATCGCTCCAAGAGCATTTTCCTGCCAAATCTGCCTCATTTTCAAACCTGGCATTAAAACTAACCTGTGAAATCTCAGAAAATTCTTCAAAGTGTCAGTAAGCCATGTAAGGTGGATGAAAGTGCTGTAATCCACTTGCTAACAACACTGTAGTGAATATTTCTCGAACCCGAGATGCATGTAACTTGTTCTGGACACGGAATTTCACGGTCAGCGAATCCATGTAAATTACATGTCTATTGTTTTGAACCCGCTCCAAGAGGTTTTTGACGTGAAATCTGCCTCAGTTTCGAAACTGGCTTTTGGAAAGCTCTGTGAAATCAGAGAAAATGCTTCTAAGCATCAATATGCCTTGTATTGTGATGAAAGACCTGTAATCCACATGCAAACAACCTTGTAGTGTATTTTTGTCGAATCCTATCTGCATGTAGCATGTTCGAAACATGGAAGTTCACAGCGGGAGAATCTATGTAATTTACATATCTATTGGGTAGAACAAGCTCCAATAGTTTTTCCCTAAGGAAACTGCCTGATTTTTGAAACTGCTATTAGGAAAAAGCTGCAAACTCAGACTTAATGTTTCTAGGTGTAAATATGCCTTGCAAGGTGGATGAAAGTTCTGTAATACACATGTACACAACTGATTAAAAATGTTTCTCAAATCCGTGATGTATGTAGTGTGTTCGGAACACGGAATGTCACGTTGAAGGAAACTATGTAAATTACATATCTATTGGTGAGAACCCGCTCCAGGAGCATTTTACTGTATAATCTACCTCTGTTTCGAAACTGCAGTTATGAAAACGCTGCAAAATCTGAGCAAATGCTTTAAGGTGACAATATGTCTTCAATGGTTTATTAAAGAGGTGTAATTCAAATTCTAACAACTCAGCTGTGAATATTTGTTGAATCCATGGTGCATGTATCTCTTTTGTAACATGGAATATTACGGTGACGGTATCTATGAAAATGGGATGTCTATTGGATCGAACATGCAGCAAGAGAATTTTTCTGCGAAAACTGCCTGATTTTCATAACTGACATTAGGAAAATCTGCGAAAAATATGTAAATATTTCTAGGTGTAAATATGCCTTTTAATGTTGTTGAAAAATCGGTAATCCACATGCTCACGGTCATTCAATAATGTTTGTTGAAGCCGTGATTAATGTAACGTTTTCAGGACACGGAATGTCTCGTTGAGTGAAACTCGGAAAATAACAATTCTACTGGATAGAACTCGCTTGAATTGAATTCTTCTGCGAACATTTCATGATTTTCGAAACTGGATGTTAGGAAAAACCTGCGAAATCAGAATAACATCTTCTAGGTTTAAATATGCCTTTTATTGTGGATGAAAGTTCGGTAATTCACATGCTCCCACTCATTAAAGAATGTTTGTCGAATTCGTGATGCATATAACGTGTTCGGAATACGGAATGTCATATTGAAGGAAACAATATAAATTACATGTCTATTGGGTAGAACACGCTTGAAGAGAATTTTTCTGTGAAATGTGCCTCATTTTCAAAACTGCCATTAGGAGAACCCTGTGAAATCTGAGAAAATGCTTCTAAGTGTCACTATGCCTTGAATGGTGAATGAAAGTCCGATAATCCACATGTTAATAACAGTGTAGTAAATATTTTTCAAACCGTGATACATGGAGCGCTTTTGGAAAACGGAATTTCAGCGTAATGAAACAATGTAAATTACAATTCTATAGTGTAGAACCAGCTAGAATATAATTTATCTGTGAAAATTGCATGATTATCGAATCCGAAATTTGGAGAAAGCTTCAAAATGAGAGTAAATATTTCTGGGTGTAAATATGCCTTTATGTTGGAAGAAAGTTCGTTAATCCATATTTTCACAACATATTTAAGAATCTTTTTCTAATCCGTGATGAATATACCACGTTTGGATCGTGGAATTTCACAGTGATTGAAGCAATGTAAATTACTTCTCTATTGGGTTGAACTCGCTCCAAGAGAATTTTTCTGCGATTACTGCTTCATTTTTGAAACTGGCGTTTGGAAAACGTTGCAAAATCTGAGAAAATACTTCTACGTATCAATATTCAATCTATTGTGATGAAAGTTCGGTAATCCACATGCTAACAAACCTGTAGTGAATATTTGTCGAAACCATTATGCCTGTAGCATGTTGGGAACACGGAATTTCATGGCCAGGGAGTTTATTTAAATTGCATTTCTCTTGGTTAGAAATCACTCCAGCAGTGTTTTCATGAGAAACCTGCCTCATTTTCAAAACTGGCATTACGAAAAACTTTCGAAGAATGAGAAAATGCTTCAAAGTGTCAATATGGCTTTTTTGGTGGATGAAAGTGCGGTAATCCTTATGCTAACAACTCTGTATTGAATATATGTCGAATCCGTGATGCATGTATCTTTATCGGAACACGGAACTTCACGATGACTGGTTCTATGTAAATTGCATGTCTATAGGTTAGAACTCGATCCAAGAGGATTTTTCTGCGAAAACTGCATGATTTAAAACTGACATTAGGAGAAATTTACAAAATCAGTAAAAACTATCTATGTATCAATATGCATTTTAAGGTGGATGAAATTTCGGTAATACACATGTCCACAACTCATTAAAGAATGTTTTTCGAATCCGTGATGCATGTAAAGTGTTCAGAACACGGAAAGTCACGGTGAGTGAAAATAGGTAAATTACATATCTTTTGGGTAGAAATCGCTCCAAGAGCATTTTCCTGCCAAATCTGCCTCATTTTCAAACCTGGCATTAAAACTAACCTGTGAAATCTCAGAAAATTCTTCAAAGTGTCAGTAAGCCATGTATGGTGGATGAAAGTGCTGTAATCCACTTGCTAACAACACTGTAGTGAATATTTCTCGAACCCGAGATGCATGTAACTTGTTCTGGACACGGAATTTCACGGTGAGCGAATCCATGTAAATTACATGTCTATTGTTTTGAACCCGCTCCAAGAGGTTTTTGACGTGAAATCTGCCTCAGTTTCGAAACTGGCTTTTGGAAAGCTCTGTGAAATCAGAGAAAATGCTTCTAAGCATCAATATGCCTTGTATTGTGATGAAAGACCTGTAATCCACATGCAAACAACCTTGTAGTGTATTTTTGTCGAATCCTATCTGCATGTAGCATGTTCGAAACATGGAAGTTCACAGCGGGGAATCTATGTAATTTACATATCTATTGGGTAGAACAAGCTCCAATAGTTTTTCCCTAAGGAAACTGCCTGATTTTTGAAACTGCTATTAGGAAAAAGCTGCAAACTCAGACTTAATGTTTCTAGGTGTAAATATGCCTTGCAAGGTGGATGAAAGTTCTGTAATACACATGTACACAACTGAGTAAAAATGTTTCTCAAATCCGTGATGTATGTAGTGTGTTCGTAACACGGAATGTCACATTGAAGGAAACTATGTAAATTACATATCTATTGGTGAGAACCCGCTCCAGGAGCATTTTACTGTATAATCTACCTCTGTTTCAAAACTGCAGTTATGAAAACGCTGCAAAATCTGAGCAAATGCTTTAAGGTGACAATATGTCTTCAATGGTTTATTAAAGAGGTGTAATTCAAATTCTAACAACTCAGCTGTGAATATTTGTTGAATCCATGGTGCATGTATCTCTTTTGGAACATGGAATATTACGGTGACGGTATCTATGAAAATGGGATGTCTATTGGATCGAACATGCAGCAAGAGAATTTTTCTGCGAAAACTGCCTGATTTTCATAACTGACATTAGGAAAATCTGCGAAAACTAAGTAAATATTTCTAGGTGTAAATATGCCTTTTAATGTTGTTGAAAAATCGGTAATCCACATGCTCACGGTCATTCAATAATGTTTGTTGAAGCCGTGATTAATGTAACGTTTTCAGAACACGGAATGTCTCGTTGAGTGAAACTCGGAAAATAACAATTCTACTGGATAGAACTCGCTTGAGTTGAATTTTTCTGCGAAAATTTCATGATTTTCGAAACTGGATGTTAGGAAAAACCTGCGAAATCAGAATAACTTCTTCTAGGTTTAAATATGCCTTTTATTGTGGATGAAAGTTTGGTAATCCACATGCTCCCACTCATTAAAGAATGTTTGTCGAATTCGTGATGCATGTAACGTGTTCGGAATACGGAATGTCATATTGAAGGAAACAATGTAAATTACATGTCTATTGGGTAGAACTCGCTTGAAGAGAATTTTTCTGCGAAACGTGCCTCATTTTCCAAACTGCCATTAGGAGAACCCTGTGAAATCTGTGAAAATGCTTCTTAGTGTCAATATGCCTTGAATGGTGAATGAAAGTCCAATAATCTACATGTTAATAACACTGTAGTAATTATTTTTCAAACATTGATTCATGGAGCGCTTTTGGAAAATGGAATTTCAGCGTAATGAAACAATTTAAATTACAATTCTATAGGGTAGAACTTGCTAGAATAGAATTTTTCTGTGAAAATTGCATGATTATCGAATCTGAAGTTTGGAGAAAGCTTCAAAATGAGAGTAAATATTTCTAGGTGTAAATATGCCTTTATGTTGGAAGAAAGTTTGGTAATCCACATTTTCACAACATATTAAAGAAACTTTTTCTAATCCGTGATGAATATACCGTGTTCGGAACGTGGAATTTCACGGTGATGGAAACAATGTAAATTAATTCTCTATTGATTAGAACTCGCTCCAAGAGAATTTTTGTGCGAACACTGCTTCATTTATGAAACTGGCGATTGGAAAACGCTGCAAAATCTGAGAAAATACTTCTACGTATCAATATTCAATCTATTGTGATGAAAGTTCGGTATTCCACATGTTAATAAATCTGTAGTGAATATTTGTCGAATCCATTATGCATGTAGCATGTTCGGAACACGGAATTTCATAGCCAGGGATTTTATGTAAATTGCATTTCTCTTGGTTTAAAATCACTCCAACAGATTTTTCATGAGAAATCTGCCTGACTTTCGAAACTGGAATTAGGAAAACACTGCGAACTCAGATGAATAGATTCTTGGTGTAAATATGCCTCGTAGGGTGGATGAAAGTTCGGTAATCCTTATGCTAACAACTCTGTATTGAATACATGTCGAATCCGTGATGCATGTATCTTTATCGGAACACGGAACTTCACGATGACTGGTTCTATGTAAATTGCATGTCTATAGGTTAGAACTCAATCCAAGAGGATTTTTCTGCGAAAACTGCATGATTTAAAACTGACATTAGGAGAAATTTACAAAATCAGAAAAAACTTTCTATGTATCAATAAGCATTTTAAGGTGGATGAAATTTCGGTAATACACATGTCCACAACTCATTAAAGAATGTTTTTCGAATCCGTGATGCATGTAAAGTGTTCAGAACACGGAAAGTCACGGTGAGTGAAAATAGGTATATTACATATCTTTTGGGTAGAAATCGCTCCAAGAGCATTTTCCTGCCAAATCTGCCTCATTTTCAAACCTGGCATTAAAACTAACCTGTGAAATCTCAGAAAAATCTTCAAAGTGTCAGTAAGCCGTGTATGGTGGATGAAAGTGCTGTAATCCACTTGCTAACAACACTGTAGTGAATATTTCTCGAACCCGAGATGCATGTAACTTGTTGTGGACACGGAATTTCACGGTGAGCGAATCCATGTAAATTACATGTCTATTGTTTTGAACTCGCTCCAAGAGTTTTTGACGTGAAATCTCCCTCAGTTTCGAAACTGGCTTTTGGAAAGCTCTGCGAAATCAGAGAAAATGCTTCTAAGCATCAATATGCCTTGTATTGTGATGAAAGACCTGTAATCCACATGCAAACAACCTTGTAGTGTGTTTTTGTCGAATCCTATCTGCATGTAGCATGTTCGAAACATGGAAGTTCACAGCGGGAGAATCTATGTAATTTACATATCTATTGGGTAGAACAAGCTCCAATAGTTTTTCCCTAAGGAAACTGCCTGATTTTTGAAACTGCTATTAGGAAAAAGCTGCAAACTCAGACTTAATGTTTCTAGGTGTAAATATGCCTTGCAAGGTGGATGAAAGTTCTGTAATACACATGTATACAACTGATTAAAAATGTTTCTCAAATCCGTGATGTATGTAGTGTGTTCGGAACACGGAATGTCACGTTGAAGGAAACTATGTCAATTACATATCTATTGGTGAGAACCCGCTCCAGGAGCATTTTACTGTATAATCTACCTCTGTTTCGAAACTGCAGTTATGAAAACGCTGCAAAATCTGAGCAAATGATTTAAGGTGACAATATGTCTTCAATGGTTTATTAAAGAGGTGTAATTCAAATTCTAACAACTCAGCTGTGAATATTTGTTGAATCCATGGTGCATGTATCTCTTTTGGAACATGGAATATTACGGTGACGGTATCTATGAAAATGGGATGTCTATTGGATCGAACATGCAGCAAGAGAATTTTTCTGCGAAAACTGCCTGATTTTCATAACTGACATTAGGAAAATCTGCGAAAAATAAGTAAATATTTCTAGGTGTAAATATGCCTTTTAATGTTGTTGAAAAATCGGTAATCCACATGCTCACGGTCATTCAATAATGTTTGTTGAAGCCGTGATTAATGTAACGTTTTCAGGACACGGAATGTCTCGTTGAGTGAAACTCGGAAAATAACAATTCTACTGGATAGAACTCGCTTGAGTTGAATTTTTCTGCGAAAATTTCATGATTTTCGAAACTGGATGTTAGGAAAAACCTGCGAAATCAGAATAACTTCTTCTAGGTTTAAATATGCCTTTATTGTGGATGAAAGTTCGGTAATCCACATGCTCCCACTCATTAAAGAATGTTTGTCAAATTCGTGATGCATGTAACGTGTTCAGAATACGGAATGTCATATTGAAGGAAACAATGTAAATTATATGTCTATTGGGTAGAACTCGCTTGAAGAGAATTTTTCTGCGAAATGTGCCTCATTTTCAAAACTGCCATTAGGAGAACACTCTGAAATCTGAGAAAATGCTTCTAAGTGTCAATATGCCTTGAATGGTGAATGAAAGTCCGATAATCCACATGTTAATAACAGTGTAGTAAATATTTTTCAAACCGTGATACATGGAGCGCTTTTGGAAAACGGAATTTCAGCGTAATGAAACAATGTAAATTACAATTCTATAGTGTAGAACCAGCTAGAATAGAATTTTTCTGCGAAAATTGCATGATTATCGAATCTGAAATTTGGAGAAAGCTTCAAAATGAGAGTAAATATTTCTGGGTGTAAATATGCCTTTATGTTGGAAGAAAGTTCGGTAATCCATATTTTCACAACATATTAAAGAAACTTTTTCTAATCCGTGATGAATATACCGCGTTCGGATCGTGGAATTTCACAGTGATTGAAGCAATGTAAATTACTTCTCTATTGGGTTGAACTCGCTCCAAGAGAATTTTTCTGCGAAAACTGCTTCATTTTTGAAACTGGCGTTTGGAAAACGTTGCAAAATCTGAGAAAATACTTCTACGTATCAATATTCAATCTATTGTGATGAAAGTTCGGTATTCCACATGTTAATAAATCTGTAGTGAATATTTGTCGAATCCATTATGCATGTAGCATGTTCGGAACACGGAATTTCATAGCCAGGGATTTTATGTAAATTGCATTTCTCTTGGTTTAAAATCACTCCAACAGATTTTTCATGAGAAATCTGCCTGACTTTCGAAACTGGCATTAGGAAAACACTGCAAACTCAGATGAATAGATTCTTGGTGTAAATATGCCTTGTAGGGTGGATGAAAGTTCGGTAATCCTTATGCTAACAACTCTGTATTGAATATATGTCGAATCCGTGGTGCATGTATCTTTATCAGAACACGGAACTTCACGATGACTGGTTCTATGTAAATTGCATGTCTATAGGTTAGAACTCGATCCAAGAGGATTTTTCTGCGAAAACTGCATGATTTAAAACTGACATTAGGAGAAATTTACAAAATCAGAAAAAACTTTCTATGTATCAATAAGCATTTTAAGGTGGATGAAATTTCGGTAATACACATGTCCACAACTCATTAAAGAATGTTTTTCGAATCCGTGATGCATGTAAAGTGTTCAGAACACGGAAAGTCACGGTGAGTGAAACTAGGTAAATTACATATCTTTTGGGTAGAAATCGCTCCAAGAGCATTTTCCTGCCAAATCTGCCTCATTTTCAAACCTGGCATTAAAACTAACCTGTGAAATCTCAGAAAAATCTTCAAAGTGTCAGTAAGCCGTGTATGGTGGATGAAAGTGCTGTAATCCACTTGCTAACAACATTGTAGTGAATATTTCTCAAACCCGAGATGCATGTAACTTGTTCTGGACACGGAATTTCACGGTGAGCGAATCCATGTAAATTACATGTCTATTGTTTTGAACCCGCTCCAAGAGGTTTTTGACGTGAAATCTGCCTCAGTTTCGAAACTGGCTTTTGGAAAGCTCTGTGAAATTAGAGAAAATGCTTCTAAGCATCAATATGCCTTGTATTGTGATGAAAGACCTGTAATCCACATGCAAACAACCTTGTAGTGTATTTTTGTCGAATCCTATCTGCATGTAGCATGTTCGAAACATGGAAGTTCACAGCGGGAGAATCTATGTAATTTACATATCTATTGGGTAGAACAAGCTCCAATAGTTTTTCCCTAAGGAAACTGCCTGATTTTTGAAACTGCTATTAGGAAAAAGCTGCAAACTCAGACTTAATGTTTCTAGGTGTAAATATGCCTTGCAAGGTGGATGAAAGTTCTGTAATACACATGTACACAACTGAGTAAAAATGTTTCTCAAATCCATGATGTATGTAGTGTGTTCGGAACATGGAATGTCACATTGAAGGAAACTATGTAAATTACATATCTATTGGTGAGAACCCGCTCCAGGAGCATTTTACTGTATAATCTACCTCTGCTTCGAAACTGCAGTTATGAAAACGCTGCAAAATCTGAGCAAATGCTTTAAGGTGACAATATGTCTTCAATGGTTTATTAAAGAGGTGTAATTCAAATTCTAACAACTCAGCTGTGAATATTTGTTGAATCCATGGTGCATGTATCTCTTTTGGAACATGGAATATTACGGTGATGGTATCTATGAAAATGGGATGTCTATTGGATCGAACATGCAGCAAGAGAATTTTTCTGCGAAAAATGCCTGATTTTCATAACTGACATTAGGAAAATCTGCGAAAACTAAGTAAATATTTCTAGGTGTAAATATGCCTTTTAATGTTGTTGAAAAATCGGTAATCCACATGCTCACGGTCATTCAATAATGTTTGTTGAAGCCATGATTAATGTAACGTTTTCGGGACATGGAATGTCTCGTTGAGTGAAACTCGGAAAATAACAATTCTACTGGATAGAACTCGCTTGAGTTGAATTTTTCTGCGAAAATTTCATGATTTTCGAAACTGGATGTTAGGAAAAACCTGCGAAATCAGAATAACTTCTTCTAGGTTTAAATATGCCTTTTATTGTGGATGAAAGTTCGGTAATCCACATGCTCCCACTCATTAAAGAATGTTTGTCGAATTCGTGATGCATGTAACGTGTTCGGAATACGGAATGTCATATTGAAGGAAACAATGTAAATTACATGTCTATTGGGTAGAACTCGCTTGAAGAGAATTTTTCTGCGAAACGTGCCTCATTTTCCAAACTGCCATTAGGAGAACCCTGTGAAATCTGTGAAAATGCTTCTTAGTGTCAATATGCCTTGAATGGTGAATGAAAGTCCAATAATCCACATGTTAATAACCGTGTAGTAATTATTTTTCAAACATTGATTCATGGAGCGCTTTTGGAAAATGGAATTTCAGCGTAATGAAACAATGAAAATTACAATTCTATAGGGTAGAACTTTCTAGAATAGAATTTTTCTGTGAAAATTGCATGATTATCGAATCTGAAGTTTGGAGAAAGCTTCAAAATGAGAGTAAATATTTCTAGGTGTAAATATGCCTTTATGTTGGAAGAAAGTTTGGTAATCCACATTTTCACAACATATTAAAGAAACTTTATCTAATCCGTGATGAATATACCGTGTTCGGAACGTGGAATTTCACGGTGATGGAAACAATGTAAATTAATTCTCTATTGATTAGAACTCGCTCCAAGAGAATTTTTGTGCGAACACTGCTTCATTTATGAAACTGGCGATTGGAAAACGCTGCAAAATCTGAGAAAATACTTCTACGTATCAATATTCAATCTATTGTGATGAAAGTTCGGTATTCCACATGTTAATAAATCTGTAGTGAATATTTGTCGAATCCATTATGCATGTAGCATGTTCGGAACACGGAATTTCATAGCCAGGGATTTTATGTAAATTGCATTTCTCTTGGTTTAAAATCACTCCAACAGATTTTTCATGAGAAATCTGCCTGACTTTCGAAACTGGCATTAGGAAAACACTGCGAACTCAGATGAATAGATTCTTGGTGTAAATATGCCTTGTAGGGTGGATGAAAGTTCGGTAATCCTTATGCTAACAACTCTGTATTGAATATATGTCGAATCCGTGGTGCATGTATCTTTATCAGAACACGGAACTTCACGATGACTGGTTCTATGTAAATTGCATGTCTATAGGTTAGAACTCGATCCAAGAGGATTTTTCTGCGAAAACTGCATGATTTAAAACTGACATTAGGAGAAATTTACAAAATCAGAAAAAACTTTCTATGTATCAATAAGCATTTTAAGGTGGATGAAATTTCGGTAATACACATGTCCACAACTCATTAAAGAATGTCTTTCGAATCCGTGATGCATGTAAAGTGTTCAGAACACGGAAAGTCACGGTGAGTGAAACTAGGTAAATTACATATCTTTTGGGTAGAAATCGCTCCAAGAGCATTTTCCTGCCAAATCTGCCTCATTTTCAAACCTGGCATTAAAACTAACCTGTGAAATCTCAGAAAATTCTTCAAAGTGTCAGTAAGCCGTGTATGGTGGATGAAAGTGCTGTAATCCACTTGCTAACAACATTGTAGTGAATATTTCTCAAACCCGAGATGCATGTAACTTGTTCTGGACACGGAATTTCACGGTGAGCGAATCCATGTAAATTACATGTCTATTGTTTTGAACCCGCTCCAAGAGGTTTTTGACGTGAAATCTGCCTCAGTTTCGAAACTGGCTTTTGGAAAGCTCTGTGAAATTAGAGAAAATGCTTCTAAGCATCAATATGCCTTGTATTGTGATGAAAGACCTGTAATCCACATGCAAACAACCTTGTAGTGTATTTTTGTCGAATCCTATCTGCATGTAGCATGTTCGAAACATGGAAGTTCACAGCGGGAGAATCTATGTAATTTACATATCTATTGGGTAGAACAAGCTCCAATAGTTTTTCCCTAAGGAAACTGCCTGATTTTTGAAACTGCTATTAGGAAAAAGCTGCAAACTCAGACTTAATGTTTCTAGGTGTAAATATGCCTTGCAAGGTGGATGAAAGTTCTGTAATACACATGTACACAACTGAGTAAAAATGTTTCTCAAATCCATGATGTATGTAGTGTGTTCGGAACATGGAATGTCACATTGAAGGAAACTATGTAAATTACATATCTATTGGTGAGAACCCGCTCCAGGAGCATTTTACTGTATAATCTACCTCTGCTTCGAAACTGCAGTTATGAAAACGCTGCAAAATCTGAGCAAATGCTTTAAGGTGACAATATGTCTTCAATGGTTTATTAAAGAGGTGTAATTCAAATTCTAACAACTCAGCTGTGAATATTTGTTGAATCCATGGTGCATGTATCTCTTTTGGAACATGGAATATTACGGTGATGGTATCTATGAAAATGGGATGTCTATTGGATCGAACATGCAGCAAGAGAATTTTTCTGCGAAAAATGCCTGATTTTCATAACTGACATTAGGAAAATCTGCGAAAACTAAGTAAATATTTCTAGGTGTAAATATGCCTTTTAATGTTGTTGAAAAATCGGTAATCCACATGCTCACGGTCATTCAATAATGTTTGTTGAAGCCATGATTAATGTAACGTTTTCGGGACATGGAATGTCTCGTTGAGTGAAACTCGGAAAATAACAATTCTACTGGATAGAACTCGCTTGAGTTGAATTTTTCTGCGAAAATTTCATGATTTTCGAAACTGGATGTTAGGAAAAACCTGCGAAATCAGAATAACTTCTTCTAGGTGTAAATATGCCTTTTATTGTGGATGAAAGTTCGGTAATCCACATGCTCCCACTCATTAAAGAATGTTTGTCGAATTCGTGATGCATGTAACGTGTTCGGAATACGGAATGTCATATTGAAGGAAACAATGTAAATTACATGTCTATTGGGTAGAACTCGCTTGAAGAGAATTTTTCTGCGAAACGTGCCTCATTTTCCAAACTGCCATTAGGAGAACCCTGTGAAATCTGTGAAAATGCTTCTTAGTGTCAATATGCCTTGAATGGTGAATGAAAGTCCAATAATCCACATGTTAATAACCGTGTAGTAATTATTTTTCAAACATTGATTCATGGAGCGCTTTTGGAAAATGGAATTTCAGCGTAATGAAACAATGAAAATTACAATTCTATAGGGTAGAACTTGCTAGAATAGAATTTTTCTGTGAAAATTGCATGATTATCGAATCTGAAGTTTGGAGAAAGCTTCAAAATGAGAGTAAATATTTCTAGGTGTAAATATGCCTTTATGTTGGAAGAAAGTATGGTAATCCACATTTTCACAACATATTAAAGAAACTTTTTCTAATCCGTGATGAATATACCGTGTTCGGAACGTGGAATTTCACGGTGATGGAAACAATGTAAATTAATTCTCTATTGATTAGAACTCGCTCCAAGAGAATTTTTGTGCGAAAACTGCTTCATTTATGAAACTGGCGATTGGAAAACGCTGCAAAATCTGAGAAAATACTTCTACGTATCAATATTCAATCTATTGTGATGAAAGTTCGGTATTCCACATGTTAATAAATCTGTAGTGAATATTTGTCGAATCCATTATGCATGTAGCATGTTCGGAACACGGAATTTCATAGCCAGGGATTTTATGTAAATTGCATTTCTCTTGGTTTAAAATCACTCCAACAGATTTTTCATGAGAAATCTGCCTGACTTTCGAAACTGGCATTAGGAAAACACTGCGAACTCAGATGAATAGATTCTTGGTGTAAATATGCCTTGTAGGGTGGATGAAAGTTTGGTAATCCTTATGCTAACAACTCTGTATTGAATATATGTCGAATCCGTGATGCATGTATCTTTATTGGAACACGGAACTTCACGATGACTGATTCTATGTAAATTGCATGTCTATAGGTTAGAACTCGATCCAAGAGGATTTTTCTGCGAAAACTGCATGATTTAAAACTGACATTAGGAGAAATTTACAAAATCAGAAAAAACTTTCTATGTATCAATAAGCATTTTAAGGTGGATGAAATTTCGGTAATACACATGTCCACAAATCATTAAAGAATGTTTTTCGAATCCGTGATGCATGTAAAGTGTTCAGAACACGGAAAGTCACGGTGAGTGAAAATAGGTATATTACATATCTTTTGGGTAGAAATCGCTCCAAGAGCATTTTCCTGCCAAATCTGCCTCATTTTCAAACCTGGCATTAAAACTAACCTGTGAAATCTCAGAAAATTCTTCAAAGTGTCAGTAAGCCGTGTATGGTGGATGAAAGTGCTGTAATCCACTTGCTAACAACATTGTAGTGAATATTTCTCAAACCCGAGATGCATGTAACTTGTTCTGGACACGGAATTTCACGGTGAGCGAATCCATGTAAATTACATGTCTATTGTTTTGAACCCGCTCCAAGAGGTTTTTGACGTGAAATCTGCCTCAGTTTCGAAACTGGCTTTTGTAAAGCTCTGTGAAATCAGAGAAAATGCTTCTAAGCATCAATATGCCTTGTATTGTGATGAAAGACCTGTAATCCACATGCAAACAACCTTGTAGTGTATTTTTGTCGAATCCTATCTGCATGTAGCATGTTCGAAACATGGAAGTTCACAGCGGGAGAATCTATGTAATTTACATATCTATTGGGTAGAACAAGCTCCAATAGTTTTTCCCTAAGGAAACTGCCTGATTTTGAAACTGCTATTAGGAAAAAGCTGCAAACTCAGACTTAATGTTTCTAGGTGTAAATATGCCTTGCAAGGTGGATGAAAGTTCTGTAATACACATGTACACAACTGAGTAAAAATGTTTCTCAAATCCGTGATGTATGTAGTGTGTTCGGAACACGGAATGTCACGTTGAAGGAAACTATGTAAATTACATATCTATTGGTGAGAACCCGCTCCAGGAGCATTTTACTGTATAATCTACCTCTGTTTCGAAACTGCAGTTATGAAAACGCTGCAAAATCTGAGCAAATGATTTAAGGTGACAATATGTCTTCAATGGTTTATTAAAGAGGTGTAATTCAAATTCTAACAACTCAGCTGTGAATATTTGTTGAATCCATGGTGCATGTATCTCTTTTGGAACATGGAATATTACGGTGACGGTATCTATGAAAATGGGATGTCTATTGGATCGAACATGCAGCAAGAGAATTTTTCTGCGAAAACTGCCTGATTTTCATAACTGACATTAGGAAAATCTGCGAAAAATAAGTAAATATTTCTAGGTGTAAATATGCCTTTGAATGTTGTTGAAAAATCGGTAATCCACATGCTCACGGTCATTCAATAATGTTTGTTGGAGCCGTGATTAATGTAACGTTTTCGGGACATGGAATGTCTCGTTGAGTGAAACACGGAAAATAACAATTCTACTGGATAGAACTCGCTTGAGATGAATTTTTCTGCGAAAATTTCATGATTTTCGAAACAGGATGTTAGGAAAAACCTGCGAAAAGAGAATAACTTCTTCTAGGTGTAAATATGCCTTGTATGGTGGATGAAAGTTCGGTAATCCACATGCTCCCACTCATTAAAGAATGTTTGTCGAATTCGTGATGCATGTAACGTGTTCGGAATACGGAATGTCATATTGAAGGAAACAATGTAAATTACATGTCTATTGGGTAGAACTCGCTTGAAGAGTATTTTTCTGCGAAACGAGCCTCATTTTCAAAACTGCCATTAGGAGAACCCTGTGAAATCTGTGAAAATGCTTCTTAGTGTCAATATGCCTTGAATTGTGAATGAAAGTCCAATAATCCACATGTTAATAACAGTGTAGTAATTATTTTTCAAACATTGATTCATGGAGCGCTTTTGGAAAATGGAATTTCAGCGTAATGAAACAATGTAAATTAAAATTCTATAGGGTAGAACTTGCTAGAATAGAATTTTTCTGTGAAAATTGCATGATTATCGAATCTGAAGTTTGGAGAAAGCTTCAAAATGAGAGTAAATATTTCTAGGTGTAAATATGCCTTTATGTTGGAAGAAAGTTTGGTAATCCACATTTTCACAACATATTAAAGAAACTTTTTCTAATCCGTGATGAATATACCGTGTTCAGAACGTGGAATTTCACGGTGATGGAAACAATGTAAATTAATTCTCTATTGATTAGAACTCGCTCCAAGAGAATTTTTGTGTGAAAACTGCTTCATTTATGAAACTGGCGATTGGAAATCGTTGCAAAATATGAGAAAATACTTCTACGTATCAATATTCAATCTATTGTGATGAAAGTTCGGTATTCCACATGCTAATAAATCTGTAGTGAATATTTGTCGAATCCATTATGCATGTAGCATGTTCGGAACACGGAATTTCATAGCCAGGGATTTTATGTAAATTGCATTTCTCTTGGTTTAAAATCACTCCAACAGATTTTTCATGAGAAATCTGCCTGACTTTCGAAACTGGCATTAGGAAAACACTGCGAACTCAGATGAATAGATTCTTGGTGTAAATATGCCTCGTAGAGTGGATGAAAGTTCGGTAATCCTTATGCTAACAACTCTGTATTGAATATATGTCGAATCCGTGATGCATGTATCTTTATTGGAACACGGAACTTCACGATGACTGGTTCTATGTAAATTGCATGTCTATAGGTTAGAACTCGATCCAAGAGGATTTTTCTGCGAAAACTGCATGATTTAAAACTGATATTAGGAGAAATTTACAAAATCAGGAAAAACATTCTATGTATCAATAAGCATTTTAAGGTGGATGAAACTTCGGTAATACACATGTCCACAACTCATTAAAGAATGTTTTTCGAATCCGTGATGCATGTAAAGTGTTCAGAACACGGAAAGTCACGGTGAGTGAAAATAGGTATATTACATATCTTTTGGGTAGAAATCGCTCCAAGAGCATTTTCCTGCCAAATCTGCCTCATTTTCAAACCTGGCATTAAAACTAACCTGTGAAATCTCAGAAAAATCTTCAAAGTGTCAGTAAGCCGTGTATGGTGGATGAAAGTGCTGTAATCCACTTGCTAACAACACTGTAGTGAATATTTCTCGAACCCGAGATGCATGTAACTTGTTGTGGACACGGAATTTCACGGTGAGCGAATCCATGTAAATTACATGTCTATTGTTTTGAACCCGCTCCAAGAGTTTTTGACGTGAAATCTGCCTCAGTTTCGAAACTGGCTTTTGGAAAGCTCTGTGAAATCAGAGAAAATGCTTCTAAGCATCAATATGCCTTGTATTGTGATGAAAGACCTGTAATCCACATGCAAACAACCTTGTAGTGTATTTTTGTCGAATCCTATCTGCATGTAGAATGTTCGAAACATGGAAGATCACAGCGGGAGAATCTATGTAATTTACATATCTATTGGGTAGAACAAGCTCCAATAGTTTTTCCCTAAGGAAACTGCCTGATTTTTGAAACTGCTATTAGGAAAAAGCTGCAAACTCAGACTTAATGTTTCTAGGTGTAAATATGCCTTGCAAGGTGGATGAAAGTTCTGTAATACACATGTATACAACTGATTAAAAATGTTTCTGAAATCCGTGATGTATGTAGTGTGTTCGGAACACGGAATGTCACGTTGAAGGAAACTATGTAAATTACATATCTATTGGTGAGAACCCGCTCCAGGAGCATTTTACTGTATAATCTACCTCTGTTTCGAAACTGCAGTTATGAAAACGCTGCAAAATCTGCGCAAATGATTTAAGGTGACAATATGTCGTCAATGGTTTATTAAAGAGGTGTAATTCAAATTCTAACAACTCAGCTGTGAATATTTGTTGAATCCATGGTGCATGTATCTCTTTTGGAACATGGAATATTACGGTGACGGTATCTATGAAAATGGGATGTCTATTGGATCGAACATGCAGCAAGAGAATTTTTCTGCGAAAACTGCCTGATTTTCATAACTGACATTAGGAAAATCTGCGAAAAATAAGTAAATATTTCTAGGGGTAAATATGCCTTTTAATGTTGTTGAAAAATCGGTAATCCACATGCTCACGGTCATTCAATAATGTTTGTTGAAGCCGTGATTAATGTAACGTTTTCAGGACACGGAATGTCTCGTTGAGTGAAACTCGGAAAATAACAATTCTACTGGATAGAACTCGCTTGAGTTGAATTTTTCTGCGAAAATTTCATGATTTTCGAAACTGGATGTAAGGAAAAACCTGCGAAATCAGAATAACTTCTTCTAGGTTTAAATATGCCTTTTATTGTGGATGAAAGTTCGGTAATCCACATGCTCCCACTCATTAAAGAATGTTTGTCGAATTCGTGATGCATGTAACGTGTTCGGAATACGGAATGTAATATTGAAGGAAACAATGTAAATTACATGTCTATTGGGTAGAACTCGCTTGAAGAGAATTTTTCTGCGAAACGTGCCTCATTTTCCAAACTGCCATTAGGAGAACCCTGTGAAATCTGTGAAAATGCTTCTTAGTGTCAATATGCCTTGAATGGTGAATGAAAGTCCAATAATCTACATGTTAATAACACTGTAGTAATTATTTTTCAAACATTGATTCATGGAGCGCTTTTGGAAAATGGAATTTCAGCGTAATGAAACAATGAAAATTACAATTCTATAGGGTAGAACTTGCTAGAATAGAATTTTTCTGTGAAAATTGCATGATTATCGAATCTGAAGTTTGGAGAAAGCTTCAAAATGAGAGTAAATATTTCTAGGTGTAAATATGCCTTTATGTTGGAAAAAAGTATGGTAATCCACATTTTCACAACATATTAAAGAAACTTTTTCTAATCCGTGATGAATATACCGTGTTCGGAACGTGGAATTTCACGGTGATGGAAACAATGTAAATTAATTCTCTATTGATTAGAACTCGCTCCAAGAGAATTTTTGTGCGAAAACTGCTTCATTTATGAAACTGGCGATTGGAAAACGCTGCAAAATCTGAGAAAATACTTCTACGTATCAATATTCAATCTATTGTGATGAAAGTTCGGTATTCCACATGCTAATAAATCTGTAGTGAATATTTGTCGAATCCATTATGCATGTAGCATGTTCGGAACACGGAATTTCATAGCCAGGGATTTTATGTAAATTGCATTTCTCTTGGTTTAAAATCACTCCAACAGATTTTTCATGAGAAATCTGCCTGACTTTCGAAACTGGAATTAGGAAAACACTGCAAACTCTGATGAATAGATTCTTGGTGTATATATGCCTTGTAGGGTGGATGAAAGTTCGGTAATCCGCATGCTAACAACTCTGTAGTGAATATTTTTCGAATCCGAGATACATGAAGCGTGTTCAGAACACAGAATATCACGGTGAGCGAATCTATGTAAAATACATGTCTCTTGGTTAGAAAATAGTCCAAGAGCTTTTTCTGTGAATTCTGCCTCATTTTCAAAACTGGCATTAGGAAAACCTTTCGAAATATGAGAAAATGCTTCAAAATGTCAATATGGCTTTTATGGTGGATGAATGTGCGGTAATCCTTATGCTAACAACTGTGTAGTGAATATTTGTCGAATGCGTGATGCATGTAGCTTTTTCGGAACACGGAATTTCACAATGACGGGTTCTATGTAAATTGCATGACTATAGGATGGAACTCGATCCAAGAGGATTTTTCTGCGAAAACTGCATGATTTAAAAACGTACTTTAGGTGAAATCTACTAAATCATAAAAAACTTTCTATGTATAAATATGCATTTTAAATTGGATGACATTTCGGTAATACACATGTTCACAACTCATTAAAGATTGTTTGCCGAATCCGTGATGCATGTAAAGTGTTCAGAACACGGAAAGTCACGGTGACTGTAACTAGGTAAATTACATATCTTTTGGTAAGAACTCGCTCTAAGAGCATTTCCCTCCCAAATCTGCCTCATTTTCAAACCTGTCATTAAAACTAACCTGTGAAATCTGAGAAAATTCTTGAAAGTGTCAGTAAGCCATGTTTGGTGGATGAAAGTCCTGTAATCCACTTGCTAACAACTCTGTAGTGAATATTTCTCGAACCCGAGACGCATGTAACTTGTTCTGGACACGGAATTTCACGGTGAGCGAATCCATGTAAATTACATGTCTATTATTTTGAACCCGCTCCAAGAGGTTTTGACGTGAAATCTGCCTCAGTTTCGATACTGGCTTTTGGAAACATCTCTGAAATCAGAGAAAATACTTCTAAGCATCAATATGCCTTGTATAGTGATGAAAGTCCTGTAATCCACATGCAAAAACTCTGTAGTGTATTTTTGTCGAAACCTATCTGCATGTAGCGTGTTCAAAACACGGAATTTCACAGCGGGAGAATCTATTTAATTTACATATCTTTTGTGTAGAACACGCTCCAAAGTTTTTTCCTTATGAAACTGCCTGATTTTTGAAACTGCTCTTAGGAAAATGCTGCAAACTTAGAGTTAAGGTTTGTAGGTGTAAATATGCCTTGTATGGTGGATGAAAGTTCTGTAATACATATGTACACAACTCATTAAAAATGTTTCTCAAATCCTTGATGTATGTAGTGTGTTCAGAACATGGAATGTCACATTGAAGGAAACTATGTAAATTACATATCTATTGGTGAGAACCCGCTCCAGGAGCATTTTACTGTAAAATCTACCTCTGTTTCGAAACTGCAGTTATGAAAACGCTGCAAAATCTGAGCAAATGCTTTAAGGTGACAATATGTCTTCAATGGTTTATTAAAGATGTATAATTCAAATTTTAACAACTCAGCTGTGAAGATTTGTTGAATCCATGCTGCATGTAACTTTTTTGGAACACGGAATGTTACGGTGACGGTATCTATCAAAATGGGATGTCTATTGGATCGAACATGCAGCAACAAAACTTTTCTGTGAAAACTGCCTGATTTTCATACCTGACTTTAGGAAAAATCTGTGGAATCTATGTAAATATTTCTAGGTGTAAATATGCCTTGTATTGTGGTTGAAACATCAATAATCCACATGCCCAACGGTCATTCAATAATGTTTGTCGAAGCCGTGATGAATGTAACTTTTTCGGAACACGGATAGTCTCGTTGAGTGAAACACGGAAAATAACAATTCTACTGGATAGAACTCGCTTGAATTGAATTCTTCTGCGAACATTTCATGATTTTCGAAACTGGATGTTAGGAAAAACCTGCGAAATCAGAATAACTACTTCTAGGTGTAAAAATGCCTTGTATGGTGGATGAAAGTTCGGTAATCCACATGCTCCCACTCATTAAAGAATGTGTGTCGAATTCGTGATGCATGTAACGTGTTCGGTATACGGAATGTCATATTGAAGGAAACAATATAAATTACATGTCTATTGGGTAGAACTCGCTTGAAGAGAATTTTTCTGCGAAATGTGCCTCATTTTCAAAACTGCCATTAGGAGAACCCTGTGAAATCTGAGAAAATGCTTCTAAGTGTCAATATGCCTTGAATGGGGAATGAAAGTCTGATAATCCACATGTTAATAACAGTGTAGTAATAATTTTTCAAACCATGATACATGGAGCGCTTTTGGAAAACGGAATTTCAGCGTAATGAAACAATGTAAATTACAATTCTATTGGGTAGAAGTAGCTAGAATATAATTTATCTGTGAAAATTGCATGATTATCAAATCTGAAGTTTCGAGAAAGCTTCAAAATGAGAGTAAATATTTCTAGGTGTAAATATGCCTTTATGTTGGAAGAAAGTTTGGTAATCCACATTTTCACAACATATTAAAGAATCTTTTTCTAATCCGTGATGAATATACCGTGTTCGGATCGTGGAATTTCACGGTGATTGAAACAATGTAAATTAATTCTCTATTGATTAGAACTCACTCCAAGAGAATTTTTCTGCGAAAACTGCTTCATTTTTGAAACTGGCGTTTGGAAAACGCTGCAAAATCTGAGAAAATACTTCTAAGTATCAATATTCAATCTATTGTGATGAAGGTTCGGTAATCCACATGCTAACAAATCTGTAGTGAATATTTGTCACATCCAATATGCATGTAGCATGTACGGAACACGGAATTTCATGGCCAGGGATTTTAAGTAAATTGCATTTCTCTTGGTTAGAAATCACTCCAACAGATTTTTCATGATATATCTGCCTAATTTTCGAAACTGGCATTAGGAAAACTCTGTGAACTCAGATGAATAGATTCTTGGTGTAAATATGCCTTGTAGGGTGGATGAAAGTTCTGTAATCCGCATGCTAGCAACTCTGTAGTGAATATTGGTTGAATCCGAGATACATGAAGCGTGCTCGGAACACAGAATATCACGGTGAGCGAATCTATGTAAAATACATATCTCTTGGTTAGAACTCGCTCCAAGAGCTTTTTCTGCGAATTCTGCCTCATTTTCAAAACTGGCATTAGGAAAAAATATCGAAATAAGTGAAAATTCTGCAAAGTGTCAATATGGCTTTTATGGTGGATGAAAGTCCAGTAATCCTTATTCAAACAAATCTGTAGTGAATATTTGTCGAATCCGTGATGCTTGTAGCTTTATCAGGAAACGGAATATTACGATGACGGGTTCTATGTAAATTGCATGTCTATTTTGTAGAACTCGCTCCAAGAGGATTTTTCTGTGAAAACTGCATGATTTAAAAACTGACATTAGGAGAAATTTACAAAATCAGAAAAAAATTTCTATGTATAAATATGCATTGTAAGGTGGATGAAAGTTTGGTAATACAGATGTTCACAACTCATTAAAGAATGTTTGTCGAATCCTTGATGCATGTAACGTGTTCAGATCACAGAATGTCTCGGTGAGTGAAACTAGTTAAATTACATATCTTTTGGATAGATCTCGCTCCAAGAGCATTTTCCTGCCAAATCTGCCTCATTTTCAAACCTGGCATTAAAACTAACCTGTGAAATCTCAGAAAATTCTTCGAAGTGTGTGTAAGCCATGTATGGTGGATGAAAGTGCTGTAATCCACTTGCTAACAACTCTGTAGTGAGTATTTGTCGAATCTGAGATGCATGTAGAGTGTTCAGAACACGGAATTTCACAGTGAGTGAATCCATGTAAATTACATTTCTATTGTTTTGAACCCACTCCAAGATGTTTTTGACGTGAAATCTGCCTCAGTTTCCAAACTGGCGTTTGGAAAGCTATGTGAAATCTGAGAAAATGCTTCTAAGCAACAATATGCCTTGTATTCTGATGAAAGTCCTGTAATCCACATGCAAACAACAATGTAGTGTATTTTTGTCGAATCCTATCTGCATGTAGCGTGTTCAAAACACGGAATTTCACAGCGGGAGAATCTATGTAATTTACATATTTATTGGGTAGAACACGCTCCAATAGCTTTTTCCTTAGGAAACTGCCTGATTTTTGAAACTGCTATTAGGAAAAGCTGCAAACTCAGAGTTAATGTTTCTAGGTGTAAATATTCCTTGTAAGGTGGATGAAAGTTCTGTAATACACATGTACACAACTGATTAAAAATGTTTCTCAAATCCGTGATGTATGTAGTGTGTTCGGAACACGGAATGTCACGTTGAAGGAAACTATGTAAATTACATATCTATTGGTGAGAACCCGCTCCAGGAGCATTTTACGGTAAAATCTACCTCTGTTCGAAACTGGTGTTATGAAAACGCTGCAAAATTTGAGCAAATGATTTAAGGTGACAATATGTCTTCAATGGTTTGTTAAAGAAGTTTAATTCACATTTTAAGAACTCAGCTGTGAATATTGGTTGAATCCATGGTGCATGTATCTTTTTTGGAACACGGAATGTTACGGTGAAGATATCTAAGAAAATGGGATGTCTATTGGATCGAACATGAAGCAAGAGGATTTTTCTGCGAAAACTGCCTGATTTTCGTAACTGACGTTAGGAAAATCTGCGAAAACTAAGTAAATATTTCTAGGTGTAAATATGCCTTGTATTGTGGTTGAAACATCGGTAATCCACATGCTCACGGTCATTCAATAAAGTTTGTCGAAGCCGTGATGAATGTAACTTTTTCGGAACACGGATAGTCTCGTTGAGTGAAACACGGAAAATAACAATTCTACTGGATAGAACTCGCTTGAATTGAATTCTTCTGCGAACATTTCATGATTTTCGAAACTGGATGTTAGGAAAAACCTGCGAAATGAGAATAACTTCTTCTAGGTGTAAATATGCCTTGTATGGTGGATGAAAGTTCGGTAATCCACATGCTCCCACTCATTAAAGAATGTGTGTCGAATTCGTGATGCATGTAACGTGTTCGGTATACGGAATGTCATATTGAATGAAACAATGTAAATTACATGTCTATTGGGTAGAACTCGCATGAAGAGAATTTTTCTGCGAAATGTGCCTCATTTTCAAAACTGCAATTAGGAGAACCCTGTGAAATCTGAGAAAATGCTTCTAAGTGTCAATATGCTTTGAATGGTGAATGAAAGTCCGATAATCCACATGTTAATAACAGTGTAGTAATTATTTTTCAAACCGTGATACATGGTGCACTTTTGGAAAACGGAATTTCAGCGTAATGAAACAATGTAAATTACAATTCTATTGGGTAGAATTAGCTAGAATATAATTTATCTGTGAAAATTGCATGATTATCGAATCTGAAGTTTGGAGAAAGCTTAAAAATGAGAGTAAATATTTCTAGGTGTAAATATGCCTTTATGTTGGAAGAAAGTTTGGTAATCCACATTTTCACAACTTATTAAAGAATCTTTTTCTAATCCGTGATGAATATACCGTGTTCGGATCGTGGAATTTCACGGTGATTGAAACAATGTAAATTAATTCTCTATTGGGTAGAACTCACTCCAAGAGAATTTTTCTGTGAAAACTGCTTCATTTTTGAAACTGGCGTTTGGAAAACGCTGCAAAATCTGAGAAAATACTTCTAAGTATCAATATTCAATCTATTGTGATGAAGGTTCGGTAATCCACATGCTAACAAATCTGTAGTGAATATTTGTCACATCCAATATGCATGTAGCATGTACGGAACACGGAATTTCTTGGCGAGGGAGTTTATGTAAATTGCATATCTCTTGGTTAGAAATCACTCCAACAGAATATTCATGAGAAATCTGCCTCATTTTCAAAACTGGCATTACGAAAACATACGAAGTATGAGAAAATGCTTCAAAGTGTCAATATGCCTTTTTTGGTGGATGAAAGTGTGTTAATCCTTATGCTAACAAATCTGTAGTGAACATTTGTCAAATCCGTGATGCATGTAGCATGTTCGGAACACGGAATTTCATGGCCAGGGATTTTAAGTAAATTGCATTTCTCTTGGTTAGAAATCACTCCAACAGATTTTTCATGTTATATCTGCCTAATTTTCGAAACTGGCATTAGGAAAACTCTGTGAACTCAGATGAATAGATTCTTGGTGTAAATATGCCTTGTAGGGTGGATGAAAGTTCTGTAATCCGCATGCTAGCAACTCTGTAGTGAATATTGGTTGAATCCGAGATACATGAAGCGTGCTCGGAACACAGAATATCACGGTGAGCGAATCTATGTAAAATACATGTCTCTTGGTTAGAACTCGCTCCAAGAGCTTTTTCTGCGAATTCTGCCTCATTTTCAAAACTGGCATTAGGAAAAAATATCGAAATAAGTGAAAATTCTACAAAGTGTCAATATGGCTTTTATGGTGGATGAAAGTCCAGTAATCCTTATTCAAACAAATCTGTAGTGAATATTTGTCGAATCCGTGATGCATGTAGCTTTATCAGGAAACGGAATTTTACGATGACGGGTTCTACGTAAATTGCATGTCTATTTTGTAGAACTCGCTCCAAGAGGATTTTTCTGTGAAAACTGCATGATTTAAAAACTGACATTAGGAGAAATTTACAAAATCAGAAAAAAATTTCTATGTATAAATATGCATTGTAAGGTGGATGAAAGTTTGGTAATACAGATGTTCACAACTCATTAAAGAATGTTTGTCGAATCCTTGATGCATGTAATGTGTTCAGATCACAGAATGTCTCGGTGAGTGAAACTAGTTAAATTACATATCTTTTGGATAGATCTCGCTCCAAGAGCATTTTCCTGCCAAATCTGCCTCATTTTCAAACCTGGCATTAAAACTAACCTGTGAAATCTCAGAAAATTCTTCGAAGTGTGTGTAAGCCATGTATGGTGGATGAAAGTGCTGTAATCCACTTGCTAACAACTCTGTAGTGAGTATTTGTCGAATCTGAGATGCATGTAGAGTGTTCAGAACACGGAATTTCACAGTGAGTGAATCCATGTAAATTACATTTCTATTGTTTTGAACCCACTCCAAGATGTTTTTGACGTGAAATCTGCCTCAGTTTCCAAACTGGCGTTTGGAAAGCTATGTGAAATCTGAGAAAATGCTTCTAAGCAACAATATGCCTTGTATTCTGATGAAAGTCCTGTAATCCACATGCAAACAACAATGTAGTGTATTTTTGTCGAATCCTATCTGCATGTAGCGTGTTCAAAACACGGAATTTCACAGCGGGAGAATCTATGTAATTTACATATTTATTGGGTAGAACACGCTCCAATAGCTTTTTCCTTAGGAAACTGCCTGATTTTTGAAACTGCTATTAGGAAAAGCTGCAAACTCAGAGTTAATGTTTCTAGGTGTAAATATTCCTTGTAAGGTGGATGAAAGTTCTGTAATACACATGTACACAACTGATTAAAAATGTTTCTCAAATCCGTGATGTATGTAGTGTGTTCGGAACACGGAATGTCACGTTGAAGGAAACTATGTAAATTACATATCTATTGGTGAGAACCCGCTCCAGGAGCATTTTACGGTAAAATCTACCTCTGTTCGAAACTGGTGTTATGAAAACGCTGCAAAATTTGAGCAAATGATTTAAGGTGACAATATGTCTTCAATGGTTTGTTAAAGAAGTTTAATTCACATTTTAAGAACTCAGCTGTGAATATTGGTTGAATCCATGGTGCATGTATCTTTTTTGGAACACGGAATGTTACGGTGAAGATATCTAAGAAAATGGGATGTCTATTGGATCGAACATGAAGCAAGAGGATTTTTCTGCGAAAACTGCCTGATTTTCGTAACTGACGTTAGGAAAATCTGCGAAAACTAAGTAAATATTTCTAGGTGTAAATATGCCTTGTATTGTGGTTGAAACATCGGTAATCCACATGCTCACGGTCATTCAATAAAGTTTGTCGAAGCCGTGATGAATGTAACTTTTTCGGAACACGGATAGTCTCGTTGAGTGAAACACGGAAAATAACAATTCTACTGGATAGAACTCGCTTGAATTGAATTCTTCTGCGAACATTTCATGATTTTCGAAACTGGATGTTAGGAAAAACCTGCGAAATGAGAATAACTTCTTCTAGGTGTAAATATGCCTTGTATGGTGGATGAAAGTTCGGTAATCCACATGCTCCCACTCATTAAAGAATGTTTGTCGAATTTGTGATGCATGTAACGTGTTCAGAATACGGAATGTCATATTGAAGGAAACAATGTAAATTATATGTCTATTGGGTAGAACTCGCTTGAAGAGAATTTTTCTGCGAAATGTGCCTCATTTTCAAAACTGCCATTAGGAGAACACTGTGAAATCTGAGAAAATGCTTCTAAGTGTCAATATGCCTTGAATGGTGAATGAAAGTCCGATAATCCACATGTTAATAACAGTGTAGTAAATATTTTTCAAACCGTGATACATGGAGCGCTTTTGGAAAACGGAATTTCAGCGTAATGAAACAATGAAAATTACAATTCTATAGTGTAGAACCAGCTAGAATAGAATTTTTCTGCGAAAATTGCATGATTATCGAATCTGAAATTTGGAGAAAGCTTCAAAATGAGAGTAAATATTTCTGGGTGTAAATATGCCTTTATGTTGGAAGAAAGTTCGGTAATCCATATTTTCACAACATATTAAAGAATCTTTTTCTAATCCGTGATGAATATACTGCGTTCGGATCGTGGAATTTCACAGTGATTGAAGCAATGTAAATTACTTCTCTATTGGGTTGAACTCGCTCCAAGAGAATTTTTCTGCGATAACTGCTTCATTTTTGAAACTGGCGTTTGGAAAACGTTGCAAAATCTGAGAAAATACTTCTACGTATCAATATTCAATCTATTGTGATGAAAGTTCGGTAATCCACATGCTAACAAACCTGTAGTGAATATTTGTCAAAACCATTATGCCTGTAGCATGTTGGGAACACGGAATTTCATGGCCAGGGATTTTATGTAAATTGCATTTCTCTTGGTTAGAAATCACTCCAACAGAGTTTTCATGAGAAACCTGCCTCATTTTCAAAACTGGCATTACGAAAAACTTTCGAAGAATGAGAAAATGCTTCAAAGTGTCAATATGGCTTTTTTGGTGGATGAAAGTGCGGTAATCCTTATGCTAACAACTCTGTATTGAATATATGTCGAATCCGTGATGCATGTATCTATATCGGAACACGGAACTTCACGATGACTGGTTCTATGTAAATTGCATGTCTATAGGTTAGAACTCGATCCAAGAGGATTTTTCTGCGAAAACTGCATGATTTAAAACTGACATTAGGAGAAATTAACAAAATCAGAAAAAACTTTCTATGTATCAATATGCATTTTAAGGTGGATGAAATTTCGTTAATACACATGTCCACTACTCATTAAAGAATGTTTTTCGAATCCGTGATGCATGTAAAGTGTTCACAACACGGACAGTCACGGTGACTGTAACTAGGTAAATTACATATCTTTTGGGTAGAAATCGCTCCAAGAGCATTTTCCTGCCAAATCTGCCTCATTTTCAAACCTGGCATTAAAACTAAACTGTGAAATCTCAGAAAATTCTTCAAAGTGTCAGTAAGCCATGTATGGTGGATGAAAGTGCTGTAATCCACTTGCTAACAACACTGTAGTGAATATTTCTCGAACCCGAGATGCATGTAACTTGTTGTGGACACGGAATTTCATGGTGAGCGAATCCATGTAAATTACATGTGTATTGTTTTGAACCCGCTCCAAGAGTTTTTGACGTGAAATCTGCCTCAGTTTCGAAACTGGCTTTTGGAAAGCTCTGTGAAACCAGAGAAAATGCTTCTAAGCATCAATATGCCTTGTATTGTGATGAAAGACCTGTAATCCACATGCAAACAACCTTGTAGTGTATTTTTGTCGAATCCTATCTGCATGTAGCATGTTCGAAACATGGAAGTTCACAGCGGGAGAATCTATGTAATTTACATATCTATTGGGTAGAACAAGCTCCAATAGTTTTTCCCTAAGGAAACTGCCTGATTTTTGAAACTGCTTTTAAGAAAAAGCTGCAAACTCAGACTTAATGTTTCTAGGTGTAAATATGCCTTGCAAGGTGGATGAAAATTCTGTATTACACATGTACACAACTGATTAAAAATGTTTCTCAAATCCGTGATGTATGTAGTGTGTTCGGAACACGGAATGTCACGTTGAAGGAAACTATGTCAATTACATATCTATTGGTGAGAACCCGCTCCAGGAGCATTTTACTGTATAATCTACTTCTGTTTCGAAACTGCAGTTATGAAAAAGCTGCAAAATCTGAGCAAATGCTTTAAGGTGACAATATGTCTTCAATGGTTTATTAAAGAGGTGTAATTCAAATTCTAACAACTCAGCTGTGAATATTTGTTGAATCCATGGTGCATGTATCTCTTTTGGAACATGGAATATTACGGTGACGGTATCTATGAAAATGGGATGTCTATTGGATCGAACATGCAGCAAGAGAATTTTTCTGCGAAAACTGCCTGATTTTCGTAACTGACGTTAGGAAAATCTGCGAAAACTAAGTAAATATTTCTAGGTGTAAATATGCCTTGTATTGTGGTTGAAACATCGGTAATCCACATGCTCACGGTCATTCAATAAAGTTTGTCGAAGCCGTGATGAATGTAACTTTTTCGGAACACGGATAGTCTCGTTGAGTGAAACACGGAAAATAACAATTCTACTGGATAGAACTCGCTTGAATTGAATTCTTCTGCGAACATTTCATGATTTTCGAAACTGGATGTTAGGAAAAACCTGCGAAATGAGAATAACTTCTTCTAGGTGTAAATATGCCTTGTATGGTGGATGAAAGTTCGGTAATCCACATGCTCCCACTCATTAAAGAATGTTTGTCGAATTCGTGATGCATGTAACGTGTTCAGAATACGGAATGTCATATTGAAGGAAACAATGTAAATTATATGTCTATTGGGTAGAACTCGCTTGAAGAGAATTTTTCTGCGAAATGTGCCTCATTTTCAAAACTGCCACTAGGAGAACACTGTGAAATCTGAGAAAATGCTTCTAAGTGTCAATATGCCTTGAATGGTGAATGAAAGTCCGATAATCCACATGTTAATAACAGTGTAGTAAATATTTTTCAAACCGTGATACATGGAGCGCTTTTGGAAAACGGAATTTCAGCGTAATGAAACAATGAAAATTACAATTCTATAGTGTAGAACCAGCTAGAATAGAATTTTTCTGCGAAAATTGCATGATTATCGAATCTGAAATTTGGAGAAAGCTTCAAAATGAGAGTAAATATTTCTGGGTGTAAATATGCCTTTATGTTGGAAGAAAGTTCGGTAATCCATATTTTCACAACATATTAAAGAAACTTTTTCTAATCCGTGATGAATATACTGCGTTCGGATCGTGGAATTTCACAGTGATTGAAGCAATGTAAATTACTTCTCTATTGGGTTGAACTCGCTCCAAGAGAATTTTTCTGCGATAACTGCTTCATTTTTGAAACTGGCGTTTGGAAAACGTTGCAAAATCTGAGAAAATACTTCTACGTATCAATATTCAATCTATTGTGATGAAAGTTCGGTAATCCACATGCTAACAAACCTGTAGTGAATATTTGTCGAAACCATTATGCCTGTAGCATGTTGGGAACACGGAATTTCATGGCCAGGGATTTTATGTAAATTGCATTTCTCTTGGTTAGAAATCACTCCAACAGAGTTTTCATGAGAAACCTGCCTCATTTTCAAAACTGGCATTACGAAAAACTTTCGAAGAATGAGAAAATGCTTCAAAGTGTCAATATGGCTTTTTTGGTGGATGAAAGTGCGGTAATCCTTATGCTAACAACTCTGTATTGAATATATGTCGAATCCGTGATGCATGTATCTATATCGGAACACGGAACTTCACGATGACTGGTTCTATGTAAATTGCATGTCTATAGGTTAGAACTCGATCCAAGAGGATTTTTCTGCGAAAACTGCATGATTTAAAACTGACATTAGGAGAAATTAACAAAATCAGAAAAAACTTTCTATGTATCAATATGCATTTTAAGGTGGATGAAATTTCGTTAATACACATGTCCACCACTCATTAAAGAATGTTTTTCGAATCCGTGATGCATGTAAAGTGTTCACAACACGGACAGTCACGGTGACTGTAACTAGGTAAATTAAATATCTTTTGGGTAGAAATCGCTCCAAGAGCATTTTCCTGCCAAATCTGCCTCATTTTCAAACCTGGCATTAAAACTAAACTGTGAAATCTCAGAAAATTCTTCAAAGTGTCAGTAAGCCATGTATGGTGGATGAAAGTGCTGTAATCCACTTGCTAACAACACTGTAGTGAATATTTCTCGAACCCGAGATGCATGTAACTTGTTGTGGACACGGAATTTCATGGTGAGCGAATCCATGTAAATTACATGTGTATTGTTTTGAACCCGCTCCAAGAGTTTTTGACGTGAAATCTGCCTCAGTTTCGAAACTGGCTTTTGGAAAGCTCTGTGAAACCAGAGAAAATGCTTCTAAGCATCAATATGCCATGTATTGTGATGAAAGACCTGTAATCCACATGCAAACAACCTTGTAGTGTATTTTTGTCGAATCCTATCTGCATGTAGCATGTTCGAAACATGGAAGTTCACAGCGGGAGAATCTATGTAATTTACATATCTATTGGGTAGAACAAGCTCCAATAGTTTTTCCCTAAGGAAACTGCCTGATTTTTGAAACTGCTTTTAAGAAAAAGCTGCAAACTCAGACTTAATGTTTCTAGGTGTAAATATGCCTTGCAAGGTGGATGAAAATTCTGTATTACACATGTACACAACTGATTTAAAATGTTTCTCAAATCCGTGATATATGTAGTGTGTTCGGAACACGGAATGTCACGTTGAAGGAAACTATGTATATTACATATCTATTGGTGAGAACCCGCTCCAGGAGCATTTTACTGTATAATCTACCTCAGTTTCGAAACTGCAGTTATGAAAACGCTGCAAAATCTGAGCAAATGCTTTAAGGTGACAATATGTCTTCAATGGTTTATTAAAGAGGTGTAATTCAAATTCTAACAACTCAGCTGTGAATATTTGTTGAATCCATGGTGCATGTATCTCTTTTGGAACATGGAATATTACGGTGACGGTATCTATGAAAATGGGATGTCTATTGGATCGAACATGCAGCAAGAGAATTTTTCTGCGAAAACTGCCTGATTTTCGTAACTGACATTATGAAAATCTGCGAAAAATAAGTAAATATTTCTAGGTGTAAATATGCCTTTTAATGTTGTTGAAAAATCGGTAATCCACATGCTCACGGTCATTCAATAATGTTTGTTGAAGCCGTGATGAATGTAACGTTTTCAGGACACGGAATGTCTCGTTGAGTGAAACTCGGAAAATAACAATTCTACTGGATAGAACTCGCTTGAGTTGAATTTTTCTGCGAAAATTTCATAATTTTCGAAACTGGATGTTAGGAAAAACCTGCGAAATCAGAATAACTTCTTCTAGGTTTAAATATGCCTTTTATTGTGGATGAAAGTTCGGTAATCCACATGCTCCCACTCATTAAAGAATGTTTGTCGAATTCGTGATGCATGTAACGTGTTCGGAATACGGAATGTCATATTGAAGGAAACAATGTAAATTACATGTCTATTGGGTAGAACTCGCTTGAAGAGAAATTTTCTGCGAAACGTGCCTCATTTTCAAAACTGCCATTAGGAGAACCCTGTGAAATCTGTGAAAATGCTTCTTAGTGTCAATATGCCTTGAATGGTGAATGAAAGTCCAATAATCCACATGTTAATAACAGTGTAGTAATTATTTTTCAAACATTGATTCATGGAGCGCTTTTGGAAAACGGAATTTCAGCGTAATGAAACAATGTAAATTACAATTCTATAGAGTAGAACTTGCTAGAATAGAATTTTTCTGTGAAAATTGCATGATTATCGAATCTGAAGTTTGGATAAAGCTTCAAAATGAGAGTAAATATTTCTAGGTGTAAATTTGCCTTTATGTTGGAAGAAAGTTTGGTAATCCACATTTTCACAACATATTAAAGAAACTTTTTCTAATCCGTGATGAATATACCGTGTTTGGAACGTGGAATTTCACGGTGATGGAAACAATGTAAATTAATTCTCTATTGATTAGAACTCGCTCCAAGAGAATTTTTGTGCGAAAACTGCTTCATTTATGAAACTGGCGATTGGAAAACGCTGCAAAATATGAGAAAATACTTCTACGTGTCAATATTCAATCTATTGTGATGAAAGTTCGGTATTCCACATGCTAATAAATCTGTAGTGAATATTTGTCGAATCCATTATGCATGTAGCATGTTCGGAACACGGAATTTCATAGCCAGGGATTTTATGTAAATTGCATTTCTCTTGGTTTAAAATCACTCCAACAGATTTTTCATGAGAAATCTGCCTGACTTTCGAAACTGGAATTAGGAAAACACTGCGAACTCAGATGAATAGATTCTTGGTGTATATATGCCTTGTAGGGTGGATGAAAGTTCGGTAATCCGCATGCTAACAACTCTGTAGTGAATATTTTTCGAATCCGAGATACATGAAGCGTGTTCAGAGCACAGAATATCACGGTGAGCGAATCTATGTAAAATACATGTCTCTTGGTTAGAAAATAGTCCAAGAGCTTTTTCTGCGAATTCTGCCTCATTTTCAAAACTGGCATTAGGAAAACCTTTCGAAGAATGAGAAAATGCTTCAAAGTGTCAATATGGCTCTTATGGTGGATGAATGTGCGGTAATCCTTATGCTAACAACTCTGTATTGAATATATGTCGAATGCGTGATGCATGTAGCTTTTTCGGAACACGGAACTTCACAATGACGGGTTCTATGTAAATTGCATGTCTATAGGATGGAACTCGATCCAAGAGGATTTTTCTGCGAAAACTGCATGATTTAAAAACTTACTTTAGAAGAAATCTACTAAATCATAAAAAATTTTCTATTTATAAATATGCATTTTAAATTGGATGACATTTCGGTAATACACATGTTCACAACTCATTAAAGATTGTTTGCCGAATCCGTGATGCATGTAAAGTGTTCAGAACACGGAAAGTTACGGTGAGTGAAACTAGGTAAATTACATATCTTTTGATAAGAACTCGCTCTAAGAGCATTTCCCTCCCAAATCTGCCTCATTTTCAAACCTGTCATTAAAACTAACCTGTGAAATCTGAGAAAATTCTTCAAAGTGACAGTAAGCCATCTATGGTGGATGAAAGTCCTGTGATCCACTTGCTAACAACACGGTAGTGAATATTTCTCGAACCCGAGATGCATGTAACTTGTTCTGGACACGGAATTTCACGGTGAGCGAATCCATGTAACTTACATGTCTATTATTTTGAAACCGCTCCAAGAGGTTTTGACGTGAAATCTGCCTCAGGTTCGATACTGGCTTTTGGAAACATCTCTGAAATCAGAGAAAATAATTCTAAGCATCAATATCCCTTGTATTGTGATGAAAGACCTGTAATATACATGCAAACAACCTTGTAGTGTATTTTTGTCGAATCCTATCTGCATGTAGCATGTTCGAAACATGGAAGTTCACAGCTGGAGAATCTATGTAATTTACATATCTTTTGGGTAGAACAAGCTCCAATAGTTTTTCCCTAAGGAAACTGCCTGATTTTTGAAACTGTTATTAGGAAAAAGCTGCAAACTCAGACTTAATGTTTCTAGGTGTAAATATGCCTTGCAAGGTGGATGAAAGTTCTGTAATACACATGTACACAACTGAGTAAAAATGTTTCTCAAATCCGTGATGTATGTAGTGTGTTCGGAACACGGAATGTCACATTGAAGGAAACTATGTAAATTACATATCTATTGGTGAGAACCCGCTCCAGGAGCATTTTACTGTATAATCTACCTCTGTTTCGAAACTGGTGTTATGAAAACGCTGCAAAATCTGAGCAAATGCTTTAAGGTGACAATATGTCTTCAATGGTTTATTAAAGAGGTGTAATTCAAATTCTAACAACTCAGCTGTGAATATTTGTTGAATCCATGGTGCATGTATCTCTTTTGGAACATGGAATATTACGGTGATGGTATCTATGAAAATGGGATGTCTATTGGATCGAACATGCAGCAAGAGAATTTTTCTGCGAAAACTGCCTGATTTTCGTAACTGACGTTAGGAAAATCTGCGAAAACTAAGTAAATATTTCTAGGTGTAAATATGCCTTGTATTGTGGTTGAAACATCGGTAATCCACATGCTCACGGTCATTCAATAAAGTTTGTCGAAGCCGTGATGAATGTAACTTTTTCGGAACACGGATAGTCTCGTTGAGTGAAACACGGAAAATAACAATTCTACTGGATAGAACTCGCTTGAGTTGAATTTTTCTGCGAAAATTTCATCATTTTCGAAACAGGATGTTAGGAAAAACCTGCGAAATGAGAATAACTTCTTCTAGGTGTAAATATGCCTTGTATGGTGGATGAAAGTTCGGTAATCCACATGCTCCCACTCATTAAAGAATGTTTGTCGAATTCGTGATGCATGTAACGTGTTCGGAATACGGAATGTCATATTGAAGGAAACAATGTAAATTATATGTCTATTGGGTAGAACTCGCTTGAAGAGAATTTTTCTGCGAAACGTGCCTCATTTTCAAAACTGCCATTAGGAGAACCCTGTGAAATCTGAGAAAATGCTTCTAAGTGTCAATATGCCTTGAATGGTGAATGAAAGTCCGATAATCCACATGTTAATAACAGTGTAGTAAATATTTTTCAAACCGTGATACATGGAGCGCTTTTGGAAAACGGAATTTCAGCGTAATGAAACAATGAAAATTACAATTCTATAGTGTAGAACCAGCTAGAATAGAATTTTTCTGCGAAAATTGCATGATTATCGAATCTGAAATTTGGAGAAAGCTTCAAAATGAGAGTAAATATTTCTGGGTGTAAATATGCCTTTATGTTGGAAGAAAGTTCGGTAATCCATATTTTCACAACATATTAAAGAATCTTTTTCTAATCCGTGATGAATATACCGCGTTCGGATCGTGGAATTTCACAGTGATTGAAGCAATGTAAATTACTTCTCTATTGGGTTGAACTCGCTCCAAGAGAATTTTTCTGCGATAACTGCTTCATTTTTGAAACTGGCGTTTGGAAAACGTTGCAAAATCTGAGAAAATACTTCTACGTATCAATATTCAATCTATTGTGATGAAAGTTCGGTAATCCACATGCTAACAAACCTGTAGTGAATATTTGTCGAAACCATTATGCCTGTAGCATGTTGGGAACACGGAATTTCATGGCCAGGGAGTTTATGTAAATTGCATTTCTCTTGGTTAGAAATCACTCCAACAGATTTTTCATGAGAAACCGGCCTCATTTTCAAAACTGGCATTACGAAAAACTTTCGAAGAATGAGAAAATGCTTCAAAGTGTCAATATGGCTTTTTTGGTGGATGAAAGTGCGGTAATCCTTATGCTAACAACTCTGTATTGAATATATGTCGAATCCGTGATGCATGTATCTTTATCGGAACACGGAACTTCACGATGACTGATTCTATGTAAATTGCATGTCTATAGGTTAGA
Source organism: Camelus bactrianus (assembly GCF_048773025.1). Classification (NCBI taxonomy): domain Eukaryota; kingdom Metazoa; phylum Chordata; class Mammalia; order Artiodactyla; family Camelidae; genus Camelus; species Camelus bactrianus. Next base: position 43,284,845 of record NC_133556.1, read on the forward strand.
ACTCGATCCAAGAGGATTTTTCTGCGAAAACTGCATGATTTAAAAACTGAAATTAGGAGAAATCTACTAAATCAGAAAAAAATTTCTATGTATAAATATGCATTTTAAGGTGGATGAAAGTTCGGTAATACACATGTTCACAACTCATTAAAGAATTTTTGTCAAATCCGTGATGCATGTAAAGTGTTCAGAACACGGAAAGTCACGGTGAGTGAAACTAGGTAAATTACATATCTTTTGTTTAGAACTCGCTCCAAGAGCATTTTCCTGCCAAATCTGCCTCATTTTCAAACCTGGCATTAAAACTAACCTGTGAAATCTGAGAAAATTCTTCAAAGTGACACTAAGCCATGTATGGTGGATGAAAGTGCTGTAATCCACTTGCTAACAACACGGTAGTGAATATTTCTCGAACCCGAGATGCATGTAACTTGATCTGGACACAGAATTTCACGGTGAGCGAATCCATGTAAATTACATGTGTATTGTTTTGAACCCGCTCCAAGAGTTTTTGACGTGAAATCTGCCTCAGTTTCGAAACTGGCTTTTGGAAAGCTCTGTGAAACCAGAGAAAATGCTTCTAAGCATCAATATCCCTTGTATTGTGATGAAAGACCTGTAATATACATGCAAACAACCTTGTAGTGTATTTTTGTCGAATCCTATCTGCATGTAGCATGTTCGAAACATGGAAGTTCACAGCTGGAGAATCTATGTAATTTACATATCTTTTGGGTAGAACAAGCTCCAATAGTTTTTCCCTAAGGAAACTGCCTGATTTTTGAAACTGTTATTAGGAAAAAGCTGCAAACTCAGACTTAATGTTTCTAGGTGTAAATATGCCTTGCAAGGTGGATGAAAGTTCTGTAATACACATGTACACAACTGAGTAAAAATGTTTCTCAAATCCGTGATGTATGTAGTGTGTTCGGAACACGGAATGTCACATTGAAGGAAACTATGTAAATTACATATCTATTGGTGAGAACCCGCTCCAGGAGCATTTTACTGTATAATCTACCTCTGTTTCGAAACTGGTGTTATGAAAACGCTGCAAAATCTGAGCAAATGCTTTAAGGTGACAATATGTCTTCAATGGTTTATTAAAGAGGTGTAATTCAAATTCTAACAACTCAGCTGTGAATATTTGTTGAATCCATGGTGCATGTATCTCTTTTGGAACATGGAATATTACGGTGATGGTATCTATGAAAATGGGATGTCTATTGGATCGAACATGCAGCAAGAGAATTTTTCTGCGAAAACTGCCTGATTTTCGTAACTGACGTTAGGAAAATCTGCGAAAACTAAGTAAATATTTCTAGGTGTAAATATGCCTTGTATTGTGGTTGAAACATCGGTAATCCACATGCTCACGGTCATTCAATAAAGTTTGTCGAAGCCGTGATGAATGTAACTTTTTCGGAACACGGATAGTCTCGTTGAGTGAAACACGGAAAATAACAATTCTACTGGATAGAACTCGCTTGAGTTGAATTTTTCTGCGAAAATTTCATCATTTTCGAAACAGGATGTTAGGAAAAACCTGCGAAATGAGAATAACTTCTTCTAGGTGTAAATATGCCTTGTATGGTGGATGAAAGTTCGGTAATCCACATGCTCCCACTCATTAAAGAATGTTTGTCGAATTCGTGATGCATGTAACGTGTTCGGAATACGGAATGTCATATTGAAGGAAACAATGTAAATTATATGTCTATTGGGTAGAACTCGCTTGAAGAGAATTTTTCTGCGAAACGTGCCTCATTTTCAAAACTGCCATTAGGAGAACCCTGTGAAATCTGAGAAAATGCTTCTAAGTGTCACTATGCCTTGAATGGTGAATGAAAGTCCGATAATCCACATGTTAATAACAGTGTAGTAAATATTTTTCAAACCGTGATACATGGAGCGCTTTTGGAAAACGGAATTTCAGCGTAATGAAACAATGAAAATTACAATTCTATAGTGTAGAACCAGCTAGAATAGAATTTTTCTGCGAAAATTGCATGATTATCGAATCTGAAATTTGGAGAAAGCTTCAAAATGAGAGTAAATATTTCTGGGTGTAAATATGCCTTTATGTTGGAAGAAAGTTCGGTAATCCATATTTTCACAACATATTAAAGAATCTTTTTCTAATCCGTGATGAATATACCGCGTTCGGATCGTGGAATTTCACAGTGATTGAAGCAATGTAAATTACTTCTCTATTGGGTTGAACTCGCTCCAAGAGAATTTTTCTGCGATAACTGCTTCATTTTTGAAACTGGCGTTTGGAAAACGTTGCAAAATCTGAGAAAATACTTCTACGTATCAATATTCAATCTATTGTGATGAAAGTTCGGTAATCCACATGCTAACAAACCTGTAGTGAATATTTGTCGAAACCATTATGCCTGTAGCATGTTGGGAACACGGAATTTCATGGCCAGGGAGTTTATGTAAATTGCATTTCTCTTGGTTAGAAATCACTCCAACAGATTTTTCATGAGAAACCGGCCTCATTTTCAAAACTGGCATTACGAAAAACTTTCGAAGAATGAGAAAATGCTTCAAAGTGTCAATATGGCTTTTTTGGTGGATGAAAGTGCGGTAATCCTTATGCTAACAACTCTGTATTGAATATATGTCGAATCCGTGATGCATGTATCTTTATCGGAACACGGAACTTCACGATGACTGATTCTATGTAAATTGCATGTCTATAGGTTAGAACTCGATCCAAGAGGATTTTTCTGCGAAAACTGCATGATTTAAAAACTGAAATTAGGAGAAATCTACTAAATCAGAAAAAAATTTCTATGTATAAATATGCATTTTAAGGTGGATGAAAGTTCGGTAATACACATGTTCACAACTCATTAAAGAATTTTTGTCAAATCCGTGATGCATGTAAAGTGTTCAGAACACGGAAAGTCACGGTGAGTGAAACTAGGTAAATTACATATCTTTTGTTTAGAACTCGCTCCAAGAGCATTTTCCTGCCAAATCTGCCTCATTTTCAAACCTGGCATTAAAACTAACCTGTGAAATCTGAGAAAATTCTTCAAAGTGACACTAAGCCATGTATGGTGGATGAAAGTGCTGTAATCCACTTGCTAACAACACGGTAGTGAATATTTCTCGAACCCGAGATGCATGTAACTTGATCTGGACACAGAATTTCACGGTGAGCGAATCCATGTAAATTACATGTGTATTGTTTTGAACCCGCTCCAAGAGTTTTTGACGTGAAATCTGCCTCAGTTTCGAAACTGGCTTTTGGAAAGCTCTGTGAAACCAGAGAAAATGCTTCTAAGCATCAATATCCCTTGTATTGTGATGAAAGACCTGTAATATACATGCAAACAACCTTGTAGTGTATTTTTGTCGAATCCTATCTGCATGTAGCATGTTCGAAACATGGAAGTTCACAGCTGGAGAATCTATGTAATTTACATATCTTTTGGGTAGAACAAGCTCCAATAGTTTTTCCCTAAGGAAACTGCCTGATTTTTGAAACTGTTATTAGGAAAAAGCTGCAAACTCAGACTTAATGTTTCTAGGTGTAAATATGCCTTGCAAGGTGGATGAAAGTTCTGTAATACACATGTACACAACTGAGTAAAAATGTTTCTCAAATCCGTGATGTATGTAGTGTGTTCGGAACACGGAATGTCACATTGAAGGAAACTATGTAAATTACATATCTATTGGTGAGAACCCGCTCCAGGAGCATTTTACTGTATAATCTACCTCTGTTTCGAAACTGGTGTTATGAAAACGCTGCAAAATCTGAGCAAATGCTTTAAGGTGACAATATGTCTTCAATGGTTTATTAAAGAGGTGTAATTCAAATTCTAACAACTCAGCTGTGAATATTTGTTGAATCCATGGTGCATGTATCTCTTTTGGAACATGGAATATTACGGTGATGGTATCTATGAAAATGGGATGTCTATTGGATCGAACATGCAGCAAGAGAATTTTTCTGCGAAAACTGCCTGATTTTCGTAACTGACGTTAGGAAAATCTGCGAAAACTAAGTAAATATTTCTAGGTGTAAATATGCCTTGTATTGTGGTTGAAACATCGGTAATCCACATGCTCACGGTCATTCAATAAAGTTTGTCGAAGCCGTGATGAATGTAACTTTTTCGGAACACGGATAGTCTCGTTGAGTGAAACACGGAAAATAACAATTCTACTGGATAGAACTCGCTTGAGTTGAATTTTTCTGCGAAAATTTCATCATTTTCGAAACAGGATGTTAGGAAAAACCTGCGAAATGAGAATAACTTCTTCTAGGTGTAAATATGCCTTGTATGGTGGATGAAAGTTCGGTAATCCACATGCTCCCACTCATTAAAGAATGTTTGTCGAATTCGTGATGCATGTAACGTGTTCGGAATACGGAATGTCATATTGAAGGAAACAATGTAAATTATATGTCTATTGGGTAGAACTCGCTTGAAGAGAATTTTTCTGCGAAACGTGCCTCATTTTCCTAACTGCCATTAGGAGAACCCTGTGAAATCTGAGAAAATGCTTCAAAATGTCAATATGGCTTTTATGGTGGATGAATGTGCGGTAATCCTTATGCTAACAACTCTGTATTGAATATATGTCGAATGCGTGATGCATGTAGCTTTTTCGGAACATGGAACTTCACAATGACGGGTTCTATGTAAATTGCATGTCCTTAGGATGGAACTCGATCCAAGAGGATTTTTCTGCGAAAACTGCATGATTTAAATACTGAAATTAGGAGAAATCTACTAAATCATAAAAAACTTTCTATGCATAAATATGCATTTTAAATTGGATGACATTTCGGTAATACACATGTTCACAACTCATTAAAGATTGTTTGCCGAATCCGTGATGCATGTAAAGTGTTCAGAACACGGAAAGTCACGGTGACTGTAACTAGGTAAATTACATATCTTTTGATAAGAACTCGCTCTAAGAGCATTTCCCTCCCAAATCTGCCTCATTTTCAAACCTGTCATTAAAACTAACCTGTGAAATCTGAGAAAATTCTTGAAAGTGACAGTAAGCCATGTATGGTGGATGAAAGTCCTGTAATCCAATTGCTAACAACTCTGTAGTGAATATTTCTCGAACCCGAGATGCATGTAACTTGTTCTGGACACGGAATTTCACGGTGAGCGAATCCATGTAAATTACATGTCTATTATTTTGAACCCGCTCCAAGAGGTTTTTGCCGTGAAATCTGCCTCAGTTTCGATACTGGCTTTTGGAAACATCTCTGAAATCAGAGAAAATACTTCTAAGCATCAATATGCCTTGTATTGTGATGAAAGTCCTGTAATCCACATGCAAAAAACTTTGTAGTGTATTTTTGTCGAAACCTATCTGCATGTAGCGTGTTCAAAACACGGAATTTCACAGCGGGAGAATCTATTTAATTTACATATCTTTTGTGTAGAACACGCTCCAAAGTTTTTTCCTTATGAAACTGCCTGATTTTTGAAACTGCTCTTCGGAAAATGCTGCAAACTTAGAGTTAAGGTTTGTAGGTGTAAATATGCCTTGTATGGTGGATGAAAGTTCTGTAATACATATGTACACAACTCATTAAAAATGTTTCTCAAATCCTTGATGTATATAGTGTGTTCGGAACATGGAATGTCACATTGAAGGAAACTATGTAAATTACATATCTATTGGTGAGAACCCGCTCCAGGAGCATTTTACTGTAAAATCTACCTCTGTTTCGAAACTGCAGTTATGAAAACGCTGCAAAATCTGAGCAAATGCTTTAAGGTGACAATATGTCTTCAATGGTTTATTAAAGATGTATAATTCAAATTTTAACAACTCAGCTGTGAAGATTTGTTGAATCCATGCTGCATGTAACTTTTTTGGAACACGGAATGTTACGGTGACGGTATCTATCAAAATGGGATGTCTATTGGATCAAACATGCAGCAAGAAAACTTTTCTGTGAAAACTGCCTGATTTTCATACCTGACGTTAGGAAAAATCTGCGGAATTTAAGTAAATATTTCTAGGTGTAAATATGCCTTGTATTGTGGTTGAAACATCAATAATCCACATGCCCAACGGTCATTCAATAATGTTTGTCGAAGCCGTGATGAATGTAATGTTTTCGGAACACGTAATATCTCGTTGAGTTAAACTAGGAAAATAACAATTCTACTGGATAGAACTCGCTTGAGTTGAATTTTTCTGCGAAATTTTCATGATTTTCGAAACTGGATGTTAGGAAAAACCTGCGAAATCAGAATAATTACTTCTAGGTGTAAAAATGCCTTGAATGGTGGATGAAAGTTCGGTAATCCACATGCTCCCACTCATTAAAGAATGTGTGTCGAATTCGTGATGCATGTAACGTGTTCGGTATACGGAATGTCATATTGAAGGAAACAATGTAAATTACATGTCTATTGGGTAGAACTCGCATGAAGAGAATTTTTCTGCGAAATGTGCCTCATTTTCAAAACTGCAATTAGGAGAACCCTGTGAAATCTGAGAAAATGCTTCTAAGTGTCAATATGCTTTGAATGGTGAATGAAAGTCCGATAATCCACATGTTAATAACAGTGTAGTAATTATTTTTCAAACCGTGATACATGGTGCACTTTTGGAAAACGGAATTTCAGCGTAATGAAACAATGTAAATTACAATTCTATTGGGTAGAATTAGCTAGAATATAATTTATCTGTGAAAATTGCATGATTATCGAATCTGAAGTTTGGAGAAAGCTTAAAAATGAGAGTAAATATTTCTAGGTGTAAATATGCCTTTATGTTGGAAGAAAGTTTGGTAATCCACATTTTCACAACTTATTAAAGAATCTTTTTCTAATCCGTGATGAATATACCGTGTTCGGATCGTGGAATTTCACGGTGATTGAAACAATGTAAATTAATTCTCTATTGGGTAGAACTCACTCCAAGAGAATTTTTCTGCGAAAACTGCTTCATTTTTGAAACTGGCGTTTGGAAAACGCTGCAAAATCTGAGAAAATACTTCTAAGTATCAATATTCAATCTATTGTGATGAAGGTTCGGTAATCCACATGCTAACAAATCTGTAGTGAATATTTGTCACATCCAATATGCATGTAGCATGTACGGAACACGGAATTTCTTGGCGAGGGAGTTTATGTAAATTGCATATCTCTTGGTTAGAAATCACTCCAACAGAATATTCATGAGAAATCTGCCTCATTTTCAAAACTGGCATTACGAAAACATACGAAGTATGAGAAAATGCTTCAAAGTGTCAATATGCCTTTTTTGGTGGATGAAAGTGTGTTAATCCTTATGCTAACAAATCTGTAGTGAACATTTGTCAAATCCGTGATGCATGTAGCATGTTCGGAACACGGAATTTCATGGCCAGGGATTTTAAGTAAATTGCATTTCTCTTGGTTAGAAATCACTCCAACAGATTTTTCATGTTATATCTGCCTAATTTTCGAAACTGGCATTAGGAAAACTCTGTGAACTCAGATGAATAGATTCTTGGTGTAAATATGCCTTGTAGGGTGGATGAAAGTTCTGTAATCCGCATGCTAGCAACTCTGTAGTGAATATTGGTTGAATCCGAGATACATGAAGCGTGCTCGGAACACAGAATATCACGGTGAGCGAATCTATGTAAAATACATGTCTCTTGGTTAGAACTCGCTCCAAGAGCTTTTTCTGCGAATTCTGCCTCATTTTCAAAACTGGCATTAGGAAAAAATATCGAAATAAGTGAAAATTCTACAAAGTGTCAATATGGCTTTTATGGTGGATGAAAGTCCAGTAATCCTTATTCAAACAAATCTGTAGTGAATATTTGTCGAATCCGTGATGCATGTAGCTTTATCAGGAAACGGAATTTTACGATGACGGGTTCTACGTAAATTGCATGTCTATTTTGTAGAACTCGCTCCAAGAGGATTTTTCTGTGAAAACTGCATGATTTAAAAACTGACATTAGGAGAAATTTACAAAATCAGAAAAAAATTTCTATGTATAAATATGCATTGTAAGGTGGATGAAAGTTTGGTAATACAGATGTTCACAACTCATTAAAGAATGTTTGTCGAATCCTTGATGCATGTAATGTGTTCAGATCACAGAATGTCTCGGTGAGTGAAACTAGTTAAATTACATATCTTTTGGATAGATCTCGCTCCAAGAGCATTTTCCTGCCAAATCTGCCTCATTTTCAAACCTGGCATTAAAACTAACCTGTGAAATCTCAGAAAATTCTTCGAAGTGTGTGTAAGCCATGTATGGTGGATGAAAGTGCTGTAATCCACTTGCTAACAACTCTGTAGTGAGTATTTGTCGAATCTGAGATGCATGTAGAGTGTTCAGAACACGGAATTTCACAGTGAGTGAATCCATGTAAATTACATTTCTATTGTTTTGAACCCACTCCAAGATGTTTTTGACGTGAAATCTGCCTCAGTTTCCAAACTGGCGTTTGGAAAGCTATGTGAAATCTGAGAAAATGCTTCTAAGCAACAATATGCCTTGTATTCTGATGAAAGTCCTGTAATCCACATGCAAACAACAATGTAGTGTATTTTTGTCGAATCCTATCTGCATGTAGCGTGTTCAAAACACGGAATTTCACAGCGGGAGAATCTATGTAATTTACATATTTATTGGGTAGAACACGCTCCAATAGCTTTTTCCTTAGGAAACTGCCTGATTTTTGAAACTGCTATTAGGAAAAGCTGCAAACTCAGAGTTAATGTTTCTAGGTGTAAATATTCCTTGTAAGGTGGATGAAAGTTCTGTAATACACATGTACACAACTGATTAAAAATGTTTCTCAAATCCGTGATGTATGTAGTGTGTTCGGAACACGGAATGTCACGTTGAAGGAAACTATGTAAATTACATATCTATTGGTGAGAACCCGCTCCAGGAGCATTTTACGGTAAAATCTACCTCTGTTCGAAACTGGTGTTATGAAAACGCTGCAAAATTTGAGCAAATGATTTAAGGTGACAATATGTCTTCAATGGTTTGTTAAAGAAGTTTAATTCACATTTTAAGAACTCAGCTGTGAATATTGGTTGAATCCATGGTGCATGTATCTTTTTTGGAACACGGAATGTTACGGTGAAGATATCTAAGAAAATGGGATGTCTATTGGATCGAACATGAAGCAAGAGGATTTTTCTGCGAAAACTGCCTGATTTTCGTAACTGACGTTAGGAAAATCTGCGAAAACTAAGTAAATATTTCTAGGTGTAAATATGCCTTGTATTGTGGTTGAAACATCGGTAATCCACATGCTCACGGTCATTCAATAAAGTTTGTCGAAGCCGTGATGAATGTAACTTTTTCGGAACACGTAATATCTCGTTGAGTTAAACTAGGAAAATAACAATTCTACTGGATAGAACTCGCTTGAGTTGAATTTTTCTGCGAAATTCTCATGATTTTCGAAACTGGATGTTAGGAAAAACCTGCGAAATCAGAATAATTACTTCTAGGTGTAAAAATGCCTTGAATGGTGGATGAAAGTTCGGTAATCCACATGCTCCCACTCATTAAAGAATGTGTGTCGAATTCGTGATGCATGTAACGTGTTCGGTATACGGAATGTCATATTGAAGGAAACAATGTAAATTACATGTCTATTGGGTAGAACTCGCATGAAGAGAATTTTTCTGCGAAATGTGCCTCATTTTCAAAACTGCAATTAGGAGAACCCTGTGAAATCTGAGAAAATGCTTCTAAGTGTCAATATGCTTTGAATGGTGAATGAAAGTCCGATAATCCACATGTTAATAACAGTGTAGTAATTATTTTTCAAACCGTGATACATGGTGCACTTTTGGAAAACGGAATTTCAGCGTAATGAAACAATGTAAATTACAATTCTATTGGGTAGAATTAGCTAGAATATAATTTATCTGTGAAAATTGCATGATTATCGAATCTGAAGTTTGGAGAAAGCTTAAAAATGAGAGTAAATATTTCTAGGTGTAAATATGCCTTTATGTTGGAAGAAAGTTTGGTAATCCACATTTTCACAACTTATTAAAGAATCTTTTTCTAATCCGTGATGAATATACCGTGTTCGGATCGTGGAATTTCACGGTGATTGAAACAATGTAAATTAATTCTCTATTGGGTAGAACTCACTCCAAGAGAATTTTTCTGCGAAAACTGCTTCATTTTTGAAACTGGCGTTTGGAAAACGCTGCAAAATCTGAGAAAATACTTCTAAGTATCAATATTCAATCTATTGTGATGAAGGTTCGGTAATCCACATGCTAACAAATCTGTAGTGAATATTTGTCACATCCAATATGCATGTAGCATGTACGGAACACGGAATTTCTTGGCGAGGGAGTTTATGTAAATTGCATATCTCTTGGTTAGAAATCACTCCAACAGAATATTCATGAGAAATCTGCCTCATTTTCAAAACTGGCATTACGAAAACATACGAAGTATGAGAAAATGCTTCAAAGTGTCAATATGCCTTTTTTGGTGGATGAAAGTGTGTTAATCCTTATGCTAACAAATCTGTAGTGAACATTTGTCAAATCCGTGATGCATGTAGCATGTTCGGAACACGGAATTTCATGGCCAGGGATTTTAAGTAAATTGCATTTCTCTTGGTTAGAAATCACTCCAACAGATTTTTCATGTTATATCTGCCTAATTTTCGAAACTGGCATTAGGAAAACTCTGTGAACTCAGATGAATAGATTCTTGGTGTAAATATGCCTTGTAGGGTGGATGAAAGTTCTGTAATCCGCATGCTAGCAACTCTGTAGTGAATATTGGTTGAATCCGAGATACATGAAGCGTGCTCGGAACACAGAATATCACGGTGAGCGAATCTATGTAAAATACATGTCTCTTGGTTAGAACTCGCTCCAAGAGCTTTTTCTGCGAATTCTGCCTCATTTTCAAAACTGGCATTAGGAAAAAATATCGAAATAAGTGAAAATTCTACAAAGTGTCAATATGGCTTTTATGGTGGATGAAAGTCCAGTAATCCTTATTCAAACAAATCTGTAGTGAATATTTGTCGAATCCGTGATGCATGTAGCTTTATCAGGAAACGGAATTTTACGATGACGGGTTCTACGTAAATTGCATGTCTATTTTGTAGAACTCGCTCCAAGAGGATTTTTCTGTGAAAACTGCATGATTTAAAAACTGACATTAGGAGAAATTTACAAAATCAGAAAAAAATTTCTATGTATAAATATGCATTGTAAGGTGGATGAAAGTTTGGTAATACAGATGTTCACAACTCATTAAAGAATGTTTGTCGAATCCTTGATGCATGTAATGTGTTCAGATCACAGAATGTCTCGGTGAGTGAAACTAGTTAAATTACATATCTTTTGGATAGATCTCGCTCCAAGAGCATTTTCCTGCCAAATCTGCCTCATTTTCAAACCTGGCATTAAAACTAACCTGTGAAATCTCAGAAAATTCTTCGAAGTGTGTGTAAGCCATGTATGGTGGATGAAAGTGCTGTAATCCACTTGCTAACAACTCTGTAGTGAGTATTTGTCGAATCTGAGATGCATGTAGAGTGTTCAGAACACGGAATTTCACAGTGAGTGAATCCATGTAAATTACATTTCTATTGTTTTGAACCCACTCCAAGATGTTTTTGACGTGAAATCTGCCTCAGTTTCCAAACTGGCGTTTGGAAAGCTATGTGAAATCTGAGAAAATGCTTCTAAGCAACAATATGCCTTGTATTCTGATGAAAGTCCTGTAATCCACATGCAAACAACAATGTAGTGTATTTTTGTCGAATCCTATCTGCATGTAGCGTGTTCAAAACACGGAATTTCACAGCGGGAGAATCTATGTAATTTACATATTTATTGGGTAGAACACGCTCCAATAGCTTTTTCCTTAGGAAACTGCCTGATTTTTGAAACTGCTATTAGGAAAAGCTGCAAACTCAGAGTTAATGTTTCTAGGTGTAAATATTCCTTGTAAGGTGGATGAAAGTTCTGTAATACACATGTACACAACTGATTAAAAATGTTTCTCAAATCCGTGATGTATGTAGTGTGTTCGGAACACGGAATGTCACGTTGAAGGAAACTATGTAAATTACATATCTATTGGTGAGAACCCGCTCCAGGAGCATTTTACGGTAAAATCTACCTCTGTTCGAAACTGGTGTTATGAAAACGCTGCAAAATTTGAGCAAATGATTTAAGGTGACAATATGTCTTCAATGGTTTGTTAAAGAAGTTTAATTCACATTTTAAGAACTCAGCTGTGAATATTGGTTGAATCCATGGTGCATGTATCTTTTTTGGAACACGGAATGTTACGGTGAAGATATCTAAGAAAATGGGATGTCTATTGGATCGAACATGAAGCAAGAGGATTTTTCTGCGAAAACTGCCTGATTTTCGTAACTGACGTTAGGAAAATCTGCGAAAACTAAGTAAATATTTCTAGGTGTAAATATGCCTTGTATTGTGGTTGAAACATCGGTAATCCACATGCTCACGGTCATTCAATAAAGTTTGTCGAAGCCGTGATGAATGTAACTTTTTCGGAAAACGGATAGTCTCGTTGAGTGAAACACGGAAAATAACAATTCTACTGGATAGAACTCGCTTGAATTGAATTCTTCTGCGAACATTTCATGATTTTCGAAACTGGATGTTAGGAAAAACCTGCGAAATGAGAATAACTTCTTCTAGGTGTAAATATGCCTTGTATGGTGGATGAAAGTTCGGTAATCCACATGCTCCCACTCATTAAAGAATGTTTGTCGAATTTGTGATGCATGTAACGTGTTCAGAATACGGAATGTCATATTGAAGGAAACAATGTAAATTATATGTCTATTGGGTAGAACTCGCTTGAAGAGAATTTTTCTGCGAAACGTGCCTCATTTTCAAAACTGCCATTAGGAGAACACTGTGAAATCTGAGAAAATGCTTCTAAGTGTCAATATGCCTTGAATGGTGAATGAAAGTCCGATAATCCACATGTTAATAACAGTGTAGTAAATATTTTTCAAACCGTGATACATGGAGCGCTTTTGGAAAACGGAATTTCAGCGTAATGAAACAATGAAAATTACAATTCTATAGTGTAGAACCAGCTAGAATAGAATTTTTCTGCGAAAATTGCATGATTATCGAATCTGAAATTTGGAGAAAGCTTCAAAATGAGAGTAAATATTTCTGGGTGTAAATATGCCTTTATGTTGGAAGAAAGTTCGGTAATCCATATTTTCACAACATATTAAAGAATCTTTTTCTAATCCGTGATGAATATACTGCGTTCGGATCGTGGAATTTCACAGTGATTGAAGCAATGTAAATTACTTCTCTATTGGGTTGAACTCGCTCCAAGAGAATTTTTCTGCGATAACTGCTTCATTTTTGAAACTGGCGTTTGGAAAACGTTGCAAAATCTGAGAAAATACTTCTACGTATCAATATTCAATCTATTGTGATGAAAGTTCGGTAATCCACATGCTAACAAACCTGTAGTGAATATTTGTCGAAACCATTATGCCTGTAGCATGTTGGGAACACGGAATTTCATGGCCAGGGATTTTATGTAAATTGCATTTCTCTTGGTTAGAAATCACTCCAACAGAGTTTTCATGAGAAACCTGCCTCATTTTCAAAACTGGCATTACGAAAAACTTTCGAAGAATGAGAAAATGCTTCAAAGTGTCAATATGGCTTTTTTGGTGGATGAAAGTGCGGTAATCCTTATGCTAACAACTCTGTATTGAATATATGTCGAATCCGTGATGCATGTATCTATATCGGAACACGGAACTTCACGATGACTGGTTCTATGTAAATTGCATGTCTATAGGTTAGAACTCGATCCAAGAGGATTTTTCTGCGAAAACTGCATGATTTAAAACTGACATTAGGAGAAATTAACAAAATCAGAAAAAACTTTCTATGTATCAATATGCATTTTAAGGTGGATGAAATTTCGTTAATACACATGTCCACCACTCATTAAAGAATGTTTTTCGAATCCGTGATGCATGTAAAGTGTTCACAACACGGACAGTCACGGTGACTGTAACTAGGTAAATTACATATCTTTTGGGTAGAAATCGCTCCAAGAGCATTTTCCTGCCAAATCTGCCTCATTTTCAAACCTGGCATTAAAACTAAACTGTGAAATCTCAGAAAATTCTTCAAAGTGTCAGTAAGCCATGTATGGTGGATGAAAGTGCTGTAATCCACTTGCTAACAACACTGTAGTGAATATTTCTCGAACCCGAGATGCATGTAACTTGTTGTGGACACGGAATTTCATGGTGAGCGAATCCATGTAAATTACATGTGTATTGTTTTGAACCCGCTCCAAGAGTTTTTGACGTGAAATCTGCCTCAGTTTCGAAACTGGCTTTTGGAAAGCTCTGTGAAACCAGAGAAAATGCTTCTAAGCATCAATATGCCTTGTATTGTGATGAAAGACCTGTAATCCACATGCAAACAAACTTGTAGTGTATTTTTGTCGAATCCTATCTGCATGTAGCATGTTCGAAACATGGAAGTTCACAGCGGGAGAATCTATGTAATTTACATATCTATTGGGTAGAACAAGCTCCAATAGTTTTTCCCTAAGGAAACTGCCTGATTTTTGAAACTGCTTTTAAGAAAAAGCTGCAAACTCAGACTTAATGTTTCTAGGTGTAAATATGCCTTGCAAGGTGGATGAAAATTCTGTATTACACATGTACACAACTGATTAAAAATGTTTCTCAAATCCGTGATGTATGTAGTGTGTTCGGAACACGGAATGTCACGTTGAAGGAAACTATGTAAATTACATATCTATTGGTGAGAACCCGCTCCAGGAGCATTTTACTGTATAATCTACCTCTGTTTCGAAACTGCAGTTATGAAAACGCTGCAAAATCTGAGCAAATGCTTTAAGGTGACAATATGTCTTCAATGGTTTATTAAAGAGGTGTAATTCAAATTCTAACAACTCAGCTGTGAATATTTGTTGAATCCATGGTGCATGTATCTCTTTTGGAACATGGAATATTACGGTGATGGTATCTATGAAAATGGGATGTCTATTGGATCGAACATGCAGCAAGAGAATTTTTCTGCGAAAACTGCCTGATTTTCATAACTGACATTAGGAAAATCTGCGAAAAATAAGTAAATATTTCTAGGTGTAAATATGCCTTTTAATGTTGTTGAAAAATCGGTAATCCACATGCTCACGGTCATTCAATAATGTTTGTTGAAGCCGTGATGAATGTAACGTTTTCAGGACACGGAATGTCTCGTTGAGTGAAACTCGGAAAATAACAATTCTACTGGATAGAACTCGCTTGAGTTGAATTTTTCTGCGAAAATTTCATCATTTTCGAAACTGGATGTTAGGAAAAACCTGCGAAATCAGAATAACTTCTTCTAGGTTTAAATATGCCTTTTATTGTGGATGAAAGTTCGGTAATCCACATGCTCCCACTCATTAAAGAATGTTTGTCGAATTCGTGATGCATGTAACGTGTTCGGAATACGGAATGTAATATTGAAGGAAACAATGTAAATTACATGTCTATTGGGTAGAACTCGCTTGAAGAGAATTTTTCTGCGATACGTGCCTCATTTTCAAAACTGCCATTAGGAGAACCCTGTGAAATCTGTGAAAATGCTTCTTAGTGAAAATATGCCTTGAATGGTGAATGAAAGTCCAATAATCCACATGTTAATAACACTGTAGTAATTATTTTTCAAACATTGATTCATGGAGCGCTTTTGGAAAATGGAATTTCAGCGTAATGAAACAATGTAAATTACAATTCTATAGGGTAGAACTTGCTAGAATAGAATTTTTCTGTGAAAATTGCATGATTATCGAATCTGAAGTTTGGAGAAAGCTTCAAAATGAGAGTAAATATTTCTAGGTGTAAATATGCCTTTATGTTGGAAGAAAGTTTGGTAATCCACATTTTCACAACATATTAAAGAAACTTTTTCTAATCCGTGATGAATATACCGTGTTCGGAACGTGGAATTTCACGGTGATGGAAACAATGTAAATTAATTCTCTATTGATTAGAACTCGCTCCAAGAGAATTTTTGTGTGAAAACTGCTTCATTTATGAAACTGGCGATTGGAAAACGCTGCAAAATATGGAAAATACTTCTACGTATCAATATTCAATCTATTGTGATGAAAGTTCGGTATTCCACATGCTAATAAATCTGTAGTGAATATTTGTCGAATCCATTATGCATGTAGCATGTTCGGAACACGGAATTTCATAGCCAGGGATTTTATGTAAATTGCATTTCTCTTGGTTTAAAATCACTCCAACAGATTTTTCATGAGAAATCTGCCTGACTTTCGAAACTGGCATTAGGAAAACCCTGCGAACTCAGATGAATAGATTCTTGGTGTATATATGCCTTGTAGGGTGGATGAAAGTTCAGTAATCCGCATGCTAACAACTCTGTAGTGAATATTTTTCGAATCCGAGATACATGAAGCGTGTTCAGAACACAGAATATCACGGTGAGCGAATCTATGTAAAATACATGTCTCTTGGTTAGAAAATAGTCCAAGAGCTTTTTCTGTGAATTCTGCCTCATTTTCAAAACTGGCATTAGGAAAACCTTTCGAAATATGAGAAAATGCTTCAAAATGTCAATATGGCTTTTATGGTGGATGAATGTGCGGTAATCCTTATGCTAACAACTCTGTAGTGAATATTTGTCGAATGCGTGATGCATGTAGCTTTTTCGGAACACGGAACTTCACGATGACGGGTTCTATGTAAATTGCATGTCTATAGGTTAGAACTCGATCCAAGAGGATTTTTCTGCGAAAGCTGCATGATTAAAAACTGACATTAGGAGAAATTTACAAAATCAGAAAAAACTTTCTATGTATCAATATGCATTTTAAGGTGGATGAAATTTCGGTAATACACATGTCCACAACTCATTAAAGAATGTTTTTCGAATCCGTGATGCATATAAAGTGTTCAGAACACGGAAAGTCACGGTGAGTGAAAATAGGTAAATTACATATCTTTTGGGTAGAACTCGCTCCAAGAGCATTTTCCTGCCAAATCTGCCTCATTTTCAAACCTGGCATTAAAACTAAACTGTGAAATCTCAGAAAATTCTTCAAAGTGACACTAAGCCATGTATGGTGGATGAAAGTGCTGTAATCCACTTGCTAACAACACTGTAGTGAATATTTCTCGAACCCGAGATGCATGTAACTTGTTCTGGACACGGAATTTCATGGTGAGCGAATCCATGTAAATTACATGTCTATTGTTTTGAACCCGCTCCAAGAGGTTTTTGACGTGAAATCTGCCTCAGTTTCGAAACTGGCTTTTGGAAAGCTCTGTGAAATCAGAAAAAATGCTTCTAAGCATCAATATGCCTTGTATTGTGATGAAAGACCTGTAATCCACATGCAAACAACCTTGTAGTGTATTTTTGTCGAATCCTATCTGCATGTAGCATGTTCGAAACATGGAAGTTCACAGCTGGAGAATCTATGTAATTTACATATCTTTTGGGTAGAACAAGCTCCAATAGTTTTTCCCTAAGGAAACTGCCTGATTTTTGAAACTGCTATTAGGAAAAAGCTGCAAACTCAGACTTAATGTTTCTAGGTGTAAATATGCCTTGCAAGGTGGATGAAAGTTCTGTAATACACATGTACACAACTGATTAAAAATGTTTCTCAAATCCGTGATGTATGTAGTGTGTTCGGAACACGGAATGTCACGTTGAAGGAAACTATGTAAATTACATATCTATTGGTGAGAACCCGCTCCAGGAGCATTTTACTTTATAATCTACCTCTGTTTCGAAACTGCAGTTATGAAAACGCTGCAAAATCTGAGCAAATGCTTTAAGGTGACAATATGTCTTCAATGGTTTATTAAAGAGGTGTAATTCAAATTCTAACAACTCAGCTGTGAATATTTGTTGAATCCATGCTGCATGTATCTCTTTTGGAACATGGAATATTACGGTGACGGTATCTATGAAAATGGGATGTCTATTGGATCGAACATGCAGCAAGAGAATTTTTCTGCGATAGCTGCCTGATTTTCATAACTGACATTAGGAAAATCTGCGAAAAATAAGTAAATATTTCTAGGTGTAAATATGCCTTTTAATGTTGTTGAAAAATCGGTAATCCACATGCTCACGGTCATTCAATAAAGTTTGTCGAAGCCGTGATGAATGTAACTTTTTCGGAACACGGATAGTCTCGTTGAGTGAAACACGGAAAATAACAATTCTACTGGATAGAACTCGCTTGAGTTGAATTTTTCTGCGAAAATTTCATCATTTTCGAAACAGGATGTTAGGAAAAACCTGCGAAATGAGAATAACTTCTTCTAGGTGTAAATATGCCTTGTATGGTGGATGAAAGTTCGGTAATCCACATGCTCCCACTCATTAAAGAATGTTTGTCGAATTCGTGATGCATGTAACGTGTTCGGAATACGGAATGTCATATTGAAGGAAACAATGTAAATTATATGTCTATTGGGTAGAACTCGCTTGAAGAGAATTTTTCTGCGAAACGTGCCTCATTTTCAAAACTGCCATTAGGAGAACCCTGTGAAATCTGAGAAAATGCTTCTAAGTGTCAATATGCCTTGAATGGTGAATGAAAGTCCGATAATCCACATGTTAATAACAGTGTAGTAAATATTTTTCAAACCGTGATACATGGAGCGCTTTTGGAAAACGGAATTTCAGCGTAATGAAACAATGAAAATTACAATTCTATAGTGTAGAACCAGCTAGAATAGAATTTTTCTGCGAAAATTGCATGATTATCGAATCTGAAATTTGGAGAAAGCTTCAAAATGAGAGTAAATATTTCTGGGTGTAAATATGCCTTTATGTTGGAAGAAAGTTCGGTAATCCATATTTTCACAACATATTAAAGAATCTTTTTCTAATCCGTGATGAATATACTGCGTTCGGATCGTGGAATTTCACAGTGATTGAAGCAATGTAAATTACTTCTCTATTGGGTTGAACTCGCTCCAAGAGAATTTTTCTGCGATAACTGCTTCATTTTTGAAACTGGCGTTTGGAAAACGTTGCAAAATCTGAGAAAATACTTCTACGTATCAATATTCAATCTATTGTGATGAAAGTTCGGTAATCCACATGCTAACAAACCTGTAGTGAATATTTGTCGAAACCATTATGCCTGTAGCATGTTGGGAACACGGAATTTCATGGCCAGGGAGTTTATGTAAATTGCATTTCTCTTGGTTAGAAATCACTCCAACAGATTTTTCATGAGAAACCGGCCTCATTTTCAAAACTGGCATTACGAAAAACTTTCGAAGAATGAGAAAATGCTTCAAAGTGTCAATATGGCTTTTTTGGTGGATGAAAGTGCGGTAATCCTTATGCTAACAACTCTGTATTGAATATATGTCGAATCCGTGATGCATGTATCTTTATCGGAACACGGAACTTCACGATGACTGATTCTATGTAAATTGCATGTCTATAGGTTAGAACTCGATCCAAGAGGATTTTTCTGCGAAAACTGCATGATTTAAAAACTGAAATTAGGAGAAATCTACTAAATCAGAAAAAAATTTCTATGTATAAATATGCATTTTAAGGTGGATGAAAGTTCGGTAATACACATGTTCACAACTCATTAAAGAATTTTTGTCAAATCCGTGATGCATGTAAAGTGTTCAGAACACGGAAAGTCACGGTGAGTGAAACTAGGTAAATTACATATCTTTTGTTTAGAACTCGCTCCAAGAGCATTTTCCTGCCAAATCTGCCTCATTTTCAAACCTGGCATTAAAACTAACCTGTGAAATCTGAGAAAATTCTTCAAAGTGACACTAAGCCATGTATGGTGGATGAAAGTGCTGTAATCCACTTGCTAACAACACGGTAGTGAATATTTCTCGAACCCGAGATGCATGTAACTTGATCTGGACACAGAATTTCACGGTGAGCGAATCCATGTAAATTACATGTGTATTGTTTTGAACCCGCTCCAAGAGTTTTTGACGTGAAATCTGCCTCAGTTTCGAAACTGGCTTTTGGAAAGCTCTGTGAAACCAGAGAAAATGCTTCTAAGCATCAATATCCCTTGTATTGTGATGAAAGACCTGTAATATACATGCAAACAACCTTGTAGTGTATTTTTGTCGAATCCTATCTGCATGTAGCATGTTCGAAACATGGAAGTTCACAGCTGGAGAATCTATGTAATTTACATATCTTTTGGGTAGAACAAGCTCCAATAGTTTTTCCCTAAGGAAACTGCCTGATTTTTGAAACTGTTATTAGGAAAAAGCTGCAAACTCAGACTTAATGTTTCTAGGTGTAAATATGCCTTGCAAGGTGGATGAAAGTTCTGTAATACACATGTACACAACTGAGTAAAAATGTTTCTCAAATCCGTGATGTATGTAGTGTGTTCGGAACACGGAATGTCACATTGAAGGAAACTATGTAAATTACATATCTATTGGTGAGAACCCGCTCCAGGAGCATTTTACTGTATAATCTACCTCTGTTTCGAAACTGGTGTTATGAAAACGCTGCAAAATCTGAGCAAATGCTTTAAGGTGACAATATGTCTTCAATGGTTTATTAAAGAGGTGTAATTCAAATTCTAACAACTCAGCTGTGAATATTTGTTGAATCCATGGTGCATGTATCTCTTTTGGAACATGGAATATTACGGTGATGGTATCTATGAAAATGGGATGTCTATTGGATCGAACATGCAGCAAGAGAATTTTTCTGCGAAAACTGCCTGATTTTCGTAACTGACGTTAGGAAAATCTGCGAAAACTAAGTAAATATTTCTAGGTGTAAATATGCCTTGTATTGTGGTTGAAACATCGGTAATCCACATGCTCACGGTCATTCAATAAAGTTTGTCGAAGCCGTGATGAATGTAACTTTTTCGGAACACGGATAGTCTCGTTGAGTGAAACACGGAAAATAACAATTCTACTGGATAGAACTCGCTTGAGTTGAATTTTTCTGCGAAAATTTCATCATTTTCGAAACAGGATGTTAGGAAAAACCTGCGAAATGAGAATAACTTCTTCTAGGTGTAAATATGCCTTGTATGGTGGATGAAAGTTCGGTAATCCACATGCTCCCACTCATTAAAGAATGTTTGTCGAATTCGTGATGCATGTAACGTGTTCGGAATACGGAATGTCATATTGAAGGAAACAATGTAAATTATATGTCTATTGGGTAGAACTCGCTTGAAGAGAATTTTTCTGCGAAACGTGCCTCATTTTCAAAACTGCCATTAGGAGAACCCTGTGAAATCTGAGAAAATGCTTCTAAGTGTCAATATGCCTTGAATGGTGAATGAAAGTCCGATAATCCACATGTTAATAACAGTGTAGTAAATATTTTTCAAACCGTGATACATGGAGCGCTTTTGGAAAACGGAATTTCAGCGTAATGAAACAATGAAAATTACAATTCTATAGTGTAGAACCAGCTAGAATAGAATTTTTCTGCGAAAATTGCATGATTATCGAATCTGAAATTTGGAGAAAGCTTCAAAATGAGAGTAAATATTTCTGGGTGTAAATATGCCTTTATGTTGGAAGAAAGTTCGGTAATCCATATTTTCACAACATATTAAAGAATCTTTTTCTAATCCGTGATGAATATACTGCGTTCGGATCGTGGAATTTCACAGTGATTGAAGCAATGTAAATTACTTCTCTATTGGGTTGAACTCGCTCCAAGAGAATTTTTCTGCGATAACTGCTTCATTTTTGAAACTGGCGTTTGGAAAACGTTGCAAAATCTGAGAAAATACTTCTACGTATCAATATTCAATCTATTGTGATGAAAGTTCGGTAATCCACATGCTAACAAACCTGTAGTGAATATTTGTCGAAACCATTATGCCTGTAGCATGTTGGGAACACGGAATTTCATGGCCAGGGAGTTTATGTAAATTGCATTTCTCTTGGTTAGAAATCACTCCAACAGATTTTTCATGAGAAACCGGCCTCATTTTCAAAACTGGCATTACGAAAAACTTTCGAAGAATGAGAAAATGCTTCAAAGTGTCAATATGGCTTTTTTGGTGGATGAAAGTGCGGTAATCCTTATGCTAACAACTCTGTATTGAATATATGTCGAATCCGTGATGCATGTATCTTTATCGAAACACGGAACTTCACGATGACTGATTCTATGTAAATTGCATGTCTATAGGTTAGAACTCGATCCAAGAGGATTTTTCTGCGAAAACTGCATGATTTAAAAACTGAAATTAGGAGAAATCTACTAAATCAGAAAACAATTTCTATGTATAAATATGCATTTTAAGGTGGATGAAAGTTCGGTAATACACATGTTCACAACTCATTAAAGAATTTTTGTCAAATCCGTGATGCATGTAAAGTGTTCAGAACACGGAAAGTCACGGTGAGTGAAACTAGGTAAATTACATATCTTTTGTTTAGAACTCGCTCCAAGAGCATTTTCCTGCCAAATCTGCCTCATTTTCAAACCTGGCATTAAAACTAACCTGTGAAATCTGAGAAAATTCTTCAAAGTGACACTAAGCCATGTATGGTGGATGAAAGTGCTGTAATCCACTTGCTAACAACACGGTAGTGAATATTTCTCGAACCCGAGATGCATGTAACTTGATCTGGACACAGAATTTCACGGTGAGCGAATCCATGTAAATTACATGTGTATTGTTTTGAACCCGCTCCAAGAGTTTTTGACGTGAAATCTGCCTCAGTTTCGAAACTGGCTTTTGGAAAGCTCTGTGAAACCAGAGAAAATGCTTCTAAGCATCAATATCCCTTGTATTGTGATGAAAGACCTGTAATATACATGCAAACAACCTTGTAGTGTATTTTTGTCGAATCCTATCTGCATGTAGCATGTTCGAAACATGGAAGTTCACAGCTGGAGAATCTATGTAATTTACATATCTTTTGGGTAGAACAAGCTCCAATAGTTTTTCCCTAAGGAAACTGCCTGATTTTTGAAACTGTTATTAGGAAAAAGCTGCAAACTCAGACTTAATGTTTCTAGGTGTAAATATGCCTTGCAAGGTGGATGAAAGTTCTGTAATACACATGTACACAACTGAGTAAAAATGTTTCTCAAATCCGTGATGTATGTAGTGTGTTCGGAACACGGAATGTCACATTGAAGGAAACTATGTAAATTACATATCTATTGGTGAGAACCCGCTCCAGGAGCATTTTACTGTATAATCTACCTCTGTTTCGAAACTGGTGTTATGAAAACGCTGCAAAATCTGAGCAAATGCTTTAAGGTGACAATATGTCTTCAATGGTTTATTAAAGAGGTGTAATTCAAATTCTAACAACTCAGCTGTGAATATTTGTTGAATCCATGGTGCATGTATCTCTTTTGGAACATGGAATATTACGGTGATGGTATCTATGAAAATGGGATGTCTATTGGATCGAACATGCAGCAAGAGAATTTTTCTGCGAAAACTGCCTGATTTTCGTAACTGACGTTAGGAAAATCTGCGAAAACTAAGTAAATATTTCTAGGTGTAAATATGCCTTGTATTGTGGTTGAAACATCGGTAATCCACATGCTCACGGTCATTCAATAAAGTTTGTCGAAGCCGTGATGAATGTAACTTTTTCGGAACACGGATAGTCTCGTTGAGTGAAACACGGAAAATAACAATTCTACTGGATAGAACTCGCTTGAGTTGAATTTTTCTGCGAAAATTTCATCATTTTCGAAACAGGATGTTAGGAAAAACCTGCGAAATGAGAATAACTTCTTCTAGGTGTAAATATGCCTTGTATGGTGGATGAAAGTTCGGTAATCCACATGCTCCCACTCATTAAAGAATGTTTGTCGAATTCGTGATGCATGTAACGTGTTCGGAATACGGAATGTCATATTGAAGGAAACAATGTAAATTATATGTCTATTGGGTAGAACTCGCTTGAAGAGAATTTTTCTGCGAAACGTGCCTCATTTTCAAAACTGCCATTAGGAGAACCCTGTGAAATCTGAGAAAATGCTTCTAAGTGTCAATATGCCTTGAATGGTGAATGAAAGTCCGATAATCCACATGTTAATAACAGTGTAGTAAATATTTTTCAAACCGTGATACATGGAGCGCTTTTGGAAAACGGAATTTCAGCGTAATGAAACAATGAAAATTACAATTCTATAGTGTAGAACCAGCTAGAATAGAATTTTTCTGCGAAAATTGCATGATTATCGAATCTGAAATTTGGAGAAAGCTTCAAAATGAGAGTAAATATTTCTGGGTGTAAATATGCCTTTATGTTGGAAGAAAGTTCGGTAATCCATATTTTCACAACATATTAAAGAATCTTTTTCTAATCCGTGATGAATATACCGCGTTCGGATCGTGGAATTTCACAGTGATTGAAGCAATGTAAATTACTTCTCTATTGGGTTGAACTCGCTCCAAGAGAATTTTTCTGCGATAACTGCTTCATTTTTGAAACTGGCGTTTGGAAAACGTTGCAAAATCTGAGAAAATACTTCTACGTATCAATATTCAATCTATTGTGATGAAAGTTCGGTAATCCACATGCTAACAAACCTGTAGTGAATATTTGTCGAAACCATTATGCCTGTAGCATGTTGGGAACACGGAATTTCATGGCCAGGGAGTTTATGTAAATTGCATTTCTCTTGGTTAGAAATCACTCCAACAGATTTTTCATGAGAAACCGGCCTCATTTTCAAAACTGGCATTACGAAAAACTTTCGAAGAATGAGAAAATGCTTCAAAGTGTCAATATGGCTTTTTTGGTGGATGAAAGTGCGGTAATCCTTATGCTAACAACTCTGTATTGAATATATGTCGAATCCGTGATGCATGTATCTTTATCGGAACACGGAACTTCACGATGACTGATTCTATGTAAATTGCATGTCTATAGGTTAGAACTCGATCCAAGAGGATTTTTCTGCGAAAACTGCATGATTTAAAAACTGAAATTAGGAGAAATCTACTAAATCAGAAAAAAATTTCTATGTATAAATATGCATTTTAAGGTGGATGAAAGTTCGGTAATACACATGTTCACAACTCATTAAAGAATTTTTGTCAAATCCGTGATGCATGTAAAGTGTTCAGAACACGGAAAGTCACGGTGAGTGAAACTAGGTAAATTACATATCTTTTGTTTAGAACTCGCTCCAAGAGCATTTTCCTGCCAAATCTGCCTCATTTTCAAACCTGGCATTAAAACTAACCTGTGAAATCTGAGAAAATTCTTCAAAGTGACACTAAGCCATGTATGGTGGATGAAAGTGCTGTAATCCACTTGCTAACAACACGGTAGTGAATATTTCTCGAACCCGAGATGCATGTAACTTGATCTGGACACAGAATTTCACGGTGAGCGAATCCATGTAAATTACATGTGTATTGTTTTGAACCCGCTCCAAGAGTTTTTGACGTGAAATCTGCCTCAGTTTCGAAACTGGCTTTTGGAAAGCTCTGTGAAACCAGAGAAAATGCTTCTAAGCATCAATATCCCTTGTATTGTGATGAAAGACCTGTAATATACATGCAAACAACCTTGTAGTGTATTTTTGTCGAATCCTATCTGCATGTAGCATGTTCGAAACATGGAAGTTCACAGCTGGAGAATCTATGTAATTTACATATCTTTTGGGTAGAACAAGCTCCAATAGTTTTTCCCTAAGGAAACTGCCTGATTTTTGAAACTGTTATTAGGAAAAAGCTGCAAACTCAGACTTAATGTTTCTAGGTGTAAATATGCCTTGCAAGGTGGATGAAAGTTCTGTAATACACATGTACACAACTGAGTAAAAATGTTTCTCAAATCCGTGATGTATGTAGTGTGTTCGGAACACGGAATGTCACATTGAAGGAAACTATGTAAATTACATATCTATTGGTGAGAACCCGCTCCAGGAGCATTTTACTGTATAATCTACCTCTGTTTCGAAACTGGTGTTATGAAAACGCTGCAAAATCTGAGCAAATGCTTTAAGGTGACAATATGTCTTCAATGGTTTATTAAAGAGGTGTAATTCAAATTCTAACAACTCAGCTGTGAATATTTGTTGAATCCATGGTGCATGTATCTCTTTTGGAACATGGAATATTACGGTGATGGTATCTATGAAAATGGGATGTCTATTGGATCGAACATGCAGCAAGAGAATTTTTCTGCGAAAACTGCCTGATTTTCGTAACTGACGTTAGGAAAATCTGCGAAAACTAAGTAAATATTTCTAGGTGTAAATATGCCTTGTATTGTGGTTGAAACATCGGTAATCCACATGCTCACGGTCATTCAATAAAGTTTGTCGAAGCCGTGATGAATGTAACTTTTTCGGAACACGGATAGTCTCGTTGAGTGAAACACGGAAAATAACAATTCTACTGGATAGAACTCGCTTGAGTTGAATTTTTCTGCGAAAATTTCATCATTTTCGAAACAGGATGTTAGGAAAAACCTGCGAAATGAGAATAACTTCTTCTAGGTGTAAATATGCCTTGTATGGTGGATGAAAGTTCGGTAATCCACATGCTCCCACTCATTAAAGAATGTTTGTCGAATTCGTGATGCATGTAACGTGTTCGGAATACGGAATGTCATATTGAAGGAAACAATGTAAATTATATGTCTATTGGGTAGAACTCGCTTGAAGAGAATTTTTCTGCGAAACGTGCCTCATTTTCAAAACTGCCATTAGGAGAACCCTGTGAAATCTGAGAAAATGCTTCTAAGTGTCAATATGCCTTGAATGGTGAATGAAAGTCCGATAATCCACATGTTAATAACAGTGTAGTAAATATTTTTCAAACCGTGATACATGGAGCGCTTTTGGAAAACGGAATTTCAGCGTAATGAAACAATGAAAATTACAATTCTATAGTGTAGAACCAGCTAGAATAGAATTTTTCTGCGAAAATTGCATGATTATCGAATCTGAAATTTGGAGAAAGCTTCAAAATGAGAGTAAATATTTCTGGGTGTAAATATGCCTTTATGTTGGAAGAAAGTTCGGTAATCCATATTTTCACAACATATTAAAGAATCTTTTTCTAATCCGTGATGAATATACCGCGTTCGGATCGTGGAATTTCACAGTGATTGAAGCAATGTAAATTACTTCTCTATTGGGTTGAACTCGCTCCAAGAGAATTTTTCTGCGATAACTGCTTCATTTTTGAAACTGGCGTTTGGAAAACGTTGCAAAATCTGAGAAAATACTTCTACGTATCAATATTCAATCTATTGTGATGAAAGTTCGGTAATCCACATGCTAACAAACCTGTAGTGAATATTTGTCGAAACCATTATGCCTGTAGCATGTTGGGAACACGGAATTTCATGGCCAGGGAGTTTATGTAAATTGCATTTCTCTTGGTTAGAAATCACTCCAACAGATTTTTCATGAGAAACCGGCCTCATTTTCAAAACTGGCATTACGAAAAACTTTCGAAGAATGAGAAAATGCTTCAAAGTGTCAATATGGCTTTTTTGGTGGATGAAAGTGCGGTAATCCTTATGCTAACAACTCTGTATTGAATATATGTCGAATCCGTGATGCATGTATCTTTATCGGAACACGGAACTTCACGATGACTGATTCTATGTAAATTGCATGTCTATAGGTTAGAACTCGATCCAAGAGGATTTTTCTGCGAAAACTGCATGATTTAAAAACTGAAATTAGGAGAAATCTACTAAATCAGAAAAAAATTTCTATGTATAAATATGCATTTTAAGGTGGATGAAAGTTCGGTAATACACATGTTCACAACTCATTAAAGAATTTTTGTCAAATCCGTGATGCATGTAAAGTGTTCAGAACACGGAAAGTCACGGTGAGTGAAACTAGGTAAATTACATATCTTTTGTTTAGAACTCGCTCCAAGAGCATTTTCCTGCCAAATCTGCCTCATTTTCAAACCTGGCATTAAAACTAACCTGTGAAATCTGAGAAAATTCTTCAAAGTGACACTAAGCCATGTATGGTGGATGAAAGTGCTGTAATCCACTTGCTAACAACACGGTAGTGAATATTTCTCGAACCCGAGATGCATGTAACTTGATCTGGACACAGAATTTCACGGTGAGCGAATCCATGTAAATTACATGTGTATTGTTTTGAACCCGCTCCAAGAGTTTTTGACGTGAAATCTGCCTCAGTTTCGAAACTGGCTTTTGGAAAGCTCTGTGAAACCAGAGAAAATGCTTCTAAGCATCAATATCCCTTGTATTGTGATGAAAGACCTGTAATATACATGCAAACAACCTTGTAGTGTATTTTTGTCGAATCCTATCTGCATGTAGCATGTTCGAAACATGGAAGTTCACAGCTGGAGAATCTATGTAATTTACATATCTTTTGGGTAGAACAAGCTCCAATAGTTTTTCCCTAAGGAAACTGCCTGATTTTTGAAACTGTTATTAGGAAAAAGCTGCAAACTCAGACTTAATGTTTCTAGGTGTAAATATGCCTTGCAAGGTGGATGAAAGTTCTGTAATACACATGTACACAACTGAGTAAAAATGTTTCTCAAATCCGTGATGTATGTAGTGTGTTCGGAACACGGAATGTCACATTGAAGGAAACTATGTAAATTACATATCTATTGGTGAGAACCCGCTCCAGGAGCATTTTACTGTATAATCTACCTCTGTTTCGAAACTGGTGTTATGAAAACGCTGCAAAATCTGAGCAAATGCTTTAAGGTGACAATAT
The DNA here is from genome assembly GCF_048773025.1 of Camelus bactrianus. Taxonomy (NCBI): domain Eukaryota; kingdom Metazoa; phylum Chordata; class Mammalia; order Artiodactyla; family Camelidae; genus Camelus; species Camelus bactrianus. The sequence continues at coordinate 43,313,596 of NC_133556.1, forward strand.
GTCTTCAATGGTTTATTAAAGAGGTGTAATTCAAATTCTAACAACTCAGCTGTGAATATTTGTTGAATCCATGGTGCATGTATCTCTTTTGGAACATGGAATATTACGGTGATGGTATCTATGAAAATGGGATGTCTATTGGATCGAACATGCAACAAGAGAATTTTTCTGCGAAAACTGCCTGATTTTCGTAACTGACGTTAGGAAAATCTGCGAAAACTAAGTAAATATTTCTAGGTGTAAATATGCCTTGTATTGTGGTTGAAACATCGGTAATCCACATGCTCACGGTCATTCAATAAAGTTTGTCGAAGCCGTGATGAATGTAACTTTTTCGGAACACGGATAGTCTCGTTGAGTGAAACACGGAAAATAACAATTCTACTGGATAGAACTCGCTTGAGTTGAATTTTTCTGCGAAAATTTCATCATTTTCGAAACAGGATGTTAGGAAAAACCTGCGAAATGAGAATAACTTCTTCTAGGTGTAAATATGCCTTGTATGGTGGATGAAAGTTCGGTAATCCACATGCTCCCACTCATTAAAGAATGTTTGTCGAATTCGTGATGCATGTAACGTGTTCGGAATACGGAATGTCATATTGAAGGAAACAATGTAAATTATATGTCTATTGGGTAGAACTCGCTTGAAGAGAATTTTTCTGCGAAACGTGCCTCATTTTCAAAACTGCCATTAGGAGAACCCTGTGAAATCTGAGAAAATGCTTCTAAGTGTCAATATGCCTTGAATGGTGAATGAAAGTCCGATAATCCACATGTTAATAACAGTGTAGTAAATATTTTTCAAACCGTGATACATGGAGCGCTTTTGGAAAACGGAATTTCAGCGTAATGAAACAATGAAAATTACAATTCTATAGTGTAGAACCAGCTAGAATAGAATTTTTCTGCGAAAATTGCATGATTATCGAATCTGAAATTTGGAGAAAGCTTCAAAATGAGAGTAAATATTTCTGGGTGTAAATATGCCTTTATGTTGGAAGAAAGTTCGGTAATCCATATTTTCACAACATATTAAAGAATCTTTTTCTAATCCGTGATGAATATACCGCGTTCGGATCGTGGAATTTCACAGTGATTGAAGCAATGTAAATTACTTCTCTATTGGGTTGAACTCGCTCCAAGAGAATTTTTCTGCGATAACTGCTTCATTTTTGAAACTGGCGTTTGGAAAACGTTGCAAAATCTGAGAAAATACTTCTACATATCAATATTCAATCTATTGTGATGAAAGTTCGGTAATCCACATGCTAACAAACCTGTAGTGAATATTTGCCGAAACCATTATGCCTGTAGCATGTTGGGAACACGGAATTTCATGGCCAGGGAGTTTATGTAAATTGCATTTCTCTTGGTTAGAAAACACTCCAACAGATTTTTCATGAGAAACCGGCCTCATTTTCATATCTGGCATTACAAAAAACTTTTGAAGAATGAGAAAATGCTTCAAAGTGTCAATATGGCTTTTTTGGTGGATGAAAGTGCGGTAATCCTTATGCTAACAACTCTGTATTGAATATATGTCGAATCCGTGATGCATGTATCTTTATCGGAACACGGAACTTCACGATGACGGGTTCTATGTAAATTGCATGTCTATAGGTTAGAACTCGATCCAAGAGGATTTTTCTGCGAAAACTGCATGATTAAAAACTGACATTAGGAGAAATTTACAAAATCAGAAAAAACTTTCTATGTATCAATATGCATTTTAAGGTGGGTGAAATTTCGGTAATACACATGTCCACAACTCATTAAAGAATGTTTTTCGAATCCGTGATGCATGTAAAGTGTTCAGAACACGGAAAGTCACGGTGAGTGAAAATAGGTAAATTACATATCTTTTGGGTAGAACTCGCTCCAAGAGCATTTTCCTGCCAAATCTGCCTCATTTTCAAACCTGGCATTAAAACTAAACTGTGAAATCTCAGAAAATTCTTCAAAGTGACACTAAGCCATGTATGGTGGATGAAAGTGCTGTAATCCACTTGCTAACAACACTGTAGTGAATATTTCTCGAACCCGAGATGCATGTAACTTGTTCTGGACACGGAATTTCACGGTGAGCGAATCCATGTAAATTACATGTCTATTGTTTTGAACCCGCTCCAAGAGGTTTTTGACGTGAAATCTGCCTCAGTTTCGAAACTGGCTTTTGGAAAGCTCTGTGAAATCAGAAAAAATGCTTCTAAGCATCAATATGCCTTGTATTGTGATGAAAGACCTGTAATCCACATGCAAACAACCTTGTAGTGTATTTTTGTCGAATCCTATCTGCATGTAGCATGTTCGAAACATGGAAGTTCACAGCTGGAGAATCTATGTAATTTACATATCTTTTGGGTAGAACAAGCTCCAATAGTTTTTCCCTAAGGAAACTGCCTGATTTTTGAAACTGCTATTAGGAAAAAGCTGCAAACTCAGACTTAATGTTTCTAGGTGTAAATATGCCTTGCAAGGTGGATGAAAGTTCTGTAATACACATGTACACAACTGATTAAAAATGTTTCTCAAATCTGTGATGTATGTAGTGTGTTCGGAACACGGAATGTCACGTTGAAGGAAACTATGTAAATTACATATCTATTGGTGAGAACCCGCTCCAGGAGCATTTTACTTTATAATCTACCTCTGTTTCGAAACTGCAGTTATGAAAATGCTGCAAAATCTGAGCAAATGCTTTAAGGTGACAATATGTCTTCAATGGTTTATTAAAGAGGTGTAATTCAAATTCTAACAACTCAGCTGTGAATATTTGTTGAATCCATGCTGCATGTATCTCTTTTGGAACATGGAATATTACGGTGACGGTATCTATGAAAATGGGATGTCTATTGGATCGAACATGCAGCAAGAGAATTTTTCTGCGATAGCTGCCTGATTTTCATAACTGACATTAGGAAAATCTGCGAAAAATAAGTAAATATTTCTAGGTGTAAATATGCCTTTTAATGTTGTTGAAAAATCGGTAATCCACATGCTCACGGTCATTCAATAATGTTTGTCGAAGCCGTGATGAATGTAACGTTTTCAGGACACGGAATGTCTCGTTGAGTGAAACTCGGAAAATAACAATTCTACTGGATAGAACTCGCTTGAGTTGAATTTTTCTGCGAAAATTTCATGATTTTCGAAACTGGATGTTAGGAAAAACCTGCGAAATCAGAATAACTTCTTCTAGGTTTAAATATGCCTTGTATGGTGGATGAAAGTTCGGTAATCCACATGCTCCCACTCATTAAAGAATGTTTGTCGAATTCGTGATGCATGTAACGTGTTCGGAATACGGAATGTCATATTGAAGGAAACAATGTAAATTACATGTCTATTGGGTAGAACTCGCTTGAAGAGAAATTTTCTGCGAAACGTGCCTCATTTTCAAAACTGCCATTAGGAGAACCCTGTGAAATCTGTGAAAATGCTTCTTAGTGTCAATATGCCTTGAATGGTGAATGAAAGTCCAATAATCCACATGTTAATAACAGTGTAGTAATTATTTTTCAAACATTGATTCATGGAGCGCTTTTGGAAAACGGAATTTCAGCGTAATGAAACAATGTAAATTACAATTCTATAGGGTAGAACTTGCTAGAATAGAATTTTTCTGTGAAAATTGCATGATTATCGAATCTGAAGTTTGGAGAAAGCTTCAAAATGAGAGTAAATATTTCTAGGTGTAAATATGCCTTTATGTTGGAAGAAAGTTTGGTAATCCACATTTTCACAACATATTAAAGAAACTTTTTCTAATCCGTGATGAATATACCGTGTTTGGAACGTGGAATTTCACGGTGATGGAAACAATGTAAATTAATTCTCTATTGATTAGAACTCGCTCCAGGAGAATTTTTGTGCAAAAACTGCTTCATTTATGAAACTGGCGATTGGAAAACGCTGCAAAATATGAGAAAATACTTCTACGTATCAATATTCAATCTATTGTGATGAAAGTTCGGTATTCCACATGCTAATAAATCTGTAGTGAATATTTGTCGAATCCATTATGCATGTAGCATGTTCGGAACACGGAATTTCATAGCCAGGGATTTTATGTAAATTGCATTTCTCTTGGTTTAAAAACACTCCAACAGATTTTTCATGAGAAATCTGCCTGACTTTCGAAACTGGAATTAGGAAAACACTGCGAACTCAGATGAATAGATTCTTGGTGTATATATGCCTTGTAGGGTGGATGAAAGTTCGGTAATCCGCATGCTAACAACTCTGTAGTGAATATTTTTCGAATCCGAGATACATGAAGCGTGTTCAGAGCACAGAATATCACGGTGAGCGAATCTATGTAAAATACATGTCTCTTGGTTAGAAAATAGTCCAAGAGCTTTTTCTTCGAATTCTGCCTCATTTTCAAAACTGGCATTAGGAAAACCTTTTGAAGAATGAGAAAATGCTTCAAAATGTCAATATGGCTTTTATGGTGGATGAATGTGCGGTAATCCTTATGCTAACAACTCTGTATTGAATATATGTCGAATGCGTGATGCATGTAGCTTTTTCGGAACACGGAACTTCACAATGACGGGTTCTATGTAAATTGCATGTCTATAGGATGGAACTCGATCCAAGAGGATTTTTCTGCGAAAACTGCATGATTTAAAAACTTACTTTAGAAGAAATCTACTAAATCATAAAAAACTTTCTATGTATAAATATGCATTTTAAATTGGATGACATTTCGGTAATACACATGTTCACAACTCATTAAAGATTGTTTGCCGAATCCGTGATGCATGTAAAGTGTTCAGAACACGGAAAGTCACGGTGAGTGAAACTAGGTAAATTACATATCTTTTGATAAGAACTCGCTCTAAGAGCATTTCCCTCCCAAATCTGCCTCATTTTCAAACCTGTCATTAAAACTAACCTGTGAAATCTGAGAAAATTCTTCAAAGTGACAGTAAGCCATCTATGGTGGATGAAAGTCCTGTGATCCACTTGCTAACAACACGGTTGTGAATATTTCTCGAACCCGAGATGCATGTAACTTGTTCTGGACACGGAATTTCACGGTGAGCGAATCCATGTAAATTACATGTCTATTATTTTGAAACCGCTCCAAGAGGTTTTGACGTGAAATCTGCCTCAGGTTCGATACTGGCTTTTGGAAACATCTCTGAAACCAGAGAAAATGCTTCTAAGCATCAATATCCCTTGTATTGTGATGAAAGACCTGTAATATACATGCAAACAACCTTGTAGTTTATTTTTGTCGAATCCTATCTGCATGTAGCATGTTCGAAACATGGAAGTTCACAGCTGGAGAATCTATGTAATTTACATATCTTTTGGGTAGAACAAGCTCCAATAGTTTTTCCCTAAGGAAACTGCCTGATTTTTGAAACTGTTATTAGGAAAAAGCTGCAAACTCAGACTTAATGTTTCTAGGTGTAAATATGCCTTGCAAGGTGGATGAAAGTTCTGTAATACACATGTACACAACTGAGTAAAAATGTTTCTCAAATCCGTGATGTATGTAGTGTGTTCGGAACACGGAATGTCACATTGAAGGAAACTATGTAAATTACATATCTATTGGTGAGAACCCGCTCCAGGAGCATTTTACTGTATAATCTACCTCTGTTTCGAAACTGGTGTTATGAAAACGCTGCAAAATCTGAGCAAATGCTTTAAGGTGACAATATGTCTTCAATGGTTTATTAAAGAGGTGTAATTCAAATTCTAACAACTCAGCTGTGAATATTTGTTGAATCCATGGTGCATGTATCTCTTTTGGAACATGGAATATTACGGTGATGGTATCTATGAAAATGGGATGTCTATTGGATCGAACATGCAGCAAGAGAATTTTTCTGCGAAAACTGCCTGATTTTCGTAACTGACGTTAGGAAAATCTGCGAAAACTAAGTAAATATTTCTAGGTGTAAATATGCCTTGTATTGTGGTTGAAACATCGGTAATCCACATGCTCACGGTCATTCAATAAAGTTTGTCGAAGCCGTGATGAATGTAACTTTTTCGGAACACGGATAGTCTCGTTGAGTGAAACACGGAAAATAACAATTCTACTGGATAGAACTCGCTTGAGTTGAATTTTTCTGCGAAAATTTCATCATTTTCGAAACAGGATGTTAGGAAAAACCTGCGAAATGAGAATAACTTCTTCTAGGTGTAAATATGCCTTGTATGGTGGATGAAAGTTCGGTAATCCACATGCTCCCACTCATTAAAGAATGTTTGTCGAATTCGTGATGCATGTAACGTGTTCGGAATACGGAATGTCATATTGAAGGAAACAATGTAAATTATATGTCTATTGGGTAGAACTCGCTTGAAGAGAATTTTTCTGTGAAACGTGCCTCATTTTCAAAACTGCCATTAGGAGAACCCTGTGAAATCTGAGAAAATGCTTCTAAGTGTCAATATGCCTTGAATGGTGAATGAAAGTCCGATAATCCACATGTTAATAACAGTGTAGTAAATATTTTTCAAACCGTGATACATGGAGCGCTTTTGGAAAACGGAATTTCAGCGTAATGAAACAATGAAAATTACAATTCTATAGTGTAGAACCAGCTAGAATAGAATTTTTCTGCGAAAATTGCATGATTATCGAATCTGAAATTTGGAGAAAGCTTCAAAATGAGAGTAAATATTTCTGGGTGTAAATATGCCTTTATGTTGGAAGAAAGTTCGGTAATCCATATTTTCACAACATATTAAAGAATCTTTTTCTAATCCGTGATGAATATACCGCGTTCGGATCGTGGAATTTCACAGTGATTGAAGCAATGTAAATTACTTCTCTATTGGGTTGAACTCGCTCCAAGAGAATTTTTCTGCGATAACTGCTTCATTTTTGAAACTGGCGTTTGGAAAACGTTGCAAAATCTGAGAAAATACTTCTACGTATCAATATTCAATCTATTGTGATGAAAGTTCGGTAATCCACATGCTAACAAACCTGTAGTGAATATTTGTCGAAACCATTATGCCTGTAGCATGTTGGGAACACGGAATTTCATGGCCAGGGAGTTTATGTAAATTGCATTTCTCTTGGTTAGAAATCACTCCAACAGATTTTTCATGAGAAACCGGCCTCATTTTCAAAACTGGCATTACGAAAAACTTTCGAAGAATGAGAAAATGCTTCAAAGTGTCAATATGGCTTTTTTGGTGGATGAAAGTGCGGTAATCCTTATGCTAACAACTCTGTATTGAATATATGTCGAATCTGTGATGCATGTATCTTTATCGGAACACGGAACTTCACGATGACTGATTCTATGTAAATTGCATGTCTATAGGTTAGAACTCGATCCAAGAGGATTTTTCTGCGAAAACTGCATGATTTAAAAACTGAAATTAGGAGAAATCTACTAAATCAGAAAAAAATTTCTATGTATAAATATGCATTTTAAGGTGGATGAAAGTTCGGTAATACACATGTTCACAACTCATTAAAGAATTTTTGTCAAATCCGTGATGCATGTAAAGTGTTCAGAACACGGAAAGTCACGGTGAGTGAAACTAGGTAAATTACATATCTTTTGTTTAGAACTCGCTCCAAGAGCATTTTCCTGCCAAATCTGCCTCATTTTCAAACCTGGCATTAAAACTAACCTGTGAAATCTGAGAAAATTCTTCAAAGTGACACTAAGCCATGTATGGTGGATGAAAGTGCTGTAATCCACTTGCTAACAACACGGTAGTGAATATTTCTCGAACCCGAGATGCATGTAACTTGATCTGGACACAGAATTTCACGGTGAGCGAATCCATGTAAATTACATGTGTATTGTTTTGAACCCGCTCCAAGAGTTTTTGACGTGAAATCTGCCTCAGTTTCGAAACTGGCTTTTGGAAAGCTCTGTGAAACCAGAGAAAATGCTTCTAAGCATCAATATCCCTTGTATTGTGATGAAAGACCTGTAATATACATGCAAACAACCTTGTAGTGTATTTTTGTCGAATCCTATCTGCATGTAGCATGTTCGAAACATGGAAGTTCACAGCTGGAGAATCTATGTAATTTACATATCTTTTGGGTAGAACAAGCTCCAATAGTTTTTCCCTAAGGAAACTGCCTGATTTTTGAAACTGTTATTAGGAAAAAGCTGCAAACTCAGACTTAATGTTTCTAGGTGTAAATATGCCTTGCAAGGTGGATGAAAGTTCTGTAATACACATGTACACAACTGAGTAAAAATGTTTCTCAAATCCGTGATGTATGTAGTGTGTTCGGAACACGGAATGTCACATTGAAGGAAACTATGTAAATTACATATCTATTGGTGAGAACCCGCTCCAGGAGCATTTTACTGTATAATCTACCTCTGTTTCGAAACTGGTGTTATGAAAACGCTGCAAAATCTGAGCAAATGCTTTAAGGTGACAATATGTCTTCAATGGTTTATTAAAGAGGTGTAATTCAAATTCTAACAACTCAGCTGTGAATATTTGTTGAATCCATGGTGCATGTATCTCTTTTGGAACATGGAATATTACGGTGATGGTATCTATGAAAATGGGATGTCTATTGGATCGAACATGCAGCAAGAGAATTTTTCTGCGAAAACTGCCTGATTTTCGTAACTGACGTTAGGAAAATCTGCGAAAACTAAGTAAATATTTCTAGGTGTAAATATGCCTTGTATTGTGGTTGAAACATCGGTAATCCACATGCTCACGGTCATTCAATAAAGTTTGTCGAAGCCGTGATGAATGTAACTTTTTCGGAACACGGATAGTCTCGTTGAGTGAAACACGGAAAATAACAATTCTACTGGATAGAACTCGCTTGAGTTGAATTTTTCTGCGAAAATTTCATCATTTTCGAAACAGGATGTTAGGAAAAACCTGCGAAATGAGAATAACTTCTTCTAGGTGTAAATATGCCTTGTATGGTGGATGAAAGTTCGGTAATCCACATGCTCCCACTCATTAAAGAATGTTTGTCGAATTCGTGATGCATGTAACGTGTTCGGAATACGGAATGTCATATTGAAGGAAACAATGTAAATTATATGTCTATTGGGTAGAACTCGCTTGAAGAGAATTTTTCTGCGAAACGTGCCTCATTTTCAAAACTGCCATTAGGAGAACCCTGTGAAATCTGAGAAAATGCTTCTAAGTGTCAATATGCCTTGAATGGTGAATGAAAGTCCGGTAATCCACATGTTAATAACAGTGTAGTAAATATTTTTCAAACCGTGATACATGGAGCGCTTTTGGAAAACGGAATTTCAGCGTAATGAAACAATGAAAATTACAATTCTATAGTGTAGAACCAGCTAGAATAGAATTTTTCTGCGAAAATTGCATGATTATCGAATCTGAAATTTGGAGAAAGCTTCAAAATGAGAGTAAATATTTCTGGGTGTAAATATGCCTTTATGTTGGAAGAAAGTTCGGTAATCCATATTTTCACAACATATTAAAGAATCTTTTTCTAATCCGTGATGAATATACCGCGTTCGGATCATGGAATTTCACAGTGATTGAAGCAATGTAAATTACTTCTCTATTGGGTTGAACTCGCTCCAAGAGAATTTTTCTGCGATAACTGCTTCATTTTTGAAACTGGCGTTTGGAAAACGTTGCAAAATCTGAGAAAATACTTCTACGTATCAATATTCAATCTATTGTGATGAAAGTTCGGTAATCCACATGCTAACAAACCTGTAGTGAATATTTGTCGAAACCATTATGCCTGTAGCATGTTGGGAACACGGAATTTCATGGCCAGGGAGTTTATGTAAATTGCATTTCTCTTGGTTAGAAATCACTCCAACAGATTTTTCATGAGAAACCGGCCTCATTTTCAAAACTGGCATTACGAAAAACTTTCGAAGAATGAGAAAATGCTTCAAAGTGTCAATATGGCTTTTTTGGTGGATGAAAGTGCGGTAATCCTTATGCTAACAACTCTGTATTGAATATATGTCGAATCCGTGATGCATGTATCTTTATCGGAACACGGAACTTCACGATGACTGATTCTATGTAAATTGCATGTCTATAGGTTAGAACTCGATCCAAGAGGATTTTTCTGCGAAAACTGCATGATTTAAAAACTGAAATTAGGAGAAATCTACTAAATCAGAAAAAAATTTCTATGTGTAAATATGCATTTTAAGGTGGATGAAAGTTCGGTAATACACATGTTCACAACTCATTAAAGAATTTTTGTCAAATCCGTGATGCATGTAAATTGTTCAGAACACGGAAAGTCACGGTGATTGAAACTAGGTAAATTACATATCTTTTGTTTAGAACTCGCTCCAAGAGCATTTTCCTGCCAAATCTGCCTCATTTTCAAACCTGGCATTAAAACTAACCTGTGAAATCTGAGAAAATTCTTCAAAGTGACACTAAGCCATGTATGGTGGATGAAAGTGCTGTAATCCACTTGCTAACAACACGGTAGTGAATATTTCTCGAACCCGAGATGCATGTAACTTGATCTGGACACAGAATTTCACGGTGAGCGAATCCATGTAAATTACATGTGTATTGTTTTGAACCCGCTCCAAGAGTTTTTGACGTGAAATCTGCCTCAGTTTCGAAACTGGCTTTTGGAAAGCTCTGTGAAACCAGAGAAAATGCTTCTAAGCATCAATATCCCTTGTATTGTGATGAAAGACCTGTAATATACATGCAAACAACCTTGTAGTGTATTTTTGTCGAATCCTATCTGCATGTAGCATGTTCGAAACATGGAAGTTCACAGCTGGAGAATCTATGTAATTTACATATCTTTTGGGTAGAACAAGCTCCAATAGTTTTTCCCTAAGGAAACTGCCTGATTTTTGAAACTGTTATTAGGAAAAAGCTGCAAACTCAGACTTAATGTTTCTAGGTGTAAATATGCCTTGCAAGGTGGATGAAAGTTCTGTAATACACATGTACACAACTGAGTAAAAATGTTTCTCAAATCCGTGATGTATGTAGTGTGTTCGGAACACGGAATGTCACATTGAAGGAAACTATGTAAATTACATATCTATTGGTGAGAACCCGCTCCAGGAGCATTTTACTGTATAATCTACCTCTGTTTCGAAACTGGTGTTATGAAAACGCTGCAAAATCTGAGCAAATGCTTTAAGGTGACAATATGTCTTCAATGGTTTATTAAAGAGGTGTAATTCAAATTCTAACAACTCAGCTGTGAATATTTGTTGAATCCATGGTGCATGTATCTCTTTTGGAACATGGAATATTACGGTGATGGTATCTATGAAAATGGGATGTCTATTGGATCGAACATGCAGCAAGAGAATTTTTCTGCGAAAACTGCCTGATTTTCGTAACTGACGTTAGGAAAATCTGCGAAAACTAAGTAAATATTTCTAGGTGTAAATATGCCTTGTATTGTGGTTGAAACATCGGTAATCCACATGCTCACGGTCATTCAATAAAGTTTGTCGAAGCCGTGATGAATGTAACTTTTTCGGAACACGGATAGTCTCGTTGAGTGAAACACGGAAAATAACAATTCTACTGGATAGAACTCGCTTGAGTTGAATTTTTCTGCGAAAATTTCATCATTTTCGAAACAGGATGTTAGGAAAAACCTGCGAAATGAGAATAACTTCTTCTAGGTGTAAATATGCCTTGTATGGTGGATGAAAGTTCGGTAATCCACATGCTCCCACTCATTAAAGAATGTTTGTCGAATTCGTGATGCATGTAACGTGTTCGGAATACGGAATGTCATATTGAAGGAAACAATGTAAATTATATGTCTATTGGGTAGAACTCGCTTGAAGAGAATTTTTCTGCGAAACGTGCCTCATTTTCAAAACTGCCATTAGGAGAACCCTGTGAAATCTGAGAAAATGCTTCTAAGTGTCAATATGCCTTGAATGGTGAATGAAAGTCCGATAATCCACATGTTAATAACAGTGTAGTAAATATTTTTCAAACCGTGATACATGGAGCGCTTTTGGAAAACGGAATTTCAGCGTAATGAAACAATGAAAATTACAATTCTATAGTGTAGAACCAGCTAGAATAGAATTTTTCTGCGAAAATTGCATGATTATCGAATCTGAAATTTGGAGAAAGCTTCAAAATGAGAGTAAATATTTCTGGGTGTAAATATGCCTTTATGTTGGAAGAAAGTTCGGTAATCCATATTTTCACAACATATTAAAGAATCTTTTTCTAATCCGTGATGAATATACCGCGTTCGGATCGTGGAATTTCACAGTGATTGAAGCAATGTAAATTACTTCTCTATTGGGTTGAACTCGCTCCAAGAGAATTTTTCTGCGATAACTGCTTCATTTTTGAAACTGGCGTTTGGAAAACGTTGCAAAATCTGAGAAAATACTTCTACGTATCAATATTCAATCTATTGTGATGAAAGTTCGGTAATCCACATGCTAACAAACCTGTAGTGAATATTTGTCGAAACCATTATGCCTGTAGCATGTTGGGAACACGGAATTTCATGGCCAGGGAGTTTATGTAAATTGCATTTCTCTTGGTTAGAAATCACTCCAACAGATTTTTCATGAGAAACCGGCCTCATTTTCAAAACTGGCATTACGAAAAACTTTCGAAGAATGAGAAAATGCTTCAAAGTGTCAATATGGCTTTTTTGGTGGATGAAAGTGCGGTAATCCTTATGCTAACAACTCTGTATTGAATATATGTCGAATCCGTGATGCATGTATCTTTATCGGAACACGGAACTTCACGATGACTGATTCTATGTAAATTGCATGTCTATAGGTTAGAACTCGATCCAAGAGGATTTTTCTGCGAAAACTGCATGATTTAAAAACTGAAATTAGGAGAAATCTACTAAATCAGAAAAAAATTTCTATGTATAAATATGCATTTTAAGGTGGATGAAAGTTCGGTAATACACATGTTCACAACTCATTAAAGAATTTTTGTCAAATCCGTGATGCATGTAAAGTGTTCAGAACACGGAAAGTCACGGTGAGTGAAACTAGGTAAATTACATATCTTTTGTTTAGAACTCGCTCCAAGAGCATTTTCCTGCCAAATCTGCCTCATTTTCAAACCTGGCATTAAAACTAACCTGTGAAATCTGAGAAAATTCTTCAAAGTGACACTAAGCCATGTATGGTGGATGAAAGTGCTGTAATCCACTTGCTAACAACACGGTAGTGAATATTTCTCGAACCCGAGATGCATGTAACTTGATCTGGACACAGAATTTCACGGTGAGCGAATCCATGTAAATTACATGTGTATTGTTTTGAACCCGCTCCAAGAGTTTTTGACGTGAAATCTGCCTCAGTTTCGAAACTGGCTTTTGGAAAGCTCTGTGAAACCAGAGAAAATGCTTCTAAGCATCAATATCCCTTGTATTGTGATGAAAGACCTGTAATATACATGCAAACAACCTTGTAGTGTATTTTTGTCGAATCCTATCTGCATGTAGCATGTTCGAAACATGGAAGTTCACAGCTGGAGAATCTATGTAATTTACATATCTTTTGGGTAGAACAAGCTCCAATAGTTTTTCCCTAAGGAAACTGCCTGATTTTTGAAACTGTTATTAGGAAAAAGCTGCAAACTCAGACTTAATGTTTCTAGGTGTAAATATGCCTTGCAAGGTGGATGAAAGTTCTGTAATACACATGTACACAACTGAGTAAAAATGTTTCTCAAATCCGTGATGTATGTAGTGTGTTCGGAACACGGAATGTCACATTGAAGGAAACTATGTAAATTACATATCTATTGGTGAGAACCCGCTCCAGGAGCATTTTACTGTATAATCTACCTCTGTTTCGAAACTGGTGTTATGAAAACGCTGCAAAATCTGAGCAAATGCTTTAAGGTGACAATATGTCTTCAATGGTTTATTAAAGAGGTGTAATTCAAATTCTAACAACTCAGCTGTGAATATTTGTTGAATCCATGGTGCATGTATCTCTTTTGGAACATGGAATATTACGGTGATGGTATCTATGAAAATGGGATGTCTATTGGATCGAACATGCAGCAAGAGAATTTTTCTGCGAAAACTGCCTGATTTTCGTAACTGACGTTAGGAAAATCTGCGAAAACTAAGTAAATATTTCTAGGTGTAAATATGCCTTGTATTGTGGTTGAAACATCGGTAATCCACATGCTCACGGTCATTCAATAAAGTTTGTCGAAGCCGTGATGAATGTAACTTTTTCGGAACACGGATAGTCTCGTTGAGTGAAACACGGAAAATAACAATTCTACTGGATAGAACTCGCTTGAGTTGAATTTTTCTGCGAAAATTTCATCATTTTCGAAACAGGATGTTAGGAAAAACCTGCGAAATGAGAATAACTTCTTCTAGGTGTAAATATGCCTTGTATGGTGGATGAAAGTTCGGTAATCCACATGCTCCCACTCATTAAAGAATGTTTGTCGAATTCGTGATGCATGTAACGTGTTCGGAATACGGAATGTCATATTGAAGGAAACAATGTAAATTATATGTCTATTGGGTAGAACTCGCTTGAAGAGAATTTTTCTGCGAAACGTGCCTCATTTTCAAAACTGCCATTAGGAGAACCCTGTGAAATCTGAGAAAATGCTTCTAAGTGTCAATATGCCTTGAATGGTGAATGAAAGTCCGATAATCCACATGTTAATAACAGTGTAGTAAATATTTTTCAAACCGTGATACATGGAGCGCTTTTGGAAAACGGAATTTCAGCGTAATGAAACAATGAAAATTACAATTCTATAGTGTAGAACCAGCTAGAATAGAATTTTTCTGCGAAAATTGCATGATTATCGAATCTGAAATTTGGAGAAAGCTTCAAAATGAGAGTAAATATTTCTGGGTGTAAATATGCCTTTATGTTGGAAGAAAGTTCGGTAATCCATATTTTCACAACATATTAAAGAATCTTTTTCTAATCCGTGATGAATATACCGCGTTCGGATCGTGGAATTTCACAGTGATTGAAGCAATGTAAATTACTTCTCTATTGGGTTGAACTCGCTCCAAGAGAATTTTTCTGCGATAACTGCTTCATTTTTGAAACTGGCGTTTGGAAAACGTTGCAAAATCTGAGAAAATACTTCTACGTATCAATATTCAATCTATTGTGATGAAAGTTCGGTAATCCACATGCTAACAAACCTGTAGTGAATATTTGTCGAAACCATTATGCCTGTAGCATGTTGGGAACACGGAATTTCATGGCCAGGGAGTTTATGTAAATTGCATTTCTCTTGGTTAGAAATCACTCCAACAGATTTTTCATGAGAAACCGGCCTCATTTTCAAAACTGGCATTACGAAAAACTTTCGAAGAATGAGAAAATGCTTCAAAGTGTCAATATGGCTTTTTTGGTGGATGAAAGTGCGGTAATCCTTATGCTAACAACTCTGTATTGAATATATGTCGAATCCGTGATGCATGTATCTTTATCGGAACACGGAACTTCACGATGACTGATTCTATGTAAATTGCATGTCTATAGGTTAGAACTCGATCCAAGAGGATTTTTCTGCGAAAACTGCATGATTTAAAAACTGAAGTTAGGAGAAATCTACTAAATCAGAAAAAAATTTCTATGTATAAATATGCATTTTAAGGTGGATGAAAGTTCGGTAATACACATGTTCACAACTCATTAAAGAATTTTTGTCAAATCCGTGATGCATGTAAAGTGTTCAGAACACGGAAAGTCACGGTGAGTGAAACTAGGTAAATTACATATCTTTTGTTTAGAACTCGCTCCAAGAGCATTTTCCTGCCAAATCTGCCTCATTTTCAAACCTGGCATTAAAACTAACCTGTGAAATCTGAGAAAATTCTTCAAAGTGACACTAAGCCATGTATGGTGGATGAAAGTGCTGTAATCCACTTGCTAACAACACGGTAGTGAATATTTCTCGAACCCGAGATGCATGTAACTTGATCTGGACACAGAATTTCACGGTGAGCGAATCCATGTAAATTACATGTGTATTGTTTTGAACCCGCTCCAAGAGTTTTTGACGTGAAATCTGCCTCAGTTTCGAAACTGGCTTTTGGAAAGCTCTGTGAAACCAGAGAAAATGCTTCTAAGCATCAATATCCCTTGTATTGTGATGAAAGACCTGTAATATACATGCAAACAACCTTGTAGTGTATTTTTGTCGAATCCTATCTGCATGTAGCATGTTCGAAACATGGAAGTTCACAGCTGGAGAATCTATGTAATTTACATATCTTTTGGGTAGAACAAGCTCCAATAGTTTTTCCCTAAGGAAACTGCCTGATTTTTGAAACTGTTATTAGGAAAAAGCTGCAAACTCAGACTTAATGTTTCTAGGTGTAAATATGCCTTGCAAGGTGGATGAAAGTTCTGTAATACACATGTACACAACTGAGTAAAAATGTTTCTCAAATCCGTGATGTATGTAGTGTGTTCGGAACACGGAATGTCACATTGAAGGAAACTATGTAAATTACATATCTATTGGTGAGAACCCGCTCCAGGAGCATTTTACTGTATAATCTACCTCTGTTTCGAAACTGGTGTTATGAAAACGCTGCAAAATCTGAGCAAATGCTTTAAGGTGACAATATGTCTTCAATGGTTTATTAAAGAGGTGTAATTCAAATTCTAACAACTCAGCTGTGAATATTTGTTGAATCCATGGTGCATGTATCTCTTTTGGAACATGGAATATTACGGTGATGGTATCTATGAAAATGGGATGTCTATTGGATCGAACATGCAGCAAGAGAATTTTTCTGCGAAAACTGCCTGATTTTCGTAACTGACGTTAGGAAAATCTGCGAAAACTAAGTAAATATTTCTAGGTGTAAATATGCCTTGTATTGTGGTTGAAACATCGGTAATCCACATGCTCACGGTCATTCAATAAAGTTTGTCGAAGCCGTGATGAATGTAACTTTTTCGGAACACGGATAGTCTCGTTGAGTGAAACACGGAAAATAACAATTCTACTGGATAGAACTCGCTTGAGTTGAATTTTTCTGCGAAAATTTCATCATTTTCGAAACAGGATGTTAGGAAAAACCTGCGAAATGAGAATAACTTCTTCTAGGTGTAAATATGCCTTGTATGGTGGATGAAAGTTCGGTAATCCACATGCTCCCACTCATTAAAGAATGTTTGTCGAATTCGTGATGCATGTAACGTGTTCGGAATACGGAATGTCATATTGAAGGAAACAATGTAAATTATATGTCTATTGGGTAGAACTCGCTTGAAGAGAATTTTTCTGCGAAACGTGCCTCATTTTCAAAACTGCCATTAGGAGAACCCTGTGAAATCTGAGAAAATGCTTCTAAGTGTCAATATGCCTTGAATGGTGAATGAAAGTCCGGTAATCCACATGTTAATAACAGTGTAGTAAATATTTTTCAAACCGTGATACATGGAGCGCTTTTGGAAAACGGAATTTCAGCGTAATGAAACAATGAAAATTACAATTCTATAGTGTAGAACCAGCTAGAATAGAATTTTTCTGCGAAAATTGCATGATTATCGAATCTGAAATTTGGAGAAAGCTTCAAAATGAGAGTAAATATTTCTGGGTGTAAATATGCCTTTATGTTGGAAGAAAGTTCGGTAATCCATATTTTCACAACATATTAAAGAATCTTTTTCTAATCCGTGATGAATATACCGCGTTCGGATCGTGGAATTTCACAGTGATTGAAGCAATGTAAATTACTTCTCTATTGGGTTGAACTCGCTCCAAGAGAATTTTTCTGCGATAACTGCTTCATTTTTGAAACTGGCGTTTGGAAAACGTTGCAAAATCTGAGAAAATACTTCTACGTATCAATATTCAATCTATTGTGATGAAAGTTCGGTAATCCACATGCTAACAAACCTGTAGTGAATATTTGTCGAAACCATTATGCCTGTAGCATGTTGGGAACACGGAATTTCATGGCCAGGGAGTTTATGTAAATTGCATTTCTCTTGGTTAGAAATCACTCCAACAGATTTTTCATGAGAAACCGGCCTCATTTTCAAAACTGGCATTACGAAAAACTTTCGAAGAATGAGAAAATGCTTCAAAGTGTCAATATGGCTTTTTTGGTGGATGAAAGTGCGGTAATCCTTATGCTAACAACTCTGTATTGAATATATGTCGAATCCGTGATGCATGTATCTTTATCGGAACACGGAACTTCACGATGACTGATTCTATGTAAATTGCATGTCTATAGGTTAGAACTCGATCCAAGAGGATTTTTCTGCGAAAACTGCATGATTTAAAAACTGAAATTAGGAGAAATCTACTAAATCAGAAAAAAATTTCTATGTATAAATATGCATTTTAAGGTGGATGAAAGTTCGGTAATACACATGTTCACAACTCATTAAAGAATTTTTGTCAAATCCGTGATGCATGTAAAGTGTTCAGAACACGGAAAGTCACGGTGAGTGAAACTAGGTAAATTACATATCTTTTGTTTAGAACTCGCTCCAAGAGCATTTTCCTGCCAAATCTGCCTCATTTTCAAACCTGGCATTAAAACTAACCTGTGAAATCTGAGAAAATTCTTCAAAGTGACACTAAGCCATGTATGGTGGATGAAAGTGCTGTAATCCACTTGCTAACAACACGGTAGTGAATATTTCTCGAACCCGAGATGCATGTAACTTGATCTGGACACAGAATTTCACGGTGAGCGAATCCATGTAAATTACATGTGTATTGTTTTGAACCCGCTCCAAGAGTTTTTGACGTGAAATCTGCCTCAGTTTCGAAACTGGCTTTTGGAAAGCTCTGTGAAACCAGAGAAAATGCTTCTAAGCATCAATATCCCTTGTATTGTGATGAAAGACCTGTAATATACATGCAAACAACCTTGTAGTGTATTTTTGTCGAATCCTATCTGCATGTAGCATGTTCGAAACATGGAAGTTCACAGCTGGAGAATCTATGTAATTTACATATCTTTTGGGTAGAACAAGCTCCAATAGTTTTTCCCTAAGGAAACTGCCTGATTTTTGAAACTGTTATTAGGAAAAAGCTGCAAACTCAGACTTAATGTTTCTAGGTGTAAATATGCCTTGCAAGGTGGATGAAAGTTCTGTAATACACATGTACACAACTGAGTAAAAATGTTTCTCAAATCCGTGATGTATGTAGTGTGTTCGGAACACGGAATGTCACATTGAAGGAAACTATGTAAATTACATATCTATTGGTGAGAACCCGCTCCAGGAGCATTTTACTGTATAATCTACCTCTGTTTCGAAACTGGTGTTATGAAAACGCTGCAAAATCTGAGCAAATGCTTTAAGGTGACAATATGTCTTCAATGGTTTATTAAAGAGGTGTAATTCAAATTCTAACAACTCAGCTGTGAATATTTGTTGAATCCATGGTGCATGTATCTCTTTTGGAACATGGAATATTACGGTGATGGTATCTATGAAAATGGGATGTCTATTGGATCGAACATGCAGCAAGAGAATTTTTCTGCGAAAACTGCCTGATTTTCGTAACTGACGTTAGGAAAATCTGCGAAAACTAAGTAAATATTTCTAGGTGTAAATATGCCTTGTATTGTGGTTGAAACATCGGTAATCCACATGCTCACGGTCATTCAATAAAGTTTGTCGAAGCCGTGATGAATGTAACTTTTTCGGAACACGGATAGTCTCGTTGAGTGAAACACGGAAAATAACAATTCTACTGGATAGAACTCGCTTGAGTTGAATTTTTCTGCGAAAATTTCATCATTTTCGAAACAGGATGTTAGGAAAAACCTGCGAAATGAGAATAACTTCTTCTAGGTGTAAATATGCCTTGTATGGTGGATGAAAGTTCGGTAATCCACATGCTCCCACTCATTAAAGAATGTTTGTCGAATTCGTGATGCATGTAACGTGTTCGGAATACGGAATGTCATATTGAAGGAAACAATGTAAATTATATGTCTATTGGGTAGAACTCGCTTGAAGAGAATTTTTCTGCGAAACGTGCCTCATTTTCAAAACTGCCATTAGGAGAACCCTGTGAAATCTGAGAAAATGCTTCTAAGTGTCAATATGCCTTGAATGGTGAATGAAAGTCCGATAATCCACATGTTAATAACAGTGTAGTAAATATTTTTCAAACCGTGATACATGGAGCGCTTTTGGAAAACGGAATTTCAGCGTAATGAAACAATGAAAATTACAATTCTATAGTGTAGAACCAGCTAGAATAGAATTTTTCTGCGAAAATTGCATGATTATCGAATCTGAAATTTGGAGAAAGCTTCAAAATGAGAGTAAATATTTCTGGGTGTAAATATGCCTTTATGTTGGAAGAAAGTTCGGTAATCCATATTTTCACAACATATTAAAGAATCTTTTTCTAATCCGTGATGAATATACCGCGTTCGGATCGTGGAATTTCACAGTGATTGAAGCAATGTAAATTACTTCTCTATTGGGTTGAACTCGCTCCAAGAGAATTTTTCTGCGATAACTGCTTCATTTTTGAAACTGGCGTTTGGAAAACGTTGCAAAATCTGAGAAAATACTTCTACGTATCAATATTCAATCTATTGTGATGAAAGTTCGGTAATCCACATGCTAACAAACCTGTAGTGAATATTTGTCGAAACCATTATGCCTGTAGCATGTTGGGAACACGGAATTTCATGGCCAGGGAGTTTATGTAAATTGCATTTCTCTTGGTTAGAAATCACTCCAACAGATTTTTCATGAGAAACCGGCCTCATTTTCAAAACTGGCATTACGAAAAACTTTCGAAGAATGAGAAAATGCTTCAAAGTGTCAATATGGCTTTTTTGGTGGATGAAAGTGCGGTAATCCTTATGCTAACAACTCTGTATTGAATATATGTCGAATCCGTGATGCATGTATCTTTATCGGAACACGGAACTTCACGATGACTGATTCTATGTAAATTGCATGTCTATAGGTTAGAACTCGATCCAAGAGGATTTTTCTGCGAAAACTGCATGATTTAAAAACTGAAGTTAGGAGAAATCTACTAAATCAGAAAAAAATTTCTATGTATAAATATGCATTTTAAGGTGGATGAAAGTTCGGTAATACACATGTTCACAACTCATTAAAGAATTTTTGTCAAATCCGTGATGCATGTAAAGTGTTCAGAACACGGAAAGTCACGGTGAGTGAAACTAGGTAAATTACATATCTTTTGTTTAGAACTCGCTCCAAGAGCATTTTCCTGCCAAATCTGCCTCATTTTCAAACCTGGCATTAAAACTAACCTGTGAAATCTGAGAAAATTCTTCAAAGTGACACTAAGCCATGTATGGTGGATGAAAGTGCTGTAATCCACTTGCTAACAACACGGTAGTGAATATTTCTCGAACCCGAGATGCATGTAACTTGATCTGGACACAGAATTTCACGGTGAGCGAATCCATGTAAATTACATGTGTATTGTTTTGAACCCGCTCCAAGAGTTTTTGACGTGAAATCTGCCTCAGTTTCGAAACTGGCTTTTGGAAAGCTCTGTGAAACCAGAGAAAATGCTTCTAAGCATCAATATCCCTTGTATTGTGATGAAAGACCTGTAATATACATGCAAACAACCTTGTAGTGTATTTTTGTCGAATCCTATCTGCATGTAGCATGTTCGAAACATGGAAGTTCACAGCTGGAGAATCTATGTAATTTACATATCTTTTGGGTAGAACAAGCTCCAATAGTTTTTCCCTAAGGAAACTGCCTGATTTTTGAAACTGTTATTAGGAAAAAGCTGCAAACTCAGACTTAATGTTTCTAGGTGTAAATATGCCTTGCAAGGTGGATGAAAGTTCTGTAATACACATGTACACAACTGAGTAAAAATGTTTCTCAAATCCGTGATGTATGTAGTGTGTTCGGAACACGGAATGTCACATTGAAGGAAACTATGTAAATTACATATCTATTGGTGAGAACCCGCTCCAGGAGCATTTTACTGTATAATCTACCTCTGTTTCGAAACTGGTGTTATGAAAACGCTGCAAAATCTGAGCAAATGCTTTAAGGTGACAATATGTCTTCAATGGTTTATTAAAGAGGTGTAATTCAAATTCTAACAACTCAGCTGTGAATATTTGTTGAATCCATGGTGCATGTATCTCTTTTGGAACATGGAATATTACGGTGATGGTATCTATGAAAATGGGATGTCTATTGGATCGAACATGCAGCAAGAGAATTTTTCTGCGAAAACTGCCTGATTTTCGTAACTGACGTTAGGAAAATCTGCGAAAACTAAGTAAATATTTCTAGGTGTAAATATGCCTTGTATTGTGGTTGAAACATCGGTAATCCACATGCTCACGGTCATTCAATAAAGTTTGTCGAAGCCGTGATGAATGTAACTTTTTCGGAACACGGATAGTCTCGTTGAGTGAAACACGGAAAATAACAATTCTACTGGATAGAACTCGCTTGAGTTGAATTTTTCTGCGAAAATTTCATCATTTTCGAAACAGGATGTTAGGAAAAACCTGCGAAATGAGAATAACTTCTTCTAGGTGTAAATATGCCTTGTATGGTGGATGAAAGTTCGGTAATCCACATGCTCCCACTCATTAAAGAATGTTTGTCGAATTCGTGATGCATGTAACGTGTTCGGAATACGGAATGTCATATTGAAGGAAACAATGTAAATTATATGTCTATTGGGTAGAACTCGCTTGAAGAGAATTTTTCTGCGAAACGTGCCTCATTTTCAAAACTGCCATTAGGAGAACCCTGTGAAATCTGAGAAAATGCTTCTAAGTGTCAATATGCCTTGAATGGTGAATGAAAGTCCGATAATCCACATGTTAATAACAGTGTAGTAAATATTTTTCAAACCGTGATACATGGAGCGCTTTTGGAAAACGGAATTTCAGCGTAATGAAACAATGAAAATTACAATTCTATAGTGTAGAACCAGCTAGAATAGAATTTTTCTGCGAAAATTGCATGATTATCGAATCTGAAATTTGGAGAAAGCTTCAAAATGAGAGTAAATATTTCTGGGTGTAAATATGCCTTTATGTTGGAAGAAAGTTCGGTAATCCATATTTTCACAACATATTAAAGAATCTTTTTCTAATCCGTGATGAATATACCGCGTTCGGATCGTGGAATTTCACAGTGATTGAAGCAATGTAAATTACTTCTCTATTGGGTTGAACTCGCTCCAAGAGAATTTTTCTGCGATAACTGCTTCATTTTTGAAACTGGCGTTTGGAAAACGTTGCAAAATCTGAGAAAATACTTCTACGTATCAATATTCAATCTATTGTGATGAAAGTTCGGTAATCCACATGCTAACAAACCTGTAGTGAATATTTGTCGAAACCATTATGCCTGTAGCATGTTGGGAACACGGAATTTCATGGCCAGGGAGTTTATGTAAATTGCATTTCTCTTGGTTAGAAATCACTCCAACAGATTTTTCATGAGAAACCGGCCTCATTTTCAAAACTGGCATTACGAAAAACTTTCGAAGAATGAGAAAATGCTTCAAAGTGTCAATATGGCTTTTTTGGTGGATGAAAGTGCGGTAATCCTTATGCTAACAACTCTGTATTGAATATATGTCGAATCCGTGATGCATGTATCTTTATCGGAACACGGAACTTCACGATGACTGATTCTATGTAAATTGCATGTCTATAGGTTAGAACTCGATCCAAGAGGATTTTTCTGCGAAAACTGCATGATTTAAAAACTGAAGTTAGGAGAAATCTACTAAATCAGAAAAAAATTTCTATGTATAAATATGCATTTTAAGGTGGATGAAAGTTCGGTAATACACATGTTCACAACTCATTAAAGAATTTTTGTCAAATCCGTGATGCATGTAAAGTGTTCAGAACACGGAAAGTCACGGTGAGTGAAACTAGGTAAATTACATATCTTTTGTTTAGAACTCGCTCCAAGAGCATTTTCCTGCCAAATCTGCCTCATTTTCAAACCTGGCATTAAAACTAACCTGTGAAATCTGAGAAAATTCTTCAAAGTGACACTAAGCCATGTATGGTGGATGAAAGTGCTGTAATCCACTTGCTAACAACACGGTAGTGAATATTTCTCGAACCCGAGATGCATGTAACTTGATCTGGACACAGAATTTCACGGTGAGCGAATCCATGTAAATTACATGTGTATTGTTTTGAACCCGCTCCAAGAGTTTTTGACGTGAAATCTGCCTCAGTTTCGAAACTGGCTTTTGGAAAGCTCTGTGAAACCAGAGAAAATGCTTCTAAGCATCAATATCCCTTGTATTGTGATGAAAGACCTGTAATATACATGCAAACAACCTTGTAGTGTATTTTTGTCGAATCCTATCTGCATGTAGCATGTTCGAAACATGGAAGTTCACAGCTGGAGAATCTATGTAATTTACATATCTTTTGGGTAGAACAAGCTCCAATAGTTTTTCCCTAAGGAAACTGCCTGATTTTTGAAACTGTTATTAGGAAAAAGCTGCAAACTCAGACTTAATGTTTCTAGGTGTAAATATGCCTTGCAAGGTGGATGAAAGTTCTGTAATACACATGTACACAACTGAGTAAAAATGTTTCTCAAATCCGTGATGTATGTAGTGTGTTCGGAACACGGAATGTCACATTGAAGGAAACTATGTAAATTACATATCTATTGGTGAGAACCCGCTCCAGGAGCATTTTACTGTATAATCTACCTCTGTTTCGAAACTGGTGTTATGAAAACGCTGCAAAATCTGAGCAAATGCTTTAAGGTGACAATATGTCTTCAATGGTTTATTAAAGAGGTGTAATTCAAATTCTAACAACTCAGCTGTGAATATTTGTTGAATCCATGGTGCATGTATCTCTTTTGGAACATGGAATATTACGGTGATGGTATCTATGAAAATGGGATGTCTATTGGATCGAACATGCAGCAAGAGAATTTTTCTGCGAAAACTGCCTGATTTTCGTAACTGACGTTAGGAAAATCTGCGAAAACTAAGTAAATATTTCTAGGTGTAAATATGCCTTGTATTGTGGTTGAAACATCGGTAATCCACATGCTCACGGTCATTCAATAAAGTTTGTCGAAGCCGTGATGAATGTAACTTTTTCGGAAAACGGATAGTCTCGTTGAGTGAAACACGGAAAATAACAATTCTACTGGATAGAACTCGCTTGAGTTGAATTTTTCTGCGAAAATTTCATCATTTTCGAAACAGGATGTTAGGAAAAACCTGCGAAATGAGAATAACTTCTTCTAGGTGTAAATATGCCTTGTATGGTGGATGAAAGTTCGGTAATCCACATGCTCCCACTCATTAAAGAATGTTTGTCGAATTCGTGATGCATGTAACGTGTTCGGAATACGGAATGTCATATTGAAGGAAACAATGTAAATTATATGTCTATTGGGTAGAACTCGCTTGAAGAGAATTTTTCTGCGAAACGTGCCTCATTTTCAAAACTGCCATTAGGAGAACCCTGTGAAATCTGAGAAAATGCTTCTAAGTGTCAATATGCCTTGAATGGTGAATGAAAGTCCGATAATCCACATGTTAATAACAGTGTAGTAAATATTTTTCAAACCGTGATACATGGAGCGCTTTTGGAAAACGGAATTTCAGCGTAATGAAACAATGAAAATTACAATTCTATAGTGTAGAACCAGCTAGAATAGAATTTTTCTGCGAAAATTGCATGATTATCGAATCTGAAATTTGGAGAAAGCTTCAAAATGAGAGTAAATATTTCTGGGTGTAAATATGCCTTTATGTTGGAAGAAAGTTCGGTAATCCATATTTTCACAACATATTAAAGAATCTTTTTCTAATCCGTGATGAATATACCGCGTTCGGATCGTGGAATTTCACAGTGATTGAAGCAATGTAAATTACTTCTCTATTGGGTTGAACTCGCTCCAAGAGAATTTTTCTGCGATAACTGCTTCATTTTTGAAACTGGCGTTTGGAAAACGTTGCAAAATCTGAGAAAATACTTCTACGTATCAATATTCAATCTATTGTGATGAAAGTTCGGTAATCCACATGCTAACAAACCTGTAGTGAATATTTGTCGAAACCATTATGCCTGTAGCATGTTGGGAACACGGAATTTCATGGCCAGGGAGTTTATGTAAATTGCATTTCTCTTGGTTAGAAATCACTCCAACAGATTTTTCATGAGAAACCGGCCTCATTTTCAAAACTGGCATTACGAAAAACTTTCGAAGAATGAGAAAATGCTTCAAAGTGTCAATATGGCTTTTTTGGTGGATGAAAGTGCGGTAATCCTTATGCTAACAACTCTGTATTGAATATATGTCGAATCCGTGATGCATGTATCTTTATCGGAACACGGAACTTCACGATGACTGATTCTATGTAAATTGCATGTCTATAGGTTAGAACTCGATCCAAGAGGATTTTTCTGCGAAAACTGCATGATTTAAAAACTGAAGTTAGGAGAAATCTACTAAATCAGAAAAAAATTTCTATGTATAAATATGCATTTTAAGGTGGATGAAAGTTCGGTAATACACATGTTCACAACTCATTAAAGAATTTTTGTCAAATCCGTGATGCATGTAAAGTGTTCAGAACACGGAAAGTCACGGTGAGTGAAACTAGGTAAATTACATATCTTTTGTTTAGAACTCGCTCCAAGAGCATTTTCCTGCCAAATCTGCCTCATTTTCAAACCTGGCATTAAAACTAACCTGTGAAATCTGAGAAAATTCTTCAAAGTGACACTAAGCCATGTATGGTGGATGAAAGTGCTGTAATCCACTTGCTAACAACACGGTAGTGAATATTTCTCGAACCCGAGATGCATGTAACTTGATCTGGACACAGAATTTCACGGTGAGCGAATCCATGTAAATTACATGTGTATTGTTTTGAACCCGCTCCAAGAGTTTTTGACGTGAAATCTGCCTCAGTTTCGAAACTGGCTTTTGGAAAGCTCTGTGAAACCAGAGAAAATGCTTCTAAGCATCAATATCCCTTGTATTGTGATGAAAGACCTGTAATATACATGCAAACAACCTTGTAGTGTATTTTTGTCGAATCCTATCTGCATGTAGCATGTTCGAAACATGGAAGTTCACAGCTGGAGAATCTATGTAATTTACATATCTTTTGGGTAGAACAAGCTCCAATAGTTTTTCCCTAAGGAAACTGCCTGATTTTTGAAACTGTTATTAGGAAAAAGCTGCAAACTCAGACTTAATGTTTCTAGGTGTAAATATGCCTTGCAAGGTGGATGAAAGTTCTGTAATACACATGTACACAACTGAGTAAAAATGTTTCTCAAATCCGTGATGTATGTAGTGTGTTCGGAACACGGAATGTCACATTGAAGGAAACTATGTAAATTACATATCTATTGGTGAGAACCCGCTCCAGGAGCATTTTACTGTATAATCTACCTCTGTTTCGAAACTGGTGTTATGAAAACGCTGCAAAATCTGAGCAAATGCTTTAAGGTGACAATATGTCTTCAATGGTTTATTAAAGAGGTGTAATTCAAATTCTAACAACTCAGCTGTGAATATTTGTTGAATCCATGGTGCATGTATCTCTTTTGGAACATGGAATATTACGGTGATGGTATCTATGAAAATGGGATGTCTATTGGATCGAACATGCAGCAAGAGAATTTTTCTGCGAAAACTGCCTGATTTTCGTAACTGACGTTAGGAAAATCTGCGAAAACTAAGTAAATATTTCTAGGTGTAAATATGCCTTGTATTGTGGTTGAAACATCGGTAATCCACATGCTCACGGTCATTCAATAAAGTTTGTCGAAGCCGTGATGAATGTAACTTTTTCGGAACACGGATAGTCTCGTTGAGTGAAACACGGAAAATAACAATTCTACTGGATAGAACTCGCTTGAGTTGAATTTTTCTGCGAAAATTTCATCATTTTCGAAACAGGATGTTAGGAAAAACCTGCGAAATGAGAATAACTTCTTCTAGGTGTAAATATGCCTTGTATGGTGGATGAAAGTTCGGTAATCCACATGCTCCCACTCATTAAAGAATGTTTGTCGAATTCGTGATGCATGTAACGTGTTCGGAATACGGAATGTCATATTGAAGGAAACAATGTAAATTATATGTCTATTGGGTAGAACTCGCTTGAAGAGAATTTTTCTGCGAAACGTGCCTCATTTTCAAAACTGCCATTAGGAGAACCCTGTGAAATCTGAGAAAATGCTTCTAAGTGTCAATATGCCTTGAATGGTGAATGAAAGTCCGATAATCCACATGTTAATAACAGTGTAGTAAATATTTTTCAAACCGTGATACATGGAGCGCTTTTGGAAAACGGAATTTCAGCGTAATGAAACAATGAAAATTACAATTCTATAGTGTAGAACCAGCTAGAATAGAATTTTTCTGCGAAAATTGCATGATTATCGAATCTGAAATTTGGAGAAAGCTTCAAAATGAGAGTAAATATTTCTGGGTGTAAATATGCCTTTATGTTGGAAGAAAGTTCGGTAATCCATATTTTCACAACATATTAAAGAATCTTTTTCTAATCCGTGATGAATATACCGCGTTCGGATCGTGGAATTTCACAGTGATTGAAGCAATGTAAATTACTTCTCTATTGGGTTGAACTCGCTCCAAGAGAATTTTTCTGCGATAACTGCTTCATTTTTGAAACTGGCGTTTGGAAAACGTTGCAAAATCTGAGAAAATACTTCTACGTATCAATATTCAATCTATTGTGATGAAAGTTCGGTAATCCACATGCTAACAAACCTGTAGTGAATATTTGTCGAAACCATTATGCCTGTAGCATGTTGGGAACACGGAATTTCATGGCCAGGGAGTTTATGTAAATTGCATTTCTCTTGGTTAGAAATCACTCCAACAGATTTTTCATGAGAAACCGGCCTCATTTTCAAAACTGGCATTACGAAAAACTTTCGAAGAATGAGAAAATGCTTCAAAGTGTCAATATGGCTTTTTTGGTGGATGAAAGTGCGGTAATCCTTATGCTAACAACTCTGTATTGAATATATGTCGAATCCGTGATGCATGTATCTTTATCGGAACACGGAACTTCACGATGACTGATTCTATGTAAATTGCATGTCTATAGGTTAGAACTCGATCCAAGAGGATTTTTCTGCGAAAACTGCATGATTTAAAAACTGAAATTAGGAGAAATCTACTAAATCAGAAAAAAATTTCTATGTATAAATATGCATTTTAAGGTGGATGAAAGTTCGGTAATACACATGTTCACAACTCATTAAAGAATTTTTGTCAAATCCGTGATGCATGTAAAGTGTTCAGAACACGGAAAGTCACGGTGAGTGAAACTAGGTAAATTACATATCTTTTGTTTAGAACTCGCTCCAAGAGCATTTTCCTGCCAAATCTGCCTCATTTTCAAACCTGGCATTAAAACTAACCTGTGAAATCTGAGAAAATTCTTCAAAGTGACACTAAGCCATGTATGGTGGATGAAAGTGCTGTAATCCACTTGCTAACAACACGGTAGTGAATATTTCTCGAACCCGAGATGCATGTAACTTGATCTGGACACAGAATTTCACGGTGAGCGAATCCATGTAAATTACATGTGTATTGTTTTGAACCCGCTCCAAGAGTTTTTGACGTGAAATCTGCCTCAGTTTCGAAACTGGCTTTTGGAAAGCTCTGTGAAACCAGAGAAAATGCTTCTAAGCATCAATATCCCTTGTATTGTGATGAAAGACCTGTAATATACATGCAAACAACCTTGTAGTGTATTTTTGTCGAATCCTATCTGCATGTAGCATGTTCGAAACATGGAAGTTCACAGCTGGAGAATCTATGTAATTTACATATCTTTTGGGTAGAACAAGCTCCAATAGTTTTTCCCTAAGGAAACTGCCTGATTTTTGAAACTGTTATTAGGAAAAAGCTGCAAACTCAGACTTAATGTTTCTAGGTGTAAATATGCCTTGCAAGGTGGATGAAAGTTCTGTAATACACATGTACACAACTGAGTAAAAATGTTTCTCAAATCCGTGATGTATGTAGTGTGTTCGGAACACGGAATGTCACATTGAAGGAAACTATGTAAATTACATATCTATTGGTGAGAACCCGCTCCAGGAGCATTTTACTGTATAATCTACCTCTGTTTCGAAACTGGTGTTATGAAAACGCTGCAAAATCTGAGCAAATGCTTTAAGGTGACAATATGTCTTCAATGGTTTATTAAAGAGGTGTAATTCAAATTCTAACAACTCAGCTGTGAATATTTGTTGAATCCATGGTGCATGTATCTCTTTTGGAACATGGAATATTACGGTGATGGTATCTATGAAAATGGGATGTCTATTGGATCGAACATGCAGCAAGAGAATTTTTCTGCGAAAACTGCCTGATTTTCGTAACTGACGTTAGGAAAATCTGCGAAAACTAAGTAAATATTTCTAGGTGTAAATATGCCTTGTATTGTGGTTGAAACATCGGTAATCCACATGCTCACGGTCATTCAATAAAGTTTGTCGAAGCCGTGATGAATGTAACTTTTTCGGAACACGGATAGTCTCGTTGAGTGAAACACGGAAAATAACAATTCTACTGGATAGAACTCGCTTGAGTTGAATTTTTCTGCGAAAATTTCATCATTTTCGAAACAGGATGTTAGGAAAAACCTGCGAAATGAGAATAACTTCTTCTAGGTGTAAATATGCCTTGTATGGTGGATGAAAGTTCGGTAATCCACATGCTCCCACTCATTAAAGAATGTTTGTCGAATTCGTGATGCATGTAACGTGTTCGGAATACGGAATGTCATATTGAAGGAAACAATGTAAATTATATGTCTATTGGGTAGTCTCGCTTGAAGAGAATTTTTCTGCGAAACGTGCCTCATTTTCAAAACTGCCATTAGGAGAACCCTGTGAAATCTGAGAAAATGCTTCTAAGTGTCAATATGCCTTGAATGGTGAATGAAAGTCCGGTAATCCACATGTTAATAACAGTGTAGTAAATATTTTTCAAACCGTGATACATGGAGCGCTTTTGGAAAACGGAATTTCAGCGTAATGAAACAATGAAAATTACAATTCTATAGTGTAGAACCAGCTAGAATAGAATTTTTCTGCGAAAATTGCATGATTATCGAATCTGAAATTTGGAGAAAGCTTCAAAATGAGAGTAAATATTTCTGGGTGTAAATATGCCTTTATGTTGGAAGAAAGTTCGGTAATCCATATTTTCACAACATATTAAAGAATCTTTTTCTAATCCGTGATGAATATACCGCGTTCGGATCGTGGAATTTCACAGTGATTGAAGCAATGTAAATTACTTCTCTATTGGGTTGAACTCGCTCCAAGAGAATTTTTCTGCGATAACTGCTTCATTTTTGAAACTGGCGTTTGGAAAACGTTGCAAAATCTGAGAAAATACTTCTACGTATCAATATTCAATCTATTGTGATGAAAGTTCGGTAATCCACATGCTAACAAACCTGTAGTGAATATTTGTCGAAACCATTATGCCTGTAGCATGTTGGGAACACGGAATTTCATGGCCAGGGAGTTTATGTAAATTGCATTTCTCTTGGTTAGAAATCACTCCAACAGATTTTTCATGAGAAACCGGCCTCATTTTCAAAACTGGCATTACGAAAAACTTTCGAAGAATGAGAAAATGCTTCAAAGTGTCAATATGGCTTTTTTGGTGGATGAAAGTGCGGTAATCCTTATGCTAACAACTCTGTATTGAATATATGTCGAATCCGTGATGCATGTATCTTTATCGGAACACGGAACTTCACGATGACTGATTCTATGTAAATTGCATGTCTATAGGTTAGAACTCGATCCAAGAGGATTTTTCTGCGAAAACTGCATGATTTAAAAACTGAAGTTAGGAGAAATCTACTAAATCAGAAAAAAATTTCTATGTATAAATATGCATTTTAAGGTGGATGAAAGTTCGGTAATACACATGTTCACAACTCATTAAAGAATTTTTGTCAAATCCGTGATGCATGTAAAGTGTTCAGAACACGGAAAGTCACGGTGAGTGAAACTAGGTAAATTACATATCTTTTGTTTAGAACTCGCTCCAAGAGCATTTTCCTGCCAAATCTGCCTCATTTTCAAACCTGGCATTAAAACTAACCTGTGAAATCTGAGAAAATTCTTCAAAGTGACACTAAGCCATGTATGGTGGATGAAAGTGCTGTAATCCACTTGCTAACAACACGGTAGTGAATATTTCTCGAACCCGAGATGCATGTAACTTGATCTGGACACAGAATTTCACGGTGAGCGAATCCATGTAAATTACATGTGTATTGTTTTGAACCCGCTCCAAGAGTTTTTGACGTGAAATCTGCCTCAGTTTCGAAACTGGCTTTTGGAAAGCTCTGTGAAACCAGAGAAAATGCTTCTAAGCATCAATATCCCTTGTATTGTGATGAAAGACCTGTAATATACATGCAAACAACCTTGTAGTGTATTTTTGTCGAATCCTATCTGCATGTAGCATGTTCGAAACATGGAAGTTCACAGCTGGAGAATCTATGTAATTTACATATCTTTTGGGTAGAACAAGCTCCAATAGTTTTTCCCTAAGGAAACTGCCTGATTTTTGAAACTGTTATTAGGAAAAAGCTGCAAACTCAGACTTAATGTTTCTAGGTGTAAATATGCCTTGCAAGGTGGATGAAAGTTCTGTAATACACATGTACACAACTGAGTAAAAATGTTTCTCAAATCCGTGATGTATGTAGTGTGTTCGGAACACGGAATGTCACATTGAAGGAAACTATGTAAATTACATATCTATTGGTGAGAACCCGCTCCAGGAGCATTTTACTGTATAATCTACCTCTGTTTCGAAACTGGTGTTATGAAAACGCTGCAAAATCTGAGCAAATGCTTTAAGGTGACAATATGTCTTCAATGGTTTATTAAAGAGGTGTAATTCAAATTCTAACAACTCAGCTGTGAATATTTGTTGAATCCATGGTGCATGTATCTCTTTTGGAACATGGAATATTACGGTGATGGTATCTATGAAAATGGGATGTCTATTGGATCGAACATGCAGCAAGAGAATTTTTCTGCGAAAACTGCCTGATTTTCGTAACTGACGTTAGGAAAATCTGCGAAAACTAAGTAAATATTTCTAGGTGTAAATATGCCTTGTATTGTGGTTGAAACATCGGTAATCCACATGCTCACGGTCATTCAATAAAGTTTGTCGAAGCCGTGATGAATGTAACTTTTTCGGAACACGGATAGTCTCGTTGAGTGAAACACGGAAAATAACAATTCTACTGGATAGAACTCGCTTGAGTTGAATTTTTCTGCGAAAATTTCATCATTTTCGAAACAGGATGTTAGGAAAAACCTGCGAAATGAGAATAACTTCTTCTAGGTGTAAATATGCCTTGTATGGTGGATGAAAGTTCGGTAATCCACATGCTCCCACTCATTAAAGAATGTTTGTCGAATTCGTGATGCATGTAACGTGTTCGGAATACGGAATGTCATATTGAAGGAAACAATGTAAATTATATGTCTATTGGGTAGAACTCGCTTGAAGAGAATTTTTCTGCGAAACGTGCCTCATTTTCAAAACTGCCATTAGGAGAACCCTGTGAAATCTGAGAAAATGCTTCTAAGTGTCAATATGCCTTGAATGGTGAATGAAAGTCCGGTAATCCACATGTTAATAACAGTGTAGTAAATATTTTTCAAACCGTGATACATGGAGCGCTTTTGGAAAACGGAATTTCAGCGTAATGAAACAATGAAAATTACAATTCTATAGTGTAGAACCAGCTAGAATAGAATTTTTCTGCGAAAATTGCATGATTATCGAATCTGAAATTTGGAGAAAGCTTCAAAATGAGAGTAAATATTTCTGGGTGTAAATATGCCTTTATGTTGGAAGAAAGTTCGGTAATCCATATTTTCACAACATATTAAAGAATCTTTTTCTAATCCGTGATGAATATACCGCGTTCGGATCGTGGAATTTCACAGTGATTGAAGCAATGTAAATTACTTCTCTATTGGGTTGAACTCGCTCCAAGAGAATTTTTCTGCGATAACTGCTTCATTTTTGAAACTGGCGTTTGGAAAACGTTGCAAAATCTGAGAAAATACTTCTACGTATCAATATTCAATCTATTGTGATGAAAGTTCGGTAATCCACATGCTAACAAACCTGTAGTGAATATTTGTCGAAACCATTATGCCTGTAGCATGTTGGGAACACGGAATTTCATGGCCAGGGAGTTTATGTAAATTGCATTTCTCTTGGTTAGAAATCACTCCAACAGATTTTTCATGAGAAACCGGCCTCATTTTCAAAACTGGCATTACGAAAAACTTTCGAAGAATGAGAAAATGCTTCAAAGTGTCAATATGGCTTTTTTGGTGGATGAAAGTGCGGTAATCCTTATGCTAACAACTCTGTATTGAATATATGTCGAATCCGTGATGCATGTATCTTTATCGGAACACGGAACTTCACGATGACTGATTCTATGTAAATTGCATGTCTATAGGTTAGAACTCGATCCAAGAGGATTTTTCTGCGAAAACTGCATGATTTAAAAACTGAAGTTAGGAGAAATCTACTAAATCAGAAAAAAATTTCTATGTATAAATATGCATTTTAAGGTGGATGAAAGTTCGGTAATACACATGTTCACAACTCATTAAAGAATTTTTGTCAAATCCGTGATGCATGTAAAGTGTTCAGAACACGGAAAGTCACGGTGAGTGAAACTAGGTAAATTACATATCTTTTGTTTAGAACTCGCTCCAAGAGCATTTTCCTGCCAAATCTGCCTCATTTTCAAACCTGGCATTAAAACTAACCTGTGAAATCTGAGAAAATTCTTCAAAGTGACACTAAGCCATGTATGGTGGATGAAAGTGCTGTAATCCACTTGCTAACAACACAGTAGTGAATATTTCTCGAACCCGAGATGCATGTAACTTGATCTGGACACAGAATTTCACGGTGAGCGAATCCATGTAAATTACATGTGTATTGTTTTGAACCCGCTCCAAGAGTTTTTGACGTGAAATCTGCCTCAGTTTCGAAACTGGCTTTTGGAAAGCTCTGTGAAACCAGAGAAAATGCTTCTAAGCATCAATATCCCTTGTATTGTGATGAAAGACCTGTAATATACATGCAAACAACCTTGTAGTGTATTTTTGTCGAATCCTATCTGCATGTAGCATGTTCGAAACATGGAAGTTCACAGCTGGAGAATCTATGTAATTTACATATCTTTTGGGTAGAACAAGCTCCAATAGTTTTTCCCTAAGGAAACTGCCTGATTTTTGAAACTGTTATTAGGAAAAAGCTGCAAACTCAGACTTAATGTTTCTAGGTGTAAATATGCCTTGCAAGGTGGATGAAAGTTCTGTAATACACATGTACACAACTGAGTAAAAATGTTTCTCAAATCCGTGATGTATGTAGTGTGTTCGGAACACAGAATGTCACATTGAAGGAAACTATGTAAATTACATATCTATTGGTGAGAACCCGCTCCAGGAGCATTTTACTGTATAATCTACCTCTGTTTCGAAACTGGTGTTATGAAAACGCTGCAAAATCTGAGCAAATGCTTTAAGGTGACAATATGTCTTCAATGGTTTATTAAAGAGGTGTAATTCAAATTCTAACAACTCAGCTGTGAATATTTGTTGAATCCATGGTGCATGTATCTCTTTTGGAACATGGAATATTACGGTGATGGTATCTATGAAAATGGGATGTCTATAGGATCGAACATGCAGCAAGAGAATTTTTCTGCGAAAACTGCCTGATTTTCGTAACTGACGTTAGGAAAATCTGCGAAAACTAAGTAAATATTTCTAGGTGTAAATATGCCTTGTATTGTGGTTGAAACATCGGTAATCCACATGCTCACGGTCATTCAATAAAGTTTGTCGAAGCCGTGATGAATGTAACTTTTTCGGAACACGGATAGTCTCGTTGAGTGAAACACGGTAAATAACAATTCTACTGGATAGAACTCGCTTGAGTTGAATTTTTCTGCGAAAATTTCATCATTTTCGAAACAGGATGTTAGGAAAAACCTGCGAAATGAGAATAACTTCTTCTAGGTGTAAATATGCCTTGTATGGTGGATGAAAGTTCGGTAATCCACATGCTCCCACTCATTAAAGAATGTTTGTCGAATTCGTGATGCATGTAACGTGTTCGGAATACGGAATGTCATATTGAAGGAAACAATGTAAATTATATGTCTATTGGGTAGAACTCGCTTGAAGAGAATTTTTCTGCGAAACGTGCCTCATTTTCAAAACTGCCATTAGGAGAACCCTGTGAAATCTGAGAAAATGCTTCTAAGTGTCACTATGCCTTGAATGGTGAATGAAAGTCCGATAATCCACATGTTAATAACAGTGTAGTAAATATTTTTCAAACCGTGATACATGGAGCGCTTTTGGAAAACGGAATTTCAGCGTAATGAAACAATGAAAATTACAATTCTATAGTGTAGAACCAGCTAGAATAGAATTTTTCTGCGAAAATTGCATGATTATCGAATCTGAAATTTGGAGAAAGCTTCAAAATGAGAGTAAATATTTCTGGGTGTAAATATGCCTTTATGTTGGAAGAAAGTTCGGTAATCCATATTTTCACAACATATTAAAGAATCTTTTTCTAATCCGTGATGAATATACCGCGTTCGGATCGTGGAATTTCACAGTGATTGAAGCAATGTAAATTACTTCTCTATTGGGTTGAACTCACTCCAAGAGAATTTTTCTGCGATAACTGCTTCATTTTTGAAACTGGCGTTTGGAAAACGTTGCAAAATCTGAGAAAATACTTCTACGTATCAATATTCAATCTATTGTGATGAAAGTTCGGTAATCCACATGCTAACAAACCTGTAGTGAATATTTGTCGAAACCATTATGCCTGTAGCATGTTGGGAACACGGAATTTCATGGCCAGGGAGTTTATGTAAATTGCATTTCTCTTGGTTAGAAATCACTCCAACAGATTTTTCATGAGAAACCGGCCTCATTTTCAAAACTGGCATTACGAAAAACTTTCGAAGAATGAGAAAATGCTTCAAAGTGTCAATATGGCTTTTTTGGTGGATGAAAGTGCGGTAATCCTTATGCTAACAACTCTGTATTGAATATATGTCGAATCCGTGATGCATGTATCTTTATCGGAACACGGAACTTCACGATGACTGATTCTATGTAAATTGCATGTCTATAGGTTAGAACTCGATCCAAGAGGATTTTTCTGCGAAAACTGCATGATTTAAAAACTGAAGTTAGGAGAAATCTACTAAATCAGAAAAAAATTTCTATGTATAAATATGCATTTTAAGGTGGATGAAAGTTCGGTAATACACATGTTCACAACTCATTAAAGAATTTTTGTCAAATCCGTGATGCATGTAAAGTGTTCAGAACACGGAAAGTCACGGTGAGTGAAACTAGGTAAATTACATATCTTTTGTTTAGAACTCGCTCCAAGAGCATTTTCCTGCCAAATCTGCCTCATTTTCAAACCTGGCATTAAAACTAACCTGTGAAATCTGAGAAAATTCTTCAAAGTGACACTAAGCCATGTATGGTGGATGAAAGTGCTGTAATCCACTTGCTAACAACACGGTAGTGAATATTTCTCGAACCCGAGATGCATGTAACTTGATCTGGACACAGAATTTCACGGTGAGCGAATCCATGTAAATTACATGTGTATTGTTTTGAACCCGCTCCAAGAGTTTTTGACGTGAAATCTGCCTCAGTTTCGAAACTGGCTTTTGGAAAGCTCTGTGAAACCAGAGAAAATGCTTCTAAGCATCAATATCCCTTGTATTGTGATGAAAGACCTGTAATATACATGCAAACAACCTTGTAGTGTATTTTTGTCGAATCCTATCTGCATGTAGCATGTTCGAAACATGGAAGTTCACAGCTGGAGAATCTATGTAATTTACATATCTTTTGGGTAGAACAAGCTCCAATAGTTTTTCCCTAAGGAAACTGCCTGATTTTTGAAACTGTTATTAGGAAAAAGCTGCAAACTCAGACTTAATGTTTCTAGGTGTAAATATGCCTTGCAAGGTGGATGAAAGTTCTGTAATACACATGTACACAACTGAGTAAAAATGTTTCTCAAATCCGTGATGTATGTAGTGTGTTCGGAACACGGAATGTCACATTGAAGGAAACTATGTAAATTACATATCTATTGGTGAGAACCCGCTCCAGGAGCATTTTACTGTATAATCTACCTCTGTTTCGAAACTGGTGTTATGAAAACGCTGCAAAATCTGAGCAAATGCTTTAAGGTGACAATATGTCTTCAATGGTTTATTAAAGAGGTGTAATTCAAATTCTAACAACTCAGCTGTGAATATTTGTTGAATCCATGGTGCATGTATCTCTTTTGGAACATGGAATATTACGGTGATGGTATCTATGAAAATGGGATGTCTATTGGATCGAACATGCAGCAAGAGAATTTTTCTGCGAAAACTGCCTGATTTTCGTAACTGACGTTAGGAAAATCTGCGAAAACTAAGTAAATATTTCTAGGTGTAAATATGCCTTGTATTGTGGTTGAAACATCGGTAATCCACATGCTCACGGTCATTCAATAAAGTTTGTCGAAGCCGTGATGAATGTAACTTTTTCGGAACACGGATAGTCTCGTTGAGTGAAACACGGAAAATAACAATTCTACTGGATAGAACTCGCTTGAGTTGAATTTTTCTGCGAAAATTTCATCATTTTCGAAACAGGATGTTAGGAAAAACCTGCGAAATGAGAATAACTTCTTCTAGGTGTAAATATGCCTTGTATGGTGGATGAAAGTTCGGTAATCCACATGCTCCCACTCATTAAAGAATGTTTGTCGAATTCGTGATGCATGTAACGTGTTCGGAATACGGAATGTCATATTGAAGGAAACAATGTAAATTATATGTCTATTGGGTAGAACTCGCTTGAAGAGAATTTTTCTGCGAAACGTGCCTCATTTTCAAAACTGCCATTAGGAGAACCCTGTGAAATCTGAGAAAATGCTTCTAAGTGTCACTATGCCTTGAATGGTGAATGAAAGTCCGATAATCCACATGTTAATAACAGTGTAGTAAATATTTTTCAAACCGTGATACATGGAGCGCTTTTGGAAAACGGAATTTCAGCGTAATGAAACAATGAAAATTACAATTCTATAGTGTAGAACCAGCTAGAATAGAATTTTTCTGCGAAAATTGCATGATTATCGAATCTGAAATTTGGAGAAAGCTTCAAAATGAGAGTAAATATTTCTGGGTGTAAATATGCCTTTATGTTGGAAGAAAGTTCGGTAATCCATATTTTCACAACATATTAAAGAATCTTTTTCTAATCCGTGATGAATATACCGCGTTCGGATCGTGGAATTTCACAGTGATTGAAGCAATGTAAATTACTTCTCTATTGGGTTGAACTCGCTCCAAGAGAATTTTTCTGCGATAACTGCTTCATTTTTGAAACTGGCGTTTGGAAAACGTTGCAAAATCTGAGAAAATACTTCTACGTATCAATATTCAATCTATTGTGATGAAAGTTCGGTAATCCACATGCTAACAAACCTGTAGTGAATATTTGTCGAAACCATTATGCCTGTAGCATGTTGGGAACACGGAATTTCATGGCCAGGGAGTTTATGTAAATTGCATTTCTCTTGGTTAGAAATCACTCCAACAGATTTTTCATGAGAAACCGGCCTCATTTTCAAAACTGGCATTACGAAAAACTTTCGAAGAATGAGAAAATGCTTCAAAGTGTCAATATGGCTTTTTTGGTGGATGAAAGTGCGGTAATCCTTATGCTAACAACTCTGTATTGAATATATGTCGAATCCGTGATGCATGTATCTTTATCGGAACACGGAACTTCACGATGACTGATTCTATGTAAATTGCATGTCTATAGGTTAGAACTCGATCCAAGAGGATTTTTCTGCGAAAACTGCATGATTTAAAAACTGAAATTAGGAGAAATCTACTAAATCAGAAAAAAATTTCTATGTATAAATATGCATTTTAAGGTGGATGAAAGTTCGGTAATACACATGTTCACAACTCATTAAAGAATTTTTGTCAAATCCGTGATGCATGTAAAGTGTTCAGAACACGGAAAGTCACGGTGAGTGAAACTAGGTAAATTACATATCTTTTGTTTAGAACTCGCTCCAAGAGCATTTTCCTGCCAAATCTGCCTCATTTTCAAACCTGGCATTAAAACTAACCTGTGAAATCTGAGAAAATTCTTCAAAGTGACACTAAGCCATGTATGGTGGATGAAAGTGCTGTAATCCACTTGCTAACAACACGGTAGTGAATATTTCTCGAACCCGAGATGCATGTAACTTGATCTGGACACAGAATTTCACGGTGAGCGAATCCATGTAAATTACATGTGTATTGTTTTGAACCCGCTCCAAGAGTTTTTGACGTGAAATCTGCCTCAGTTTCGAAACTGGCTTTTGGAAAGCTCTGTGAAACCAGAGAAAATGCTTCTAAGCATCAATATCCCTTGTATTGTGATGAAAGACCTGTAATATACATGCAAACAACCTTGTAGTGTATTTTTGTCGAATCCTATCTGCATGTAGCATGTTCGAAACATGGAAGTTCACAGCTGGAGAATCTATGTAATTTACATATCTTTTGGGTAGAACAAGCTCCAATAGTTTTTCCCTAAGGAAACTGCCTGATTTTTGAAACTGTTATTAGGAAAAAGCTGCAAACTCAGACTTAATGTTTCTAGGTGTAAATATGCCTTGCAAGGTGGATGAAAGTTCTGTAATACACATGTACACAACTGAGTAAAAATGTTTCTCAAATCCGTGATGTATGTAGTGTGTTCGGAACACGGAATGTCACATTGAAGGAAACTATGTAAATTACATATCTATTGGTGAGAACCCGCTCCAGGAGCATTTTACTGTATAATCTACCTCTGTTTCGAAACTGGTGTTATGAAAACGCTGCAAAATCTGAGCAAATGCTTTAAGGTGACAATATGTCTTCAATGGTTTATTAAAGAGGTGTAATTCAAATTCTAACAACTCAGCTGTGAATATTTGTTGAATCCATGGTGCATGTATCTCTTTTGGAACATGGAATATTACGGTGATGGTATCTATGAAAATGGGATGTCTATTGGATCGAACATGCAGCAAGAGAATTTTTCTGCGAAAACTGCCTGATTTTCGTAACTGACGTTAGGAAAATCTGCGAAAACTAAGTAAATATTTCTAGGTGTAAATATGCCTTGTATTGTGGTTGAAACATCGGTAATCCACATGCTCACGGTCATTCAATAAAGTTTGTCGAAGCCGTGATGAATGTAACTTTTTCGGAACACGGATAGTCTCGTTGAGTGAAACACGGAAAATAACAATTCTACTGGATAGAACTCGCTTGAGTTGAATTTTTCTGCGAAAATTTCATCATTTTCGAAACAGGATGTTAGGAAAAACCTGCGAAATGAGAATAACTTCTTCTAGGTGTAAATATGCCTTGTATGGTGGATGAAAGTTCGGTAATCCACATGCTCCCACTCATTAAAGAATGTTTGTCGAATTCGTGATGCATGTAACGTGTTCGGAATACGGAATGTCATATTGAAGGAAACAATGTAAATTATATGTCTATTGGGTAGAACTCGCTTGAAGAGAATTTTTCTGCGAAACGTGCCTCATTTTCAAAACTGCCATTAGGAGAACCCTGTGAAATCTGAGAAAATGCTTCTAAGTGTCACTATGCCTTGAATGGTGAATGAAAGTCCGATAATCCACATGTTAATAACAGTGTAGTAAATATTTTTCAAACCGTGATACATGGAGCGCTTTTGGAAAACGGAATTTCAGCGTAATGAAACAATGAAAATTACAATTCTATAGTGTAGAACCAGCTAGAATAGAATTTTTCTGCGAAAATTGCATGATTATCGAATCTGAAATTTGGAGAAAGCTTCAAAATGAGAGTAAATATTTCTGGGTGTAAATATGCCTTTATGTTGGAAGAAAGTTCGGTAATCCATATTTTCACAACATATTAAAGAATCTTTTTCTAATCCGTGATGAATATACCGCGTTCGGATCGTGGAATTTCACAGTGATTGAAGCAATGTAAATTACTTCTCTATTGGGTTGAACTCGCTCCAAGAGAATTTTTCTGCGATAACTGCTTCATTTTTGAAACTGGCGTTTGGAAAACGTTGCAAAATCTGAGAAAATACTTCTACGTATCAATATTCAATCTATTGTGATGAAAGTTCGGTAATCCACATGCTAACAAACCTGTAGTGAATATTTGTCGAAACCATTATGCCTGTAGCATGTTGGGAACACGGAATTTCATGGCCAGGGAGTTTATGTAAATTGCATTTCTCTTGGTTAGAAATCACTCCAACAGATTTTTCATGAGAAACCGGCCTCATTTTCAAAACTGGCATTACGAAAAACTTTCGAAGAATGAGAAAATGCTTCAAAGTGTCAATATGGCTTTTTTGGTGGATGAAAGTGCGGTAATCCTTATGCTAACAACTCTGTATTGAATATATGTCGAATCCGTGATGCATGTATCTTTATCGGAACACGGAACTTCACGATGACTGATTCTATGTAAATTGCATGTCTATAGGTTAGAACTCGATCCAAGAGGATTTTTCTGCGAAAACTGCATGATTTAAAAACTGAAATTAGGAGAAATCTACTAAATCAGAAAAAAATTTCTATGTATAAATATGCATTTTAAGGTGGATGAAAGTTCGGTAATACACATGTTCACAACTCATTAAAGAATTTTTGTCAAATCCGTGATGCATGTAAAGTGTTCAGAACACGGAAAGTCACGGTGAGTGAAACTAGGTAAATTACATATCTTTTGTTTAGAACTCGCTCCAAGAGCATTTTCCTGCCAAATCTGCCTCATTTTCAAACCTGGCATTAAAACTAACCTGTGAAATCTGAGAAAATTCTTCAAAGTGACACTAAGCCATGTATGGTGGATGAAAGTGCTGTAATCCACTTGCTAACAACACGGTAGTGAATATTTCTCGAACCCGAGATGCATGTAACTTGATCTGGACACAGAATTTCACGGTGAGCGAATCCATGTAAATTACATGTGTATTGTTTTGAACCCGCTCCAAGAGTTTTTGACGTGAAATCTGCCTCAGTTTCGAAACTGGCTTTTGGAAAGCTCTGTGAAACCAGAGAAAATGCTTCTAAGCATCAATATCCCTTGTATTGTGATGAAAGACCTGTAATATACATGCAAACAACCTTGTAGTGTATTTTTGTCGAATCCTATCTGCATGTAGCATGTTCGAAACATGGAAGTTCACAGCTGGAGAATCTATGTAATTTACATATCTTTTGGGTAGAACAAGCTCCAATAGTTTTTCCCTAAGGAAACTGCCTGATTTTTGAAACTGTTATTAGGAAAAAGCTGCAAACTCAGACTTAATGTTTCTAGGTGTAAATATGCCTTGCAAGGTGGATGAAAGTTCTGTAATACACATGTACACAACTGAGTAAAAATGTTTCTCAAATCCGTGATGTATGTAGTGTGTTCGGAACACGGAATGTCACATTGAAGGAAACTATGTAAATTACATATCTATTGGTGAGAACCCGCTCCAGGAGCATTTTACTGTATAATCTACCTCTGTTTCGAAACTGGTGTTATGAAAACGCTGCAAAATCTGAGCAAATGCTTTAAGGTGACAATATGTCTTCAATGGTTTATTAAAGAGGTGTAATTCAAATTCTAACAACTCAGCTGTGAATATTTGTTGAATCCATGGTGCATGTATCTCTTTTGGAACATGGAATA
The DNA here is from genome assembly GCF_048773025.1 of Camelus bactrianus. Classification (NCBI taxonomy): domain Eukaryota; kingdom Metazoa; phylum Chordata; class Mammalia; order Artiodactyla; family Camelidae; genus Camelus; species Camelus bactrianus. The sequence goes on from NC_133556.1 coordinate 43,357,417, forward strand.
TTACGGTGATGGTATCTATGAAAATGGGATGTCTATTGGATCGAACATGCAGCAAGAGAATTTTTCTGCGAAAACTGCCTGATTTTCGTAACTGACGTTAGGAAAATCTGCGAAAACTAAGTAAATATTTCTAGGTGTAAATATGCCTTGTATTGTGGTTGAAACATCGGTAATCCACATGCTCACGGTCATTCAATAAAGTTTGTCGAAGCCGTGATGAATGTAACTTTTTCGGAACACGGATAGTCTCGTTGAGTGAAACACGGAAAATAACAATTCTACTGGATAGAACTCGCTTGAGTTGAATTTTTCTGCGAAAATTTCATCATTTTCGAAACAGGATGTTAGGAAAAACCTGCGAAATGAGAATAACTTCTTCTAGGTGTAAATATGCCTTGTATGGTGGATGAAAGTTCGGTAATCCACATGCTCCCACTCATTAAAGAATGTTTGTCGAATTCGTGATGCATGTAACGTGTTCGGAATACGGAATGTCATATTGAAGGAAACAATGTAAATTATATGTCTATTGGGTAGAACTCGCTTGAAGAGAATTTTTCTGCGAAACGTGCCTCATTTTCAAAACTGCCATTAGGAGAACCCTGTGAAATCTGAGAAAATGCTTCTAAGTGTCACTATGCCTTGAATGGTGAATGAAAGTCCGATAATCCACATGTTAATAACAGTGTAGTAAATATTTTTCAAACCGTGATACATGGAGCGCTTTTGGAAAACGGAATTTCAGCGTAATGAAACAATGAAAATTACAATTCTATAGTGTAGAACCAGCTAGAATAGAATTTTTCTGCGAAAATTGCATGATTATCGAATCTGAAATTTGGAGAAAGCTTCAAAATGAGAGTAAATATTTCTGGGTGTAAATATGCCTTTATGTTGGAAGAAAGTTCGGTAATCCATATTTTCACAACATATTAAAGAATCTTTTTCTAATCCGTGATGAATATACCGCGTTCGGATCGTGGAATTTCACAGTGATTGAAGCAATGTAAATTACTTCTCTATTGGGTTGAACTCGCTCCAAGAGAATTTTTCTGCGATAACTGCTTCATTTTTGAAACTGGCGTTTGGAAAACGTTGCAAAATCTGAGAAAATACTTCTACGTATCAATATTCAATCTATTGTGATGAAAGTTCGGTAATCCACATGCTAACAAACCTGTAGTGAATATTTGTCGAAACCATTATGCCTGTAGCATGTTGGGAACACGGAATTTCATGGCCAGGGAGTTTATGTAAATTGCATTTCTCTTGGTTAGAAATCACTCCAACAGATTTTTCATGAGAAACCGGCCTCATTTTCAAAACTGGCATTACGAAAAACTTTCGAAGAATGAGAAAATGCTTCAAAGTGTCAATATGGCTTTTTTGGTGGATGAAAGTGCGGTAATCCTTATGCTAACAACTCTGTATTGAATATATGTCGAATCCGTGATGCATGTATCTTTATCGGAACACGGAACTTCACGATGACTGATTCTATGTAAATTGCATGTCTATAGGTTAGAACTCGATCCAAGAGGATTTTTCTGCGAAAACTGCATGATTTAAAAACTGAAATTAGGAGAAATCTACTAAATCAGAAAAAAATTTCTATGTATAAATATGCATTTTAAGGTGGATGAAAGTTCGGTAATACACATGTTCACAACTCATTAAAGAATTTTTGTCAAATCCGTGATGCATGTAAAGTGTTCAGAACACGGAAAGTCACGGTGAGTGAAACTAGGTAAATTACATATCTTTTGTTTAGAACTCGCTCCAAGAGCATTTTCCTGCCAAATCTGCCTCATTTTCAAACCTGGCATTAAAACTAACCTGTGAAATCTGAGAAAATTCTTCAAAGTGACACTAAGCCATGTATGGTGGATGAAAGTGCTGTAATCCACTTGCTAACAACACGGTAGTGAATATTTCTCGAACCCGAGATGCATGTAACTTGATCTGGACACAGAATTTCACGGTGAGCGAATCCATGTAAATTACATGTGTATTGTTTTGAACCCGCTCCAAGAGTTTTTGACGTGAAATCTGCCTCAGTTTCGAAACTGGCTTTTGGAAAGCTCTGTGAAACCAGAGAAAATGCTTCTAAGCATCAATATCCCTTGTATTGTGATGAAAGACCTGTAATATACATGCAAACAACCTTGTAGTGTATTTTTGTCGAATCCTATCTGCATGTAGCATGTTCGAAACATGGAAGTTCACAGCTGGAGAATCTATGTAATTTACATATCTTTTGGGTAGAACAAGCTCCAATAGTTTTTCCCTAAGGAAACTGCCTGATTTTTGAAACTGTTATTAGGAAAAAGCTGCAAACTCAGACTTAATGTTTCTAGGTGTAAATATGCCTTGCAAGGTGGATGAAAGTTCTGTAATACACATGTACACAACTGAGTAAAAATGTTTCTCAAATCCGTGATGTATGTAGTGTGTTCGGAACACGGAATGTCACATTGAAGGAAACTATGTAAATTACATATCTATTGGTGAGAACCCGCTCCAGGAGCATTTTACTGTATAATCTACCTCTGTTTCGAAACTGGTGTTATGAAAACGCTGCAAAATCTGAGCAAATGCTTTAAGGTGACAATATGTCTTCAATGGTTTATTAAAGAGGTGTAATTCAAATTCTAACAACTCAGCTGTGAATATTTGTTGAATCCATGGTGCATGTATCTCTTTTGGAACATGGAATATTACGGTGATGGTATCTATGAAAATGGGATGTCTATTGGATCGAACATGCAGCAAGAGAATTTTTCTGCGAAAACTGCCTGATTTTCGTAACTGACGTTAGGAAAATCTGCGAAAAATAAGTAAATATTTCTAGGTGTAAATATGCCTTGTATTGTGGTTGAAACATCGGTAATCCACATGCTCACGGTCATTCAATAAAGTTTGTCGAAGCCGTGATGAATGTAACTTTTTCGGAACACGGATAGTCTCGTTGAGTGAAACACGGAAAATAACAATTCTACTGGATAGAACTCGCTTGAGTTGAATTTTTCTGCGAAAATTTCATCATTTTCGAAACAGGATGTTAGGAAAAACCTGCGAAATGAGAATAACTTCTTCTAGGTGTAAATATGCCTTGTATGGTGGATGAAAGTTCGGTAATCCACATGCTCCCACTCATTAAAGAATGTTTGTCGAATTCGTGATGCATGTAACGTGTTCGGAATACGGAATGTCATATTGAAGGAAACAATGTAAATTATATGTCTATTGGGTAGAACTCGCTTGAAGAGAATTTTTCTGCGAAACGTGCCTCATTTTCAAAACTGCCATTAGGAGAACCCTGTGAAATCTGAGAAAATGCTTCTAAGTGTCACTATGCCTTGAATGGTGAATGAAAGTCCGATAATCCACATGTTAATAACAGTGTAGTAAATATTTTTCAAACCGTGATACATGGAGCGCTTTTGGAAAACGGAATTTCAGCGTAATGAAACAATGAAAATTACAATTCTATAGTGTAGAACCAGCTAGAATAGAATTTTTCTGCGAAAATTGCATGATTATCGAATCTGAAATTTGGAGAAAGCTTCAAAATGAGAGTAAATATTTCTGGGTGTAAATATGCCTTTATGTTGGAAGAAAGTTCGGTAATCCATATTTTCACAACATATTAAAGAATCTTTTTCTAATCCGTGATGAATATACCGCGTTCGGATCGTGGAATTTCACAGTGATTGAAGCAATGTAAATTACTTCTCTATTGGGTTGAACTCGCTCCAAGAGAATTTTTCTGCGATAACTGCTTCATTTTTGAAACTGGCGTTTGGAAAACGTTGCAAAATCTGAGAAAATACTTCTACGTATCAATATTCAATCTATTGTGATGAAAGTTCGGTAATCCACATGCTAACAAACCTGTAGTGAATATTTGTCGAAACCATTATGCCTGTAGCATGTTGGGAACACGGAATTTCATGGCCAGGGAGTTTATGTAAATTGCATTTCTCTTGGTTAGAAATCACTCCAACAGATTTTTCATGAGAAACCGGCCTCATTTTCAAAACTGGCATTACGAAAAACTTTCGAAGAATGAGAAAATGCTTCAAAGTGTCAATATGGCTTTTTTGGTGGATGAAAGTGCGGTAATCCTTATGCTAACAACTCTGTATTGAATATATGTCGAATCCGTGATGCATGTATCTTTATCGGAACACGGAACTTCACGATGACTGATTCTATGTAAATTGCATGTCTATAGGTTAGAACTCGATCCAAGAGGATTTTTCTGCGAAAACTGCATGATTTAAAAACTGAAGTTAGGAGAAATCTACTAAATCAGAAAAAAATTTCTATGTATAAATATGCATTTTAAGGTGGATGAAAGTTCGGTAATACACATGTTCACAACTCATTAAAGAATTTTTGTCAAATCCGTGATGCATGTAAAGTGTTCAGAACACGGAAAGTCACGGTGAGTGAAACTAGGTAAATTACATATCTTTTGTTTAGAACTCGCTCCAAGAGCATTTTCCTGCCAAATCTGCCTCATTTTCAAACCTGGCATTAAAACTAACCTGTGAAATCTGAGAAAATTCTTCAAAGTGACACTAAGCCATGTATGGTGGATGAAAGTGCTGTAATCCACTTGCTAACAACACGGTAGTGAATATTTCTCGAACCCGAGATGCATGTAACTTGATCTGGACACAGAATTTCACGGTGAGCGAATCCATGTAAATTACATGTGTATTGTTTTGAACCCGCTCCAAGAGTTTTTGACGTGAAATCTGCCTCAGTTTCGAAACTGGCTTTTGGAAAGCTCTGTGAAACCAGAGAAAATGCTTCTAAGCATCAATATCCCTTGTATTGTGATGAAAGACCTGTAATATACATGCAAACAACCTTGTAGTGTATTTTTGTCGAATCCTATCTGCATGTAGCATGTTCGAAACATGGAAGTTCACAGCTGGAGAATCTATGTAATTTACATATCTTTTGGGTAGAACAAGCTCCAATAGTTTTTCCCTAAGGAAACTGCCTGATTTTTGAAACTGTTATTAGGAAAAAGCTGCAAACTCAGACTTAATGTTTCTAGGTGTAAATATGCCTTGCAAGGTGGATGAAAGTTCTGTAATACACATGTACACAACTGAGTAAAAATGTTTCTCAAATCCGTGATGTATGTAGTGTGTTCGGAACACGGAATGTCACATTGAAGGAAACTATGTAAATTACATATCTATTGGTGAGAACCCGCTCCAGGAGCATTTTACTGTATAATCTACCTCTGTTTCGAAACTGGTGTTATGAAAACGCTGCAAAATCTGAGCAAATGCTTTAAGGTGACAATATGTCTTCAATGGTTTATTAAAGAGGTGTAATTCAAATTCTAACAACTCAGCTGTGAATATTTGTTGAATCCATGGTGCATGTATCTCTTTTGGAACATGGAATATTACGGTGATGGTATCTATGAAAATGGGATGTCTATTGGATCGAACATGCAGCAAGAGAATTTTTCTGCGAAAACTGCCTGATTTTCGTAACTGACGTTAGGAAAATCTGCGAAAACTAAGTAAATATTTCTAGGTGTAAATATGCCTTGTATTGTGGTTGAAACATCGGTAATCCACATGCTCACGGTCATTCAATAAAGTTTGTCGAAGCCGTGATGAATGTAACTTTTTCGGAACACGGATAGTCTCGTTGAGTGAAACACGGAAAATAACAATTCTACTGGATAGAACTCGCTTGAGTTGAATTTTTCTGCGAAAATTTCATCATTTTCGAAACAGGATGTTAGGAAAAACCTGCGAAATGAGAATAACTTCTTCTAGGTGTAAATATGCCTTGTATGGTGGATGAAAGTTCGGTAATCCACATGCTCCCACTCATTAAAGAATGTTTGTCGAATTCGTGATGCATGTAACGTGTTCGGAATACGGAATGTCATATTGAAGGAAACAATGTAAATTATATGTCTATTGGGTAGAACTCGCTTGAAGAGAATTTTTCTGCGAAACGTGCCTCATTTTCAAAACTGCCATTAGGAGAACCCTGTGAAATCTGAGAAAATGCTTCTAAGTGTCACTATGCCTTGAATGGTGAATGAAAGTCCGATAATCCACATGTTAATAACAGTGTAGTAAATATTTTTCAAACCGTGATACATGGAGCGCTTTTGGAAAACGGAATTTCAGCGTAATGAAACAATGAAAATTACAATTCTATAGTGTAGAACCAGCTAGAATAGAATTTTTCTGCGAAAATTGCATGATTATCGAATCTGAAATTTGGAGAAAGCTTCAAAATGAGAGTAAATATTTCTGGGTGTAAATATGCCTTTATGTTGGAAGAAAGTTCGGTAATCCATATTTTCACAACATATTAAAGAATCTTTTTCTAATCCGTGATGAATATACCGCGTTCGGATCGTGGAATTTCACAGTGATTGAAGCAATGTAAATTACTTCTCTATTGGGTTGAACTCGCTCCAAGAGAATTTTTCTGCGATAACTGCTTCATTTTTGAAACTGGCGTTTGGAAAACGTTGCAAAATCTGAGAAAATACTTCTACGTATCAATATTCAATCTATTGTGATGAAAGTTCGGTAATCCACATGCTAACAAACCTGTAGTGAATATTTGTCGAAACCATTATGCCTGTAGCATGTTGGGAACACGGAATTTCATGGCCAGGGAGTTTATGTAAATTGCATTTCTCTTGGTTAGAAATCACTCCAACAGATTTTTCATGAGAAACCGGCCTCATTTTCAAAACTGGCATTACGAAAAACTTTCGAAGAATGAGAAAATGCTTCAAAGTGTCAATATGGCTTTTTTGGTGGATGAAAGTGCGGTAATCCTTATGCTAACAACTCTGTATTGAATATATGTCGAATCCGTGATGCATGTATCTTTATCGGAACACGGAACTTCACGATGACTGATTCTATGTAAATTGCATGTCTATAGGTTAGAACTCGATCCAAGAGGATTTTTCTGCGAAAACTGCATGATTTAAAAACTGAAGTTAGGAGAAATCTACTAAATCAGAAAAAAATTTCTATGTATAAATATGCATTTTAAGGTGGATGAAAGTTCGGTAATACACATGTTCACAACTCATTAAAGAATTTTTGTCAAATCCGTGATGCATGTAAAGTGTTCAGAACACGGAAAGTCACGGTGAGTGAAACTAGGTAAATTACATATCTTTTGTTTAGAACTCGCTCCAAGAGCATTTTCCTGCCAAATCTGCCTCATTTTCAAACCTGGCATTAAAACTAACCTGTGAAATCTGAGAAAATTCTTCAAAGTGACACTAAGCCATGTATGGTGGATGAAAGTGCTGTAATCCACTTGCTAACAACACGGTAGTGAATATTTCTCGAACCCGAGATGCATGTAACTTGATCTGGACACAGAATTTCACGGTGAGCGAATCCATGTAAATTACATGTGTATTGTTTTGAACCCGCTCCAAGAGTTTTTGACGTGAAATCTGCCTCAGTTTCGAAACTGGCTTTTGGAAAGCTCTGTGAAACCAGAGAAAATGCTTCTAAGCATCAATATCCCTTGTATTGTGATGAAAGACCTGTAATATACATGCAAACAACCTTGTAGTGTATTTTTGTCGAATCCTATCTGCATGTAGCATGTTCGAAACATGGAAGTTCACAGCTGGAGAATCTATGTAATTTACATATCTTTTGGGTAGAACAAGCTCCAATAGTTTTTCCCTAAGGAAACTGCCTGATTTTTGAAACTGTTATTAGGAAAAAGCTGCAAACTCAGACTTAATGTTTCTAGGTGTAAATATGCCTTGCAAGGTGGATGAAAGTTCTGTAATACACATGTACACAACTGAGTAAAAATGTTTCTCAAATCCGTGATGTATGTAGTGTGTTCGGAACACGGAATGTCACATTGAAGGAAACTATGTAAATTACATATCTATTGGTGAGAACCCGCTCCAGGAGCATTTTACTGTATAATCTACCTCTGTTTCGAAACTGGTGTTATGAAAACGCTGCAAAATCTGAGCAAATGCTTTAAGGTGACAATATGTCTTCAATGGTTTATTAAAGAGGTGTAATTCAAATTCTAACAACTCAGCTGTGAATATTTGTTGAATCCATGGTGCATGTATCTCTTTTGGAACATGGAATATTACGGTGATGGTATCTATGAAAATGGGATGTCTATTGGATCGAACATGCAGCAAGAGAATTTTTCTGCGAAAACTGCCTGATTTTCGTAACTGACGTTAGGAAAATCTGCGAAAACTAAGTAAATATTTCTAGGTGTAAATATGCCTTGTATTGTGGTTGAAACATCGGTAATCCACATGCTCACGGTCATTCAATAAAGTTTGTCGAAGCCATGATGAATGTAACTTTTTCGGAACACGGATAGTCTCGTTGAGTGAAACACGGAAAATAACAATTCTACTGGATAGAACTCGCTTGAGTTGAATTTTTCTGCGAAAATTTCATCATTTTCGAAACAGGATGTTAGGAAAAACCTGCGAAATGAGAATAACTTCTTCTAGGTGTAAATATGCCTTGTATGGTGGATGAAAGTTCGGTAATCCACATGCTCCCACTCATTAAAGAATGTTTGTCGAATTCGTGATGCATGTAACGTGTTCGGAATACGGAATGTCATATTGAAGGAAACAATGTAAATTATATGTCTATTGGGTAGAACTCGCTTGAAGAGAATTTTTCTGCGAAACGTGCCTCATTTTCAAAACTGCCATTAGGAGAACCCTGTGAAATCTGAGAAAATGCTTCTAAGTGTCACTATGCCTTGAATGGTGAATGAAAGTCCGATAATCCACATGTTAATAACAGTGTAGTAAATATTTTTCAAACCGTGATACATGGAGCGCTTTTGGAAAACGGAATTTCAGCGTAATGAAACAATGAAAATTACAATTCTATAGTGTAGAACCAGCTAGAATAGAATTTTTCTGCGAAAATTGCATGATTATCGAATCTGAAATTTGGAGAAAGCTTCAAAATGAGAGTAAATATTTCTGGGTGTAAATATGCCTTTATGTTGGAAGAAAGTTCGGTAATCCATATTTTCACAACATATTAAAGAATCTTTTTCTAATCCGTGATGAATATACCGCGTTCGGATCGTGGAATTTCACAGTGATTGAAGCAATGTAAATTACTTCTCTATTGGGTTGAACTCGCTCCAAGAGAATTTTTCTGCGATAACTGCTTCATTTTTGAAACTGGCATTTGGAAAACGTTGCAAAATCTGAGAAAATACTTCTACGTATCAATATTCAATCTATTGTGATGAAAGTTCGGTAATCCACATGCTAACAAACCTGTAGTGAATATTTGTCGAAACCATTATGCCTGTAGCATGTTGGGAACACGGAATTTCATGGCCAGGGAGTTTATGTAAATTGCATTTCTCTTGGTTAGAAATCACTCCAACAGATTTTTCATGAGAAACCGGCCTCATTTTCAAAACTGGCATTACGAAAAACTTTCGAAGAATGAGAAAATGCTTCAAAGTGTCAATATGGCTTTTTTGGTGGATGAAAGTGCGGTAATCCTTATGCTAACAACTCTGTATTGAATATATGTCGAATCCGTGATGCATGTATCTTTATCGGAACACGGAACTTCACGATGACTGATTCTATGTAAATTGCATGTCTATAGGTTAGAACTCGATCCAAGAGGATTTTTCTGCGAAAACTGCATGATTTAAAAACTGAAGTTAGGAGAAATCTACTAAATCAGAAAAAAATTTCTATGTATAAATATGCATTTTAAGGTGGATGAAAGTTCGGTAATACACATGTTCACAACTCATTAAAGAATTTTTGTCAAATCCGTGATGCATGTAAAGTGTTCAGAACACGGAAAGTCACGGTGAGTGAAACTAGGTAAATTACATATCTTTTGTTTAGAACTCGCTCCAAGAGCATTTTCCTGCCAAATCTGCCTCATTTTCAAACCTGGCATTAAAACTAACCTGTGAAATCTGAGAAAATTCTTCAAAGTGACACTAAGCCATGTATGGTGGATGAAAGTGCTGTAATCCACTTGCTAACAACACGGTAGTGAATATTTCTCGAACCCGAGATGCATGTAACTTGATCTGGACACAGAATTTCACGGTGAGCGAATCCATGTAAATTACATGTGTATTGTTTTGAACCCGCTCCAAGAGTTTTTGACGTGAAATCTGCCTCAGTTTCGAAACTGGCTTTTGGAAAGCTCTGTGAAACCAGAGAAAATGCTTCTAAGCATCAATATCCCTTGTATTGTGATGAAAGACCTGTAATATACATGCAAACAACCTTGTAGTGTATTTTTGTCGAATCCTATCTGCATGTAGCATGTTCGAAACATGGAAGTTCACAGCTGGAGAATCTATGTAATTTACATATCTTTTGGGTAGAACAAGCTCCAATAGTTTTTCCCTAAGGAAACTGCCTGATTTTTGAAACTGTTATTAGGAAAAAGCTGCAAACTCAGACTTAATGTTTCTAGGTGTAAATATGCCTTGCAAGGTGGATGAAAGTTCTGTAATACACATGTACACAACTGAGTAAAAATGTTTCTCAAATCCGTGATGTATGTAGTGTGTTCGGAACACGGAATGTCACATTGAAGGAAACTATGTAAATTACATATCTATTGGTGAGAACCCGCTCCAGGAGCATTTTACTGTATAATCTACCTCTGTTTCGAAACTGGTGTTATGAAAACGCTGCAAAATCTGAGCAAATGCTTTAAGGTGACAATATGTCTTCAATGGTTTATTAAAGAGGTGTAATTCAAATTCTAACAACTCAGCTGTGAATATTTGTTGAATCCATGGTGCATGTATCTCTTTTGGAACATGGAATATTACGGTGATGGTATCTATGAAAATGGGATGTCTATTGGATCGAACATGCAGCAAGAGAATTTTTCTGCAAAAACTGCCTGATTTTCGTAACTGACGTTAGGAAAATCTGCGAAAACTAAGTAAATATTTCTAGGTGTAAATATGCCTTGTATTGTGGTTGAAACATCGGTAATCCACATGCTCACGGTCATTCAATAAAGTTTGTCGAAGCCGTGATGAATGTAACTTTTTCGGAACACGGATAGTCTCGTTGAGTGAAACACGGAAAATAACAATTCTACTGGATAGAACTCGCTTGAGTTGAATTTTTCTGCGAAAATTTCATCATTTTCGAAACAGGATGTTAGGAAAAACCTGCGAAATGAGAATAACTTCTTCTAGGTGTAAATATGCCTTGTATGGTGGATGAAAGTTCGGTAATCCACATGCTCCCACTCATTAAAGAATGTTTGTCGAATTCGTGATGCATGTAACGTGTTCGGAATACGGAATGTCATATTGAAGGAAACAATGTAAATTATATGTCTATTGGGTAGAACTCGCTTGAAGAGAATTTTTCTGCGAAACGTGCCTCATTTTCAAAACTGCCATTAGGAGAACCCTGTGAAATCTGAGAAAATGCTTCTAAGTGTCACTATGCCTTGAATGGTGAATGAAAGTCCGATAATCCACATGTTAATAACAGTGTAGTAAATATTTTTCAAACCGTGATACATGGAGCGCTTTTGGAAAACGGAATTTCAGCGTAATGAAACAATGAAAATTACAATTCTATAGTGTAGAACCAGCTAGAATAGAATTTTTCTGCGAAAATTGCATGATTATCGAATCTGAAATTTGGAGAAAGCTTCAAAATGAGAGTAAATATTTCTGGGTGTAAATATGCCTTTATGTTGGAAGAAAGTTCGGTAATCCATATTTTCACAACATATTAAAGAATCTTTTTCTAATCCGTGATGAATATACCGCGTTCGGATCGTGGAATTTCACAGTGATTGAAGCAATGTAAATTACTTCTCTATTGGGTTGAACTCGCTCCAAGAGAATTTTTCTGCGATAACTGCTTCATTTTTGAAACTGGCGTTTGGAAAACGTTGCAAAATCTGAGAAAATACTTCTACGTATCAATATTCAATCTATTGTGATGAAAGTTCGGTAATCCACATGCTAACAAACCTGTAGTGAATATTTGTCGAAACCATTATGCCTGTAGCATGTTGGGAACACGGAATTTCATGGCCAGGGAGTTTATGTAAATTGCATTTCTCTTGGTTAGAAATCACTCCAACAGATTTTTCATGAGAAACCGGCCTCATTTTCAAAACTGGCATTACGAAAAACTTTCGAAGAATGAGAAAATGCTTCAAAGTGTCAATATGGCTTTTTTGGTGGATGAAAGTGCGGTAATCCTTATGCTAACAACTCTGTATTGAATATATGTCGAATCCGTGATGCATGTATCTTTATCGGAACACGGAACTTCACGATGACTGATTCTATGTAAATTGCATGTCTATAGGTTAGAACTCGATCCAAGAGGATTTTTCTGCGAAAACTGCATGATTTAAAAACTGAAGTTAGGAGAAATCTACTAAATCAGAAAAAAATTTCTATGTATAAATATGCATTTTAAGGTGGATGAAAGTTCGGTAATACACATGTTCACAACTCATTAAAGAATTTTTGTCAAATCCGTGATGCATGTAAAGTGTTCAGAACACGGAAAGTCACGGTGAGTGAAACTAGGTAAATTACATATCTTTTGTTTAGAACTCGCTCCAAGAGCATTTTCCTGCCAAATCTGCCTCATTTTCAAACCTGGCATTAAAACTAACCTGTGAAATCTGAGAAAATTCTTCAAAGTGACACTAAGCCATGTATGGTGGATGAAAGTGCTGTAATCCACTTGCTAACAACACGGTAGTGAATATTTCTCGAACCCGAGATGCATGTAACTTGATCTGGACACAGAATTTCACGGTGAGCGAATCCATGTAAATTACATGTGTATTGTTTTGAACCCGCTCCAAGAGTTTTTGACGTGAAATCTGCCTCAGTTTCGAAACTGGCTTTTGGAAAGCTCTGTGAAACCAGAGAAAATGCTTCTAAGCATCAATATCCCTTGTATTGTGATGAAAGACCTGTAATATACATGCAAACAACCTTGTAGTGTATTTTTGTCGAATCCTATCTGCATGTAGCATGTTCGAAACATGGAAGTTCACAGCTGGAGAATCTATGTAATTTACATATCTTTTGGGTAGAACAAGCTCCAATAGTTTTTCCCTAAGGAAACTGCCTGATTTTTGAAACTGTTATTAGGAAAAAGCTGCAAACTCAGACTTAATGTTTCTAGGTGTAAATATGCCTTGCAAGGTGGATGAAAGTTCTGTAATACACATGTACACAACTGAGTAAAAATGTTTCTCAAATCCGTGATGTATGTAGTGTGTTCGGAACACGGAATGTCACATTGAAGGAAACTATGTAAATTACATATCTATTGGTGAGAACCCGCTCCAGGAGCATTTTACTGTATAATCTACCTCTGTTTCGAAACTGGTGTTATGAAAACGCTGCAAAATCTGAGCAAATGCTTTAAGGTGACAATATGTCTTCAATGGTTTATTAAAGAGGTGTAATTCAAATTCTAACAACTCAGCTGTGAATATTTGTTGAATCCATGGTGCATGTATCTCTTTTGGAACATGGAATATTACGGTGATGGTATCTATGAAAATGGGATGTCTATTGGATCGAACATGCAGCAAGAGAATTTTTCTGCGAAAACTGCCTGATTTTCGTAACTGACGTTAGGAAAATCTGCGAAAACTAAGTAAATATTTCTAGGTGTAAATATGCCTTGTATTGTGGTTGAAACATCGGTAATCCACATGCTCACGGTCATTCAATAAAGTTTGTCGAAGCCGTGATGAATGTAACTTTTTCGGAACACGGATAGTCTCGTTGAGTGAAACACGGAAAATAACAATTCTACTGGATAGAACTCGCTTGAGTTGAATTTTTCTGCGAAAATTTCATCATTTTCGAAACAGGATGTTAGGAAAAACCTGCGAAATGAGAATAACTTCTTCTAGGTGTAAATATGCCTTGTATGGTGGATGAAAGTTCGGTAATCCACATGCTCCCACTCATTAAAGAATGTTTGTCGAATTCGTGATGCATGTAACGTGTTCGGAATACGGAATGTCATATTGAAGGAAACAATGTAAATTATATGTCTATTGGGTAGAACTCGCTTGAAGAGAATTTTTCTGCGAAACGTGCCTCATTTTCAAAACTGCCATTAGGAGAACCCTGTGAAATCTGAGAAAATGCTTCTAAGTGTCACTATGCCTTGAATGGTGAATGAAAGTCCGATAATCCACATGTTAATAACAGTGTAGTAAATATTTTTCAAACCGTGATACATGGAGCGCTTTTGGAAAACGGAATTTCAGCGTAATGAAACAATGAAAATTACAATTCTATAGTGTAGAACCAGCTAGAATAGAATTTTTCTGCGAAAATTGCATGATTATCGAATCTGAAATTTGGAGAAAGCTTCAAAATGAGAGTAAATATTTCTGGGTGTAAATATGCCTTTATGTTGGAAGAAAGTTCGGTAATCCATATTTTCACAACATATTAAAGAATCTTTTTCTAATCCGTGATGAATATACCGCGTTCGGATCGTGGAATTTCACAGTGATTGAAGCAATGTAAATTACTTCTCTATTGGGTTGAACTCGCTCCAAGAGAATTTTTCTGCGATAACTGCTTCATTTTTGAAACTGGCGTTTGGAAAACGTTGCAAAATCTGAGAAAATACTTCTACGTATCAATATTCAATCTATTGTGATGAAAGTTCGGTAATCCACATGCTAACAAACCTGTAGTGAATATTTGTCGAAACCATTATGCCTGTAGCATGTTGGGAACACGGAATTTCATGGCCAGGGAGTTTATGTAAATTGCATTTCTCTTGGTTAGAAATCACTCCAACAGATTTTTCATGAGAAACCGGCCTCATTTTCAAAACTGGCATTACGAAAAACTTTCGAAGAATGAGAAAATGCTTCAAAGTGTCAATATGGCTTTTTTGGTGGATGAAAGTGCGGTAATCCTTATGCTAACAACTCTGTATTGAATATATGTCGAATCCGTGATGCATGTATCTTTATCGGAACACGGAACTTCACGATGACTGATTCTATGTAAATTGCATGTCTATAGGTTAGAACTCGATCCAAGAGGATTTTTCTGCGAAAACTGCATGATTTAAAAACTGAAGTTAGGAGAAATCTACTAAATCAGAAAAAAATTTCTATGTATAAATATGCATTTTAAGGTGGATGAAAGTTCGGTAATACACATGTTCACAACTCATTAAAGAATTTTTGTCAAATCCGTGATGCATGTAAAGTGTTCAGAACACGGAAAGTCACGGTGAGTGAAACTAGGTAAATTACATATCTTTTGTTTAGAACTCGCTCCAAGAGCATTTTCCTGCCAAATCTGCCTCATTTTCAAACCTGGCATTAAAACTAACCTGTGAAATCTGAGAAAATTCTTCAAAGTGACACTAAGCCATGTATGGTGGATGAAAGTGCTGTAATCCACTTGCTAACAACACGGTAGTGAATATTTCTCGAACCCGAGATGCATGTAACTTGATCTGGACACAGAATTTCACGGTGAGCGAATCCATGTAAATTACATGTGTATTGTTTTGAACCCGCTCCAAGAGTTTTTGACGTGAAATCTGCCTCAGTTTCGAAACTGGCTTTTGGAAAGCTCTGTGAAACCAGAGAAAATGCTTCTAAGCATCAATATCCCTTGTATTGTGATGAAAGACCTGTAATATACATGCAAACAACCTTGTAGTGTATTTTTGTCGAATCCTATCTGCATGTAGCATGTTCGAAACATGGAAGTTCACAGCTGGAGAATCTATGTAATTTACATATCTTTTGGGTAGAACAAGCTCCAATAGTTTTTCCCTAAGGAAACTGCCTGATTTTTGAAACTGTTATTAGGAAAAAGCTGCAAACTCAGACTTAATGTTTCTAGGTGTAAATATGCCTTGCAAGGTGGATGAAAGTTCTGTAATACACATGTACACAACTGAGTAAAAATGTTTCTCAAATCCGTGATGTATGTAGTGTGTTCGGAACACGGAATGTCACATTGAAGGAAACTATGTAAATTACATATCTATTGGTGAGAACCCGCTCCAGGAGCATTTTACTGTATAATCTACCTCTGTTTCGAAACTGGTGTTATGAAAACGCTGCAAAATCTGAGCAAATGCTTTAAGGTGACAATATGTCTTCAATGGTTTATTAAAGAGGTGTAATTCAAATTCTAACAACTCAGCTGTGAATATTTGTTGAATCCATGGTGCATGTATCTCTTTTGGAACATGGAATATTACGGTGATGGTATCTATGAAAATGGGATGTCTATTGGATCGAACATGCAGCAAGAGAATTTTTCTGCGAAAACTGCCTGATTTTCGTAACTGACGTTAGGAAAATCTGCGAAAACTAAGTAAATATTTCTAGGTGTAAATATGCCTTGTATTGTGGTTGAAACATCGGTAATCCACATGCTCACGGTCATTCAATAAAGTTTGTCGAAGCCGTGATGAATGTAACTTTTTCGGAACACGGATAGTCTCGTTGAGTGAAACACGGAAAATAACAATTCTACTGGATAGAACTCGCTTGAGTTGAATTTTTCTGCGAAAATTTCATCATTTTCGAAACAGGATGTTAGGAAAAACCTGCGAAATGAGAATAACTTCTTCTAGGTGTAAATATGCCTTGTATGGTGGATGAAAGTTCGGTAATCCACATGCTCCCACTCATTAAAGAATGTTTGTCGAATTCGTGATGCATGTAACGTGTTCGGAATACGGAATGTCATATTGAAGGAAACAATGTAAATTATATGTCTATTGGGTAGAACTCGCTTGAAGAGAATTTTTCTGCGAAACGTGCCTCATTTTCAAAACTGCCATTAGGAGAACCCTGTGAAATCTGAGAAAATGCTTCTAAGTGTCACTATGCCTTGAATGGTGAATGAAAGTCCGATAATCCACATGTTAATAACAGTGTAGTAAATATTTTTCAAACCGTGATACATGGAGCGCTTTTGGAAAACGGAATTTCAGCGTAATGAAACAATGAAAATTACAATTCTATAGTGTAGAACCAGCTAGAATAGAATTTTTCTGCGAAAATTGCATGATTATCGAATCTGAAATTTGGAGAAAGCTTCAAAATGAGAGTAAATATTTCTGGGTGTAAATATGCCTTTATGTTGGAAGAAAGTTCGGTAATCCATATTTTCACAACATATTAAAGAATCTTTTTCTAATCCGTGATGAATATACCGCGTTCGGATCGTGGAATTTCACAGTGATTGAAGCAATGTAAATTACTTCTCTATTGGGTTGAACTCGCTCCAAGAGAATTTTTCTGCGATAACTGCTTCATTTTTGAAACTGGCGTTTGGAAAACGTTGCAAAATCTGAGAAAATACTTCTACGTATCAATATTCAATCTATTGTGATGAAAGTTCGGTAATCCACATGCTAACAAACCTGTAGTGAATATTTGTCGAAACCATTATGCCTGTAGCATGTTGGGAACACGGAATTTCATGGCCAGGGAGTTTATGTAAATTGCATTTCTCTTGGTTAGAAATCACTCCAACAGATTTTTCATGAGAAACCGGCCTCATTTTCAAAACTGGCATTACGAAAAACTTTCGAAGAATGAGAAAATGCTTCAAAGTGTCAATATGGCTTTTTTGGTGGATGAAAGTGCGGTAATCCTTATGCTAACAACTCTGTATTGAATATATGTCGAATCCGTGATGCATGTATCTTTATCGGAACACGGAACTTCACGATGACTGATTCTATGTAAATTGCATGTCTATAGGTTAGAACTCGATCCAAGAGGATTTTTCTGCGAAAACTGCATGATTTAAAAACTGAAGTTAGGAGAAATCTACTAAATCAGAAAAAAATTTCTATGTATAAATATGCATTTTAAGGTGGATGAAAGTTCGGTAATACACATGTTCACAACTCATTAAAGAATTTTTGTCAAATCCGTGATGCATGTAAAGTGTTCAGAACACGGAAAGTCACGGTGAGTGAAACTAGGTAAATTACATATCTTTTGTTTAGAACTCGCTCCAAGAGCATTTTCCTGCCAAATCTGCCTCATTTTCAAACCTGGCATTAAAACTAACCTGTGAAATCTGAGAAAATTCTTCAAAGTGACACTAAGCCATGTATGGTGGATGAAAGTGCTGTAATCCACTTGCTAACAACACGGTAGTGAATATTTCTCGAACCCGAGATGCATGTAACTTGATCTGGACACAGAATTTCACGGTGAGCGAATCCATGTAAATTACATGTGTATTGTTTTGAACCCGCTCCAAGAGTTTTTGACGTGAAATCTGCCTCAGTTTCGAAACTGGCTTTTGGAAAGCTCTGTGAAACCAGAGAAAATGCTTCTAAGCATCAATATCCCTTGTATTGTGATGAAAGACCTGTAATATACATGCAAACAACCTTGTAGTGTATTTTTGTCGAATCCTATCTGCATGTAGCATGTTCGAAACATGGAAGTTCACAGCTGGAGAATCTATGTAATTTACATATCTTTTGGGTAGAACAAGCTCCAATAGTTTTTCCCTAAGGAAACTGCCTGATTTTTGAAACTGTTATTAGGAAAAAGCTGCAAACTCAGACTTAATGTTTCTAGGTGTAAATATGCCTTGCAAGGTGGATGAAAGTTCTGTAATACACATGTACACAACTGAGTAAAAATGTTTCTCAAATCCGTGATGTATGTAGTGTGTTCGGAACACGGAATGTCACATTGAAGGAAACTATGTAAATTACATATCTATTGGTGAGAACCCGCTCCAGGAGCATTTTACTGTATAATCTACCTCTGTTTCGAAACTGGTGTTATGAAAACGCTGCAAAATCTGAGCAAATGCTTTAAGGTGACAATATGTCTTCAATGGTTTATTAAAGAGGTGTAATTCAAATTCTAACAACTCAGCTGTGAATATTTGTTGAATCCATGGTGCATGTATCTCTTTTGGAACATGGAATATTACGGTGATGGTATCTATGAAAATGGGATGTCTATTGGATCGAACATGCAGCAAGAGAATTTTTCTGCGAAAACTGCCTGATTTTCGTAACTGACGTTAGGAAAATCTGCGAAAACTAAGTAAATATTTCTAGGTGTAAATATGCCTTGTATTGTGGTTGAAACATCGGTAATCCACATGCTCACGGTCATTCAATAAAGTTTGTCGAAGCCGTGATGAATGTAACTTTTTCGGAACACGGATAGTCTCGTTGAGTGAAACACGGAAAATAACAATTCTACTGGATAGAACTCACTTGAGTTGAATTTTTCTGCGAAAATTTCATCATTTTCGAAACAGGATGTTAGGAAAAACCTGCGAAATGAGAATAACTTCTTCTAGGTGTAAATATGCCTTGTATGGTGGATGAAAGTTCGGTAATCCACATGCTCCCACTCATTAAAGAATGTTTGTCGAATTCGTGATGCATGTAACGTGTTCGGAATACGGAATGTCATATTGAAGGAAACAATGTAAATTATATGTCTATTGGGTAGAACTCGCTTGAAGAGAATTTTTCTGCGAAACGTGCCTCATTTTCAAAACTGCCATTAGGAGAACCCTGTGAAATCTGAGAAAATGCTTCTAAGTGTCACTATGCCTTGAATGGTGAATGAAAGTCCGATAATCCACATGTTAATAACAGTGTAGTAAATATTTTTCAAACCGTGATACATGGAGCGCTTTTGGAAAACGGAATTTCAGCGTAATGAAACAATGAAAATTACAATTCTATAGTGTAGAACCAGCTAGAATAGAATTTTTCTGCGAAAATTGCATGATTATCGAATCTGAAATTTGGAGAAAGCTTCAAAATGAGAGTAAATATTTCTGGGTGTAAATATGCCTTTATGTTGGAAGAAAGTTCGGTAATCCATATTTTCACAACATATTAAAGAATCTTTTTCTAATCCGTGATGAATATACCGCGTTCGGATCGTGGAATTTCACAGTGATTGAAGCAATGTAAATTACTTCTCTATTGGGTTGAACTCGCTCCAAGAGAATTTTTCTGCGATAACTGCTTCATTTTTGAAACTGGCGTTTGGAAAACGTTGCAAAATCTGAGAAAATACTTCTACGTATCAATATTCAATCTATTGTGATGAAAGTTCGGTAATCCACATGCTAACAAACCTGTAGTGAATATTTGTCGAAACCATTATGCCTGTAGCATGTTGGGAACACGGAATTTCATGGCCAGGGAGTTTATGTAAATTGCATTTCTCTTGGTTAGAAATCACTCCAACAGATTTTTCATGAGAAACCGGCCTCATTTTCAAAACTGGCATTACGAAAAACTTTCGAAGAATGAGAAAATGCTTCAAAGTGTCAATATGGCTTTTTTGGTGGATGAAAGTGCGGTAATCCTTATGCTAACAACTCTGTATTGAATATATGTCGAATCCGTGATGCATGTATCTTTATCGGAACACGGAACTTCACGATGACTGATTCTATGTAAATTGCATGTCTATAGGTTAGAACTCGATCCAAGAGGATTTTTCTGCAAAAACTGCATGATTTAAAAACTGAAGTTAGGAGAAATCTACTAAATCAGAAAAAAATTTCTATGTATAAATATGCATTTTAAGGTGGATGAAAGTTCGGTAATACACATGTTCACAACTCATTAAAGAATTTTTGTCAAATCCGTGATGCATGTAAAGTGTTCAGAACACGGAAAGTCACGGTGAGTGAAACTAGGTAAATTACATATCTTTTGTTTAGAACTCGCTCCAAGAGCATTTTCCTGCCAAATCTGCCTCATTTTCAAACCTGGCATTAAAACTAACCTGTGAAATCTGAGAAAATTCTTCAAAGTGACACTAAGCCATGTATGGTGGATGAAAGTGCTGTAATCCACTTGCTAACAACACGGTAGTGAATATTTCTCGAACCCGAGATGCATGTAACTTGATCTGGACACAGAATTTCACGGTGAGCGAATCCATGTAAATTACATGTGTATTGTTTTGAACCCGCTCCAAGAGTTTTTGACGTGAAATCTGCCTCAGTTTCGAAACTGGCTTTTGGAAAGCTCTGTGAAACCAGAGAAAATGCTTCTAAGCATCAATATCCCTTGTATTGTGATGAAAGACCTGTAATATACATGCAAACAACCTTGTAGTGTATTTTTGTCGAATCCTATCTGCATGTAGCATGTTCGAAACATGGAAGTTCACAGCTGGAGAATCTATGTAATTTACATATCTTTTGGGTAGAACAAGCTCCAATAGTTTTTCCCTAAGGAAACTGCCTGATTTTTGAAACTGTTATTAGGAAAAAGCTGCAAACTCAGACTTAATGTTTCTAGGTGTAAATATGCCTTGCAAGGTGGATGAAAGTTCTGTAATACACATGTACACAACTGAGTAAAAATGTTTCTCAAATCCGTGATGTATGTAGTGTGTTCGGAACACGGAATGTCACATTGAAGGAAACTATGTAAATTACATATCTATTGGTGAGAACCCGCTCCAGGAGCATTTTACTGTATAATCTACCTCTGTTTCGAAACTGGTGTTATGAAAACGCTGCAAAATCTGAGCAAATGCTTTAAGGTGACAATATGTCTTCAATGGTTTATTAAAGAGGTGTAATTCAAATTCTAACAACTCAGCTGTGAATATTTGTTGAATCCATGGTGCATGTATCTCTTTTGGAACATGGAATATTACGGTGATGGTATCTATGAAAATGGGATGTCTATTGGATCGAACATGCAGCAAGAGAATTTTTCTGCGAAAACTGCCTGATTTTCGTAACTGACGTTAGGAAAATCTGCGAAAACTAAGTAAATATTTCTAGGTGTAAATATGCCTTGTATTGTGGTTGAAACATCGGTAATCCACATGCTCACGGTCATTCAATAAAGTTTGTCGAAGCCGTGATGAATGTAACTTTTTCGGAACACGGATAGTCTCGTTGAGTGAAACACGGAAAATAACAATTCTACTGGATAGAACTCGCTTGAGTTGAATTTTTCTGCGAAAATTTCATCATTTTCGAAACAGGATGTTAGGAAAAACCTGCGAAATGAGAATAACTTCTTCTAGGTGTAAATATGCCTTGTATGGTGGATGAAAGTTCGGTAATCCACATGCTCCCACTCATTAAAGAATGTTTGTCGAATTCGTGATGCATGTAACGTGTTCGGAATACGGAATGTCATATTGAAGGAAACAATGTAAATTATATGTCTATTGGGTAGAACTCGCTTGAAGAGAATTTTTCTGCGAAACGTGCCTCATTTTCAAAACTGCCATTAGGAGAACCCTGTGAAATCTGAGAAAATGCTTCTAAGTGTCACTATGCCTTGAATGGTGAATGAAAGTCCGATAATCCACATGTTAATAACAGTGTAGTAAATATTTTTCAAACCGTGATACATGGAGCGCTTTTGGAAAACGGAATTTCAGCGTAATGAAACAATGAAAATTACAATTCTATAGTGTAGAACCAGCTAGAATAGAATTTTTCTGCGAAAATTGCATGATTATCGAATCTGAAATTTGGAGAAAGCTTCAAAATGAGAGTAAATATTTCTGGGTGTAAATATGCCTTTATGTTGGAAGAAAGTTCGGTAATCCATATTTTCACAACATATTAAAGAATCTTTTTCTAATCCGTGATGAATATACCGCGTTCGGATCGTGGAATTTCACAGTGATTGAAGCAATGTAAATTACTTCTCTATTGGGTTGAACTCGCTCCAAGAGAATTTTTCTGCGATAACTGCTTCATTTTTGAAACTGGCGTTTGGAAAACGTTGCAAAATCTGAGAAAATACTTCTACGTATCAATATTCAATCTATTGTGATGAAAGTTCGGTAATCCACATGCTAACAAACCTGTAGTGAATATTTGTCGAAACCATTATGCCTGTAGCATGTTGGGAACACGGAATTTCATGGCCAGGGAGTTTATGTAAATTGCATTTCTCTTGGTTAGAAATCACTCCAACAGATTTTTCATGAGAAACCGGCCTCATTTTCAAAACTGGCATTACGAAAAACTTTCGAAGAATGAGAAAATGCTTCAAAGTGTCAATATGGCTTTTTTGGTGGATGAAAGTGCGGTAATCCTTATGCTAACAACTCTGTATTGAATATATGTCGAATCCGTGATGCATGTATCTTTATCGGAACACGGAACTTCACGATGACTGATTCTATGTAAATTGCATGTCTATAGGTTAGAACTCGATCCAAGAGGATTTTTCTGCGAAAACTGCATGATTTAAAAACTGAAATTAGGAGAAATCTACTAAATCAGAAAAAAATTTCTATGTATAAATATGCATTTTAAGGTGGATGAAAGTTCGGTAATACACATGTTCACAACTCATTAAAGAATTTTTGTCAAATCCGTGATGCATGTAAAGTGTTCAGAACACGGAAAGTCACGGTGAGTGAAACTAGGTAAATTACATATCTTTTGTTTAGAACTCGCTCCAAGAGCATTTTCCTGCCAAATCTGCCTCATTTTCAAACCTGGCA
This sequence comes from Camelus bactrianus, assembly GCF_048773025.1. Taxonomy (NCBI): domain Eukaryota; kingdom Metazoa; phylum Chordata; class Mammalia; order Artiodactyla; family Camelidae; genus Camelus; species Camelus bactrianus. The sequence continues at coordinate 43,380,978 of NC_133556.1, forward strand.
TTAAAACTAACCTGTGAAATCTGAGAAAATTCTTCAAAGTGACACTAAGCCATGTATGGTGGATGAAAGTGCTGTAATCCACTTGCTAACAACACGGTAGTGAATATTTCTCGAACCCGAGATGCATGTAACTTGATCTGGACACAGAATTTCACGGTGAGCGAATCCATGTAAATTACATGTGTATTGTTTTGAACCCGCTCCAAGAGTTTTTGACGTGAAATCTGCCTCAGTTTCGAAACTGGCTTTTGGAAAGCTCTGTGAAACCAGAGAAAATGCTTCTAAGCATCAATATCCCTTGTATTGTGATGAAAGACCTGTAATATACATGCAAACAACCTTGTAGTGTATTTTTGTCGAATCCTATCTGCATGTAGCATGTTCGAAACATGGAAGTTCACAGCTGGAGAATCTATGTAATTTACATATCTTTTGGGTAGAACAAGCTCCAATAGTTTTTCCCTAAGGAAACTGCCTGATTTTTGAAACTGTTATTAGGAAAAAGCTGCAAACTCAGACTTAATGTTTCTAGGTGTAAATATGCCTTGCAAGGTGGATGAAAGTTCTGTAATACACATGTACACAACTGAGTAAAAATGTTTCTCAAATCCGTGATGTATGTAGTGTGTTCGGAACACGGAATGTCACATTGAAGGAAACTATGTAAATTACATATCTATTGGTGAGAACCCGCTCCAGGAGCATTTTACTGTATAATCTACCTCTGTTTCGAAACTGGTGTTATGAAAACGCTGCAAAATCTGAGCAAATGCTTTAAGGTGACAATATGTCTTCAATGGTTTATTAAAGAGGTGTAATTCAAATTCTAACAACTCAGCTGTGAATATTTGTTGAATCCATGGTGCATGTATCTCTTTTGGAACATGGAATATTACGGTGATGGTATCTATGAAAATGGGATGTCTATTGGATCGAACATGCAGCAAGAGAATTTTTCTGCGAAAACTGCCTGATTTTCGTAACTGACGTTAGGAAAATCTGCGAAAACTAAGTAAATATTTCTAGGTGTAAATATGCCTTGTATTGTGGTTGAAACATCGGTAATCCACATGCTCACGGTCATTCAATAAAGTTTGTCGAAGCCGTGATGAATCTAACTTTTTCGGAACACGGATAGTCTCGTTGAGTGAAACACGGAAAATAACAATTCTACTGGATAGAACTCGCTTGAGTTGAATTTTTCTGCGAAAATTTCATCATTTTCGAAACAGGATGTTAGGAAAAACCTGCGAAATGAGAATAACTTCTTCTAGGTGTAAATATGCCTTGTATGGTGGATGAAAGTTCGGTAATCCACATGCTCCCACTCATTAAAGAATGTTTGTCGAATTCGTGATGCATGTAACGTGTTCGGAATGCGGAATGTCATATTGAAGGAAACAATGTAAATTATATGTCTATTGGGTAGAACTCGCTTGAAGAGAATTTTTCTGCGAAACGTGCCTCATTTTCAAAACTGCCATTAGGAGAACCCTGTGAAATCTGAGAAAATGCTTCTAAGTGTCACTATGCCTTGAATGGTGAATGAAAGTCCGATAATCCACATGTTAATAACAGTGTAGTAAATATTTTTCAAACCGTGATACATGGAGCGCTTTTGGAAAACGGAATTTCAGCGTAATGAAACAATGAAAATTACAATTCTATAGTGTAGAACCAGCTAGAATAGAATTTTTCTGCGAAAATTGCATGATTATCGAATCTGAAATTTGGAGAAAGCTTCAAAATGAGAGTAAATATTTCTGGGTGTAAATATGCCTTTATGTTGGAAGAAAGTTCGGTAATCCATATTTTCACAACATATTAAAGAATCTTTTTCTAATCCGTGATGAATATACCGCGTTCGGATCGTGGAATTTCACAGTGATTGAAGCAATGTAAATTACTTCTCTATTGGGTTGAACTCGCTCCAAGAGAATTTTTCTGCGATAACTGCTTCATTTTTGAAACTGGCGTTTGGAAAACGTTGCAAAATCTGAGAAAATACTTCTACGTATCAATATTCAATCTATTGTGATGAAAGTTCGGTAATCCACATGCTAACAAACCTGTAGTGAATATTTGTCGAAACCATTATGCCTGTAGCATGTTGGGAACACGGAATTTCATGGCCAGGGAGTTTATGTAAATTGCATTTCTCTTGGTTAGAAATCACTCCAACAGATTTTTCATGAGAAACCGGCCTCATTTTCAAAACTGGCATTACGAAAAACTTTCGAAGAATGAGAAAATGCTTCAAAGTGTCAATATGGCTTTTTTGGTGGATGAAAGTGCGGTAATCCTTATGCTAACAACTCTGTATTGAATATATGTCGAATCCGTGATGCATGTATCTTTATCGGAACACGGAACTTCACGATGACTGATTCTATGTAAATTGCATGTCTATAGGTTAGAACTCGATCCAAGAGGATTTTTCTGCGAAAACTGCATGATTTAAAAACTGAAGTTAGGAGAAATCTACTAAATCAGAAAAAAATTTCTATGTATAAATATGCATTTTAAGGTGGATGAAAGTTCGGTAATACACATGTTCACAACTCATTAAAGAATTTTTGTCAAATCCGTGATGCATGTAAAGTGTTCAGAACACGGAAAGTCACGGTGAGTGAAACTAGGTAAATTACATATCTTTTGTTTAGAACTCGCTCCAAGAGCATTTTCCTGCCAAATCTGCCTCATTTTCAAACCTGGCATTAAAACTAACCTGTGAAATCTGAGAAAATTCTTCAAAGTGACACTAAGCCATGTATGGTGGATGAAAGTGCTGTAATCCACTTGCTAACAACACGGTAGTGAATATTTCTCGAACCCGAGATGCATGTAACTTGATCTGGACACAGAATTTCACGGTGAGCGAATCCATGTAAATTACATGTGTATTGTTTTGAACCCGCTCCAAGAGTTTTTGACGTGAAATCTGCCTCAGTTTCGAAACTGGCTTTTGGAAAGCTCTGTGAAACCAGAGAAAATGCTTCTAAGCATCAATATCCCTTGTATTGTGATGAAAGACCTGTAATATACATGCAAACAACCTTGTAGTGTATTTTTGTCGAATCCTATCTGCATGTAGCATGTTCGAAACATGGAAGTTCACAGCTGGAGAATCTATGTAATTTACATATCTTTTGGGTAGAACAAGCTCCAATAGTTTTTCCCTAAGGAAACTGCCTGATTTTTGAAACTGTTATTAGGAAAAAGCTGCAAACTCAGACTTAATGTTTCTAGGTGTAAATATGCCTTGCAAGGTGGATGAAAGTTCTGTAATACACATGTACACAACTGAGTAAAAATGTTTCTCAAATCCGTGATGTATGTAGTGTGTTCGGAACACGGAATGTCACATTGAAGGAAACTATGTAAATTACATATCTATTGGTGAGAACCCGCTCCAGGAGCATTTTACTGTATAATCTACCTCTGTTTCGAAACTGGTGTTATGAAAACGCTGCAAAATCTGAGCAAATGCTTTAAGGTGACAATATGTCTTCAATGGTTTATTAAAGAGGTGTAATTCAAATTCTAACAACTCAGCTGTGAATATTTGTTGAATCCATGGTGCATGTATCTCTTTTGGAACATGGAATATTACGGTGATGGTATCTATGAAAATGGGATGTCTATTGGATCGAACATGCAGCAAGAGAATTTTTCTGCGAAAACTGCCTGATTTTCGTAACTGACGTTAGGAAAATCTGCGAAAACTAAGTAAATATTTCTAGGTGTAAATATGCCTTGTATTGTGGTTGAAACATCGGTAATCCACATGCTCACGGTCATTCAATAAAGTTTGTCGAAGCCGTGATGAATCTAACTTTTTCGGAACACGGATAGTCTCGTTGAGTGAAACACGGAAAATAACAATTCTACTGGATAGAACTCGCTTGAGTTGAATTTTTCTGCGAAAATTTCATCATTTTCGAAACAGGATGTTAGGAAAAACCTGCGAAATGAGAATAACTTCTTCTAGGTGTAAATATGCCTTGTATGGTGGATGAAAGTTCGGTAATCCACATGCTCCCACTCATTAAAGAATGTTTGTCGAATTCGTGATGCATGTAACGTGTTCGGAATACGGAATGTCATATTGAAGGAAACAATGTAAATTATATGTCTATTGGGTAGAACTCGCTTGAAGAGAATTTTTCTGCGAAACGTGCCTCATTTTCAAAACTGCCATTAGGAGAACCCTGTGAAATCTGAGAAAATGCTTCTAAGTGTCAATATGCCTTGAATGGTGAATGAAAGTCCGATAATCCACATGTTAATAACAGTGTAGTAAATATTTTTCAAACCGTGATACATGGAGCGCTTTTGGAAAACGGAATTTCAGCGTAATGAAACAATGAAAATTACAATTCTATAGTGTAGAACCAGCTAGAATAGAATTTTTCTGCGAAAATTGCATGATTATCGAATCTGAAATTTGGAGAAAGCTTCAAAATGAGAGTAAATATTTCTGGGTGTAAATATGCCTTTATGTTGGAAGAAAGTTCGGTAATCCATATTTTCACAACATATTAAAGAATCTTTTTCTAATCCGTGATGAATATACCGCGTTCGGATCGTGGAATTTCACAGTGATTGAAGCAATGTAAATTACTTCTCTATTGGGTTGAACTCGCTCCAAGAGAATTTTTCTGCGATAACTGCTTCATTTTTGAAACTGGCGTTTGGAAAACGTTGCAAAATCTGAGAAAATACTTCTACGTATCAATATTCAATCTATTGTGATGAAAGTTCGGTAATCCACATGCTAACAAACCTGTAGTGAATATTTGTCGAAACCATTATGCCTGTAGCATGTTGGGAACACGGAATTTCATGGCCAGGGAGTTTATGTAAATTGCATTTCTCTTGGTTAGAAATCACTCCAACAGATTTTTCATGAGAAACCGGCCTCATTTTCAAAACTGGCATTACGAAAAACTTTCGAAGAATGAGAAAATGCTTCAAAGTGTCAATATGGCTTTTTTGGTGGATGAAAGTGCGGTAATCCTTATGCTAACAACTCTGTATTGAATATATGTCGAATCCGTGATGCATGTATCTTTATCGGAACACGGAACTTCACGATGACTGATTCTATGTAAATTGCATGTCTATAGGTTAGAACTCGATCCAAGAGGATTTTTCTGCGAAAACTGCATGATTTAAAAACTGAAATTAGGAGAAATCTACTAAATCAGAAAAAAATTTCTATGTATAAATATGCATTTTAAGGTGGATGAAAGTTCGGTAATACACATGTTCACAACTCATTAAAGAATTTTTGTCAAATCCGTGATGCATGTAAAGTGTTCAGAACACGGAAAGTCACGGTGAGTGAAACTAGGTAAATTACATATCTTTTGTTTAGAACTCGCTCCAAGAGCATTTTCCTGCCAAATCTGCCTCATTTTCAAACCTGGCATTAAAACTAACCTGTGAAATCTGAGAAAATTCTTCAAAGTGACACTAAGCCATGTATGGTGGATGAAAGTGCTGTAATCCACTTGCTAACAACACGGTAGTGAATATTTCTCGAACCCGAGATGCATGTAACTTGATCTGGACACAGAATTTCACGGTGAGCGAATCCATGTAAATTACATGTGTATTGTTTTGAACCCGCTCCAAGAGTTTTTGACGTGAAATCTGCCTCAGTTTCGAAACTGGCTTTTGGAAAGCTCTGTGAAACCAGAGAAAATGCTTCTAAGCATCAATATCCCTTGTATTGTGATGAAAGACCTGTAATATACATGCAAACAACCTTGTAGTGTATTTTTGTCGAATCCTATCTGCATGTAGCATGTTCGAAACATGGAAGTTCACAGCTGGAGAATCTATGTAATTTACATATCTTTTGGGTAGAACAAGCTCCAATAGTTTTTCCCTAAGGAAACTGCCTGATTTTTGAAACTGTTATTAGGAAAAAGCTGCAAACTCAGACTTAATGTTTCTAGGTGTAAATATGCCTTGCAAGGTGGATGAAAGTTCTGTAATACACATGTACACAACTGAGTAAAAATGTTTCTCAAATCCGTGATGTATGTAGTGTGTTCGGAACACGGAATGTCACATTGAAGGAAACTATGTAAATTACATATCTATTGGTGAGAACCCGCTCCAGGAGCATTTTACTGTATAATCTACCTCTGTTTCGAAACTGGTGTTATGAAAACGCTGCAAAATCTGAGCAAATGCTTTAAGGTGACAATATGTCTTCAATGGTTTATTAAAGAGGTGTAATTCAAATTCTAACAACTCAGCTGTGAATATTTGTTGAATCCATGGTGCATGTATCTCTTTTGGAACATGGAATATTACGGTGATGGTATCTATGAAAATGGGATGTCTATTGGATCGAACATGCAGCAAGAGAATTTTTCTGCGAAAACTGCCTGATTTTCGTAACTGACGTTAGGAAAATCTGCGAAAACTAAGTAAATATTTCTAGGTGTAAATATGCCTTGTATTGTGGTTGAAACATCGGTAATCCACATGCTCACGGTCATTCAATAAAGTTTGTCGAAGCCGTGATGAATGTAACTTTTTCGGAACACGGATAGTCTCGTTGAGTGAAACACGGAAAATAACAATTCTACTGGATAGAACTCGCTTGAGTTGAATTTTTCTGCGAAAATTTCATCATTTTCGAAACAGGATGTTAGGAAAAACCTGCGAAATGAGAATAACTTCTTCTAGGTGTAAATATGCCTTGTATGGTGGATGAAAGTTCGGTAATCCACATGCTCCCACTCATTAAAGAATGTTTGTCGAATTCGTGATGCATGTAACGTGTTCGGAATACGGAATGTCATATTGAAGGAAACAATGTAAATTATATGTCTATTGGGTAGAACTCGCTTGAAGAGAATTTTTCTGCGAAACGTGCCTCATTTTCAAAACTGCCATTAGGAGAACCCTGTGAAATCTGAGAAAATGCTTCTAAGTGTCAATATGCCTTGAATGGTGAATGAAAGTCCGATAATCCACATGTTAATAACAGTGTAGTAAATATTTTTCAAACCGTGATACATGGAGCGCTTTTGGAAAACGGAATTTCAGCGTAATGAAACAATGAAAATTACAATTCTATAGTGTAGAACCAGCTAGAATAGAATTTTTCTGCGAAAATTGCATGATTATCGAATCTGAAATTTGGAGAAAGCTTCAAAATGAGAGTAAATATTTCTGGGTGTAAATATGCCTTTATGTTGGAAGAAAGTTCGGTAATCCATATTTTCACAACATATTAAAGAATCTTTTTCTAATCCGTGATGAATATACCGCGTTCGGATCGTGGAATTTCACAGTGATTGAAGCAATGTAAATTACTTCTCTATTGGGTTGAACTCGCTCCAAGAGAATTTTTCTGCGATAACTGCTTCATTTTTGAAACTGGCGTTTGGAAAACGTTGCAAAATCTGAGAAAATACTTCTACGTATCAATATTCAATCTATTGTGATGAAAGTTCGGTAATCCACATGCTAACAAACCTGTAGTGAATATTTGTCGAAACCATTATGCCTGTAGCATGTTGGGAACACGGAATTTCATGGCCAGGGAGTTTATGTAAATTGCATTTCTCTTGGTTAGAAATCACTCCAACAGATTTTTCATGAGAAACCGGCCTCATTTTCAAAACTGGCATTACGAAAAACTTTCGAAGAATGAGAAAATGCTTCAAAGTGTCAATATGGCTTTTTTGGTGGATGAAAGTGCGGTAATCCTTATGCTAACAACTCTGTATTGAATATATGTCGAATCCGTGATGCATGTATCTTTATCGGAACACGGAACTTCACGATGACTGATTCTATGTAAATTTCATGTCTATAGGTTAGAACTCGATCCAAGAGGATTTTTCTGCGAAAACTGCATGATTTAAAAACTGAAATTAGGAGAAATCTACTAAATCAGAAAAAAATTTCTATGTATAAATATGCATTTTAAGGTGGATGAAAGTTCGGTAATACACATGTTCACAACTCATTAAAGAATTTTTGTCAAATCCGTGATGCATGTAAAGTGTTCAGAACACGGAAAGTCACGGTGAGTGAAACTAGGTAAATTACATATCTTTTGTTTAGAACTCGCTCCAAGAGCATTTTCCTGCCAAATCTGCCTCATTTTCAAACCTGGCATTAAAACTAACCTGTGAAATCTGAGAAAATTCTTCAAAGTGACACTAAGCCATGTATGGTGGATGAAAGTGCTGTAATCCACTTGCTAACAACACGGTAGTGAATATTTCTCGAACCCGAGATGCATGTAACTTGATCTGGACACAGAATTTCACGGTGAGCGAATCCATGTAAATTACATGTGTATTGTTTTGAACCCGCTCCAAGAGTTTTTGACGTGAAATCTGCCTCAGTTTCGAAACTGGCTTTTGGAAAGCTCTGTGAAACCAGAGAAAATGCTTCTAAGCATCAATATCCCTTGTATTGTGATGAAAGACCTGTAATATACATGCAAACAACCTTGTAGTGTATTTTTGTCGAATCCTATCTGCATGTAGCATGTTCGAAACATGGAAGTTCACAGCTGGAGAATCTATGTAATTTACATATCTTTTGGGTAGAACAAGCTCCAATAGTTTTTCCCTAAGGAAACTGCCTGATTTTTGAAACTGTTATTAGGAAAAAGCTGCAAACTCAGACTTAATGTTTCTAGGTGTAAATATGCCTTGCAAGGTGGATGAAAGTTCTGTAATACACATGTACACAACTGAGTAAAAATGTTTCTCAAATCCGTGATGTATGTAGTGTGTTCGGAACACGGAATGTCACATTGAAGGAAACTATGTAAATTACATATCTATTGGTGAGAACCCGCTCCAGGAGCATTTTACTGTATAATCTACCTCTGTTTCGAAACTGGTGTTATGAAAACGCTGCAAAATCTGAGCAAATGCTTTAAGGTGACAATATGTCTTCAATGGTTTATTAAAGAGGTGTAATTCAAATTCTAACAACTCAGCTGTGAATATTTGTTGAATCCATGGTGCATGTATCTCTTTTGGAACATGGAATATTACGGTGATGGTATCTATGAAAATGGGATGTCTATTGGATCGAACATGCAGCAAGAGAATTTTTCTGCGAAAACTGCCTGATTTTCGTAACTGACGTTAGGAAAATCTGCGAAAACTAAGTAAATATTTCTAGGTGTAAATATGCCTTGTATTGTGGTTGAAACATCGGTAATCCACATGCTCACGGTCATTCAATAAAGTTTGTCGAAGCCGTGATGAATGTAACTTTTTCGGAACACGGATAGTCTCGTTGAGTGAAACACGGAAAATAACAATTCTACTGGATAGAACTCGCTTGAGTTGAATTTTTCTGCGAAAATTTCATCATTTTCGAAACAGGATGTTAGGAAAAACCTGCGAAATGAGAATAACTTCTTCTAGGTGTAAATATGCCTTGTATGGTGGATGAAAGTTCGGTAATCCACATGCTCCCACTCATTAAAGAATGTTTGTCGAATTCGTGATGCATGTAACGTGTTCGGAATGCGGAATGTCATATTGAAGGAAACAATGTAAATTATATGTCTATTGGGTAGAACTCGCTTGAAGAGAATTTTTCTGCGAAACGTGCCTCATTTTCAAAACTGCCATTAGGAGAACCCTGTGAAATCTGAGAAAATGCTTCTAAGTGTCACTATGCCTTGAATGGTGAATGAAAGTCCGATAATCCACATGTTAATAACAGTGTAGTAAATATTTTTCAAACCGTGATACATGGAGCGCTTTTGGAAAACGGAATTTCAGCGTAATGAAACAATGAAAATTACAATTCTATAGTGTAGAACCAGCTAGAATAGAATTTTTCTGCGAAAATTGCATGATTATCGAATCTGAAATTTGGAGAAAGCTTCAAAATGAGAGTAAATATTTCTGGGTGTAAATATGCCTTTATGTTGGAAGAAAGTTCGGTAATCCATATTTTCACAACATATTAAAGAATCTTTTTCTAATCCGTGATGAATATACCGCGTTCGGATCGTGGAATTTCACAGTGATTGAAGCAATGTAAATTACTTCTCTATTGGGTTGAACTCGCTCCAAGAGAATTTTTCTGCGATAACTGCTTCATTTTTGAAACTGGCGTTTGGAAAACGTTGCAAAATCTGAGAAAATACTTCTACGTATCAATATTCAATCTATTGTGATGAAAGTTCGGTAATCCACATGCTAACAAACCTGTAGTGAATATTTGTCGAAACCATTATGCCTGTAGCATGTTGGGAACACGGAATTTCATGGCCAGGGAGTTTATGTAAATTGCATTTCTCTTGGTTAGAAATCACTCCAACAGATTTTTCATGAGAAACCGGCCTCATTTTCAAAACTGGCATTACGAAAAACTTTCGAAGAATGAGAAAATGCTTCAAAGTGTCAATATGGCTTTTTTGGTGGATGAAAGTGCGGTAATCCTTATGCTAACAACTCTGTATTGAATATATGTCGAATCCGTGATGCATGTATCTTTATCGGAACACGGAACTTCACGATGACTGATTCTATGTAAATTGCATGTCTATAGGTTAGAACTCGATCCAAGAGGATTTTTCTGCGAAAACTGCATGATTTAAAAACTGAAGTTAGGAGAAATCTACTAAATCAGAAAAAAATTTCTATGTATAAATATGCATTTTAAGGTGGATGAAAGTTCGGTAATACACATGTTCACAACTCATTAAAGAATTTTTGTCAAATCCGTGATGCATGTAAAGTGTTCAGAACACGGAAAGTCACGGTGAGTGAAACTAGGTAAATTACATATCTTTTGTTTAGAACTCGCTCCAAGAGCATTTTCCTGCCAAATCTGCCTCATTTTCAAACCTGGCATTAAAACTAACCTGTGAAATCTGAGAAAATTCTTCAAAGTGACACTAAGCCATGTATGGTGGATGAAAGTGCTGTAATCCACTTGCTAACAACACGGTAGTGAATATTTCTCGAACCCGAGATGCATGTAACTTGATCTGGACACAGAATTTCACGGTGAGCGAATCCATGTAAATTACATGTGTATTGTTTTGAACCCGCTCCAAGAGTTTTTGACGTGAAATCTGCCTCAGTTTCGAAACTGGCTTTTGGAAAGCTCTGTGAAACCAGAGAAAATGCTTCTAAGCATCAATATCCCTTGTATTGTGATGAAAGACCTGTAATATACATGCAAACAACCTTGTAGTGTATTTTTGTCGAATCCTATCTGCATGTAGCATGTTCGAAACATGGAAGTTCACAGCTGGAGAATCTATGTAATTTACATATCTTTTGGGTAGAACAAGCTCCAATAGTTTTTCCCTAAGGAAACTGCCTGATTTTTGAAACTGTTATTAGGAAAAAGCTGCAAACTCAGACTTAATGTTTCTAGGTGTAAATATGCCTTGCAAGGTGGATGAAAGTTCTGTAATACACATGTACACAACTGAGTAAAAATGTTTCTCAAATCCGTGATGTATGTAGTGTGTTCGGAACACGGAATGTCACATTGAAGGAAACTATGTAAATTACATATCTATTGGTGAGAACCCGCTCCAGGAGCATTTTACTGTATAATCTACCTCTGTTTCGAAACTGGTGTTATGAAAACGCTGCAAAATCTGAGCAAATGCTTTAAGGTGACAATATGTCTTCAATGGTTTATTAAAGAGGTGTAATTCAAATTCTAACAACTCAGCTGTGAATATTTGTTGAATCCATGGTGCATGTATCTCTTTTGGAACATGGAATATTACGGTGATGGTATCTATGAAAATGGGATGTCTATTGGATCGAACATGCAGCAAGAGAATTTTTCTGCGAAAACTGCCTGATTTTCGTAACTGACGTTAGGAAAATCTGCGAAAACTAAGTAAATATTTCTAGGTGTAAATATGCCTTGTATTGTGGTTGAAACATCGGTAATCCACATGCTCACGGTCATTCAATAAAGTTTGTCGAAGCCGTGATGAATGTAACTTTTTCGGAACACGGATAGTCTCGTTGAGTGAAACACGGAAAATAACAATTCTACTGGATAGAACTCGCTTGAGTTGAATTTTTCTGCGAAAATTTCATCATTTTCGAAACAGGATGTTAGGAAAAACCTGCGAAATGAGAATAACTTCTTCTAGGTGTAAATATGCCTTGTATGGTGGATGAAAGTTCGGTAATCCACATGCTCCCACTCATTAAAGAATGTTTGTCGAATTCGTGATGCATGTAACGTGTTCGGAATACGGAATGTCATATTGAAGGAAACAATGTAAATTATATGTCTATTGGGTAGAACTCGCTTGAAGAGAATTTTTCTGCGAAACGTGCCTCATTTTCAAAACTGCCATTAGGAGAACCCTGTGAAATCTGAGAAAATGCTTCTAAGTGTCAATATGCCTTGAATGGTGAATGAAAGTCCGATAATCCACATGTTAATAACAGTGTAGTAAATATTTTTCAAACCGTGATACATGGAGCGCTTTTGGAAAACGGAATTTCAGCGTAATGAAACAATGAAAATTACAATTCTATAGTGTAGAACCAGCTAGAATAGAATTTTTCTGCGAAAATTGCATGATTATCGAATCTGAAATTTGGAGAAAGCTTCAAAATGAGAGTAAATATTTCTGGGTGTAAATATGCCTTTATGTTGGAAGAAAGTTCGGTAATCCATATTTTCACAACATATTAAAGAATCTTTTTCTAATCCGTGATGAATATACCGCGTTCGGATCGTGGAATTTCACAGTGATTGAAGCAATGTAAATTACTTCTCTATTGGGTTGAACTCGCTCCAAGAGAATTTTTCTGCGATAACTGCTTCATTTTTGAAACTGGCGTTTGGAAAACGTTGCAAAATCTGAGAAAATACTTCTACGTATCAATATTCAATCTATTGTGATGAAAGTTCGGTAATCCACATGCTAACAAACCTGTAGTGAATATTTGTCGAAACCATTATGCCTGTAGCATGTTGGGAACACGGAATTTCATGGCCAGGGAGTTTATGTAAATTGCATTTCTCTTGGTTAGAAATCACTCCAACAGATTTTTCATGAGAAACCGGCCTCATTTTCAAAACTGGCATTACGAAAAACTTTCGAAGAATGAGAAAATGCTTCAAAGTGTCAATATGGCTTTTTTGGTGGATGAAAGTGCGGTAATCCTTATGCTAACAACTCTGTATTGAATATATGTCGAATCCGTGATGCATGTATCTTTATCGGAACACGGAACTTCACGATGACTGATTCTATGTAAATTGCATGTCTATAGGTTAGAACTCGATCCAAGAGGATTTTTCTGCGAAAACTGCATGATTTAAAAACTGAAATTAGGAGAAATCTACTAAATCAGAAAAAAATTTCTATGTATAAATATGCATTTTAAGGTGGATGAAAGTTCGGTAATACACATGTTCACAACTCATTAAAGAATTTTTGTCAAATCCGTGATGCATGTAAAGTGTTCAGAACACGGAAAGTCACGGTGAGTGAAACTAGGTAAATTACATATCTTTTGTTTAGAACTCGCTCCAAGAGCATTTTCCTGCCAAATCTGCCTCATTTTCAAACCTGGCATTAAAACTAACCTGTGAAATCTGAGAAAATTCTTCAAAGTGACACTAAGCCATGTATGGTGGATGAAAGTGCTGTAATCCACTTGCTAACAACACGGTAGTGAATATTTCTCGAACCCGAGATGCATGTAACTTGATCTGGACACAGAATTTCACGGTGAGCGAATCCATGTAAATTACATGTGTATTGTTTTGAACCCGCTCCAAGAGTTTTTGACGTGAAATCTGCCTCAGTTTCGAAACTGGCTTTTGGAAAGCTCTGTGAAACCAGAGAAAATGCTTCTAAGCATCAATATCCCTTGTATTGTGATGAAAGACCTGTAATATACATGCAAACAACCTTGTAGTGTATTTTTGTCGAATCCTATCTGCATGTAGCATGTTCGAAACATGGAAGTTCACAGCTGGAGAATCTATGTAATTTACATATCTTTTGGGTAGAACAAGCTCCAATAGTTTTTCCCTAAGGAAACTGCCTGATTTTTGAAACTGTTATTAGGAAAAAGCTGCAAACTCAGACTTAATGTTTCTAGGTGTAAATATGCCTTGCAAGGTGGATGAAAGTTCTGTAATACACATGTACACAACTGAGTAAAAATGTTTCTCAAATCCGTGATGTATGTAGTGTGTTCGGAACACGGAATGTCACATTGAAGGAAACTATGTAAATTACATATCTATTGGTGAGAACCCGCTCCAGGAGCATTTTACTGTATAATCTACCTCTGTTTCGAAACTGGTGTTATGAAAACGCTGCAAAATCTGAGCAAATGCTTTAAGGTGACAATATGTCTTCAATGGTTTATTAAAGAGGTGTAATTCAAATTCTAACAACTCAGCTGTGAATATTTGTTGAATCCATGGTGCATGTATCTCTTTTGGAACATGGAATATTACGGTGATGGTATCTATGAAAATGGGATGTCTATTGGATCGAACATGCAGCAAGAGAATTTTTCTGCGAAAACTGCCTGATTTTCGTAACTGACGTTAGGAAAATCTGCGAAAACTAAGTAAATATTTCTAGGTGTAAATATGCCTTGTATTGTGGTTGAAACATCGGTAATCCACATGCTCACGGTCATTCAATAAAGTTTGTCGAAGCCGTGATGAATGTAACTTTTTCGGAACACGGATAGTCTCGTTGAGTGAAACACGGAAAATAACAATTCTACTGGATAGAACTCGCTTGAGTTGAATTTTTCTGCGAAAATTTCATCATTTTCGAAACAGGATGTTAGGAAAAACCTGCGAAATGAGAATAACTTCTTCTAGGTGTAAATATGCCTTGTATGGTGGATGAAAGTTCGGTAATCCACATGCTCCCACTCATTAAAGAATGTTTGTCGAATTCGTGATGCATGTAACGTGTTCGGAATACGGAATGTCATATTGAAGGAAACAATGTAAATTATATGTCTATTGGGTAGAACTCGCTTGAAGAGAATTTTTCTGCGAAACGTGCCTCATTTTCAAAACTGCCATTAGGAGAACCCTGTGAAATCTGAGAAAATGCTTCTAAGTGTCAATATGCCTTGAATGGTGAATGAAAGTCCGATAATCCACATGTTAATAACAGTGTAGTAAATATTTTTCAAACCGTGATACATGGAGCGCTTTTGGAAAACGGAATTTCAGCGTAATGAAACAATGAAAATTACAATTCTATAGTGTAGAACCAGCTAGAATAGAATTTTTCTGCGAAAATTGCATGATTATCGAATCTGAAATTTGGAGAAAGCTTCAAAATGAGAGTAAATATTTCTGGGTGTAAATATGCCTTTATGTTGGAAGAAAGTTCGGTAATCCATATTTTCACAACATATTAAAGAATCTTTTTCTAATCCGTGATGAATATACCGCGTTCGGATCGTGGAATTTCACAGTGATTGAAGCAATGTAAATTACTTCTCTATTGGGTTGAACTCGCTCCAAGAGAATTTTTCTGCGATAACTGCTTCATTTTTGAAACTGGCGTTTGGAAAACGTTGCAAAATCTGAGAAAATACTTCTACGTATCAATATTCAATCTATTGTGATGAAAGTTCGGTAATCCACATGCTAACAAACCTGTAGTGAATATTTGTCGAAACCATTATGCCTGTAGCATGTTGGGAACACGGAATTTCATGGCCAGGGAGTTTATGTAAATTGCATTTCTCTTGGTTAGAAATCACTCCAACAGATTTTTCATGAGAAACCGGCCTCATTTTCAAAACTGGCATTACGAAAAACTTTCGAAGAATGAGAAAATGCTTCAAAGTGTCAATATGGCTTTTTTGGTGGATGAAAGTGCGGTAATCCTTATGCTAACAACTCTGTATTGAATATATGTCGAATCCGTGATGCATGTATCTTTATCGGAACACGGAACTTCACGATGACTGATTCTATGTAAATTGCATGTCTATAGGTTAGAACTCGATCCAAGAGGATTTTTCTGCGAAAACTGCATGATTTAAAAACTGAAGTTAGGAGAAATCTACTAAATCAGAAAAAAATTTCTATGTATAAATATGCATTTTAAGGTGGATGAAAGTTCGGTAATACACATGTTCACAACTCATTAAAGAATTTTTGTCAAATCCGTGATGCATGTAAAGTGTTCAGAACACGGAAAGTCACGGTGAGTGAAACTAGGTAAATTACATATCTTTTGTTTAGAACTCGCTCCAAGAGCATTTTCCTGCCAAATCTGCCTCATTTTCAAACCTGGCATTAAAACTAACCTGTGAAATCTGAGAAAATTCTTCAAAGTGACACTAAGCCATGTATGGTGGATGAAAGTGCTGTAATCCACTTGCTAACAACACGGTAGTGAATATTTCTCGAACCCGAGATGCATGTAACTTGATCTGGACACAGAATTTCACGGTGAGCGAATCCATGTAAATTACATGTGTATTGTTTTGAACCCGCTCCAAGAGTTTTTGACGTGAAATCTGCCTCAGTTTCGAAACTGGCTTTTGGAAAGCTCTGTGAAACCAGAGAAAATGCTTCTAAGCATCAATATCCCTTGTATTGTGATGAAAGACCTGTAATATACATGCAAACAACCTTGTAGTGTATTTTTGTCGAATCCTATCTGCATGTAGCATGTTCGAAACATGGAAGTTCACAGCTGGAGAATCTATGTAATTTACATATCTTTTGGGTAGAACAAGCTCCAATAGTTTTTCCCTAAGGAAACTGCCTGATTTTTGAAACTGTTATTAGGAAAAAGCTGCAAACTCAGACTTAATGTTTCTAGGTGTAAATATGCCTTGCAAGGTGGATGAAAGTTCTGTAATACACATGTACACAACTGAGTAAAAATGTTTCTCAAATCCGTGATGTATGTAGTGTGTTCGGAACACGGAATGTCACATTGAAGGAAACTATGTAAATTACATATCTATTGGTGAGAACCCGCTCCAGGAGCATTTTACTGTATAATCTACCTCTGTTTCGAAACTGGTGTTATGAAAACGCTGCAAAATCTGAGCAAATGCTTTAAGGTGACAATATGTCTTCAATGGTTTATTAAAGAGGTGTAATTCAAATTCTAACAACTCAGCTGTGAATATTTGTTGAATCCATGGTGCATGTATCTCTTTTGGAACATGGAATATTACGGTGATGGTATCTATGAAAATGGGATGTCTATTGGATCGAACATGCAGCAAGAGAATTTTTCTGCGAAAACTGCCTGATTTTCGTAACTGACGTTAGGAAAATCTGCGAAAACTAAGTAAATATTTCTAGGTGTAAATATGCCTTGTATTGTGGTTGAAACATCGGTAATCCACATGCTCACGGTCATTCAATAAAGTTTGTCGAAGCCGTGATGAATGTAACTTTTTCGGAACACGGATAGTCTCGTTGAGTGAAACACGGAAAATAACAATTCTACTGGATAGAACTCGCTTGAGTTGAATTTTTCTGCGAAAATTTCATCATTTTCGAAACAGGATGTTAGGAAAAACCTGCGAAATGAGAATAACTTCTTCTAGGTGTAAATATGCCTTGTATGGTGGATGAAAGTTCGGTAATCCACATGCTCCCACTCATTAAAGAATGTTTGTCGAATTCGTGATGCATGTAACGTGTTCGGAATACGGAATGTCATATTGAAGGAAACAATGTAAATTATATGTCTATTGGGTAGAACTCGCTTGAAGAGAATTTTTCTGCGAAACGTGCCTCATTTTCAAAACTGCCATTAGGAGAACCCTGTGAAATCTGAGAAAATGCTTCTAAGTGTCAATATGCCTTGAATGGTGAATGAAAGTCCGATAATCCACATGTTAATAACAGTGTAGTAAATATTTTTCAAACCGTGATACATGGAGCGCTTTTGGAAAACGGAATTTCAGCGTAATGAAACAATGAAAATTACAATTCTATAGTGTAGAACCAGCTAGAATAGAATTTTTCTGCGAAAATTGCATGATTATCGAATCTGAAATTTGGAGAAAGCTTCAAAATGAGAGTAAATATTTCTGGGTGTAAATATGCCTTTATGTTGGAAGAAAGTTCGGTAATCCATATTTTCACAACATATTAAAGAATCTTTTTCTAATCCGTGATGAATATACCGCGTTCGGATCGTGGAATTTCACAGTGATTGAAGCAATGTAAATTACTTCTCTATTGGGTTGAACTCGCTCCAAGAGAATTTTTCTGCGATAACTGCTTCATTTTTGAAACTGGCGTTTGGAAAACGTTGCAAAATCTGAGAAAATACTTCTACGTATCAATATTCAATCTATTGTGATGAAAGTTCGGTAATCCACATGCTAACAAACCTGTAGTGAATATTTGTCGAAACCATTATGCCTGTAGCATGTTGGGAACACGGAATTTCATGGCCAGGGAGTTTATGTAAATTGCATTTCTCTTGGTTAGAAATCACTCCAACAGATTTTTCATGAGAAACCGGCCTCATTTTCAAAACTGGCATTACGAAAAACTTTCGAAGAATGAGAAAATGCTTCAAAGTGTCAATATGGCTTTTTTGGTGGATGAAAGTGCGGTAATCCTTATGCTAACAACTCTGTATTGAATATATGTCGAATCCGTGATGCATGTATCTTTATCGGAACACGGAACTTCACGATGACTGATTCTATGTAAATTGCATGTCTATAGGTTAGAACTCGATCCAAGAGGATTTTTCTGCGAAAACTGCATGATTTAAAAACTGAAGTTAGGAGAAATCTACTAAATCAGAAAAAAATTTCTATGTATAAATATGCATTTTAAGGTGGATGAAAGTTCGGTAATACACATGTTCACAACTCATTAAAGAATTTTTGTCAAATCCGTGATGCATGTAAAGTGTTCAGAACACGGAAAGTCACGGTGAGTGAAACTAGGTAAATTACATATCTTTTGTTTAGAACTCGCTCCAAGAGCATTTTCCTGCCAAATCTGCCTCATTTTCAAACCTGGCATTAAAACTAACCTGTGAAATCTGAGAAAATTCTTCAAAGTGACACTAAGCCATGTATGGTGGATGAAAGTGCTGTAATCCACTTGCTAACAACACGGTAGTGAATATTTCTCGAACCCGAGATGCATGTAACTTGATCTGGACACAGAATTTCACGGTGAGCGAATCCATGTAAATTACATGTGTATTGTTTTGAACCCGCTCCAAGAGTTTTTGACGTGAAATCTGCCTCAGTTTCGAAACTGGCTTTTGGAAAGCTCTGTGAAACCAGAGAAAATGCTTCTAAGCATCAATATCCCTTGTATTGTGATGAAAGACCTGTAATATACATGCAAACAACCTTGTAGTGTATTTTTGTCGAATCCTATCTGCATGTAGCATGTTCGAAACATGGAAGTTCACAGCTGGAGAATCTATGTAATTTACATATCTTTTGGGTAGAACAAGCTCCAATAGTTTTTCCCTAAGGAAACTGCCTGATTTTTGAAACTGTTATTAGGAAAAAGCTGCAAACTCAGACTTAATGTTTCTAGGTGTAAATATGCCTTGCAAGGTGGATGAAAGTTCTGTAATACACATGTACACAACTGAGTAAAAATGTTTCTCAAATCCGTGATGTATGTAGTGTGTTCGGAACACGGAATGTCACATTGAAGGAAACTATGTAAATTACATATCTATTGGTGAGAACCCGCTCCAGGAGCATTTTACTGTATAATCTACCTCTGTTTCGAAACTGGTGTTATGAAAACGCTGCAAAATCTGAGCAAATGCTTTAAGGTGACAATATGTCTTCAATGGTTTATTAAAGAGGTGTAATTCAAATTCTAACAACTCAGCTGTGAATATTTGTTGAATCCATGGTGCATGTATCTCTTTTGGAACATGGAATATTACGGTGATGGTATCTATGAAAATGGGATGTCTATTGGATCGAACATGCAGCAAGAGAATTTTTCTGCGAAAACTGCCTGATTTTCGTAACTGACGTTAGGAAAATCTGCGAAAACTAAGTAAATATTTCTAGGTGTAAATATGCCTTGTATTGTGGTTGAAACATCGGTAATCCACATGCTCACGGTCATTCAATAAAGTTTGTCGAAGCCGTGATGAATGTAACTTTTTCGGAACACGGATAGTCTCGTTGAGTGAAACACGGAAAATAACAATTCTACTGGATAGAACTCGCTTGAGTTGAATTTTTCTGCGAAAATTTCATCATTTTCGAAACAGGATGTTAGGAAAAACCTGCGAAATGAGAATAACTTCTTCTAGGTGTAAATATGCCTTGTATGGTGGATGAAAGTTCGGTAATCCACATGCTCCCACTCATTAAAGAATGTTTGTCGAATTCGTGATGCATGTAACGTGTTCGGAATACGGAATGTCATATTGAAGGAAACAATGTAAATTATATGTCTATTGGGTAGAACTCGCTTGAAGAGAATTTTTCTGCGAAACGTGCCTCATTTTCAAAACTGCCATTAGGAGAACCCTGTGAAATCTGAGAAAATGCTTCTAAGTGTCAATATGCCTTGAATGGTGAATGAAAGTCCGATAATCCACATGTTAATAACAGTGTAGTAAATATTTTTCAAACCGTGATACATGGAGCGCTTTTGGAAAACGGAATTTCAGCATAATGAAACAATGAAAATTACAATTCTATAGTGTAGAACCAGCTAGAATAGAATTTTTCTGCGAAAATTGCATGATTATCGAATCTGAAATTTGGAGAAAGCTTCAAAATGAGAGTAAATATTTCTGGGTGTAAATATGCCTTTATGTTGGAAGAAAGTTCGGTAATCCATATTTTCACAACATATTAAAGAATCTTTTTCTAATCCGTGATGAATATACCGCGTTCGGATCGTGGAATTTCACAGTGATTGAAGCAATGTAAATTACTTCTCTATTGGGTTGAACTCGCTCCAAGAGAATTTTTCTGCGATAACTGCTTCATTTTTGAAACTGGCGTTTGGAAAACGTTGCAAAATCTGAGAAAATACTTCTACGTATCAATATTCAATCTATTGTGATGAAAGTTCGGTAATCCACATGCTAACAAACCTGTAGTGAATATTTGTCGAAACCATTATGCCTGTAGCATGTTGGGAACACGGAATTTCATGGCCAGGGAGTTTATGTAAATTGCATTTCTCTTGGTTAGAAATCACTCCAACAGATTTTTCATGAGAAACCGGCCTCATTTTCAAAACTGGCATTACGAAAAACTTTCGAAGAATGAGAAAATGCTTCAAAGTGTCAATATGGCTTTTTTGGTGGATGAAAGTGCGGTAATCCTTATGCTAACAACTCTGTATTGAATATATGTCGAATCCGTGATGCATGTATCTTTATCGGAACACGGAACTTCACGATGACTGATTCTATGTAAATTGCATGTCTATAGGTTAGAACTCGATCCAAGAGGATTTTTCTGCGAAAACTGCATGATTTAAAAACTGAAATTAGGAGAAATCTACTAAATCAGAAAAAAATTTCTATGTATAAATATGCATTTTAAGGTGGATGAAAGTTCGGTAATACACATGTTCACAACTCATTAAAGAATTTTTGTCAAATCCGTGATGCATGTAAAGTGTTCAGAACACGGAAAGTCACGGTGAGTGAAACTAGGTAAATTACATATCTTTTGTTTAGAACTCGCTCCAAGAGCATTTTCCTGCCAAATCTGCCTCATTTTCAAACCTGGCATTAAAACTAACCTGTGAAATCTGAGAAAATTCTTCAAAGTGACACTAAGCCATGTATGGTGGATGAAAGTGCTGTAATCCACTTGCTAACAACACGGTAGTGAATATTTCTCGAACCCGAGATGCATGTAACTTGATCTGGACACAGAATTTCACGGTGAGCGAATCCATGTAAATTACATGTGTATTGTTTTGAACCCGCTCCAAGAGTTTTTGACGTGAAATCTGCCTCAGTTTCGAAACTGGCTTTTGGAAAGCTCTGTGAAACCAGAGAAAATGCTTCTAAGCATCAATATCCCTTGTATTGTGATGAAAGACCTGTAATATACATGCAAACAACCTTGTAGTGTATTTTTGTCGAATCCTATCTGCATGTAGCATGTTCGAAACATGGAAGTTCACAGCTGGAGAATCTATGTAATTTACATATCTTTTGGGTAGAACAAGCTCCAATAGTTTTTCCCTAAGGAAACTGCCTGATTTTTGAAACTGTTATTAGGAAAAAGCTGCAAACTCAGACTTAATGTTTCTAGGTGTAAATATGCCTTGCAAGGTGGATGAAAGTTCTGTAATACACATGTACACAACTGAGTAAAAATGTTTCTCAAATCCGTGATGTATGTAGTGTGTTCGGAACACGGAATGTCACATTGAAGGAAACTATGTAAATTACATATCTATTGGTGAGAACCCGCTCCAGGAGCATTTTACTGTATAATCTACCTCTGTTTCGAAACTGGTGTTATGAAAACGCTGCAAAATCTGAGCAAATGCTTTAAGGTGACAATATGTCTTCAATGGTTTATTAAAGAGGTGTAATTCAAATTCTAACAACTCAGCTGTGAATATTTGTTGAATCCATGGTGCATGTATCTCTTTTGGAACATGGAATATTACGGTGATGGTATCTATGAAAATGGGATGTCTATTGGATCGAACATGCAGCAAGAGAATTTTTCTGCGAAAACTGCCTGATTTTCGTAACTGACGTTAGGAAAATCTGCGAAAACTAAGTAAATATTTCTAGGTGTAAATATGCCTTGTATTGTGGTTGAAACATCGGTAATCCACATGCTCACGGTCATTCAATAAAGTTTGTCGAAGCCGTGATGAATGTAACTTTTTCGGAACACGGATAGTCTCGTTGAGTGAAACACGGAAAATAACAATTCTACTGGATAGAACTCGCTTGAGTTGAATTTTTCTGCGAAAATTTCATCATTTTCGAAACAGGATGTTAGGAAAAACCTGCGAAATGAGAATAACTTCTTCTAGGTGTAAATATGCCTTGTATGGTGGATGAAAGTTCGGTAATCCACATGCTCCCACTCATTAAAGAATGTTTGTCGAATTCGTGATGCATGTAACGTGTTCGGAATACGGAATGTCATATTGAAGGAAACAATGTAAATTATATGTCTATTGGGTAGAACTCGCTTGAAGAGAATTTTTCTGCGAAACGTGCCTCATTTTCAAAACTGCCATTAGGAGAACCCTGTGAAATCTGAGAAAATGCTTCTAAGTGTCAATATGCCTTGAATGGTGAATGAAAGTCCGATAATCCACATGTTAATAACAGTGTAGTAAATATTTTTCAAACCGTGATACATGGAGCGCTTTTGGAAAACGGAATTTCAGCGTAATGAAACAATGAAAATTACAATTCTATAGTGTAGAACCAGCTAGAATAGAATTTTTCTGCGAAAATTGCATGATTATCGAATCTGAAATTTGGAGAAAGCTTCAAAATGAGAGTAAATATTTCTGGGTGTAAATATGCCTTTATGTTGGAAGAAAGTTCGGTAATCCATATTTTCACAACATATTAAAGAATCTTTTTCTAATCCGTGATGAATATACCGCGTTCGGATCGTGGAATTTCACAGTGATTGAAGCAATGTAAATTACTTCTCTATTGGGTTGAACTCGCTCCAAGAGAATTTTTCTGCGATAACTGCTTCATTTTTGAAACTGGCGTTTGGAAAACGTTGCAAAATCTGAGAAAATACTTCTACGTATCAATATTCAATCTATTGTGATGAAAGTTCGGTAATCCACATGCTAACAAACCTGTAGTGAATATTTGTCGAAACCATTATGCCTGTAGCATGTTGGGAACACGGAATTTCATGGCCAGGGAGTTTATGTAAATTGCATTTCTCTTGGTTAGAAATCACTCCAACAGATTTTTCATGAGAAACCGGCCTCATTTTCAAAACTGGCATTACGAAAAACTTTCGAAGAATGAGAAAATGCTTCAAAGTGTCAATATGGCTTTTTTGGTGGATGAAAGTGCGGTAATCCTTATGCTAACAACTCTGTATTGAATATATGTCGAATCCGTGATGCATGTATCTTTATCGGAACACGGAACTTCACGATGACTGATTCTATGTAAATTGCATGTCTATAGGTTAGAACTCGATCCAAGAGGATTTTTCTGCGAAAACTGCATGATTTAAAAACTGAAGTTAGGAGAAATCTACTAAATCAGAAAAAAATTTCTATGTATAAATATGCATTTTAAGGTGGATGAAAGTTCGGTAATACACATGTTCACAACTCATTAAAGAATTTTTGTCAAATCCGTGATGCATGTAAAGTGTTCAGAACACGGAAAGTCACGGTGAGTGAAACTAGGTAAATTACATATCTTTTGTTTAGAACTCGCTCCAAGAGCATTTTCCTGCCAAATCTGCCTCATTTTCAAACCTGGCATTAAAACTAACCTGTGAAATCTGAGAAAATTCTTCAAAGTGACACTAAGCCATGTATGGTGGATGAAAGTGCTGTAATCCACTTGCTAACAACACGGTAGTGAATATTTCTCGAACCCGAGATGCATGTAACTTGATCTGGACACAGAATTTCACGGTGAGCGAATCCATGTAAATTACATGTGTATTGTTTTGAACCCGCTCCAAGAGTTTTTGACGTGAAATCTGCCTCAGTTTCGAAACTGGCTTTTGGAAAGCTCTGTGAAACCAGAGAAAATGCTTCTAAGCATCAATATCCCTTGTATTGTGATGAAAGACCTGTAATATACATGCAAACAACCTTGTAGTGTATTTTTGTCGAATCCTATCTGCATGTAGCATGTTCGAAACATGGAAGTTCACAGCTGGAGAATCTATGTAATTTACATATCTTTTGGGTAGAACAAGCTCCAATAGTTTTTCCCTAAGGAAACTGCCTGATTTTTGAAACTGTTATTAGGAAAAAGCTGCAAACTCAGACTTAATGTTTCTAGGTGTAAATATGCCTTGCAAGGTGGATGAAAGTTCTGTAATACACATGTACACAACTGAGTAAAAATGTTTCTCAAATCCGTGATGTATGTAGTGTGTTCGGAACACGGAATGTCACATTGAAGGAAACTATGTAAATTACATATCTATTGGTGAGAACCCGCTCCAGGAGCATTTTACTGTATAATCTACCTCTGTTTCGAAACTGGTGTTATGAAAACGCTGCAAAATCTGAGCAAATGCTTTAAGGTGACAATATGTCTTCAATGGTTTATTAAAGAGGTGTAATTCAAATTCTAACAACTCAGCTGTGAATATTTGTTGAATCCATGGTGCATGTATCTCTTTTGGAACATGGAATATTACGGTGATGGTATCTATGAAAATGGGATGTCTATTGGATCGAACATGCAGCAAGAGAATTTTTCTGCGAAAACTGCCTGATTTTCGTAACTGACGTTAGGAAAATCTGCGAAAACTAAGTAAATATTTCTAGGTGTAAATATGCCTTGTATTGTGGTTGAAACATCGGTAATCCACATGCTCACGGTCATTCAATAAAGTTTGTCGAAGCCGTGATGAATGTAACTTTTTCGGAACACGGATAGTCTCGTTGAGTGAAACACGGAAAATAACAATTCTACTGGATAGAACTCGCTTGAGTTGAATTTTTCTGCGAAAATTTCATCATTTTCGAAACAGGATGTTAGGAAAAACCTGCGAAATGAGAATAACTTCTTCTAGGTGTAAATATGCCTTGTATGGTGGATGAAAGTTCGGTAATCCACATGCTCCCACTCATTAAAGAATGTTTGTCGAATTCGTGATGCATGTAACGTGTTCGGAATACGGAATGTCATATTGAAGGAAACAATGTAAATTATATGTCTATTGGGTAGAACTCGCTTGAAGAGAATTTTTCTGCGAAACGTGCCTCATTTTCAAAACTGCCATTAGGAGAACCCTGTGAAATCTGAGAAAATGCTTCTAAGTGTCAATATGCCTTGAATGGTGAATGAAAGTCCGATAATCCACATGTTAATAACAGTGTAGTAAATATTTTTCAAACCGTGATACATGGAGCGCTTTTGGAAAACGGAATTTCAGCGTAATGAAACAATGAAAATTACAATTCTATAGTGTAGAACCAGCTAGAATAGAATTTTTCTGCGAAAATTGCATGATTATCGAATCTGAAATTTGGAGAAAGCTTCAAAATGAGAGTAAATATTTCTGGGTGTAAATATGCCTTTATGTTGGAAGAAAGTTCGGTAATCCATATTTTCACAACATATTAAAGAATCTTTTTCTAATCCGTGATGAATATACCGCGTTCGGATCGTGGAATTTCACAGTGATTGAAGCAATGTAAATTACTTCTCTATTGGGTTGAACTCGCTCCAAGAGAATTTTTCTGCGATAACTGCTTCATTTTTGAAACTGGCGTTTGGAAAACGTTGCAAAATCTGAGAAAATACTTCTACGTATCAATATTCAATCTATTGTGATGAAAGTTCGGTAATCCACATGCTAACAAACCTGTAGTGAATATTTGTCGAAACCATTATGCCTGTAGCATGTTGGGAACACGGAATTTCATGGCCAGGGAGTTTATGTAAATTGCATTTCTCTTGGTTAGAAATCACTCCAACAGATTTTTCATGAGAAACCGGCCTCATTTTCAAAACTGGCATTACGAAAAACTTTCGAAGAATGAGAAAATGCTTCAAAGTGTCAATATGGCTTTTTTGGTGGATGAAAGTGCGGTAATCCTTATGCTAACAACTCTGTATTGAATATATGTCGAATCCGTGATGCATGTATCTTTATCGGAACACGGAACTTCACGATGACTGTTTCTATGTAAATTGCAAGTCTATAGGTTAGAACTCGATCCAAGAGGATTTTTCTGCGAAAACTGCATGATTTAAAAACTGAAATTAGGAGAAATCTACTAAATCAGAAAAAAATTTCTATGTATAAATATGCATTTTAAGGTGGATGAAAGTTCGGTAATCCACATGCTCCCACTCATTAAAGGATGTTTGTCGAATTCGTGATGCATGTAACGTGTTCTGAATACGGAATGTCATATTGAAGGAAACAATGTAAATTACATGTCTATTGGGTAGAACTCGCTTGAAGAGTATTTTTCTGTGAAACGTGCCTCATTTTCAAAACTGCCATTAGGAGAACCCTGTGAAATCTGTGAAAATGTTTCTTAGTGTGAATATGCCTTGAATGGTGAATGAAAGTCCAATAATCCACTTGTTAATAACAGTGTAGTAATTATTTTTCAAACATTGATTCATGGAGCGCTTTTGGAAAACGGAATTTCAGTGTAATGAAACAGTGTAAATTACAATTCTATAGGGTAGAACTTGCTAGAATAGAAGTTTTCTGTGAAAATTGCATGATTATCGAATCTGAAGTTTTGAGAAAGCTTCAAAATGAGAGTAAATATTTCTAGGTGTAAATATGCCTTTATGTTGGAAGAAAGTTTGGTAATCCACATTTTCACAACATATTAAAGAAACTTTTTCTAATCCGTGATGAATATACCGTGTTCGGAACGTGGAATTTCACGGTGATGGAAACAATGTAAATTACTTCTCTATTGGGTTGAACTCGCTCCAAGAGAATTTTTCTGCGATAACTGCTTCATTTTTGAAACTGGCGTTTGGAAAACGTTGCAAAATCTGAGAAAATACTTCTACGTATCAATATTCAATCTATTGTGATGAAAGTTCGGTAATCCACATGCTAACAAACCTGTAGTGAATATTTGTCGAAACCATTATGCCTGTAGCATGTTGGGAACACGGAATTTCATGGCCAGGGAGTTTATGTAAATTGCATTTCTCTTGGTTAGAAATCACTCCAACAGATTTTTCATGAGAAACCGGCCTCATTTTCAAAACTGGCATTACGAAAAACTTTCGAAGAATGAGAAAATGCTTCAAAGTGTCAATATGGCTTTTTTGGTGGATGAAAGTGCGGTAATCCTTATGCTAACAACTCTGTATTGAATATATGTCGAATCCGTGATGCATGTATCTTTATCGGAACACGGAACTTCACGATGACTGATTCTATGTAAATTGCATGTCTATAGGTTAGAACTCGATCCAAGAGGATTTTTCTGCGAAAACTGCATGATTTAAAAACTGAAATTAGGAGAAATCTACTAAATCAGAAAAAAATTTCTATGTATAAATATGCATTTTAAGGTGGATGAAAGTTCGGTAATACACATGTTCACAACTCATTAAAGAATTTTTGTCAAATCCGTGATGCATGTAAAGTGTTCAGAACACGGAAAGTCACGGTGAGTGAAACTAGGTAAATTACATATCTTTTGTTTAGAACTCGCTCCAAGAGCATTTTCCTGCCAAATCTGCCTCATTTTCAAACCTGGCATTAAAACTAACCTGTGAAATCTGAGAAAATTCTTCAAAGTGACACTAAGCCATGTATGGTGGATGAAAGTGCTGTAATCCACTTGCTAACAACACGGTAGTGAATATTTCTCGAACCCGAGATGCATGTAACTTGATCTGGACACAGAATTTCACGGTGAGCGAATCCATGTAAATTACATGTGTATTGTTTTGAACCCGCTCCAAGAGTTTTTGACGTGAAATCTGCCTCAGTTTCGAAACTGGCTTTTGGAAAGCTCTGTGAAACCAGAGAAAATGCTTCTAAGCATCAATATCCCTTGTATTGTGATGAAAGACCTGTAATATACATGCAAACAACCTTGTAGTGTATTTTTGTCGAATCCTATCTGCATGTAGCATGTTCGAAACATGGAAGTTCACAGCTGGAGAATCTATGTAATTTACATATCTTTTGGGTAGAACAAGCTCCAATAGTTTTTCCCTAAGGAAACTGCCTGATTTTTGAAACTGTTATTAGGAAAAAGCTGCAAACTCAGACTTAATGTTTCTAGGTGTAAATATGCCTTGCAAGGTGGATGAAAGTTCTGTAATACACATGTACACAACTGAGTAAAAATGTTTCTCAAATCCGTGATGTATGTAGTGTGTTCGGAACACGGAATGTCACATTGAAGGAAACTATGTAAATTACATATCTATTGGTGAGAACCCGCTCCAGGAGCATTTTACTGTATAATCTACCTCTGTTTCGAAACTGGTGTTATGAAAACGCTGCAAAATCTGAGCAAATGCTTTAAGGTGACAATATGTCTTCAATGGTTTATTAAAGAGGTGTAATTCAAATTCTAACAACTCAGCTGTGAATATTTGTTGAATCCATGGTGCATGTATCTCTTTTGGAACATGGAATATTACGGTGATGGTATCTATGAAAATGGGATGTCTATTGGATCGAACATGCAGCAAGAGAATTTTTCTGCGAAAACTGCCTGATTTTCGTAACTGACGTTAGGAAAATCTGCGAAAACTAAGTAAATATTTCTAGGTGTAAATATGCCTTGTATTGTGGTTGAAACATCGGTAATCCACATGCTCACGGTCATTCAATAAAGTTTGTCGAAGCCGTGATGAATGTAACTTTTTCGGAACACGGATAGTCTCGTTGAGTGAAACACGGAAAATAACAATTCTACTGGATAGAACTCGCTTGAGTTGAATTTTTCTGCGAAAATTTCATCATTTTCGAAACAGGATGTTAGGAAAAACCTGCGAAATGAGAATAACTTCTTCTAGGTGTAAATATGCCTTGTATGGTGGATGAAAGTTCGGTAATCCACATGCTCCCACTCATTAAAGAATGTTTGTCGAATTCGTGATGCATGTAACGTGTTCGGAATACGGAATGTCATATTGAAGGAAACAATGTAAATTATATGTCTATTGGGTAGAACTCGCTTGAAGAGAATTTTTCTGCGAAACGTGCCTCATTTTCAAAACTGCCATTAGGAGAACCCTGTGAAATCTGAGAAAATGCTTCTAAGTGTCAATATGCCTTGAATGGTGAATGAAAGTCCGATAATCCACATGTTAATAACAGTGTAGTAAATATTTTTCAAACCGTGATACATGGAGCGCTTTTGGAAAACGGAATTTCAGCGTAATGAAACAATGAAAATTACAATTCTATAGTGTAGAACCAGCTAGAATAGAATTTTTCTGCGAAAATTGCATGATTATCGAATCTGAAATTTGGAGAAAGCTTCAAAATGAGAGTAAATATTTCTGGGTGTAAATATGCCTTTATGTTGGAAGAAAGTTCGGTAATCCATATTTTCACAACATATTAAAGAATCTTTTTCTAATCCGTGATGAATATACCGCGTTCGGATCATGGAATTTCACAGTGATTGAAGCAATGTAAATTACTTCTCTATTGGGTTGAACTCGCTCCAAGAGAATTTTTCTGCGATAACTGCTTCATTTTTGAAACTGGCGTTTGGAAAACGTTGCAAAATCTGAGAAAATACTTCTACGTATCAATATTCAATCTATTGTGATGAAAGTTCGGTAATCCACATGCTAACAAACCTGTAGTGAATATTTGTCGAAACCATTATGCCTGTAGCATGTTGGGAACACGGAATTTCATGGCCAGGGAGTTTATGTAAATTGCATTTCTCTTGGTTAGAAATCACTCCAACAGATTTTTCATGAGAAACCGGCCTCATTTTCAAAACTGGCATTACGAAAAACTTTCGAAGAATGAGAAAATGCTTCAAAGTGTCAATATGGCTTTTTTGGTGGATGAAAGTGCGGTAATCCTTATGCTAACAACTCTGTATTGAATATATGTCGAATCCGTGATGCATGTATCTTTATCGGAACACGGAACTTCACGATGACTGATTCTATGTAAATTGCATGTCTATAGGTTAGAACTCGATCCAAGAGGATTTTTCTGCGAAAACTGCATGATTTAAAAACTGAAGTTAGGAGAAATCTACTAAATCAGAAAAAAATTTCTATGTATAAATATGCATTTTAAGGTGGATGAAAGTTCGGTAATACACATGTTCACAACTCATTAAAGAATTTTTGTCAAATCCGTGATGCATGTAAAGTGTTCAGAACACGGAAAGTCACGGTGAGTGAAACTAGGTAAATTACATATCTTTTGTTTAGAACTCGCTCCAAGAGCATTTTCCTGCCAAATCTGCCTCATTTTCAAACCTGGCATTAAAACTAACCTGTGAAATCTGAGAAAATTCTTCAAAGTGACACTAAGCCATGTATGGTGGATGAAAGTGCTGTAATCCACTTGCTAACAACACGGTAGTGAATATTTCTCGAACCCGAGATGCATGTAACTTGATCTGGACACAGAATTTCACGGTGAGCGAATCCATGTAAATTACATGTGTATTGTTTTGAACCCGCTCCAAGAGTTTTTGACGTGAAATCTGCCTCAGTTTCGAAACTGGCTTTTGGAAAGCTCTGTGAAACCAGAGAAAATGCTTCTAAGCATCAATATCCCTTGTATTGTGATGAAAGACCTGTAATATACATGCAAACAACCTTGTAGTGTATTTTTGTCGAATCCTATCTGCATGTAGCATGTTCGAAACATGGAAGTTCACAGCTGGAGAATCTATGTAATTTACATATCTTTTGGGTAGAACAAGCTCCAATAGTTTTTCCCTAAGGAAACTGCCTGATTTTTGAAACTGTTATTAGGAAAAAGCTGCAAACTCAGACTTAATGTTTCTAGGTGTAAATATGCCTTGCAAGGTGGATGAAAGTTCTGTAATACACATGTACACAACTGAGTAAAAATGTTTCTCAAATCCGTGATGTATGTAGTGTGTTCGGAACACGGAATGTCACATTGAAGGAAACTATGTAAATTACATATCTATTGGTGAGAACCCGCTCCAGGAGCATTTTACTGTATAATCTACCTCTGTTTCGAAACTGGTGTTATGAAAACGCTGCAAAATCTGAGCAAATGCTTTAAGGTGACAATATGTCTTCAATGGTTTATTAAAGAGGTGTAATTCAAATTCTAACAACTCAGCTGTGAATATTTGTTGAATCCATGGTGCATGTATCTCTTTTGGAACATGGAATATTACGGTGATGGTATCTATGAAAATGGGATGTCTATTGGATCGAACATGCAGCAAGAGAATTTTTCTGCGAAAACTGCCTGATTTTCGTAACTGACGTTAGGAAAATCTGCGAAAACTAAGTAAATATTTCTAGGTGTAAATATGCCTTGTATTGTGGTTGAAACATCGGTAATCCACATGCTCACGGTCATTCAATAAAGTTTGTCGAAGCCGTGATGAATGTAACTTTTTCGGAACACGGATAGTCTCGTTGAGTGAAACACGGAAAATAACAGTTCTACTGGATAGAACTCGCTTGAGTTGAATTTTTCTGCGAAAATTTCATCATTTTCGAAACAGGATGTTAGGAAAAACCTGCGAAATGAGAATAACTTCTTCTAGGTGTAAATATGCCTTGTATGGTGGATGAAAGTTCGGTAATCCACATGCTCCCACTCATTAAAGAATGTTTGTCGAATTCGTGATGCATGTAACGTGTTCGGAATACGGAATGTCATATTGAAGGAAACAATGTAAATTATATGTCTATTGGGTAGAACTCGCTTGAAGAGAATTTTTCTGCGAAACGTGCCTCATTTTCAAAACTGCCATTAGGAGAACCCTGTGAAATCTGAGAAAATGCTTCTAAGTGTCAATATGCCTTGAATGGTGAATGAAAGTCCGATAATCCACATGTTAATAACAGTGTAGTAAATATTTTTCAAACCGTGATACATGGAGCGCTTTTGGAAAACGGAATTTCAGCGTAATGAAACAATGAAAATTACAATTCTATAGTGTAGAACCAGCTAGAATAGAATTTTTCTGCGAAAATTGCATGATTATCGAATCTGAAATTTGGAGAAAGCTTCAAAATGAGAGTAAATATTTCTGGGTGTAAATATGCCTTTATGTTGGAAGAAAGTTCGGTAATCCATATTTTCACAACATATTAAAGAATCTTTTTCTAATCCGTGATGAATATACCGCGTTCGGATCGTGGAATTTCACAGTGATTGAAGCAATGTAAATTACTTCTCTATTGGGTTGAACTCGCTCCAAGAGAATTTTTCTGCGATAACTGCTTCATTTTTGAAACTGGCGTTTGGAAAACGTTGCAAAATCTGAGAAAATACTTCTACGTATCAATATTCAATCTATTGTGATGAAAGTTCGGTAATCCACATGCTAACAAACCTGTAGTGAATATTTGTCGAAACCATTATGCCTGTAGCATGTTGGGAACACGGAATTTCATGGCCAGGGAGTTTATGTAAATTGCATTTCTCTTGGTTAGAAATCACTCCAACAGATTTTTCATGAGAAACCGGCCTCATTTTCAAAACTGGCATTACGAAAAACTTTCGAAGAATGAGAAAATGCTTCAAAGTGTCAATATGGCTTTTTTGGTGGATGAAAGTGCGGTAATCCTTATGCTAACAACTCTGTATTGAATATATGTCGAATCCGTGATGCATGTATCTTTATCGGAACACGGAACTTCACGATGACTGATTCTATGTAAATTGCATGTCTATAGGTTAGAACTCGATCCAAGAGGATTTTTCTGCGAAAACTGCATGATTTAAAAACTGAAATTAGGAGAAATCTACTAAATCAGAAAAAAATTTCTATGTATAAATATGCATTTTAAGGTGGATGAAAGTTCGGTAATACACATGTTCACAACTCATTAAAGAATTTTTGTCAAATCCGTGATGCATGTAAAGTGTTCAGAACACGGAAAGTCACGGTGAGTGAAACTAGGTAAATTACATATCTTTTGTTTAGAACTCGCTCCAAGAGCATTTTCCTGCCAAATCTGCCTCATTTTCAAACCTGGCATTAAAACTAACCTGTGAAATCTGAGAAAATTCTTCAAAGTGACACTAAGCCATGTATGGTGGATGAAAGTGCTGTAATCCACTTGCTAACAACACGGTAGTGAATATTTCTCGAACCCGAGATGCATGTAACTTGATCTGGACACAGAATTTCACGGTGAGCGAATCCATGTAAATTACATGTGTATTGTTTTGAACCCGCTCCAAGAGTTTTTGACGTGAAATCTGCCTCAGTTTCGAAACTGGCTTTTGGAAAGCTCTGTGAAACCAGAGAAAATGCTTCTAAGCATCAATATCCCTTGTATTGTGATGAAAGACCTGTAATATACATGCAAACAACCTTGTAGTGTATTTTTGTCGAATCCTATCTGCATGTAGCATGTTCGAAACATGGAAGTTCACAGCTGGAGAATCTATGTAATTTACATATCTTTTGGGTAGAACAAGCTCCAATAGTTTTTCCCTAAGGAAACTGCCTGATTTTTGAAACTGTTATTAGGAAAAAGCTGCAAACTCAGACTTAATGTTTCTAGGTGTAAATATGCCTTGCAAGGTGGATGAAAGTTCTGTAATACACATGTACACAACTGAGTAAAAATGTTTCTCAAATCCGTGATGTATGTAGTGTGTTCGGAACACGGAATGTCACATTGAAGGAAACTATGTAAATTACATATCTATTGGTGAGAACCCGCTCCAGGAGCATTTTACTGTATAATCTACCTCTGTTTCGAAACTGGTGTTATGAAAACGCTGCAAAATCTGAGCAAATGCTTTAAGGTGACAATATGTCTTCAATGGTTTATTAAAGAGGTGTAATTCAAATTCTAACAACTCAGCTGTGAATATTTGTTGAATCCATGGTGCATGTATCTCTTTTGGAACATGGAATATTACGGTGATGGTATCTATGAAAATGGGATGTCTATTGGATCGAACATGCAGCAAGAGAATTTTTCTGCGAAAACTGCCTGATTTTCGTAACTGACGTTAGGAAAATCTGCGAAAACTAAGTAAATATTTCTAGGTGTAAATATGCCTTGTATTGTGGTTGAAACATCGGTAATCCACATGCTCACGGTCATTCAATAAAGTTTGTCGAAGCCGTGATGAATGTAACTTTTTCGGAACACGGATAGTCTCGTTGAGTGAAACACGGAAAATAACAATTCTACTGGATAGAACTCGCTTGAGTTGAATTTTTCTGCGAAAATTTCATCATTTTCGAAACAGGATGTTAGGAAAAACCTGCGAAATGAGAATAACTTCTTCTAGGTGTAAATATGCCTTGTATGGTGGATGAAAGTTCGGTAATCCACATGCTCCCACTCATTAAAGAATGTTTGTCGAATTCGTGATGCATGTAACGTGTTCGGAATACGGAATGTCATATTGAAGGAAACAATGTAAATTATATGTCTATTGGGTAGAACTCGCTTGAAGAGAATTTTTCTGCGAAACGTGCCTCATTTTCAAAACTGCCATTAGGAGAACCCTGTGAAATCTGAGAAAATGCTTCTAAGTGTCAATATGCCTTGAATGGTGAATGAAAGTCCGATAATCCACATGTTAATAACAGTGTAGTAAATATTTTTCAAACCGTGATACATGGAGCGCTTTTGGAAAACGGAATTTCAGCGTAATGAAACAATGAAAATTACAATTCTATAGTGTAGAACCAGCTAGAATAGAATTTTTCTGCGAAAATTGCATGATTATCGAATCTGAAATTTGGAGAAAGCTTCAAAATGAGAGTAAATATTTCTGGGTGTAAATATGCCTTTATGTTGGAAGAAAGTTCGGTAATCCATATTTTCACAACATATTAAAGAATCTTTTTCTAATCCGTGATGAATATACCGCGTTCGGATCGTGGAATTTCACAGTGATTGAAGCAATGTAAATTACTTCTCTATTGGGTTGAACTCGCTCCAAGAGAATTTTTCTGCGATAACTGCTTCATTTTTGAAACTGGCGTTTGGAAAACGTTGCAAAATCTGAGAAAATACTTCTACGTATCAATATTCAATCTATTGTGATGAAAGTTCGGTAATCCACATGCTAACAAACCTGTAGTGAATATTTGTCGAAACCATTATGCCTGTAGCATGTTGGGAACACGGAATTTCATGGCCAGGGAGTTTATGTAAATTGCATTTCTCTTGGTTAGAAATCACTCCAACAGATTTTTCATGAGAAACCGGCCTCATTTTCAAAACTGGCATTACGAAAAACTTTCGAAGAATGAGAAAATGCTTCAAAGTGTCAATATGGCTTTTTTGGTGGATGAAAGTGCGGTAATCCTTATGCTAACAACTCTGTATTGAATATATGTCGAATCCGTGATGCATGTATCTTTATCGGAACACGGAACTTCACGATGACTGTTTCTATGTAAATTGCAAGTCTATAGGTTAGAACTCGATCCAAGAGGATTTTTCTGCGAAAACTGCATGATTTAAAAACTGAAATTAGGAGAAATCTACTAAATCAGAAAAAAATTTCTATGTATAAATATGCATTTTAAGGTGGATGAAAGTTCGGTAATCCACATGCTCCCACTCATTAAAGGATGTTTGTCGAATTCGTGATGCATGTAACGTGTTCTGAATACGGAATGTCATATTGAAGGAAACAATGTAAATTACATGTCTATTGGGTAGAACTCGCTTGAAGAGTATTTTTCTGTGAAACGTGCCTCATTTTCAAAACTGCCATTAGGAGAACCCTGTGAAATCTGTGAAAATGTTTCTTAGTGTGAATATGCCTTGAATGGTGAATGAAAGTCCAATAATCCACATGTTAATAACAGTGTAGTAATTATTTTTCAAACATTGATTCATGGAGCGCTTTTGGAAAACGGAATTTCAGTGTAATGAAACAGTGTAAATTACAATTCTATAGGGTAGAACTTGCTAGAATAGAAGTTTTCTGTGAAAATTGCATGATTATCGAATCTGAAGTTTTGAGAAAGCTTCAAAATGAGAGTAAATATTTCTAGGTGTAAATATGCCTTTATGTTGGAAGAAAGTTTGGTAATCCACATTTTCACAACATATTAAAGAAACTTTTTCTAATCCGTGATGAATATACCGTGTTCGGAACGTGGAATTTCACGGTGATGGAAACAATGTAAATTAATTCTCTATTGATTAGAACTCGCTCCAAGAGAATTTTTGTGCGAAAACTGCTTCATTTATGAAACTGGCGACTGGAAAACGCTGCAAAATCTGAGAAAATACTTCTACGTATCAATATTCAATTATTGTGATGAAAGTTCGGTATTCCACATGCTAATAAATCTGTAGTGAATATTTGTCGAATCCATTATGCATGTAGCATGTTCGGATCACGGAATTTCATAGCCAGGGATTTTATGTAAATTGCATTTCTCTTGGTTTAAAATCACTCCAACAGATTTTTCATGAGAAATCTGCCTGTCTTTCGAAACTGGAATTAGGAAAACACTGCGAACTCAGATGAATAGATTCTTGGTGTATATATGCCTTGTAGGGTGGATGAAAGTTCGGTAATCCGCATGCTAACAACTCTGTAGTGAATATTTTTCGAATCCGAGATACATGAAGCGTGTTCAGAGCACAGAATATCACGGTGAGCGAATCTATGTAAAATACATGTCTCTTGGTTAGAAAATAGTCCAAGAGCTTTTTCTGCGAATTCTACCTCATTTTCAAAACTGGCATTAGGAAAACCTTTCGAAGAATGAGAAAATGCTTCAAAATGTCAATATGGCTTTTATGGTGGATGAATGTGCGGTAATCCTTATGCTAACAACTCTGTATTGAATATATGTCGAATGCGTGATGCATGTAGCTTTTTCGGAACACGGAACTTCACAATGACGGGTTCTATGTAAATTGCATGTCTATAGGATGGAACTCGATCCAAGAGGATTTTTCTGCGAAAACTGCATGGTTTAAATACTGAAATTAGGAGAAATCTACTAAATCATAAAAAACTTTCTATGTATAAATATGCATTTTAAATTGGATGACATTTCGGTAATACACATGTTCACAACTCATTAAAGATTGTTTGCCGAATCCGTGATGCATGTAAAGTGTTCAGAACACGGAAAGTCACGGTGAGTGAAACTAGGTAAATTACATATCTTTTGATAAGAACTCGCTCTAAGAGCATTTCCCTCCCAAATCTGCCTCATTTTCAAACCTGTCATTAAAACTAACCTGTGAAATCTGAGAAAATTCTTCAAAGTGACAGTAAGCCATGTATGGTGGATGAAAGTGCTGTAATCCACTTGCTAACAACACGGTAGTGAATATTTCTCGAACCCGAGATGCATGTAACTTGTTATGGACACGGAATTTCACGGTGAGCGAATCCATGTAAATTACATGTCTATTATTTTGAACCCGCTCCAAGAGGTTTTGACGTGAAATCTGCCTCAGTTTCGATACTGGCTTTTGGAAACATCTCTGAAATCAGAGAAAATAATTCTAAGCATCAATATGAATTGTATTGTGATGAAAGACCTGTAATATACATGCAAACAACCTTGTAGTGTATTTTTGTCGAATCCTATCTGCATGTAGCGTGTTCGAAACATGGAAGTTCACTGCGGGAGAATCTATTTAATTTACATATATTTTGGGTAGAACAAGCTCCAATAGTTTTTCCCTAAGGAAACTGCCTGATTTTTGAAACTGCTCTTAGGAAAATGCTGCAAACTCAGACTTAAGGTTTGTAGGTGTAAATATGCCTTGCAAGGTGGATGAAAGTTCTGTAATACACATGTACACAACTGAGTAAAAATGTTTCTCAAATCCGTGATGTATGTAGTGTGTTCGGAACACGGAATGTCACGTTGAAGGAATCTATGTAAATTACATATCTATTGGTGAGAACCCGCTCCAGGAGCATTTTACTGTATAATCTACCTCTGTTTCGAAACTGGTGTTATGAAAACGCTGCAAAATCTGAGCAAATGCTTTAAGGTGACAATATGTCTTCAATGGTTTATTAAAGAGGTGTAATTCAAATTCTAACAACTCAGCTGTGAATATTTGTTGAATCCATGGTGCATGTATCTCTTTTGGAACATGGAATATTACGGTGATGGTATCTATGAAAATGGGATGTCTATTGGATCGAACATGCAGCAAGAGAATTTTTCTGCGAAAACTGCCTGATTTTCGTAACTGACGTTAGGAAAATCTGCGAAAACTAAGTAAATATTTCTAGGTGTAAATATGCCTTGTATTGTGGTTGAAACATCGGTAATCCACATGCTCACGGTCATTCAATAAAGTTTGTCGAAGCCGTGATGAATGTAACTTTTTCGGAACACGGATAGTCTCGTTGAGTGAAACACGGAAAATAACAATTCTACTGGATAGAACTCGCTTGAGTTGAATTTTTCTGCGAAAATTTCATCATTTTCGAAACAGGATGTTAGGAAAAACCTGCGAAATGAGAATAACTTCTTCTAGGTGTAAATATGCCTTGTATGGTGGATGAAAGTTCGGTAATCCACATGCTCCCACTCATTAAAGAATGTTTGTCGAATTCGTGATGCATGTAACGTGTTCGGAATACGGAATGTCATATTGAAGGAAACAATGTAAATTATATGTCTATTGGGTAGAACTCGCTTGAAGAGAATTTTTCTGCGAAACGTGCCTCATTTTCAAAACTGCCATTAGGAGAACCCTGTGAAATCTGAGAAAATGCTTCTAAGTGTCAATATGCCTTGAATGGTGAATGAAAGTCCGATAATCCACATGTTAATAACAGTGTAGTAAATATTTTTCAAACCGTGATACATGGAGCGCTTTTGGAAAACGGAATTTCAGCGTAATGAAACAATGAAAATTACAATTCTATAGTGTAGAACCAGCTAGAATAGAATTTTTCTGCGAAAATTGCATGATTATCGAATCTGAAATTTGGAGAAAGCTTCAAAATGAGAGTAAATATTTCTGGGTGTAAATATGCCTTTATGTTGGAAGAAAGTTCGGTAATCCATATTTTCACAACATATTAAAGAATCTTTTTCTAATCCGTGATGAATATACCGCGTTCGGATCGTGGAATTTCACAGTGATTGAAGCAATGTAAATTACTTCTCTATTGGGTTGAACTCGCTCCAAGAGAATTTTTCTGCGATAACTGCTTCATTTTTGAAATTGGCGTTTGGAAAACGTTGCAAAATCTGAGAAAATACTTCTACGTATCAATATTCAATCTATTGTGATGAAAGTTCGGTAATCCACATGCTAACAAACCTGTAGTGAATATTTGTCGAAACCATTATGCCTGTAGCATGTTGGGAACACGGAATTTCATGGCCAGGGAGTTTATGTAAATTGCATTTCTCTTGGTTAGAAATCACTCCAACAGATTTTTCATGAGAAACCGGCCTCATTTTCAAAACTGGCATTACGAAAAACTTTCGAAGAATGAGAAAATGCTTCAAAGTGTCAATATGGCTTTTTTGGTGGATGAAAGTGCGGTAATCCTTATGCTAACAACTCTGTATTGAATATATGTCGAATCCGTGATGCATGTATCTTTATCGGAACACGGAACTTCACGATGACTGATTCTATGTAAATTGCATGTCTATAGGTTAGAACTCGATCCAAGAGGATTTTTCTGCGAAAACTGCATGATTTAAAAACTGAAATTAGGAGAAATCTACTAAATCAGAAAAAAATTTCTATGTATAAATATGCATTTTAAGGTGGATGAAAGTTCGGTAATACACATGTTCACAACTCATTAAAGAATTTTTGTCAAATCCGTGATGCATGTAAAGTGTTCAGAACACGGAAAGTCACGGTGAGTGAAACTAGGTAAATTACATATCTTTTGTTTAGAACTCGCTCCAAGAGCATTTTCCTGCCAAATCTGCCTCATTTTCAAACCTGGCATTAAAACTAACCTGTGAAATCTGAGAAAATTCTTCAAAGTGACACTAAGCCATGTATGGTGGATGAAAGTGCTGTAATCCACTTGCTAACAACACGGTAGTGAATATTTCTCGAACCCGAGATGCATGTAACTTGATCTGGAC
Source organism: Camelus bactrianus (assembly GCF_048773025.1). Classification (NCBI taxonomy): domain Eukaryota; kingdom Metazoa; phylum Chordata; class Mammalia; order Artiodactyla; family Camelidae; genus Camelus; species Camelus bactrianus. Next base: position 43,421,871 of record NC_133556.1, read on the forward strand.
ACAGAATTTCACGGTGAGCGAATCCATGTAAATTACATGTGTATTGTTTTGAACCCGCTCCAAGAGTTTTTGACGTGAAATCTGCCTCAGTTTCGAAACTGGCTTTTGGAAAGCTCTGTGAAACCAGAGAAAATGCTTCTAAGCATCAATATCCCTTGTATTGTGATGAAAGACCTGTAATATACATGCAAACAACCTTGTAGTGTATTTTTGTCGAATCCTATCTGCATGTAGCATGTTCGAAACATGGAAGTTCACAGCTGGAGAATCTATGTAATTTACATATCTTTTGGGTAGAACAAGCTCCAATAGTTTTTCCCTAAGGAAACTGCCTGATTTTTGAAACTGTTATTAGGAAAAAGCTGCAAACTCAGACTTAATGTTTCTAGGTGTAAATATGCCTTGCAAGGTGGATGAAAGTTCTGTAATACACATGTACACAACTGAGTAAAAATGTTTCTCAAATCCGTGATGTATGTAGTGTGTTCGGAACACGGAATGTCACATTGAAGGAAACTATGTAAATTACATATCTATTGGTGAGAACCCGCTCCAGGAGCATTTTACTGTATAATCTACCTCTGTTTCGAAACTGGTGTTATGAAAACGCTGCAAAATCTGAGCAAATGCTTTAAGGTGACAATATGTCTTCAATGGTTTATTAAAGAGGTGTAATTCAAATTCTAACAACTCAGCTGTGAATATTTGTTGAATCCATGGTGCATGTATCTCTTTTGGAACATGGAATATTACGGTGATGGTATCTATGAAAATGGGATGTCTATTGGATCGAACATGCAGCAAGAGAATTTTTCTGCGAAAACTGCCTGATTTTCGTAACTGACGTTAGGAAAATCTGCGAAAACTAAGTAAATATTTCTAGGTGTAAATATGCCTTGTATTGTGGTTGAAACATCGGTAATCCACATGCTCACGGTCATTCAATAAAGTTTGTCGAAGCCGTGATGAATGTAACTTTTTCGGAACACGGATAGTCTCGTTGAGTGAAACACGGAAAATAACAATTCTACTGGATAGAACTCGCTTGAGTTGAATTTTTCTGCGAAAATTTCATCATTTTCGAAACAGGATGTTAGGAAAAACCTGCGAAATGAGAATAACTTCTTCTAGGTGTAAATATGCCTTGTATGGTGGATGAAAGTTCGGTAATCCACATGCTCCCACTCATTAAAGAATGTTTGTCGAATTCGTGATGCATGTAACGTGTTCGGAATACGGAATGTCATATTGAAGGAAACAATGTAAATTATATGTCTATTGGGTAGAACTCGCTTGAAGAGAATTTTTCTGCGAAACGTGCCTCATTTTCAAAACTGCCATTAGGAGAACCCTGTGAAATCTGAGAAAATGCTTCTAAGTGTCAATATGCCTTGAATGGTGAATGAAAGTCCGATAATCCACATGTTAATAACAGTGTAGTAAATATTTTTCAAACCGTGATACATGGAGCGCTTTTGGAAAACGGAATTTCAGCGTAATGAAACAATGAAAATTACAATTCTATAGTGTAGAACCAGCTAGAATAGAATTTTTCTGCGAAAATTGCATGATTATCGAGTCTGAAATTTGGAGAAAGCTTCAAAATGAGAGTAAATATTTCTGGGTGTAAATATGCCTTTATGTTGGAAGAAAGTTCGGTAATCCATATTTTCACAACATATTAAAGAATCTTTTTCTAATCCGTGATGAATATACCGCGTTCGGATCATGGAATTTCACAGTGATTGAAGCAATGTAAATTACTTCTCTATTGGGTTGAACTCGCTCCAAGAGAATTTTTCTGCGATAACTGCTTCATTTTTGAAACTGGCGTTTGGAAAACGTTGCAAAATCTGAGAAAATACTTCTACGTATCAATATTCAATCTATTGTGATGAAAGTTCGGTAATCCACATGCTAACAAACCTGTAGTGAATATTTGTCGAAACCATTATGCCTGTAGCATGTTGGGAACACGGAATTTCATGGCCAGGGAGTTTATGTAAATTGCATTTCTCTTGGTTAGAAATCACTCCAACAGATTTTTCATGAGAAACCGGCCTCATTTTCAAAACTGGCATTACGAAAAACTTTCGAAGAATGAGAAAATGCTTCAAAGTGTCAATATGGCTTTTTTGGTGGATGAAAGTGCGGTAATCCTTATGCTAACAACTCTGTATTGAATATATGTCGAATCCGTGATGCATGTATCTTTATCGGAACACGGAACTTCACGATGACTGATTCTATGTAAATTGCATGTCTATAGGTTAGAACTCGATCCAAGAGGATTTTTCTGCGAAAACTGCATGATTTAAAAACTGAAATTAGGAGAAATCTACTAAATCAGAAAAAAATTTCTATGTATAAATATGCATTTTAAGGTGGATGAAAGTTCGGTAATACACATGTTCACAACTCATTAAAGAATTTTTGTCAAATCCGTGATGCATGTAAAGTGTTCAGAACACGGAAAGTCACGGTGAGTGAAACTAGGTAAATTACATATCTTTTGTTTAGAACTCGCTCCAAGAGCATTTTCCTGCCAAATCTGCCTCATTTTCAAACCTGGCATTAAAACTAACCTGTGAAATCTGAGAAAATTCTTCAAAGTGACACTAAGCCATGTATGGTGGATGAAAGTGCTGTAATCCACTTGCTAACAACACGGTAGTGAATATTTCTCGAACCCGAGATGCATGTAACTTGATCTGGACACAGAATTTCACGGTGAGCGAATCCATGTAAATTACATGTGTATTGTTTTGAACCCGCTCCAAGAGTTTTTGACGTGAAATCTGCCTCAGTTTCGAAACTGGCTTTTGGAAAGCTCTGTGAAACCAGAGAAAATGCTTCTAAGCATCAATATCCCTTGTATTGTGATGAAAGACCTGTAATATACATGCAAACAACCTTGTAGTGTATTTTTGTCGAATCCTATCTGCATGTAGCATGTTCGAAACATGGAAGTTCACAGCTGGAGAATCTATGTAATTTACATATCTTTTGGGTAGAACAAGCTCCAATAGTTTTTCCCTAAGGAAACTGCCTGATTTTTGAAACTGTTATTAGGAAAAAGCTGCAAACTCAGACTTAATGTTTCTAGGTGTAAATATGCCTTGCAAGGTGGATGAAAGTTCTGTAATACACATGTACACAACTGAGTAAAAATGTTTCTCAAATCCGTGATGTATGTAGTGTGTTCGGAACACGGAATGTCACATTGAAGGAAACTATGTAAATTACATATCTATTGGTGAGAACCCGCTCCAGGAGCATTTTACTGTATAATCTACCTCTGTTTCGAAACTGGTGTTATGAAAACGCTGCAAAATCTGAGCAAATGCTTTAAGGTGACAATATGTCTTCAATGGTTTATTAAAGAGGTGTAATTCAAATTCTAACAACTCAGCTGTGAATATTTGTTGAATCCATGGTGCATGTATCTCTTTTGGAACATGGAATATTACGGTGATGGTATCTATGAAAATGGGATGTCTATTGGATCGAACATGCAGCAAGAGAATTTTTCTGCGAAAACTGCCTGATTTTCGTAACTGACGTTAGGAAAATCTGCGAAAACTAAGTAAATATTTCTAGGTGTAAATATGCCTTGTATTGTGGTTGAAACATCGGTAATCCACATGCTCACGGTCATTCAATAAAGTTTGTCGAAGCCGTGATGAATGTAACTTTTTCGGAACACGGATAGTCTCGTTGAGTGAAACACGGAAAATAACAATTCTACTGGATAGAACTCGCTTGAGTTGAATTTTTCTGCGAAAATTTCATCATTTTCGAAACAGGATGTTAGGAAAAACCTGCGAAATGAGAATAACTTCTTCTAGGTGTAAATATGCCTTGTATGGTGGATGAAAGTTCGGTAATCCACATGCTCCCACTCATTAAAGAATGTTTGTCGAATTCGTGATGCATGTAACGTGTTCGGAATACGGAATGTCATATTGAAGGAAACAATGTAAATTATATGTCTATTGGGTAGAACTCGCTTGAAGAGAATTTTTCTGCGAAACGTGCCTCATTTTCAAAACTGCCATTAGGAGAACCCTGTGAAATCTGAGAAAATGCTTCTAAGTGTCAATATGCCTTGAATGGTGAATGAAAGTCCGATAATCCACATGTTAATAACAGTGTAGTAAATATTTTTCAAACCGTGATACATGGAGCGCTTTTGGAAAACGGAATTTCAGCGTAATGAAACAATGAAAATTACAATTCTATAGTGTAGAACCAGCTAGAATAGAATTTTTCTGCGAAAATTGCATGATTATCGAGTCTGAAATTTGGAGAAAGCTTCAAAATGAGAGTAAATATTTCTGGGTGTAAATATGCCTTTATGTTGGAAGAAAGTTCGGTAATCCATATTTTCACAACATATTAAAGAATCTTTTTCTAATCCGTGATGAATATACCGCGTTCGGATCATGGAATTTCACAGTGATTGAAGCAATGTAAATTACTTCTCTATTGGGTTGAACTCGCTCCAAGAGAATTTTTCTGCGATAACTGCTTCATTTTTGAAACTGGCGTTTGGAAAACGTTGCAAAATCTGAGAAAATACTTCTACGTATCAATATTCAATCTATTGTGATGAAAGTTCGGTAATCCACATGCTAACAAACCTGTAGTGAATATTTGTCGAAACCATTATGCCTGTAGCATGTTGGGAACACGGAATTTCATGGCCAGGGAGTTTATGTAAATTGCATTTCTCTTGGTTAGAAATCACTCCAACAGATTTTTCATGAGAAACCGGCCTCATTTTCAAAACTGGCATTACGAAAAACTTTCGAAGAATGAGAAAATGCTTCAAAGTGTCAATATGGCTTTTTTGGTGGATGAAAGTGCGGTAATCCTTATGCTAACAACTCTGTATTGAATATATGTCGAATCCGTGATGCATGTATCTTTATCGGAACACGGAACTTCACGATGACTGATTCTATGTAAATTGCATGTCTATAGGTTAGAACTCGATCCAAGAGGATTTTTCTGCGAAAACTGCATGATTTAAAAACTGAAATTAGGAGAAATCTACTAAATCAGAAAAAAATTTCTATGTATAAATATGCATTTTAAGGTGGATGAAAGTTCGGTAATACACATGTTCACAACTCATTAAAGAATTTTTGTCAAATCCGTGATGCATGTAAAGTGTTCAGAACACGGAAAGTCACGGTGAGTGAAACTAGGTAAATTACATATCTTTTGTTTAGAACTCGCTCCAAGAGCATTTTCCTGCCAAATCTGCCTCATTTTCAAACCTGGCATTAAAACTAACCTGTGAAATCTGAGAAAATTCTTCAAAGTGACACTAAGCCATGTATGGTGGATGAAAGTGCTGTAATCCACTTGCTAACAACACGGTAGTGAATATTTCTCGAACCCAAGATGCATGTAACTTGATCTGGACACAGAATTTCACGGTGAGCGAATCCATGTAAATTACATGTGTATTGTTTTGAACCCGCTCCAAGAGTTTTTGACGTGAAATCTGCCTCAGTTTCGAAACTGGCTTTTGGAAAGCTCTGTGAAACCAGAGAAAATGCTTCTAAGCATCAATATCCCTTGTATTGTGATGAAAGACCTGTAATATACATGCAAACAACCTTGTAGTGTATTTTTGTCGAATCCTATCTGCATGTAGCATGTTCGAAACATGGAAGTTCACAGCTGGAGAATCTATGTAATTTACATATCTTTTGGGTAGAACAAGCTCCAATAGTTTTTCCCTAAGGAAACTGCCTGATTTTTGAAACTGTTATTAGGAAAAAGCTGCAAACTCAGACTTAATGTTTCTAGGTGTAAATATGCCTTGCAAGGTGGATGAAAGTTCTGTAATACACATGTACACAACTGAGTAAAAATGTTTCTCAAATCCGTGATGTATGTAGTGTGTTCGGAACACGGAATGTCACATTGAAGGAAACTATGTAAATTACATATCTATTGGTGAGAACCCGCTCCAGGAGCATTTTACTGTATAATCTACCTCTGTTTCGAAACTGGTGTTATGAAAACGCTGCAAAATCTGAGCAAATGCTTTAAGGTGACAATATGTCTTCAATGGTTTATTAAAGAGGTGTAATTCAAATTCTAACAACTCAGCTGTGAATATTTGTTGAATCCATGGTGCATGTATCTCTTTTGGAACATGGAATATTACGGTGATGGTATCTATGAAAATGGGATGTCTATTGGATCGAACATGCAGCAAGAGAATTTTTCTGCGAAAACTGCCTGATTTTCGTAACTGACGTTAGGAAAATCTGCGAAAACTAAGTAAATATTTCTAGGTGTAAATATGCCTTGTATTGTGGTTGAAACATCGGTAATCCACATGCTCACGGTCATTCAATAAAGTTTGTCGAAGCCGTGATGAATGTAACTTTTTCGGAACACGGATAGTCTCGTTGAGTGAAACACGGAAAATAACAATTCTACTGGATAGAACTCGCTTGAGTTGAATTTTTCTGCGAAAATTTCATCATTTTCGAAACAGGATGTTAGGAAAAACCTGCGAAATGAGAATAACTTCTTCTAGGTGTAAATATGCCTTGTATGGTGGATGAAAGTTCGGTAATCCACATGCTCCCACTCATTAAAGAATGTTTGTCGAATTCGTGATGCATGTAACGTGTTCGGAATACGGAATGTCATATTGAAGGAAACAATGTAAATTATATGTCTATTGGGTAGAACTCGCTTGAAGAGAATTTTTCTGCGAAACGTGCCTCATTTTCAAAACTGCCATTAGGAGAACCCTGTGAAATCTGAGAAAATGCTTCTAAGTGTCAATATGCCTTGAATGGTGAATGAAAGTCCGATAATCCACATGTTAATAACAGTGTAGTAAATATTTTTCAAACCGTGATACATGGAGCGCTTTTGGAAAACGGAATTTCAGCGTAATGAAACAATGAAAATTACAATTCTATAGTGTAGAACCAGCTAGAATAGAATTTTTCTGCGAAAATTGCATGATTATCGAATCTGAAATTTGGAGAAAGCTTCAAAATGAGAGTAAATATTTCTGGGTGTAAATATGCCTTTATGTTGGAAGAAAGTTCGGTAATCCATATTTTCACAACATATTAAAGAATCTTTTTCTAATCCGTGATGAATATACCGCGTTCGGATCGTGGAATTTCACAGTGATTGAAGCAATGTAAATTACTTCTCTATTGGGTTGAACTCGCTCCAAGAGAATTTTTCTGCGATAACTGCTTCATTTTTGAAACTGGCGTTTGGAAAACGTTGCAAAATCTGAGAAAATACTTCTACGTATCAATATTCAATCTATTGTGATGAAAGTTCGGTAATCCACATGCTAACAAACCTGTAGTGAATATTTGTCGAAACCATTATGCCTGTAGCATGTTGGGAACACGGAATTTCATGGCCAGGGAGTTTATGTAAATTGCATTTCTCTTGGTTAGAAATCACTCCAACAGATTTTTCATGAGAAACCGGCCTCATTTTCAAAACTGGCATTACGAAAAACTTTCGAAGAATGAGAAAATGCTTCAAAGTGTCAATATGGCTTTTTTGGTGGATGAAAGTGCGGTAATCCTTATGCTAACAACTCTGTATTGAATATATGTCGAATCCGTGATGCATGTATCTTTATCGGAACACGGAACTTCACGATGACTGATTCTATGTAAATTGCATGTCTATAGGTTAGAACTCGATCCAAGAGGATTTTTCTGCGAAAACTGCATGATTTAAAAACTGAAATTAGGAGAAATCTACTAAATCAGAAAAAAATTTCTATGTATAAATATGCATTTTAAGGTGGATGAAAGTTCGGTAATACACATGTTCACAACTCATTAAAGAATTTTTGTCAAATCCGTGATGCATGTAAAGTGTTCAGAACACGGAAAGTCACGGTGAGTGAAACTAGGTAAATTACATATCTTTTGTTTAGAACTCGCTCCAAGAGCATTTTCCTGCCAAATCTGCCTCATTTTCAAACCTGGCATTAAAACTAACCTGTGAAATCTGAGAAAATTCTTCAAAGTGACACTAAGCCATGTATGGTGGATGAAAGTGCTGTAATCCACTTGCTAACAACACGGTAGTGAATATTTCTCGAACCCGAGATGCATGTAACTTGATCTGGACACAGAATTTCACGGTGAGCGAATCCATGTAAATTACATGTGTATTGTTTTGAACCCGCTCCAAGAGTTTTTGACGTGAAATCTGCCTCAGTTTCGAAACTGGCTTTTGGAAAGCTCTGTGAAACCAGAGAAAATGCTTCTAAGCATCAATATCCCTTGTATTGTGATGAAAGACCTGTAATATACATGCAAACAACCTTGTAGTGTATTTTTGTCGAATCCTATCTGCATGTAGCATGTTCGAAACATGGAAGTTCACAGCTGGAGAATCTATGTAATTTACATATCTTTTGGGTAGAACAAGCTCCAATAGTTTTTCCCTAAGGAAACTGCCTGATTTTTGAAACTGTTATTAGGAAAAAGCTGCAAACTCAGACTTAATGTTTCTAGGTGTAAATATGCCTTGCAAGGTGGATGAAAGTTCTGTAATACACATGTACACAACTGAGTAAAAATGTTTCTCAAATCCGTGATGTATGTAGTGTGTTCGGAACACGGAATGTCACATTGAAGGAAACTATGTAAATTACATATCTATTGGTGAGAACCCGCTCCAGGAGCATTTTACTGTATAATCTACCTCTGTTTCGAAACTGGTGTTATGAAAACGCTGCAAAATCTGAGCAAATGCTTTAAGGTGACAATATGTCTTCAATGGTTTATTAAAGAGGTGTAATTCAAATTCTAACAACTCAGCTGTGAATATTTGTTGAATCCATGGTGCATGTATCTCTTTTGGAACATGGAATATTACGGTGATGGTATCTATGAAAATGGGATGTCTATTGGATCGAACATGCAGCAAGAGAATTTTTCTGCGAAAACTGCCTGATTTTCGTAACTGACGTTAGGAAAATCTGCGAAAACTAAGTAAATATTTCTAGGTGTAAATATGCCTTGTATTGTGGTTGAAACATCGGTAATCCACATGCTCACGGTCATTCAATAAAGTTTGTCGAAGCCGTGATGAATGTAACTTTTTCGGAACACGGATAGTCTCATTGAGTGAAACACGGAAAATAACAATTCTACTGGATAGAACTCGCTTGAGTTGAATTTTTCTGCGAAAATTTCATCATTTTCGAAACAGGATGTTAGGAAAAACCTGCGAAATGAGAATAACTTCTTCTAGGTGTAAATATGCCTTGTATGGTGGATGAAAGTTCGGTAATCCACATGCTCCCACTCATTAAAGAATGTTTGTCGAATTCGTGATGCATGTAACGTGTTCGGAATATGGAATGTCATATTGAAGGAAACAATGTAAATTATATGTCTATTGGGTAGAACTCGCTTGAAGAGAATTTTTCTGCGAAACGTGCCTCATTTTCAAAACTGCCATTAGGAGAACCCTGTGAAATCTGAGAAAATGCTTCTAAGTGTCAATATGCCTTGAATGGTGAATGAAAGTCCGATAATCCACATGTTAATAACAGTGTAGTAAATATTTTTCAAACCGTGATACATGGAGCGCTTTTGGAAAACGGAATTTCAGCGTAATGAAACAATGAAAATTACAATTCTATAGTGTAGAACCAGCTAGAATAGAATTTTTCTGCGAAAATTGCATGATTATCGAATCTGAAATTTGGAGAAAGCTTCAAAATGAGAGTAAATATTTCTGGGTGTAAATATGCCTTTATGTTGGAAGAAAGTTCGGTAATCCATATTTTCACAACATATTAAAGAATCTTTTTCTAATCCGTGATGAATATACCGCGTTCGGATCGTGGAATTTCACAGTGATTGAAGCAATGTAAATTACTTCTCTATTGGGTTGAACTCGCTCCAAGAGAATTTTTCTGCGATAACTGCTTCATTTTTGAAACTGGCGTTTGGAAAACGTTGCAAAATCTGAGAAAATACTTCTACGTATCAATATTCAATCTATTGTGATGAAAGTTCGGTAATCCACATGCTAACAAACCTGTAGTGAATATTTGTCGAAACCATTATGCCTGTAGCATGTTGGGAACACGGAATTTCATGGCCAGGGAGTTTATGTAAATTGCATTTCTCTTGGTTAGAAATCACTCCAACAGATTTTTCATGAGAAACCGGCCTCATTTTCAAAACTGGCATTACGAAAAACTTTCGAAGAATGAGAAAATGCTTCAAAGTGTCAATATGGCTTTTTTGGTGGATGAAAGTGCGGTAATCCTTATGCTAACAACTCTGTATTGAATATATGTCGAATCCGTGATGCATGTATCTTTATCGGAACACGGAACTTCACGATGACTGATTCTATGTAAATTGCATGTCTATAGGTTAGAACTCGATCCAAGAGGATTTTTCTGCGAAAACTGCATGATTTAAAAACTGAAATTAGGAGAAATCTACTAAATCAGAAAAAAATTTCTATGTATAAATATGCATTTTAAGGTGGATGAAAGTTCGGTAATACACATGTTCACAACTCATTAAAGAATTTTTGTCAAATCCGTGATGCATGTAAAGTGTTCAGAACACGGAAAGTCACGGTGAGTGAAACTAGGTAAATTACATATCTTTTGTTTAGAACTCGCTCCAAGAGCATTTTCCTGCCAAATCTGCCTCATTTTCAAACCTGGCATTAAAACTAACCTGTGAAATCTGAGAAAATTCTTCAAAGTGACACTAAGCCATGTATGGTGGATGAAAGTGCTGTAATCCACTTGCTAACAACACGGTAGTGAATATTTCTCGAACCCGAGATGCATGTAACTTGATCTGGACACAGAATTTCACGGTGAGCGAATCCATGTAAATTACATGTGTATTGTTTTGAACCCGCTCCAAGAGTTTTTGACGTGAAATCTGCCTCAGTTTCGAAACTGGCTTTTGGAAAGCTCTGTGAAACCAGAGAAAATGCTTCTAAGCATCAATATCCCTTGTATTGTGATGAAAGACCTGTAATATACATGCAAACAACCTTGTAGTGTATTTTTGTCGAATCCTATCTGCATGTAGCATGTTCGAAACATGGAAGTTCACAGCTGGAGAATCTATGTAATTTACATATCTTTTGGGTAGAACAAGCTCCAATAGTTTTTCCCTAAGGAAACTGCCTGATTTTTGAAACTGTTATTAGGAAAAAGCTGCAAACTCAGACTTAATGTTTCTAGGTGTAAATATGCCTTGCAAGGTGGATGAAAGTTCTGTAATACACATGTACACAACTGAGTAAAAATGTTTCTCAAATCCGTGATGTATGTAGTGTGTTCGGAACACGGAATGTCACATTGAAGGAAACTATGTAAATTACATATCTATTGGTGAGAACCCGCTCCAGGAGCATTTTACTGTATAATCTACCTCTGTTTCGAAACTGGTGTTATGAAAACGCTGCAAAATCTGAGCAAATGCTTTAAGGTGACAATATGTCTTCAATGGTTTATTAAAGAGGTGTAATTCAAATTCTAACAACTCAGCTGTGAATATTTGTTGAATCCATGGTGCATGTATCTCTTTTGGAACATGGAATATTACGGTGATGGTATCTATGAAAATGGGATGTCTATTGGATCGAACATGCAGCAAGAGAATTTTTCTGCGAAAACTGCCTGATTTTCGTAACTGACGTTAGGAAAATCTGCGAAAACTAAGTAAATATTTCTAGGTGTAAATATGCCTTGTATTGTGGTTGAAACATCGGTAATCCACATGCTCACGGTCATTCAATAAAGTTTGTCGAAGCCGTGATGAATGTAACTTTTTCGGAACACGGATAGTCTCGTTGAGTGAAACACGGAAAATAACAATTCTACTGGATAGAACTCGCTTGAGTTGAATTTTTCTGCGAAAATTTCATCATTTTCGAAACAGGATGTTAGGAAAAACCTGCGAAATGAGAATAACTTCTTCTAGGTGTAAATATGCCTTGTATGGTGGATGAAAGTTCGGTAATCCACATGCTCCCACTCATTAAAGAATGTTTGTCGAATTCGTGATGCATGTAACGTGTTCGGAATACGGAATGTCATATTGAAGGAAACAATGTAAATTATATGTCTATTGGGTAGAACTCGCTTGAAGAGAATTTTTCTGCGAAACGTGCCTCATTTTCAAAACTGCCATTAGGAGAACCCTGTGAAATCTGAGAAAATGCTTCTAAGTGTCAATATGCCTTGAATGGTGAATGAAAGTCCGGTAATCCACATGTTAATAACAGTGTAGTAAATATTTTTCAAACCGTGATACATGGAGCGCTTTTGGAAAACGGAATTTCAGCGTAATGAAACAATGAAAATTACAATTCTATAGTGTAGAACCAGCTAGAATAGAATTTTTCTGCGAAAATTGCATGATTATCGAATCTGAAATTTGGAGAAAGCTTCAAAATGAGAGTAAATATTTCTGGGTGTAAATATGCCTTTATGTTGGAAGAAAGTTCGGTAATCCATATTTTCACAACATATTAAAGAATCTTTTTCTAATCCGTGATGAATATACCGCGTTCGGATCGTGGAATTTCACAGTGATTGAAGCAATGTAAATTACTTCTCTATTGGGTTGAACTCGCTCCAAGAGAATTTTTCTGCGATAACTGCTTCATTTTTGAAACTGGCGTTTGGAAAACGTTGCAAAATCTGAGAAAATACTTCTACGTATCAATATTCAATCTATTGTGATGAAAGTTCGGTAATCCACATGCTAACAAACCTGTAGTGAATATTTGTCGAAACCATTATGCCTGTAGCATGTTGGGAACACGGAATTTCATGGCCAGGGAGTTTATGTAAATTGCATTTCTCTTGGTTAGAAATCACTCCAACAGAGTTTTCATGAGAAACCTGCCTCATTTTCAAAACTGGCATTACGAAAAACTTTCGAAGAATGAGAAAATGCTTCAAAGTGTCAATATGGCTTTTTTGGTGGATGAAAGTGCGGTAATCCTTATGCTAACAACTCTGTATTGAATATATGTCGAATCCGTGATGCATGTATCTTTATCGGAACACGGAACTTCACGATGACTGATTCTATGTAAATTGCATGTCTATAGGTTAGAACTCGATCCAAGAGGATTTTTCTGCGAAAACTGCATGATTTAAAAACTGAAATTAGGAGAAATCTACTAAATCAGAAAAAAATTTCTATGTATAAATATGCATTTTAAGGTGGATGAAAGTTCGGTAATACACATGTTCACAACTCATTAAAGAATTTTTGTCAAATCCGTGATGCATGTAAAGTGTTCAGAACACGGAAAGTCACGGTGAGTGAAACTAGGTAAATTACATATCTTTTGTTTAGAACTCGCTCCAAGAGCATTTTCCTGCCAAATCTGCCTCATTTTCAAACCTGGCATTAAAACTAACCTGTGAAATCTGAGAAAATTCTTCAAAGTGACACTAAGCCATGTATGGTGGATGAAAGTGCTGTAATCCACTTGCTAACAACACGGTAGTGAATATTTCTCGAACCCGAGATGCATGTAACTTGATCTGGACACAGAATTTCACGGTGAGCGAATCCATGTAAATTACATGTGTATTGTTTTGAACCCGCTCCAAGAGTTTTTGACGTGAAATCTGCCTCAGTTTCGAAACTGGCTTTTGGAAAGCTCTGTGAAACCAGAGAAAATGCTTCTAAGCATCAATATCCCTTGTATTGTGATGAAAGACCTGTAATATACATGCAAACAACCTTGTAGTGTATTTTTGTCGAATCCTATCTGCATGTAGCATGTTCGAAACATGGAAGTTCACAGCTGGAGAATCTATGTAATTTACATATCTTTTGGGTAGAACAAGCTCCAATAGTTTTTCCCTAAGGAAACTGCCTGATTTTTGAAACTGTTATTAGGAAAAAGCTGCAAACTCAGACTTAATGTTTCTAGGTGTAAATATGCCTTGCAAGGTGGATGAAAGTTCTGTAATACACATGTACACAACTGAGTAAAAATGTTTCTCAAATCCGTGATATATGTAGTGTGTTCGGAACACGGAATGTCACATTGAAGGAAACTATGTAAATTACATATCTATTGGTGAGAACCCGCTCCAGGAGCATTTTACTGTATAATCTACCTCTGTTTCGAAACTGGTGTTATGAAAACGCTGCAAAATCTGAGCAAATGCTTTAAGGTGACAATATGTCTTCAATGGTTTATTAAAGAGGTGTAATTCAAATTCTAACAACTCAGCTGTGAATATTTGTTGAATCCATGGTGCATGTATCTCTTTTGGAACATGGAATATTACGGTGATGGTATCTATGAAAATGGGATGTCTATTGGATCGAACATGCAGCAAGAGAATTTTTCTGCGAAAACTGCCTGATTTTCGTAACTGACGTTAGGAAAATCTGCGAAAACTAAGTAAATATTTCTAGGTGTAAATATGCCTTGTATTGTGGTTGAAACATCGGTAATCCACATGCTCACGGTCATTCAATAAAGTTTGTCGAAGCCGTGATGAATGTAACTTTTTCGGAACACGGATAGTCTCGTTGAGTGAAACACGGAAAATAACAATTCTACTGGATAGAACTCGCTTGAGTTGAATTTTTCTGCGAAAATTTCATCATTTTCGAAACAGGATGTTAGGAAAAACCTGCGAAATGAGAATAACTTCTTCTAGGTGTAAATATGCCTTGTATGGTGGATGAAAGTTCGGTAATCCACATGCTCCCACTCATTAAAGAATGTTTGTCGAATTCGTGATGCATGTAACGTGTTCGGAATACGGAATGTCATATTGAAGGAAACAATGTAAATTATATGTCTATTGGGTAGAACTCGCTTGAAGAGAATTTTTCTGCGAAACGTGCCTCATTTTCAAAACTGCCATTAGGAGAACCCTGTGAAATCTGAGAAAATGCTTCTAAGTGTCAATATGCCTTGAATGGTGAATGAAAGTCCGGTAATCCACATGTTAATAACAGTGTAGTAAATATTTTTCAAACCGTGATACATGGAGCGCTTTTGGAAAACGGAATTTCAGCGTAATGAAACAATGAAAATTACAATTCTATAGTGTAGAACCAGCTAGAATAGAATTTTTCTGCGAAAATTGCATGATTATCGAATCTGAAATTTGGAGAAAGCTTCAAAATGAGAGTAAATATTTCTGGGTGTAAATATGCCTTTATGTTGGAAGAAAGTTCGGTAATCCATATTTTCACAACATATTAAAGAATCTTTTTCTAATCCGTGATGAATATACCGCGTTCGGATCGTGGAATTTCACAGTGATTGAAGCAATGTAAATTACTTCTCTATTGGGTTGAACTCGCTCCAAGAGAATTTTTCTGCGATAACTGCTTCATTTTTGAAACTGGCGTTTGGAAAACGTTGCAAAATCTGAGAAAATACTTCTACGTATCAATATTCAATCTATTGTGATGAAAGTTCGGTAATCCACATGCTAACAAACCTGTAGTGAATATTTGTCGAAACCATTATGCCTGTAGCATGTTGGGAACACGGAATTTCATGGCCAGGGAGTTTATGTAAATTGCATTTCTCTTGGTTAGAAATCACTCCAACAGATTTTTCATGAGAAACCGGCCTCATTTTCAAAACTGGCATTACGAAAAACTTTCGAAGAATGAGAAAATGCTTCAAAGTGTCAATATGGCTTTTTTGGTGGATGAAAGTGCGGTAATCCTTATGCTAACAACTCTGTATTGAATATATGTCGAATCCGTGATGCATGTATCTTTATCGGAACACGGAACTTCACGATGACTGATTCTATGTAAATTGCATGTCTATAGGTTAGAACTCGATCCAAGAGGATTTTTCTGCGAAAACTGCATGATTTAAAAACTGAAATTAGGAGAAATCTACTAAATCAGAAAAAAATTTCTATGTATAAATATGCATTTTAAGGTGGATGAAAGTTCGGTAATACACATGTTCACAACTCATTAAAGAATTTTTGTCAAATCCGTGATGCATGTAAAGTGTTCAGAACACGGAAAGTCACGGTGAGTGAAACTAGGTAAATTACATATCTTTTGTTTAGAACTCGCTCCAAGAGCATTTTCCTGCCAAATCTGCCTCATTTTCAAACCTGGCATTAAAACTAACCTGTGAAATCTGAGAAAATTCTTCAAAGTGACACTAAGCCATGTATGGTGGATGAAAGTGCTGTAATCCACTTGCTAACAACACGGTAGTGAATATTTCTCGAACCCGAGATGCATGTAACTTGATCTGGACACAGAATTTCACGGTGAGCGAATCCATGTAAATTACATGTGTATTGTTTTGAACCCGCTCCAAGAGTTTTTGACGTGAAATCTGCCTCAGTTTCGAAACTGGCTTTTGGAAAGCTCTGTGAAACCAGAGAAAATGCTTCTAAGCATCAATATCCCTTGTATTGTGATGAAAGACCTGTAATATACATGCAAACAACCTTGTAGTGTATTTTTGTCGAATCCTATCTGCATGTAGCATGTTCGAAACATGGAAGTTCACAGCTGGAGAATCTATGTAATTTACATATCTTTTGGGTAGAACAAGCTCCAATAGTTTTTCCCTAAGGAAACTGCCTGATTTTTGAAACTGTTATTAGGAAAAAGCTGCAAACTCAGACTTAATGTTTCTAGGTGTAAATATGCCTTGCAAGGTGGATGAAAGTTCTGTAATACACATGTACACAACTGAGTAAAAATGTTTCTCAAATCCGTGATGTATGTAGTGTGTTCGGAACACGGAATGTCACATTGAAGGAAACTATGTAAATTACATATCTATTGGTGAGAACCCGCTCCAGGAGCATTTTACTGTATAATCTACCTCTGTTTCGAAACTGGTGTTATGAAAACGCTGCAAAATCTGAGCAAATGCTTTAAGGTGACAATATGTCTTCAATGGTTTATTAAAGAGGTGTAATTCAAATTCTAACAACTCAGCTGTGAATATTTGTTGAATCCATGGTGCATGTATCTCTTTTGGAACATGGAATATTACGGTGATGGTATCTATGAAAATGGGATGTCTATTGGATCGAACATGCAGCAAGAGAATTTTTCTGCGAAAACTGCCTGATTTTCGTAACTGACGTTAGGAAAATCTGCGAAAACTAAGTAAATATTTCTAGGTGTAAATATGCCTTGTATTGTGGTTGAAACATCGGTAATCCACATGCTCACGGTCATTCAATAAAGTTTGTCGAAGCCGTGATGAATGTAACTTTTTCGGAACACGGATAGTCTCGTTGAGTGAAACACGGAAAATAACAATTCTACTGGATAGAACTCGCTTGAGTTGAATTTTTCTGCGAAAATTTCATCATTTTCGAAACAGGATGTTAGGAAAAACCTGCGAAATGAGAATAACTTCTTCTAGGTGTAAATATGCCTTGTATGGTGGATGAAAGTTCGGTAATCCACATGCTCCCACTCATTAAAGAATGTTTGTCGAATTCGTGATGCATGTAACGTGTTCGGAATACGGAATGTCATATTGAAGGAAACAATGTAAATTATATGTCTATTGGGTAGAACTCGCTTGAAGAGAATTTTTCTGCGAAACGTGCCTCATTTTCAAAACTGCCATTAGGAGAACCCTGTGAAATCTGAGAAAATGCTTCTAAGTGTCAATATGCCTTGAATGGTGAATGAAAGTCCGATAATCCACATGTTAATAACAGTGTAGTAAATATTTTTCAAACCGTGATACATGGAGCGCTTTTGGAAAACGGAATTTCAGCGTAATGAAACAATGAAAATTACAATTCTATAGTGTAGAACCAGCTAGAATAGAATTTTTCTGCGAAAATTGCATGATTATCGAATCTGAAATTTGGAGAAAGCTTCAAAATGAGAGTAAATATTTCTGGGTGTAAATATGCCTTTATGTTGGAAGAAAGTTCGGTAATCCATATTTTCACAACATATTAAAGAATCTTTTTCTAATCCGTGATGAATATACCGCGTTCGGATCGTGGAATTTCACAGTGATTGAAGCAATGTAAATTACTTCTCTATTGGGTTGAACTCGCTCCAAGAGAATTTTTCTGCGATAACTGCTTCATTTTTGAAACTGGCGTTTGGAAAACGTTGCAAAATCTGAGAAAATACTTCTACGTATCAATATTCAATCTATTGTGATGAAAGTTCGGTAATCCACATGCTAACAAACCTGTAGTGAATATTTGTCGAAACCATTATGCCTGTAGCATGTTGGGAACACGGAATTTCATGGCCAGGGAGTTTATGTAAATTGCATTTCTCTTGGTTAGAAATCACTCCAACAGATTTTTCATGAGAAACCGGCCTCATTTTCAAAACTGGCATTACGAAAAACTTTCGAAGAATGAGAAAATGCTTCAAAGTGTCAATATGGCTTTTTTGGTGGATGAAAGTGCGGTAATCCTTATGCTAACAACTCTGTATTGAATATATGTCGAATCCGTGATGCATGTATCTTTATCGGAACACGGAACTTCACGATGACTGATTCTATGTAAATTGCATGTCTATAGGTTAGAACTCGATCCAAGAGGATTTTTCTGCGAAAACTGCATGATTTAAAAACTGAAATTAGGAGAAATCTACTAAATCAGAAAAAAATTTCTATGTATAAATATGCATTTTAAGGTGGATGAAAGTTCGGTAATACACATGTTCACAACTCATTAAAGAATTTTTGTCAAATCCGTGATGCATGTAAAGTGTTCAGAACACGGAAAGTCACGGTGAGTGAAACTAGGTAAATTACATATCTTTTGTTTAGAACTCGCTCCAAGAGCATTTTCCTGCCAAATCTGCCTCATTTTCAAACCTGGCATTAAAACTAACCTGTGAAATCTGAGAAAATTCTTCAAAGTGACACTAAGCCATGTATGGTGGATGAAAGTGCTGTAATCCACTTGCTAACAACACGGTAGTGAATATTTCTCGAACCCGAGATGCATGTAACTTGATCTGGACACAGAATTTCACGGTGAGCGAATCCATGTAAATTACATGTGTATTGTTTTGAACCCGCTCCAAGAGTTTTTGACGTGAAATCTGCCTCAGTTTCGAAACTGGCTTTTGGAAAGCTCTGTGAAACCAGAGAAAATGCTTCTAAGCATCAATATCCCTTGTATTGTGATGAAAGACCTGTAATATACATGCAAACAACCTTGTAGTGTATTTTTGTCGAATCCTATCTGCATGTAGCATGTTCGAAACATGGAAGTTCACAGCTGGAGAATCTATGTAATTTACATATCTTTTGGGTAGAACAAGCTCCAATAGTTTTTCCCTAAGGAAACTGCCTGATTTTTGAAACTGTTATTAGGAAAAAGCTGCAAACTCAGACTTAATGTTTCTAGGTGTAAATATGCCTTGCAAGGTGGATGAAAGTTCTGTAATACACATGTACACAACTGAGTAAAAATGTTTCTCAAATCCGTGATGTATGTAGTGTGTTCGGAACACGGAATGTCACATTGAAGGAAACTATGTAAATTACATATCTATTGGTGAGAACCCGCTCCAGGAGCATTTTACTGTATAATCTACCTCTGTTTCGAAACTGGTGTTATGAAAACGCTGCAAAATCTGAGCAAATGCTTTAAGGTGACAATATGTCTTCAATGGTTTATTAAAGAGGTGTAATTCAAATTCTAACAACTCAGCTGTGAATATTTGTTGAATCCATGGTGCATGTATCTCTTTTGGAACATGGAATATTACGGTGATGGTATCTATGAAAATGGGATGTCTATTGGATCGAACATGCAGCAAGAGAATTTTTCTGCGAAAACTGCCTGATTTTCGTAACTGACGTTAGGAAAATCTGCGAAAACTAAGTAAATATTTCTAGGTGTAAATATGCCTTGTATTGTGGTTGAAACATCGGTAATCCACATGCTCACGGTCATTCAATAAAGTTTGTCGAAGCCGTGATGAATGTAACTTTTTCGGAACACGGATAGTCTCGTTGAGTGAAACACGGAAAATAACAATTCTACTGGATAGAACTCGCTTGAGTTGAATTTTTCTGCGAAAATTTCATCATTTTCGAAACAGGATGTTAGGAAAAACCTGCGAAATGAGAATAACTTCTTCTAGGTGTAAATATGCCTTGTATGGTGGATGAAAGTTCGGTAATCCACATGCTCCCACTCATTAAAGAATGTTTGTCGAATTCGTGATGCATGTAACGTGTTCGGAATACGGAATGTCATATTGAAGGAAACAATGTAAATTATATGTCTATTGGGTAGAACTCGCTTGAAGAGAATTTTTCTGCGAAACGTGCCTCATTTTCAAAACTGCCATTAGGAGAACCCTGTGAAATCTGAGAAAATGCTTCTAAGTGTCACTATGCCTTGAATGGTGAATGAAAGTCCGATAATCCACATGTTAATAACAGTGTAGTAAATATTTTTCAAACCGTGATACATGGAGCGCTTTTGGAAAACGGAATTTCAGCGTAATGAAACAATGAAAATTACAATTCTATAGTGTAGAACCAGCTAGAATAGAATTTTTCTGCGAAAATTGCATGATTATCGAATCTGAAATTTGGAGAAAGCTTCAAAATGAGAGTAAATATTTCTGGGTGTAAATATGCCTTTATGTTGGAAGAAAGTTCGGTAATCCATATTTTCACAACATATTAAAGAATCTTTTTCTAATCCGTGATGAATATACCGCGTTCGGATCGTGGAATTTCACAGTGATTGAAGCAATGTAAATTACTTCTCTATTGGGTTGAACTCGCTCCAAGAGAATTTTTCTGCGATAACTGCTTCATTTTTGAAACTGGCGTTTGGAAAACGTTGCAAAATCTGAGAAAATACTTCTACGTATCAATATTCAATCTATTGTGATGAAAGTTCGGTAATCCACATGCTAACAAACCTGTAGTGAATATTTGTCGAAACCATTATGCCTGTAGCATGTTGGGAACACGGAATTTCATGGCCAGGGAGTTTATGTAAATTGCATTTCTCTTGGTTAGAAATCACTCCAACAGATTTTTCATGAGAAACCGGCCTCATTTTCAAAACTGGCATTACGAAAAACTTTCGAAGAATGAGAAAATGCTTCAAAGTGTCAATATGGCTTTTTTGGTGGATGAAAGTGCGGTAATCCTTATGCTAACAACTCTGTATTGAATATATGTCGAATCCGTGATGCATGTATCTTTATCGGAACACGGAACTTCACGATGACTGTTTCTATGTAAATTGCAAGTCTATAGGTTAGAACTCGATCCAAGAGGATTTTTCTGCGAAAACTGCATGATTTAAAAACTGAAATTAGGAGAAATCTACTAAATCAGAAAAAAATTTCTATGTATAAATATGCATTTTAAGGTGGATGAAAGTTCGGTAATCCACATGCTCCCACTCATTAAAGGATGTTTGTCGAATTCGTGATGCATGTAACGTGTTCTGAATACGGAATGTCATATTGAAGGAAACAATGTAAATTACATGTCTATTGGGTAGAACTCACTTGAAGAGTATTTTTCTGTGAAACGTGCCTCATTTTCAAAACTGCCATTAGGAGAACCCTGTGAAATCTGTGAAAATGTTTCTTAGTGTGAATATGCCTTGAATGGTGAATGAAAGTCCAATAATCCACATGTTAATAACAGTGTAGTAATTATTTTTCAAACATTGATTCATGGAGCGCTTTTGGAAAACGGAATTTCAGTGTAATGAAACAGTGTAAATTACAATTCTATAGGGTAGAACTTGCTAGAATAGAAGTTTTCTGTGAAAATTGCATGATTATCGAATCTGAAGTTTTGAGAAAGCTTCAAAATGAGAGTAAATATTTCTAGGTGTAAATATGCCTTTATGTTGGAAGAAAGTTTGGTAATCCACATTTTCACAACATATTAAAGAAACTTTTTCTAATCCGTGATGAATATACCGTGTTCGGAACGTGGAATTTCACGGTGATGGAAACAATGTAAATTACTTCTCTATTGGGTTGAACTCGCTCCAAGAGAATTTTTCTGCGATAACTGCTTCATTTTTGAAACTGGCGTTTGGAAAACGTTGCAAAATCTGAGAAAATACTTCTACGTATCAATATTCAATCTATTGTGATGAAAGTTCGGTAATCCACATGCTAACAAACCTGTAGTGAATATTTGTCGAAACCATTATGCCTGTAGCATGTTGGGAACACGGAATTTCATGGCCAGGGAGTTTATGTAAATTGCATTTCTCTTGGTTAGAAATCACTCCAACAGATTTTTCATGAGAAACCGGCCTCATTTTCAAAACTGGCATTACGAAAAACTTTCGAAGAATGAGAAAATGCTTCAAAGTGTCAATATGGCTTTTTTGGTGGATGAAAGTGCGGTAATCCTTATGCTAACAACTCTGTATTGAATATATGTCGAATCCGTGATGCATGTATCTTTATCGGAACACGGAACTTCACGATGACTGATTCTATGTAAATTGCATGTCTATAGGTTAGAACTCGATCCAAGAGGATTTTTCTGCGAAAACTGCATGATTTAAAAACTGAAATTAGGAGAAATCTACTAAATCAGAAAAAAATTTCTATGTATAAATATGCATTTTAAGGTGGATGAAAGTTCGGTAATACACATGTTCACAACTCATTAAAGAATTTTTGTCAAATCCGTGATGCATGTAAAGTGTTCAGAACACGGAAAGTCACGGTGAGTGAAACTAGGTAAATTACATATCTTTTGTTTAGAACTCGCTCCAAGAGCATTTTCCTGCCAAATCTGCCTCATTTTCAAACCTGGCATTAAAACTAACCTGTGAAATCTGAGAAAATTCTTCAAAGTGACACTAAGCCATGTATGGTGGATGAAAGTGCTGTAATCCACTTGCTAACAACACGGTAGTGAATATTTCTCGAACCCGAGATGCATGTAACTTGATCTGGACACAGAATTTCACGGTGAGCGAATCCATGTAAATTACATGTGTATTGTTTTGAACCCGCTCCAAGAGTTTTTGACGTGAAATCTGCCTCAGTTTCGAAACTGGCTTTTGGAAAGCTCTGTGAAACCAGAGAAAATGCTTCTAAGCATCAATATCCCTTGTATTGTGATGAAAGACCTGTAATATACATGCAAACAACCTTGTAGTGTATTTTTGTCGAATCCTATCTGCATGTAGCATGTTCGAAACATGGAAGTTCACAGCTGGAGAATCTATGTAATTTACATATCTTTTGGGTAGAACAAGCTCCAATAGTTTTTCCCTAAGGAAACTGCCTGATTTTTGAAACTGTTATTAGGAAAAAGCTGCAAACTCAGACTTAATGTTTCTAGGTGTAAATATGCCTTGCAAGGTGGATGAAAGTTCTGTAATACACATGTACACAACTGAGTAAAAATGTTTCTCAAATCCGTGATGTATGTAGTGTGTTCGGAACACGGAATGTCACATTGAAGGAAACTATGTAAATTACATATCTATTGGTGAGAACCCGCTCCAGGAGCATTTTACTGTATAATCTACCTCTGTTTCGAAACTGGTGTTATGAAAACGCTGCAAAATCTGAGCAAATGCTTTAAGGTGACAATATGTCTTCAATGGTTTATTAAAGAGGTGTAATTCAAATTCTAACAACTCAGCTGTGAATATTTGTTGAATCCATGGTGCATGTATCTCTTTTGGAACATGGAATATTACGGTGATGGTATCTATGAAAATGGGATGTCTATTGGATCGAACATGCAGCAAGAGAATTTTTCTGCGAAAACTGCCTGATTTTCGTAACTGACGTTAGGAAAATCTGCGAAAACTAAGTAAATATTTCTAGGTGTAAATATGCCTTGTATTGTGGTTGAAACATCGGTAATCCACATGCTCACGGTCATTCAATAAAGTTTGTCGAAGCCGTGATGAATGTAACTTTTTCGGAACACGGATAGTCTCGTTGAGTGAAACACGGAAAATAACAATTCTACTGGATAGAACTCGCTTGAGTTGAATTTTTCTGCGAAAATTTCATCATTTTCGAAACAGGATGTTAGGAAAAACCTGCGAAATGAGAATAACTTCTTCTAGGTGTAAATATGCCTTGTATGGTGGATGAAAGTTCGGTAATCCACATGCTCCCACTCATTAAAGAATGTTTGTCGAATTCGTGATGCATGTAACGTGTTCGGAATACGGAATGTCATATTGAAGGAAACAATGTAAATTATATGTCTATTGGGTAGAACTCGCTTGAAGAGAATTTTTCTGCGAAACGTGCCTCATTTTCAAAACTGCCATTAGGAGAACCCTGTGAAATCTGAGAAAATGCTTCTAAGTGTCACTATGCCTTGAATGGTGAATGAAAGTCCGATAATCCACATGTTAATAACAGTGTAGTAAATATTTTTCAAACCGTGATACATGGAGCGCTTTTGGAAAACGGAATTTCAGCGTAATGAAACAATGAAAATTACAATTCTATAGTGTAGAACCAGCTAGAATAGAATTTTTCTGCGAAAATTGCATGATTATCGAATCTGAAATTTGGAGAAAGCTTCAAAATGAGAGTAAATATTTCTGGGTGTAAATATGCCTTTATGTTGGAAGAAAGTTCGGTAATCCATATTTTCACAACATATTAAAGAATCTTTTTCTAATCCGTGATGAATATACCGCGTTCGGATCGTGGAATTTCACAGTGATTGAAGCAATGTAAATTACTTCTCTATTGGGTTGAACTCGCTCCAAGAGAATTTTTCTGCGATAACTGCTTCATTTTTGAAACTGGCGTTTGGAAAACGTTGCAAAATCTGAGAAAATACTTCTACGTATCAATATTCAATCTATTGTGATGAAAGTTCGGTAATCCACATGCTAACAAACCTGTAGTGAATATTTGTCGAAACCATTATGCCTGTAGCATGTTGGGAACACGGAATTTCATGGCCAGGGAGTTTATGTAAATTGCATTTCTCTTGGTTAGAAATCACTCCAACAGATTTTTCATGAGAAACCGGCCTCATTTTCAAAACTGGCATTACGAAAAACTTTCGAAGAATGAGAAAATGCTTCAAAGTGTCAATATGGCTTTTTTGGTGGATGAAAGTGCGGTAATCCTTATGCTAACAACTCTGTATTGAATATATGTCGAATCCGTGATGCATGTATCTTTATCGGAACACGGAACTTCACGATGACTGATTCTATGTAAATTGCATGTCTATAGGTTAGAACTCGATCCAAGAGGATTTTTCTGCGAAAACTGCATGATTTAAAAACTGAAGTTAGGAGAAATCTACTAAATCAGAAAAAAATTTCTATGTATAAATATGCATTTTAAGGTGGATGAAAGTTCGGTAATACACATGTTCACAACTCATTAAAGAATTTTTGTCAAATCCGTGATGCATGTAAAGTGTTCAGAACACGGAAAGTCACGGTGAGTGAAACTAGGTAAATTACATATCTTTTGTTTAGAACTCGCTCCAAGAGCATTTTCCTGCCAAATCTGCCTCATTTTCAAACCTGGCATTAAAACTAACCTGTGAAATCTGAGAAAATTCTTCAAAGTGACACTAAGCCATGTATGGTGGATGAAAGTGCTGTAATCCACTTGCTAACAACACGGTAGTGAATATTTCTCGAACCCGAGATGCATGTAACTTGATCTGGACACAGAATTTCACGGTGAGCGAATCCATGTAAATTACATGTGTATTGTTTTGAACCCGCTCCAAGAGTTTTTGACGTGAAATCTGCCTCAGTTTCGAAACTGGCTTTTGGAAAGCTCTGTGAAACCAGAGAAAATGCTTCTAAGCATCAATATCCCTTGTATTGTGATGAAAGACCTGTAATATACATGCAAACAACCTTGTAGTGTATTTTTGTCGAATCCTATCTGCATGTAGCATGTTCGAAACATGGAAGTTCACAGCTGGAGAATCTATGTAATTTACATATCTTTTGGGTAGAACAAGCTCCAATAGTTTTTCCCTAAGGAAACTGCCTGATTTTTGAAACTGTTATTAGGAAAAAGCTGCAAACTCAGACTTAATGTTTCTAGGTGTAAATATGCCTTGCAAGGTGGATGAAAGTTCTGTAATACACATGTACACAACTGAGTAAAAATGTTTCTCAAATCCGTGATGTATGTAGTGTGTTCGGAACACGGAATGTCACATTGAAGGAAACTATGTAAATTACATATCTATTGGTGAGAACCCGCTCCAGGAGCATTTTACTGTATAATCTACCTCTGTTTCGAAACTGGTGTTATGAAAACGCTGCAAAATCTGAGCAAATGCTTTAAGGTGACAATATGTCTTCAATGGTTTATTAAAGAGGTGTAATTCAAATTCTAACAACTCAGCTGTGAATATTTGTTGAATCCATGGTGCATGTATCTCTTTTGGAACATGGAATATTACGGTGATGGTATCTATGAAAATGGGATGTCTATTGGATCGAACATGCAGCAAGAGAATTTTTCTGCGAAAACTGCCTGATTTTCGTAACTGACGTTAGGAAAATCTGCGAAAACTAAGTAAATATTTCTAGGTGTAAATATGCCTTGTATTGTGGTTGAAACATCGGTAATCCACATGCTCACGGTCATTCAATAAAGTTTGTCGAAGCCGTGATGAATGTAACTTTTTCGGAACACGGATAGTCTCGTTGAGTGAAACACGGAAAATAACAGTTCTACTGGATAGAACTCGCTTGAGTTGAATTTTTCTGCGAAAATTTCATCATTTTCGAAACAGGATGTTAGGAAAAACCTGCGAAATGAGAATAACTTCTTCTAGGTGTAAATATGCCTTGTATGGTGGATGAAAGTTCGGTAATCCACATGCTCCCACTCATTAAAGAATGTTTGTCGAATTCGTGATGCATGTAACGTGTTCGGAATACGGAATGTCATATTGAAGGAAACAATGTAAATTATATGTCTATTGGGTAGAACTCGCTTGAAGAGAATTTTTCTGCGAAACGTGCCTCATTTTCAAAACTGCCATTAGGAGAACCCTGTGAAATCTGAGAAAATGCTTCTAAGTGTCAATATGCCTTGAATGGTGAATGAAAGTCCGATAATCCACATGTTAATAACAGTGTAGTAAATATTTTTCAAACCGTGATACATGGAGCGCTTTTGGAAAACGGAATTTCAGCGTAATGAAACAATGAAAATTACAATTCTATAGTGTAGAACCAGCTAGAATAGAATTTTTCTGCGAAAATTGCATGATTATCGAATCTGAAATTTGGAGAAAGCTTCAAAATGAGAGTAAATATTTCTGGGTGTAAATATGCCTTTATGTTGGAAGAAAGTTCGGTAATCCATATTTTCACAACATATTAAAGAATCTTTTTCTAATCCGTGATGAATATACCGCGTTCGGATCGTGGAATTTCACAGTGATTGAAGCAATGTAAATTACTTCTCTATTGGGTTGAACTCGCTCCAAGAGAATTTTTCTGCGATAACTGCTTCATTTTTGAAACTGGCGTTTGGAAAACGTTGCAAAATCTGAGAAAATACTTCTACGTATCAATATTCAATCTATTGTGATGAAAGTTCGGTAATCCACATGCTAACAAACCTGTAGTGAATATTTGTCGAAACCATTATGCCTGTAGCATGTTGGGAACACGGAATTTCATGGCCAGGGAGTTTATGTAAATTGCATTTCTCTTGGTTAGAAATCACTCCAACAGATTTTTCATGAGAAACCGGCCTCATTTTCAAAACTGGCATTACGAAAAACTTTCGAAGAATGAGAAAATGCTTCAAAGTGTCAATATGGCTTTTTTGGTGGATGAAAGTGCGGTAATCCTTATGCTAACAACTCTGTATTGAATATATGTCGAATCCGTGATGCATGTATCTTTATCGGAACACGGAACTTCACGATGACTGATTCTATGTAAATTGCATGTCTATAGGTTAGAACTCGATCCAAGAGGATTTTTCTGCGAAAACTGCATGATTTAAAAACTGAAATTAGGAGAAATCTACTAAATCAGAAAAAAATTTCTATGTATAAATATGCATTTTAAGGTGGATGAAAGTTCGGTAATACACATGTTCACAACTCATTAAAGAATTTTTGTCAAATCCGTGATGCATGTAAAGTGTTCAGAACACGGAAAGTCACGGTGAGTGAAACTAGGTAAATTACATATCTTTTGTTTAGAACTCGCTCCAAGAGCATTTTCCTGCCAAATCTGCCTCATTTTCAAACCTGGCATTAAAACTAACCTGTGAAATCTGAGAAAATTCTTCAAAGTGACACTAAGCCATGTATGGTGGATGAAAGTGCTGTAATCCACTTGCTAACAACACGGTAGTGAATATTTCTCGAACCCGAGATGCATGTAACTTGATCTGGACACAGAATTTCACGGTGAGCGAATCCATGTAAATTACATGTGTATTGTTTTGAACCCGCTCCAAGAGTTTTTGACGTGAAATCTGCCTCAGTTTCGAAACTGGCTTTTGGAAAGCTCTGTGAAACCAGAGAAAATGCTTCTAAGCATCAATATCCCTTGTATTGTGATGAAAGACCTGTAATATACATGCAAACAACCTTGTAGTGTATTTTTGTCGAATCCTATCTGCATGTAGCATGTTCGAAACATGGAAGTTCACAGCTGGAGAATCTATGTAATTTACATATCTTTTGGGTAGAACAAGC